>NW_026570309.1:0-628312 GCF_019649055.1 Paramacrobiotus metropolitanus
CAACAGATCCAACGTTCGGCAAAAGCTAGACATTAAGTACAGACCAAGAAGTTACAAAAAACCTTGAGAATAATTACGTATTTGTATTTTGGCGACACCTATTTTTATCGAAAGTACGATGCAGCAAACACTTCCGAAAAAGCCGAACAGAACTTCTGTGCTAATGGTTGTCGGTAAAGATGAAATCACAAGACAGGTCGCAGTAAGCGCAGAGGTAAAGAAAAGCGAGTTTACGAATGGCCAGAAATCCGTGGTCTTGGCTTAATAAATAGCGTTGTAATTTTTTAATTATTTGGTAAAGAAGTTTTATATACTGTAAAGTATCTTTGCAGAATATTTAATATGTCAAGTTGCACACGGCTGGTTTTTGCCAAAAACTTTACATACAACCAGAGAATCTGCTTTATTTTTTTCGAAATTAGAAAGTTATTAAAGTTGGCAACGATTCACACAAATAAAATGCAAAGGAACGCGCACGACATTGCTCTGCAGTCAACGCCAGTCTTTCATTATCGCATGCGTATCGGGCGTTGTTAAAAGAAACTCCAGATGGAGCAACGCCGCTTTCTTGAAACCACGTTTCCTTGTTTTGCAGAGTTCCAATCTTAAATACACTGCCGGCGGTGCGTTCGACACTCAGTTGGGGATTTGTCGCTAGCCAGTTCCAAAACCACGCGTTCCCGGGTCACAGTAGAAACTGTTCAGATCCACCATAATTTCCTTGTTAGCCTCATTATCCAGAAAATACATGATATTTGGCACACCGAAGACTTGCAGTTTGGGCAGACCGGTAAACGTTTCGCACTGGAGATACCGGATGGCAGTTACGTAGAATAAGATGATCCGCAAACTTTTTAGCTGTGAAAAGTCCTTCTGGTGCAAGATGAGCGGCTCGCAATCTTCGAAAGAAATTTCTAGCAGGTTGCTCAGTCCAGGGCTCAAGCATTCCGATGCGGAAGGTCAAAATGTTGTCAATGGAGTTCTTAATTTTAAGCACGACGATCTTCTGTCGAATTGGTTGGATGACTTCCGGGTCCAACACCGCCTCGTTCTGGATTTTCCCGGATACAGCACGGTGTTTACTGCGTTTACTGATGGCTGCTGTCTGTTTCTTAAAGACCTACAGCCAAGACAAAATAGAAGGTCTTAAATTGCAGTCGTTAATAGCCGCACTGATGACTGAGTGGCTGGGCCTCAACTGCGCCGATATTTTATTTTGGGAGTACGCTTTCTTGTTTTGGGTGTTTTTTTTACCAGTATAAACCACGTTCTCAAATATTTTTGAGCAAAACACCACCCCTCACCATCCGGTTATTAACGTTCCTCAAATATGTTTGAGTAAATCACTGTAGATTTATGGGTCGCATAAATTCACTCGCACCGAGTCGCACGTACGTCTTTGGTGGCATCCTCACCACAAACCAATGTGATGTATGTTTGTGTGCGTTTAGCAAAATACTCGCCACTCGTGTTCGAAAGGAATGCGCAGTCAGATGTATCCAGCGACGCAGGTGTGCAGGATTCCTGTGGTCGAGCAGTACACTCGCGTATATTCAGAGGAGAGTTGTCGAAGTTGGCGTCGGCTGTACTGGCCAGAGCTCCTGAAACAGAATTATTCTTGCTTCCCTGATCGACCGCGCTTTGCGGTTTTCACATGAAAAGGCATCTGCGTTTGTCGTTGTCGTTTATGTTGTTGAAACGAAGTTGAATTTATTTCTTAACACATTTAACTTTAAAGTTAAATGTGTTAAGAAATTACAGTAAGTGTATGTAGAAATCTGTCGATACGAAAAAGAAACTTTAAGAATGGTTACGACATTACATTCTTCGGCCCCACGATAAACATTTCCGTGTATAGCTATAAACTGCCGGCAAAATTAATAGAATATACCTTCTGTGTCGTTGGTTGTGAAGAAAACCGTTGCGAAGAGTGCAGTCAGTGCTAAGACAAAAACGAGACAATTTACAAATGACCGGCAGCAAGCCATACTTAGAAAAGAGTAATTTTAAATTCGGAAATATTTTTTGCAAATTCAGCTGTCTCGTGCAAGCTCATAACTCGCATGCGAATTGTCAGAACCGGTTTAATTACAGAGACAGCGAAAGAATTAAGAATGTGCTTTTCTTGTTCTCTCTCTCTCTGACTTTAGCACATGAATTCAGTACATGAATTCAGTATAAACATGAATTTAGCACATGAATTCAGTATAAACAGCTTTCGGCACTTTAGAATCATTAGTACGTAACTGTTGTTTTTAGAAGTACAATACACGGTGTACCAGTAAACACACTACGAGTAGGGCATCGTTTGTCACTTTTAATACTTATCAGTATTTCCTGTTGGGAAACAATATGGCATCGTTTGCGATTTCGTTCCAGCGCTCGGAGAAGAAATACTGTAATCGTAGCGTACAAAGAAGTGTAAAGTGTATTTGTATCATACCAATTACTGCCTGCTACTGATATGGCTAAAACGACGACTCACTGGTACATCGCCGAAAAAATTATCCGATTAAATAACTAAAACTGTTGGGCAGGTGCCATGCAAACTTCCGGGAACCCGATTGTGCGAGAAAACAAGAAACGTCCGGCTGGAGCTCATCCGTTGGAAGTGGTTAATATTAATAGCCTTTACTGGGAGATGCTACTTGTATGCAGTGAGACTACGCTTTGATTTGTTCATCCATGCAGCCGGCGCGAAGTGTGCACGAATTGTAAAATATTTCTTTTCTCTTCTTGCGCTTGCATTAATTTACGCCGAGCGGTGTATTTTTTAAGCTTCGACAAGATTCCCGAACTTTAATGCAGTCTTTGTTTAAGTGCACTGCACTATTAATCTCGCACGTCGAAAATTAGAAATGGTAACGTTTCACAGAGATCCCGTGAAAAAGCAGTCACGTTGCATTGCTCCATTGTCAAAACCAGCATCCCCTTAGAGCATGCGTATCTGGCATTGTGGAAATAGCCTCCTGGTGGTGCAACATCTCCCTGTTGAAAAATAATCTCTTTATTTTGCAAACTTCCAATTCTGTATACGCTACCAGCCTTGCGGTTGACGCTCAGTTGCGGATACGTCGCTAACCACTTCCACAACCACTCGTTTCCCGGGTCACAGTAGAACTTATTGAGGTTCTCAAACAGGGTTAGTTTATCATCATCCAGGCTGAGATAATCCGTACTTGCCACCCCGAAGACTTGCAGCTGCGGCAGATCGACAAACGTTTCGGGCTGTACGGATTGGATGGCCGTTGCGTAGAATAGTATCATCCGGAGGTTCTGCATCGGTGAAAAGTCTGGTTGTCGTATGATAAGAGGTTGACATCTCTCCAATAAAATGTGTAGAAGGCGGGTCATTCGTAGCAGCCCGACGCGCGACGTAATGTTGTTATCCCGCGATCCCTGGATCTTAAGCACGGCTACCTGGTCTCTGATTGGGCCGATGACTTCCGGGTCCAAAACTGTGTCGTTAAGGATCTCCACGGATACAGCACGGTTTTTACTGCGTGTGCTGATTGCTACGGTCTGCTTTTTAAAGATCTGGAACCAGTTACAGATGCAGTTTAATGCCTATGACCGCAGGTCACAACCCACAGATGATCTTTACGCGTTCCAAGTTCGAGTGACACGGACATTTTACTTGTACGTCGTTGGGTTACAGAGACGTTTTAACTTTTACCAACGAACTGAACGAAGTTAAATGCGTATTCAACAAGCACTGTGCTGTATTTGTTCTTGCCCTCCTAGTTTAAGAATTAAAGATAACAGCACTGTAGCCGAGATCACTTATTGACTAGCTAGTATATACCTACATCTTTAGTAATATTCTTCATGCTTGTCCACTCACAATGCAGTGTAACGTGCGTCTGATAATCTTTGCTGTCGCTCAAGTGAAATCTGCAGTCGGACGACCTCAGTGAACGCGCTGAGCAGATGCCGTGCGGCCGAGCTTCACACTCGCGTACCCTTAGAGGAGAGATGTCAAAGGATGCATCGGTGACATTCGCGAATGATCCTAGAAACCACAAGTTAGTGTAAGAGAAACGATCCTTAAGTTGTACACAGTAAACCTTCGATCTAACTGTCTAATGAACAAGTTGTCCAACAGTCTCGAAAAATATCTGTAAGGTTTGAATAATGTAGACCAATTTAGTATAAAAATAAATCGTTGAGATTTCTTATCGAAACCCATTTCCTCATTCTCAAAAGCTTGGGGCAGAAGAATCATTCGGGAAGCCAAACATACCTTCTGTGCTGTTGGTTGCAATCGCATTCGCAGGTGAAGATGGAGCCACTTGAAATACTGTTGTAATAAACATAGAGACAAAGAAATATTCTACGAATGGCCAGGAATTATCCATGGTGGAGGTTAGTAAGAACTTAGAAGCGCCCTGACTTTTCAGTTATTTGGCAAAGGCCCACCTCATTTTATGGTAGACACTGCACACATATCTATACGCTTGCACCCGTGTTCTCGCCGATGACGGTACAAACCGGTATAGAAATAAGATCAAAAACTGATGTAATGAAAAAGCAAGTGTACTTCAAGTACAAGTACTGCTAGCTCGTTTACTCTCAATATACAACCGAACGCTTTCGGCACTTTAAATTCTTATCGTTGCCAACTATTTATATTTGCTTTTTCTAAAGACGAACGCGAACAGCTGGGGTCGGCCAAGATTATCCTTGCCTCCTTGTTGCCTTGTCACTTTGCCTTTTTCAACTTCACCCTTACCTTTGCCGATACCATTACCTACTGTTCAAATTGCTTCTAGAACGAAAGCCATAGGTCATTAACAACAAAATTGGTTTTGCGGCTCAGAGTTCTTCTGCGCGGCTTGATGCAAGTGGGAAGGGTCCATTTGCATTTATACATAGATATATAGTGCAGAAAAGTAATTATCCATGCAAACAAATACTTTCTTTCATAGAAATTAGTGCTTATAAAGACTTTTACAGTGGTTTAAAAATTGGGTTGTCAACGCCGGTCGAAAACCCGCCCGCCGAAAGCCCGTAGCCAGAGTGAGATAACAAAAATATCACCCGTGCACGCAGCCATAATGTTAAAAGAAAGCAGAATCTGATATTCTGCCAAAGTGTTTTATCTACTGTATATGTAACAGATTAATCAGTTGTTTAAGGTGCCACAGTTCGTAACATGAGCTGGAACAGAGCACCGGAACTGAGCAGCATGAGCAGCAGCACTTTCTAGGAATTGTACGCCGGCAGTTGTTTTCCCGATATCCTTTTGTGTAAGCATTTTTGCAAGTGTTTTTCAGATACGTAAGTACTGGGAGAGATGCTTTTAATCCTGTGCAGAATATTTATTAGCATTTAAGTTTTCCAAATGCTCGTTTTGCCCATAAGTTTGCATACACTGGCTGCTTTATTCTTGTTCGAGGCTAGAAATTAACTTGAAAGATGGCGCAAAATTACAGATATGCTCTGTAAAACGACTTGAAGCGCATTGCTCTGTTGTCAAGGCCAATGTTCCATTTGCAAAGCATGCGTATCTGGCATTACGGAAATAAATTCCTGCTGGCGCAACGTCGCCTTGCTTAAACAATGTTTCCCTGTTTTGCAGAGTACCAATTTTGAATACGCTTCCCGCAGTGCGACTGACACCCAACTGTGGATGTGTCGCTAACCAGTCCCATAGCCATTCATTGTCTGGGTCGCAATATAAAAAATTCAGAGCCAGCACCAGCTCCTCGCTACCGTTAACGAGCATAAAATAATCTATGTTTGGCAGGCCCAAGACTTGCAAATTAGGCAGATCCGTAAACGTTCCAGGCTGGATAGACTGGATGGCAGTTTCCTTGAATAAGATCATTCGAACATTTAGTAACGATGAAAAGTCTCGCTGGCGTATGACCAGGGGCTGGCAGTCTTCAAAAAAGAGTTCTAAAAGGTTGCTCGGTCCCAACAGTCCGATGCGGTGCGTTACAGCGTCGTCGAGGGAGAGCCTAATTTTAAGCACGACTATCTGCTGCCGGATGGGTTCGAAGACTTCCGGGTCCAGAACCGTATCGTTAATGACTTCCACAAAGACAGCGCGGTTTTTGCTGCGTTTGCTGATCGCTACTGTCTGCTTTTTGAAGACCTACAACGATGCGAGATTTAAATTCATTGGCTGTAAATTGTAATCATTACAAAAATTGTCATGGGTTTCTTGTTATAGCTTTAACACATCTGTTGATTTGTAGTTTGTACTCGTATAATATGGTTTCTTTGTTTGGATGCTCTCCTACGATTCTACCGGCGAGAACTATGTTCCGCCACTATTTAAAAGTATAGAATTGCAGGATGTGGCTTTCATAAAATTAATACTGATAACTTTGCATACTTCTTTGGTAATATTCGCTCGCAGATAGGCATCAGGACAAGTCAGCATAATGTGTGTCTGTTGGTGGTTGGCAGCATGGGCAGCACTGGTCTTCGAGAGGAATGCACAGTCGGATGTATCAATTGACGCCGGTGCGCAGACTCCTCGTGGACGAGCCGTGCATTCGCGCATGCTCAAAGGAGAGGTGTCGAAGCTCCCGTCGGTCATGTTCGCTAGTGCTCCAAAAGCAAAAGCTGCATAATAATAATATCAGGATACAAAACGGTAAACATAGCTTTCAACATCAAAAACGTGGTTTGGCAGTACACTATGAGTACTTGAAAAATACATCAGTATGAAAGCACGGTATAACGACTAGCATAAAGGCCCGGCAAAGAAGAACTCGTAATAACTTGTCCTGTACCTTGTGTGCTGTTATCGCTGGTCGCAGGCAAAGCCATCTGGAAGAACGCAACCATCGTGCAGATGAAGAGAGGCGAACATACGAAGTGCCGACAATCCATTGCAGAGGAAAAAACTTGATGTACTCGAATTCTAATTATGTATTTTGTTGCAGATACAGTGATCTGAAGTGTTATACAACCTCGTATGGTGTATTTATTACTCTGCGATCACTATATATACTAGTACCGATAGGATCGTCGGATACCGGTTGTAAAAATGATGGATATAACGTGCGAGCGTACTGCTTATTAAAATATAGGAGAGAACCTAAAGCGCCTTCGGCGCTTTTACATTCCTAACCATTCTGATTTCCAGTTGAACCGTAAACACTATGACCTGTCACTTTTTTATGAGAAGCCCATAAGATGGCTTAAATGCGGGCAACAACTGGCACAACAAATGCGAAGTCACCCGTGGTTACGATATTATGTATGAACTGGGAAAGTGTCTCCAAGCTTGTGTCATTTCGCCCGTACCAAAAAAGGGAAGCTAAGGCTTGGTAGCCGATTAACGTTAGCCTTATCCGGCTTATCACACTCCCGAAACAACCGACTAACCTGGACTGACTTTTAAAACTTGAAAAAATTCTACCGGCAATCTGCTTGGCTTGACTTGATCGATTCTTCTCTCTACAGACTGGGAGAACAAATTGGGAACATTTCTTTTCCACACCAGAAAACATCTTGCCGTATCATACGGCAAGGTTTACCTTCATAGTTCATATGTAACTAACGTAGGTACTTACTAGATACTAACTGTTTCACAAATCTGAAACATAACCAGTCGGGCTTACAAGTTACAATGGGTGGTCACTCATTCTTCTGGAACAGGGATGTCAGAACGCGACGGAAGTACCGTGCCTGTTCTACTCGTAGTGTTTCGAATTCTGGAACAGGTGGAACACGTCTACGGTGAAGACTACTCACCCGTACAGTGTGCTGTCTTCATCGGACACTGGCCATCGGTCCGTTGAGTTGGCTGTTGTTGGCTATCACATACGCTCTCATCGCATGCTGATTGGACAAACTATAAAGGAGGCGTGGCCCCCATTCGAAGATCCAACACTCATCCGTCTCACCGTCTATACTCGTACGCCGTTGCTCTCTGCCGAGTCTCTGGCAATCTTTCGTGATCTGAAGGCTAGCAGACCGCTGCAGACGGGTGAAGCGTTTCATTTACCCGAACAAAGTGTCAAATATTTGATCAGGCGTGATCGTCTTCATTTCCATTAATTGCTACCGTGTGTATGTACAACACTCCACTTGATTGACTTGTCAAAATTCCTCTTCTCCAACGCTTTTAATTATCTGCCCATCATCGGGAATACTGGGCCAGCTAACTAGCCGTATCGGCTGCAAATCCGGTTAATACCCATTGTTCCTAACTTCCTATCACCTATCCGGCTACAGAATGTGGAGACTTTGCGCTGTGTTATGCGTGTTTTTGATTTATCCCCATGTTTCCTGCGGATCGTCGCATGCTCATCAGTCCCGTAATCATCTCCATAACCGGCAAGCGGTGCTGATTCCCAAGGAAGAAATGAGGGATATCAATGGGCTGCAGTGTCCGCCGTGCGCCAAAATGTTCTGTCCACGGAAATCCCGGCTTATGTGCAAAGGCGGCTTATCGCTCGGTACGGGTAAAAATAAATAAATACACGTTATTTAAAAATCGCTAATACTAATTAAATGGGAGCATTTTTTGTGGCCGTAAACTGCGCTAAATTTGCAATAAGATCAAGCTTATTTTGTTGTAACATAGGGAGGAATTAAATAAATGCAAATTATTAATAATAAAATGAAATCTGTTTAATTTTATTCACGGGAATTTTGTGTGTAATAATCAGTAATATGCATAGTTTATTTCGATGGAATGCCGGTTAAAAGTTAATCCAGCGAAATAAATATCGGATTTCCAAAATAACCTAAGCGGCTTTTAACGGATAAGTGATGGTGGTGTTTAAGTGATTATCCAGCGTTAAAAAGAATTGATTAGGCGGTGCCATTGAGGGGAAACCTGTTGGCAAATGGCGTTTGATGGAGAGCGCGGCGGCATCCGTGTGTGTTAAGTCATAGGCGCTGATCGTTGTCGGCATTGCCTTTGTAGATGTCTGCCAGTGTTGCGCTGTGTGCGCCAAAGTGGAGAATGAGCAGTGCGGTGGCAAGGGGAATTATTTCGGCACTTGTGATGCGGGATTATATTGCAGCTATGCTGCGTCGGATGCGGCCACGATGACCACGTCGGCCGGTGACGGGGACGCGGATCTCGCGGCTAACCACGGCATCTGCCGAAAACGTAAGACCAGAAGATTTGACATGAGGAATTTCCATTAATTAAATGCAAACAGAAGGTTTTCAGTAAAATTCAAAAGTCAAAATGGAGCCCTGTTCAGTAAAATTTTTGTTGAATTTTTTCTGATAAATTTTTTAATTGAACCTTAAGGCGTAATTAAGGCGTAAAAATTAAAAATTTATATTAATGCTAATGAGCAACTGAACGTTTTCACTAATTGTGGAATTGTTTTCCCGAGTTTTCCGTCAACATTTTCCAGTTTTGCTATTGAAACGCTTCGGTATGATAAATTTTTAGAGACTGAACGTTTCGAAATTTACTGCTGACTGAATTCGTTTACTGTTGTGTCTTTTTCGCATTTACAAAATTTTTGTGGCTGAAGTCGATTTCCCTTATACGAGTATCTTGGATATTTCATAAATATTTTACGAGTGCTTAAGAAACAGATTACATCTGTATATGCACTCACAGAGAAAAAGACATTAAACCGTGATTTATGGGTTAATTATGAGTTGTTCATTGTGGCGGAATGCTTAACACTCAACTGGTTTTACTCAACGGTGACCGCTGGTTGATACCGGTGTTTTTACCTGCCTTGACCGCTGCCAGCACGGCAGGTGGCGCCGGGAAAAACAGCTGATAATGCGCTGAAAAATGACCGTAATTAGTGTTGTGTTTGGGATGCGTGGCCATAAATCTCCGCAGCCGGTTCTTTCGTTACAACTGATTAAAGTGTTTATCCGGGCTTAGATAGTTCGCGTGGGTTCGGAACCGTTAGACGCCGTTGCTATTTTTAATAAATTTTTAAAAATTGGCGTTTAATTAATTTTACGATTGCTTGTTTAAAAAAATGAGTTTTCTTTGAAATTTTACTTACTTATAGGTCCAGATTGCGCCCAAAACTGGAGAAAGGCAGAATAAGACAAATTTTATTAAGTAGGTAAAATGGTAATGTAATGGAAATTGAAACACTGGTTGACCGTACTAAAACTGGTTCAGAGTACATTCTTAGAGCAAAATTGTTGTAACTACGAGTAATTTATAGATAAATTCTTTGTTTGTGTTATTATCCGTGTAATTTAATCTGCTGACATTAGCCTTTCAATCCGATCCCTTGCAGAAAAGAGTGCCGAAAGAGCGGTGAAGGATATCTTTGGCTTGGCAGATGAGGCACAAAGGGACTCTGGCCCGGTTAAGGAATCCGTCTGTCAGCCGAAATGCACTCCCGAATTGTGCACGAAGAATCCCCGGGCCATCTGTTCCGCTATGTAAGTAACACTGGTCACACTAGGCCGATGTAAAATCCAAACAGATCCATATGCAGCGCAAATAAATCGTCTGAAACGAAAGAACAACATCGGCAACAAAGTATACTTAACGCCCATTCACCGGTGTAAAAGGAAGCCGGAATTAAGACAACTGCCGCGTACTAGTCACGTTTCACCGCCGGAATTAAGCCGATTATGCGCCGCACCGCCGTGCGGACGGTTTCGTTCGGAATATAAAGTAGATATGATAATGTAAACGCACCCAGTGTGGATAATGTAGTGTAAATATTGTTGGACATTTACCTTGGTCAACAGTAGCAATTTGGTAGTTAACAACTTCAACCGGCTGATTATTGAGGCATAAAGATTTACCGTAATGCAATGTTTTTCCAGTTCCTTCGTTTTTTTTTTCTATTTCTAATATTTAGTAAAAATAATTATGTTGTGTGCAAGTAATTTTTTAAAAAATATTCGTCGTTGTATAAAATAGAATTTTTTGGTAATTTTTTTGTATATAAAAAGTAGAATTTTTTGTTAAAACGTTTTCCAGCTTTTCACGGATAAACTTCACAAAATTTTCAGCTCGTATCTGTAGTTCGTAAAAACTGTAATGGGACAAGTAATTAATTTTCGATAATAACTTGCACAAAATTTCACGATATCTTTTTCGTGTGTTATCGAAACAAAATTACGTTTAGTGTTATCGAAATAAAATTACGTCGATTTTGTTATATGTGGAGGTTATCGCTGATTTATGAAAATATTGGATTAGTAATTTACGTGGACGTTATAATTAGCTGATATCCAGATGAGGATCAGTCAATAGCGAACAAAACTCTCCACACCTGTCATCCCGGGACACCGGCTGGCCCGCGCCCCTGACAAACGGTGCCGCAGTCAGCATGGAACATGTCCCGGTGATGCCGGGGCGCGTATATATTCGGGCCGTGCCGCATGTGTGTAATAATACAGCCGACGCCGCAGCGGCTGCAGCGGGTTCATAACCGCACCAGGAGGCCGCAAACGGCCGGCAGTCAATCATATGCAAATGTGTCCTCAGCTGATTCATGATGCCGCGCCACCCCGCTTTTTCCCATTTTCAGCGCCTCACTGTGCCGTGTATATTGTGGCGGTTAATTAAGCCCGACACCCATAAAACCCACAATTTCCAGCTCGTTGTCATTAGTCAGGCCACAAAAGCCAAAGTTGTCCTCAATGTCTTTATAATGATTATTGCATCAGGATAGTGATTGGACCAGAAGGTCACCTGGTGCCGGTGATACGAGAAAATTTACATACGCGTAGAGGTTGCGTTTTGCGTACCTTTATTCTTCGTTATTATTTATTTGTTAATTTCTTTACAGCTGCTTGCTGTTCGCAGTTTGTTTTGCAGCTGCTCTTTTTAAACCAGTTGCTAAATTAAGATTTCTGCAGCTCTAGGTTTAGCTACGAAACTGTTGCTTATTTACCTGTGTGCATTTTGTTCAAAAGCGGAAGTTTTATGTTTTCTTCGTGCGTGTGATTGGTTTTCTAAATTATCCCATTTTAGTAAACGCTTTTTTTAACTCTATCGGTGAACCCTATCGGTTCCGTTTCTGCCCAGTTTGATGGTGATTTTGCAAAGGTCACTTATCATGCTAGGATATTGAAGGCTTAACGAGAACCGCTTAACATTTAATTAGCATCATATCTGCCTTTGAATAGCAATTGGCGTTGATTTAATTCCGAGAGAATACCTTTACCCACCCCGGGTCCACTCCAGACAGTTAGGAGGGAAGAGGGACGCCATAGCCAAGGGGCTGCTTGATTGCGCATGTTCACATGAGAAATATGTCAAGTAGGGGGTCAGCCAGCGCACAACGACAACGGAACCGGTTTGAATGCGCATCTAGAGTGGCTGCACGAGGGCCATTTATCCCCCGACTATCATGGGGTGGCGGTACCGCTTTGATACCTGAAGCTCTCCGTTCTAGCCGTCCAGCGGGAGGTCCCTGGGCCTCCGTTTCACACCTGTAGGAAGAGGTATATTAAAGAGAACGAGAGAAAGCAGCAACGCTCCCACTCGAGCAATACCCACAAATTATGCCTAATCAGTACTTTCTTCAGTCAGCAGTACTTATCCGTCAAGTGGATTACTCCCACCGTTCCTCACCTTTTTTCCCGGTAAACCAAAGTGCTAGTGGCGGTGTCTAAGGCTATTGTTGCAATAGATTTACGGTCTTTTATGGGGGAGGTTTCGCGTACAATGTGAAGGGATTGTTGAACAAGTTATGCAATTAAGCAACCGTGATAAGAAACAAAATTCTAACGGTTAGAATTATTACAGTTATTCCTAGTTTATGATGAAATTGTTAAGCTTTCTTAAATGGTCAAGGTAGCTTGCATTGCACAGTGTAGCATACAATCAGCCAAAGAAATTAGAACTGGGCATTTTTCAGTCAAAAAAATTTTGAACTGCTTAAAAAAGGTTATTGTTATCTTAGCGCCCGTGTAAATATTACTTATCGTTTACTTCGCCAGTGGTCTGGCCGCTGTACTACAATTTCTTGCCGGCATTTGGAGGCAGTACTTGGCCAGACATGCAGCAGTTACAATGATTATTACGAGGTATTAATCTCGAAGTATTCATTGGATAATATTAGAAAACCAACTGTGTGAAAGCCCTACATAAAGATTAGCTTTATAATAAAGATTAACCATAATTATTAAAGATTAGCCACAACAGTTTGCAGCCTGCGCTACAGCAGTCAGTGACAAATTGATTAGTTTTTGGAAGCCCGTTGTCTTCGTTCTTTCACTCACCACGAACTGGCCACCCTTAATAAAGTGGGGCCCAGCCAGCTTTATAGCGTGAAGAGTTCATTAGCGCCAACTCACTTGTCATCGCCAATGGGACAGTTGGGATTGCTATTCATCAATTGTGCCTTCGTTCTCTCCCTCGTTCGCGGTGTAGTGTGACTGGACAGTAGCTAATCCGGCCACCCACGCTGACCTTATTTGCGCTTTCGGAGTAGAACGAGAGAGAGAGGGAGTGAGTGGTCGTTGGTGCCTTATCAGGAAAAATGTGCCCATTCAACATACACATTGTCCGCACACCGATACTGTGTGTCTCAAGTGCGAGACTCTAATTAATTTCTCATTACGGACCCAGGGGCTTATCAGGCTAAGAAATCGCGCTGCTAGTGTGTCATGCATGGACTAGCTGATCGAAATCCATTGAAAAGTGCTTCTAGGTGAAATTGTCGGATTGAAGATTACGTTGATCGATCGGCCAAATTCGGCTGACCCGTATCAAAGAATTTATTGGACATTTTTGCTAAAAAAATACACTATCAGCATTAATCATAATTCATGTGAATGCTCTGATGATAAGTAATTTCCACGGTGACCTATGTATCTCAGTTTCCTGTGGTTTTTTGGGACACTACTCCGCTTGATGCATGGGTAGCGTTTTGGATATCCAACTTGTTTGACTAAAAATTTATGTGCGCAGGATGCTTTTTAACTGCTAGTTTAAGACAAATATTAGGTATGTGTACCTAGAAGCACATATTGTTATGGATTCATTTTCTGCAACGTCACTGCACTACGGTTCGATTAGTTTCGGGGTTATTAAAGGATCGATTATTGCACGTTAAAGTGAAGTGCAAAAACTGGTATGGTGTAGAATCGTATGAAGCGGGAGGTGACGATTAGCTAATTATGTATCTGGATAATTCATGTTTGCTAGAGAAATTACTGTACCAAAATTTTTGCACAAGACAGTGTCGATGTTCTCGATACCGACTTCCGAACGCTATATTATGATGTACAATACGGTGTGCACGATAATGGAATATTCAGTGTGGGACAAGTACTGAACTTCGAGAAATTTTTTCAGTGACAACGCAGATGAAACGCGTCCCTGCCAGACCGGCTGCCAGCACACTTCCTGCATGGCGTGCCGTTTCACCAATTCTGATCCACAAGCGTGTCCGAGCTGCCGGACGGATGACTTCCACTGTATGAAACGCTACGGACGCTGCATAAGAAAGCAAACCTGCTGGCGCCGCAAATTTCCGTGCTCCAAAGCCATGCTCCAGGTAGGAGCGTCACAGTGGCTGAAATTCGATAAAGTGCTCGTGTCAGCACGTGCAAAATCAACCCGCAGTCATTTTTGATTTTTATAACACACTCATAGAATTCCGTATTGATTAGGCAATCATCATTTCACATAACAACCGGTCTGCGCTTATTTAAATTACTTTAATAATTCGGACTTTTCGGCATAAAAATCAACCAAAATCAGTGTACTGTTCATTATTGGTTTTCGTAGAATAGTGGCAAATGTAACCTCGGAGTTGTCGCCAGCTTTGAAAATTAGTAAAGCGAAAGTTGAGCATAAAAATTTTGCTTGTGGAGTTTAAAGATAATTTTTCTTAATCTGGATTAGCTTTTTAAAGCTTTTATTTACATATATTTACATATATTTTGTTCTGATTGCAGAGTATTTCCGGAAAATTTCAGTGTCTGATTCCGGAATGTCCCGGATAAATGGGCAAACAGGGATGAATGAGCCCACCTGTTGATTGTGGAATACTCAACGCCAGTCCATGGATCCCGTGATCTGCATTTTGTTATTTGTATGCAATAGCTTTTCTTAATAATTAAACTATCGCGTAACTGATGTGCCAAAATGTTCGCATTTATTATCAATTGATGGAATCGTTTCACTTAGTTACAGTACTGCTGTCCGTGACCAATTACAACTACCAGTATGTTTTGGAATTTGTTATAATTGTGCCTGATGTAGCGCTGAATAGGATTACGGAACTTTTGCTGCGTTGTTATTGTTTATTCGAACAATTATGAAAAGAGATTTTGTTCTGTTTGGAGAAAAAAAGTGCTATCGAAAGAGAAACACTTCGACTGTTTAATAAAAACTGTTTAACTGTTTAACTTCGACTGTTTAACTGTAATGCCGGTATCATGACTGTACTCCGCTCTGGTTATTTTATGGTCCATAAATCACTATTAAATATTTTCATAATTGTATATTATAATTTACTTTAGTTAACAACTTTTCAATATATAGCGCTGTTGTTTTTATTTCTTTGTTTTGGCAATATTTATCGTTATACATAGCAATTTGAGGGTGTGAAGAAACGTGTTATAGGGAAAAATTGGATTATGCTAAACGAATTAGGGGTGTGAAAGTGGGATTATCTTTACAGATACAGAGTCGAAGTTTTCCGTTGAATATTTTCCACGCCGTATTTTATTAGATAATCCTCGTGTGAGCGGAAAATTCTTCAGTCATGTCGAAAAACAAACAGACAACGCTGGGCTGCACCTGGAAGGAACACTACCGCGCATGCCAGAATGCCGGAACCGCATACACGCAAAACGCGGCATATTGATAATCAGCCGTCCGGCTCGCCGTATATATGCACACCAGGACGATGAAAAAATCCCTCCCTGTCAGCAGGTTGATTGTCCGCGAATGAACACGAATTGATAGGGTAATAGCAGT
This sequence comes from Paramacrobiotus metropolitanus, assembly GCF_019649055.1. Lineage (NCBI taxonomy): Eukaryota > Metazoa > Tardigrada > Eutardigrada > Parachela > Macrobiotidae > Paramacrobiotus > Paramacrobiotus metropolitanus. Next base: position 15,860 of record NW_026570309.1, read on the forward strand.
TGTTGAAAAAGAAAAGATTATCAGGAGCAGAAAATCAACAAGGCAAATTATGCTGATGCGCACATTATTCCTTTGGTCAATGCGTTATGGAGTCAAACAATAGCAATTGGCGCGCGTTTAGCGCCTTTACCGGCAGCGAGAATATACATTACGCGTACGAGGACATTTTTGATTTTGTCATTAAACAGTTGTCGAGCATGGAGAAGGTAAACAGTGGACGGGTGAAATGTTTTCACAGTTAACATAAATCAGTGATATTTATCCAATAACAGTTGCCGCGCCATACACGGACAATAGGCACTGTTGTTGTCCTGTGTGTTAACGATCGGTTTGTTCTGCGCTGTGCGTTCCAAACGGTTGCCAATTGCTCTGGTAATTTACATCTATCGAGGAGCGCTTGAATTTCTTATTAATCAACCACCATGTTTATTTTGCGAATGTTTGCGTGATGATTTTATAATTTTACCCTTCGACGCTAATAATATTTTTCATTTATTGAGACACAATATACATCGTAGTGCAATGGCAACAACACAGGGTCTCCGCTTCGTTTATCATTGTACGCAAGTTTGCGCAGTTTGATCGCTTGTTAAAATTTTCGACTTGATGGAATAATCCTTAAAATTTTTTAATTTACTTCCCGATTATCTACTTGCGATGCGATCACTTTTTTGACCTTTCTTATCCCTGTAAAGTCAGTCGCCGGCATCGGTGTTTCAGTACTTTTCATTTGGCATTCGTTGGCAGCCTGCTCGATCCATCATGACGATCTCCTATCAGCTAAAAGTAGCCAATGCTACTTTTGCCGGTTTTCCGCGTTTACTCCTGCGATGGCGCGGGAGTGTTTATAAATTAATGTACAAGGAATTTCTCCTGTACGCCTTTTGTTATGCGCTTATGAGCTGCGTGTACCGGCTGGCCTTAACGGATGACCAAAGAAGGTGGGATCCTTCAAGGTTTGAAATGAATCAAAAATAAAATTAATGGTTTCTTTATAGGGTTTTCGAGAAATTATGTGTGCATATCGAAGAATCCATGAACCATGTGCCGTTAACGTTTGTACTGGGATTTTATGTGACGTTTGTGGTGTCGCGTTGGTGGGAGCAGCTGATCAGTTATCCATGGCCCGACAGGTAGAAACTATAAACAGACATTTGTTTTGGAAATATGTGTTTAAAAGTTGAAATCAGTGTTGCAAATCTTCCATTATGCCCAAGAAATCAAAAATGTATACTGAAATCTGCATATTTGATTCAGAAGTAGTGCTGATTGCTAATTGTTAACCGCGTTGTAGCCACTTAACTACGCTTTAGCATACGTTAACGCACGAAGAGTATTCTAGTGTGTTATACTAAACACTAAACAGCTTGCGCCATCAATTACTGTATAAAATTGTCAGCAAAATTATGTGCAGATAGCTGTGTAGATAGTTCGCAAATTATGTTCGCTCTTACTATAGGATGACTTATTTAATAATTTTCTACATCACTGGAGAGGACGAACGATCCAAAATGTACCGGTAAGACCCGCAAAAACGAAACTTCACCACTCAAACAATTTAACCGTTAGTGAAAAAGTCTTTCATGTGCTTATGTATTTGGCGGCTTATTGTATAGGCGTCAATTGACGCGCTATTTACAAGCCACCACCATCCTTCTCACTCGCACTCTCAGCTTGGTTTGCAAAAAACGCTTCCCCTCCTTGGAGCACATGGTGGAAGCCGGTCTGCTGACCAAAGAAGAACTGCAGAATATGAACGACATCAAACTGCAGTACGGCAAGTTCTGGGTGCCCTTTGTCTGGTTCACCCAGACCCTGGAGCAGGCCCGCGCCGAGGGCCTGATCAATGACCCCACCGGCGTCGGGGTCAAGCAGATCATGGACGAGCTGCTGGTGTTCCGTTCGCTGATGGGGAAGATGTTTGCCTATGACTGGGTCAGCATACCCGTCAGCTACACGCAGGTACGTCGTAACATAACTTAATCAGCCGATCACGACGCGCGCCGGCATAATATTATTGTAGCGTGGAGTGTGTGCTGGTGTCATCATAACCCCGCGGTGCGATCAGTGTTTGTTTTTCTTAGGTTGTCACGCTGGCGGTATACACTTACTTCCTGGGATGTATTTTCGCGCGGCAGTTTTTGGATCCGGAGCAGAAGATTAAAGGTCACGGGTTCGATATGTATGTGCCTGTGTTCAGTATACTGCAGGTGGGAACAGCAATGACAGAGATTTATGCTTAATTGCAGGGTAATTCCCAAGTTGATAATTAATTACTGTAAATGTTGTAAAATTAAAAAATCCAGTCGTAAATATAATGGTTACCTTTACTGCGAGACGAAGAACGATGCATATGGCCTTTTATATACATACCTGCCAAACACACTACGATACTTGCATATTCACATTCCTTGCTTTAGTGCTTCTGCAATAAAAAACTTAAATCGGAATTTATATTCTGACTTCTTTAAAAGAAAATGGTTACAATCAAATTTGCAAACCCATACATAGTCCGACTAAATTAGCTTATACCAATTTATTATTTACTGTGGCTGCATTTTTTAGTTCATATTTTACGTTGGATGGCTAAAAGTGGCGGAAACCTTGATTAATCCTTGGGGTGAAGACGATGACGATTTTGAGGTAGACAGCTGCTATGACGGATCCTTCCAAGTCATGATATTCCTGTTTATGAACTTTTTTTCATCAGGTTAACTGGTTTATTGACCGGCATACACAAGTCGGCTTCTGTATTGTGGATGACATGTACGTAAACCGGAAAATTTGCGCAAAATGTAGCTCAGTATTACAACGATACGTTTGTCACTGTTTGCTAAACACCGTGCAAATTAACAGGCATCACAACGGACCATCTCTATCCAAGGATAAATTCTGGGGACAAACACAGGTCCAGATGCCGTACACCATTGCGGCAGCCGATGATAAGCGCAGCAGTGATCTGGCTGACCTTGGATCTACCATGGAATTTACGTACGTTTTATAGGTTTTTCTCATAAAGAGACCAGCGGAACAGCGGCATATCGACTATGACCGATTAGCAATACGTTGTTTTAATCTTGTTCAGCGGTATAAAAAAGTTTTTCAAATAAGAATAACGATAAATTTATCATGATTTATGGAAAACCCCACTGTTTTACTCTTAGTAAAGTAGCCCAAGCTGTAAAAAAATGTTTCGCAATCTGCAGCTTTATAGTCACAATATCGCCATAATTCTCTCATATGGGCAGTTACAGCACTGTAAACTGGATTTGGTGAGAGGGCGTATGCCTTTGTACTACGCTATTCCGTTGTCTTCATATGTAAAAGTAGTGCAGTCTGAAGATACATGTTAACGATGCTATTGGAGCCTATATCAAGCTGTACAACTCAAAAACTTCAATTTATATTCTAGTTGAAGAACTTTAGAATGACCGTTTTCCACCATACTCCGATGTAAATTTATATTTTTACAGGGTACCGCTCAACCAGCAACGCATGTCGGTCAGCGGACCAGCCGGCAGCCGTCGTGCCTCCTCCGTCCACTCCATCGACGGCATCCCCGCCGCCAGTCTTTTGCCGCGGGTATCCAAACAGTGGGACACACCCGGCGGCCTCTTGTCCAGGTGACCTTTCATCATTATACAACGTCCACACTACGCAGTTCGTCATATTTCTCGTATTAAATTCTACAGGCGGAAAAGCGGGTTATCTACCGGTCACGGTACCGTCCACTGGGCGTTGCCGGATCGCGATACCATGCGGATCATCGAGGAATCACCGACCGCATCCGAAAAGGACTCCTTCTTGCCGACGTCCAGCGTGTCGTCCAAGGACCATGGGCCAGTTTCCATTGCGACGCAAGTGCCGACGCTAGTCACCAACAACGAATACTTCTTCCCGCGGTCCACCGGAACACAGGCTCCCAGTATTATTTCCGGTTCGGATATTGATTCGGGATCTGATGTTGTGCCGCCGATGTACTCCACGACCGCCATTATACCGCCCTCCTCGCCGCTCAAAGTCTCCATTGTGACGCGAGAAAAACGTCCCGGAAGGTAACGGATAAATAACATACTTACTCACGTATTCACCCAATAATGCCGATCAAATGCCGATATACCATATTTGTTGTAATTTATACAAACATAAAATATGACTAAAAGGCATATTTAACTTTTAAATACTCACTTATGAAATGCAAATGTACAAAATATATTTATGCATATAAACGACAGTAATTATTCGAAATTGTTTAAATATTCATTTGGTATATTTTATTATCCTAAACCTTTTTGGTGAAAATCTTTTTTTAAGGAAACTCAATTCCGCATTTACTTTATTTAATATGTTTCGATAAGTTATAGTGAGACCGTTTTTCAATAATTGTATACGTATATGTAACAAATTATCTTTTTGTGGTAATACTTCTACTGGTAAATGGGATTAATATCGTCTTTGATGTATCTTTATATAAGTACAGAAAGAAATTTCTGTTTTCTTTTGTGTTCCCTTTAATTTAAAAAAATCTTTGATGATGCTCAAATTTCAGCACCGTATAAACAGCGATGCTGATATTTACAAACTGACAATTGTAGACCGGCTACAAAAGAATCACGGAGGACAACACACCAGTCTGACGTGTGAACCTAGGCCTTGTTTTGTTTTAGTCAGATCTTTTTCACGACAAATGTTAATGTTTTTACCGGTGCACTTTATGAAAAGCTGCAATGTTAATTTCCTTAATTAACTGTACATGTGTACAAATTTCACTAAGTGAGTGACGTTTCACTAAGTGAGTTTCACTAAGTGATACACAGCAAAATACTTATTTGGATGTTAAATTATAAGCAGCACCGCTGAGCGTCTGTGTGTTGCGAGGTGTTTTTGTTGAATTTGATGGAAAATAAAACACCTGCGCTGTTTGTAGGAATTGGCAGATGCGCCGCGATTCCCGCACTATGGTAGGAGAGCATGGTGACCGCGGCGTTCACACGGAAATTGTACGCTCTCCGGATCGTCTGCACCGGGCATCGCCCACTGACCGATCACGACATGCTCCCGTTCTGAAAATGCATCATTTATAAATCATCAGAGTATCAGCGCCCACAGGTGTAGATTTTCGGTGCGCATGGAAGTGTCAGTTGTTTGGGAAAAACGCCAAAGATGTAGTGTACATTAAGTGCGAACTTAACGATAAGATTAACGCTAGCGCTGCTTTGTGAAATCCCCTAACTGCGTACCTAATGTTTAACCTTGATCGTGGAAAAGTTAATAAAAAAAGCGTTACTTCGTTGTACAAAGTACGCTGATTACGTTTTCTCGTTGATTACGTTTTCTCTGTACGTAATCAGCGCTGCTGCAAGAACGTGCTACAGTAGATTCTCAAATTCCGTCAAGCGACTTATACTCTGTGCTTGTAAGGAACATCAAAATGTGTAGACTGTACAGGATATAAGATTATCATAGCTGATTTAAACCCGAAAAAACCTGTAGTTGTCGGGTGGGTTCTACAGACGTTAAGACACACATTGCACTGGATACTCGAAGACTGACGGCGAAATTTTCACCCGAAAAACCAGCACTTCAGACTTCGTTTTACGGCTTTATTACACAGTCAGTTCGTTCTAATTCTATCCATGTTCAACACGACATAGGCACGATATATATGAACCATAAGAAGGTTAACATGACTGTGGACTGTGGAAATATCCTTGTACTTGTAGTCGCTCCGTTGAAGTCGGTTCTACTGGAGTCTTAATGGCAGGTATGTAGTACGGTGCCTATAAATGACTATAATTATGCGAAGTGACCTGTTTTCAGTGCAAATGTTCGGTACATAATTATGGTCAAAGCTATGCGCAGGCGGCAGGAGTACCGAACACAGTACCGAGCGCAGGAGTACCGAATTATGTACCGAACATATGCATTGAAAACGTACCCATTGTAGTGCCAAATATTGTTAAGCTAGGAAGGCGTATTCCAATGGAGGAAGCAGGTTATAGAGTACTGATACTGCAATTTCTGCGGATTTGGAGACACATTCGCAATTACCAGCACAAAATCCAAATTATACAAAGCTGCTTGGAAGGCACGAGCTGACAACTGGCCGCATAACCGACGAAAACACTCGTTTTGTGATGAACGAGACTGACCCATCAAATCTGCAGAACCCATGTTTTCAATGAAAGATGTGAAGCGAAATCAGGTTCGAATTTCGAGACTAATTAACTGTATAAGCATCATTAACGATCATTTGCCGGAGAACCAATTTTGTGTACGGGAAATTAAAGCAAATTCTTGTGAGCTTCGTTATCCCACGGTTGCTCTAATCGCCCACGAAATGTGGAAGATATACTACCAATTAAATCATGGTATTCCAGACCACCGTTGTAATTCTTAGAGATTAAATAAAATGTTAGTAAAATGCAGGCTAATCACATTCAGTACCGAAAGAAGAATAATGTGCACAATCACATGCAGCGTGTTTAGACCGTTCGGCCAAATGTATTGCTTCAGCGGTCACAATCAGAGTCCAGACTTTGCCAAAATAACTTCAAAACTGCTACGCCACATGGTTCAGTAACTATGTATAAAAAGAAAGGTGTCTCTGTGCGCCACCTTGAGAACTGGATATCTGCTTCTACTGGACAATGTTCTCCATTGTGGCATTGGTACAGGATTCGTACTGGTTTAGTGGTGGCAGTGAAGTCACGACGCCGTATATGTTGCCCGCTTCCCACTTACTAGGAACATCCCCGCCACACGAAAAACTGATCTGCAAAACTGGTCTGGTGCTGACTTCATACATCCACTGCACGAAGGTCCGGGCTTCGCAGCAGGAACACGAATGTGTCGGGTCAATGGGACAAAAAGCGTTGTCGTCGAATAAAAACTGCGCGTAGTAGCCGGTGTTCAACGTGTCCAGAATGTCACGTGACAAGAAGTTTAGAGCGTTTCTCGATAAATCCAGGAACTTTAAGTGCGAAAATGTAAAGCGTTGGCTTAAGGTTACTGTCTGCATTCCCACTGATACATTATGAGCGAACATCCGACCACTGATATCCCCAAACTGATCATCTAAGTACAGATTCTGAAAAGAAAATAACAATACGTACTCTTACCATTTTACGACAAAGACAATACGCCATGCAAAGACGACTGCACGATATAGCTAAATGGCTGCATTAGTCGGACCATTAAAGAATCAAACAGGAAAAACCGGCTTTTGGCCTCGTCAGGCCTGCAAGTAATTCAATCAAAACGACTAATCGGTATTAAAAATTAAAAGATATTGAAAAAATTATATGCCTGTTTGTTTGCGTACGCACTTTTAAAGATTTGGCAACTGGTGCAAACACCGTCCAGTCCAGATGGGCGATCTGATTCCCCGTTAGGTGAATCCATCCGATAAGGGGAGTGAACCCGGTTTCGAAAGCGGTCGCTTCGATAACACTAATGTCATTTTGAACTAAATAGAGAATTTCCAGTTTTTTGAATCCTCGAAGGAAATCGGCACCGAGGGACACAATGCGGCAGTATTGAATACGTAATTCCCACAACGTCCCCTTGACGTTAGCCAAAAACTTTTCCACTGGCAAACGAGCTCCATTGGCACCAGCAAAGCTGTGCAGATCCAGTCGCATTAGTCTAGTTAAATTAGACGGCAGGGGATCAGCAGAATCCTCAATAATGCTGTAATGCAGCGCGCCCTCTAACGATGGCCTTCCCAGCTCCAGCTGACGGGTTTCAAGCGGCATCTTGTGAACGAGGAAATTGTTTGGGATGCTGTAGTTTCCTTCGGTACACTGCAACACATAATAACCCCAGTAGCAGCTGATGTGAGGCCCAGTGGCTGCAAAAGAAATAAAATTCACAGATACTATCAGCCATTAGTGTATGAGTGCATCAGAGTGCAGTTTTTTATTTTTGGTTTATTCGAAAACTGATTGCTGAACGAAATGCCCAAACACATAAGGAGACACCTTTCGTTGAATTACATTTTCAGCAACTGCAAAGCCTGCAGCAATATACGAGCCAGCCATTTCGTTCAGCAAGTTCAGGGTTCAGTTTGGTATTAGCTATTAAGGAAATCAGGTTAGGTACTTGCCTGAAATCACTTGTACAATTAGCAATACGAGGAAAATGCACGCAGTAATAATCTGATCGTTCTGATGCATATTTTTTGTGTAACGCTTGACGAGAGTCGCGTAGATGTTTACGAACCATGTGATATTCAGTCGTTAGGTTGTAAAATTATACGCATAGTTTTAGCTACTGTAGAGTAAGCAACCACGTTATATACGGTATATCCACCAGGAAGCTCATCAGATTTCGTAAAGCAAATATCTAAGCAGGATGCGAACACCTGAAGTACCATATACCGGAGTTGCTTTAGGGCACATTATTCATATTATTGCAACCACTCTACACGCTTATACCAAAGGTATCTTTCAAAGCTGGCCGGAAACTATAAATTCGTGTCGGCGCTTCCTTGTCGGTTCCGTTGTCTATAACTGTGCATTGACTTGACTGGGAGGTGGCTCGATTATTTTGTCATTGCTGTATTTCGATTTTCTTTATTTTCGAGAATTTCGATTTTCGATTTTCGTTTTCGATTTTCGATTTTTTCTTTATTGAGTTGTCAGGGTAAGTATTGCAATACTTATCATAGCTGATGTTCTTTTTATCGTATAATTATGCAATCCTGCATAACGGAGCTTGAATCAATCTCTTTAATAAATACCGGTACTGTATATTAAAAATTATTTGGTAATACAGTCCACTGTGGCATTCGAACAACATACAGATAATTATAATTATACGAGTACTGCTATACTTCTATTCAATGGAAGAGCCCCGTCCGTATGCGACCAACCAATAGAATTTTAAACGCTTTACAACTGATTCGTACGGGCAGCTTGACATCGACTTGCTCGTCAACCCCTCCGGTCAGGAGAGCATTCAAAAACAAGACTTGTATAATTTACGTTTTTACACAAGATCTAATAGGCCCTCTCGCTGCACACCTTAAAGTGCTCTGTAACTTGAAGTGCGTTTTGTTTTCAGCTAATGGTTTCTTGCTGAGTGCAAAGTGATGGTTGTTCGGTAGTCTGTACTCTGTATCGTAAAGCAACCCAGAGATTTCCTTACAGGCTGCTTTGTTTAAACCGAAATCGCGCTTTAACTTACAGAGCACTTTAAGGTGTACAGTGAGAGGGCCTAAAAATGAAAGCCAAATTGATTTCAAAGACTCTGCAAACGGTGCAAACACCTCCCAATCTTAACGGCCAATCAGGTTTCTCCTAAGGTTAATCAACCGGGGCGACAGAGCCCAGAGGCCCGTCTCGAAAGCGGTAACATCGATGGCGCTAATGTCATTCTCGTCGAAGGTGACCACTCTGACTTATGGAATCCTCGAATGAAATCAGCCCCTTCCGTCCGAGTGTGGCAGCCGCTAATCTGTACGTGAGTGTCCCTCCTACAATGACTGTGAATTTCTCCATTGGAAGGCGTGGCGTCAGCTCTTTCGGCACTGTAAAGCGACAGAATTTTTAAGTTTATTAAATTCATTCAGTAGGACTTTAAATAACGTAACGCTAACCGGTTGCCAGGTTAGGTTGTTCATCTTCATTTTTCTTAGACGAAAGATGTTGTCGAAATTTTCGGTGTCTCAAGGAACATGATTTTTTAGTTGAAGATGGTGTCTCCATCCGTACATCTAGCTGTTTTTGATAGTTGTTTTATCGGACACAGGCGTGTGGCAGTGCCTCTGCGGCTGATTGCATATCTGCCAGAATCACAGAACACACACCGGATCATAAGCTCAGTTTGTCAGCGTTTGGATTGTCTTGTGCACGAGAAAGAACGCATAAAAACCAAAGTCAGATTCACAGACAGCATGGCCAGCTTTCGAGAAACCTACAGTCATACGCTCGCGGCAAGCTGGTGAGAGCAGGCATTCACACTGCCAACCCGTCGAAACCGACAAAACAATTAGAAAACCTTACTTTTTCCCGCTCTAATTTGGCAAACTGATTAGCTTCCGCTTCTGTGATTTTGATTCGCTGATATCGCTTTTGCAGTGAGACCACTATTCAGCACAAGAAATGACACACAAAGAAAACTCAGAAAACAGGCGTCTGTTCGACCAGGCAGGTTTGTGCGAATGAGGCAATGGAATGCAACTGGCTTAAAGGTCAGCTATAAAGTTATCCCGCGCTTGGGGTCGGGGCCGCCGTCTTTCCGATTGGCAACAACATCATGTCTATTTATTGTTTTCGTAGTTTTTGAAAGAAGGTTAAGGTATGTGGCATTGTACTGGGCGTAGATATCGTCTAGCAGAAGATAGTGCTCGGCTGAATCCGCATCAATAATACTGCGCAAATCTTCGGTTAGACGAACAAAATCTGTGCGGTCATCCGGCAACAGCTTCCAGCAGTCCGTCATCAAGGCGTAACTGGATAAAAAATATTGTGACAGTGTTTACAATACCTCAAGCGCTGTAAACTAAAGAATTATTACATACATATACCGTAATAGAACCAAATTGGGCATACACTGTACACAGTATACTGTATAGTTGGTGCGGCAGAGTAAGCACACGGTATACTGTGTCTGACCACTGACCAGTTATTGCGTCATGAACTCTTACATAAGTGTAGGACAGAATACCGATTGCTTTAACCGTAATCCAGTCCTCAAGGATAGCAAAAACTCGGGAATGTGTTTCCGTATTATTTCCACATCCGCATACGGAACTTCACCCAAAGTGAACATCTCCCATAGCAAAACGCCAAACGACCATACGTCCGATTTGGTAGAAAATGTCCGTTCCCCAATGGCTTCTGGCGACATCCAGCGCACCGGCAACACTTCCTGTATATTCGTGTCAAATCAAAGCGAGGTGAACGTACTTATTTGAAGTGCAGGTTACTTGTAATAAAATGCAGCGTGGGAAAAAGGAATTTGCCGTAGTGTAATATCTGTAGATTGTGGGCATTTTTAAATCATGCTACGTAAAGGCCGACCACTAGTTCACTAATGGTGGATTTTGTTAAACAGATAGGTGAATGTTATCCGTACTTGCAGATCACGTGGACCATCTTGCTTTTCATGCTTGGCTAATCCGAAATCGGCAATCTTTGCCACCAGTCCATCGCAAATCAAAACGTTGCGGGCTGCTACATCTCTATGTATTATGGAACGACTGCTGAGGTACTCCAATCCACGACTGCTTTGGTATGCCAGTTTTAGCAATGCGTTTGTCGATAGAATCTGCTTTTGGGTATCTTCCGATCGCGACTGGCACTGGGCCTCTGCCGTCTTCTGCAGACGTCCCGCTTCTTCGTCGCTATAAGGAAGGAGGCGTCCATCCGAAGCGGTATGGTTGTAATAATACGCACGGTCCTGTGCTCTGAGATACGTTAGCAACGAACCAAATCTGGCGTACTCCATTAGCAACATCATCTCGCCTAATGATTAACGTGAGCTAACAATAACATGGTGACCTTTTTCCAGCGCAACGCTATTATATCCGAAAAAATGTTGATAGTCACCTTTCATCACCACTCCGAGCAGGTTAACAATGTTCAAATGACGTCCGGCATCCGCCATAATCCGCAATTCCTGGACTAATTGCCGGAACTGGCCGCTATCGCTTCTGTTTTTGGCGGTTTTCATAGCAACTTCCGTTACATCAGGCTGACCATGAAGACATTTGGCCACACCCTTTCTGACAATGCCGTTCGCACCTTTGCCCAAAATTTTCTCTGCTACACAAAGCAACGGGAAACAGTCTGATTTATCGTATACTAATAATGTATAAGCTTTTTCCAACGCTGCTTTTACAAACACGGCATCAGCGTAACTACTCTTACTGATTTCCAAATTTGCGAGCGGTATTTCGAGCAATTCAATGTGCTGCAAAACAACCGGGTCCAACTGCAGTATATCGCACTGCACAGCCGATAAATCATGAAGAGGAATGATGGGTGAAACTGCGGATTTGCGACGTCTGATGGTGATGGTAAAGATTTTACGCATGCTGTTCTGACTAAGGCGGCGTTTACGGTAGATAACCACCAGACAGATGACAACGGCGATGGCTGCGGCCGGAATTATGGCTCCTAAACAGGCACGCACGATGATAGTATTGCGCGATGACGTCAGTGCAAGCGCTGTTGCTGTGTGATTGGTGGAGTTTCCTGTTCAAGAGAAAACGTTGACACTTCAGCTGATCTCAAGATGCGCAACAGAACGTCAGCCACCAGTCGTTTAATTCGGTATAGTAATATAGGTGCAGTTGGAAAGTTTTGTGCTGTACCTGTGGACGTTTCAATAGAGACGATTTGAGCAATCTTTGGAAACGATCCAGTTGTAGAAGTTGTGTCTGCAATATATTTCACGTCATTAAGTGCCAACATTATTACTGTAATTATTTACATGGCCCGTGAAACACATGGGCTTGCTAAATTTAAGGCAGGATAATAACTGTTACCGCGAACTTTGACTTCGATGCATGAAAGTGCGAAAAGGGTTACTTACAATTTAATGGTTGACAAAATACAGTGTTTTATGGTTCTGTACCCTACCTACAGCACTGGACGTTGTCGTTGACGATATAGATGGTGAACCTGGCGAAATGGACGATGAGGAAGCGGATCCAGCGACACACCGCCTTTGCAGTCGGACCGCATCCAGCGAGCTCAGTTGATCATTTGGAGAAAGCTTTGTGCCGGATACGGTAATATAAATCGTTGGCGCAAACGGATTTATCGCATAATCAGTGGATGCAAGTTGCATAACCGAGTGATAATCATATGACAGGCCATACGTTTCCATTTCGTCGGGCGGGACACGGCGAAATTGATCTTGTTTAGCTAAGCATTTCGTAAAGAAAAAGTCAGAACTATTGTAATATTCTTCACGTAAGCCACCGCAGCCTTACTCGCTACGATATTGCCAGGGTTAATCATGACGTAATAATCGCGATCAAACCTCTGGGGCTCGTTGTAAAATCCTAATACATGCATGAGTTCACGCTGCACACACGCTGGCTTCCACAGACAATCATTTTCGAACCCTACGTCCTGCTGCCCGCCTTGGCGTCCTACCGTCCACCTTAACCAACTATTTGGCAAAAGTCACTGAACTGATTCTCCAGGAAAAGAATTACCCGAGAGTTTTAGGAGAAATCACCTGTCAGGCGAAGCCGGTTTTAAGAAAATGAAGTCCTTTTGCGTTGTCCGCTTCACAAATTTCACGCAACCTTCGGAAGCCCGCGAGATGATCTCCATGTAAGCCAGTATATGTTCCTTCTGGGACTGATCTGCAAAGTAGAATTTGTCGCCATTGTAAGCGCAGTCAACAAGTCATCCAGACTTCTTACCAAAGAAGATGCTAAATTCAAACGGAACGGTGTTGTGTGGCCATGCAGCAGGAAGACACCAAATTGTACAGATATGGGGCCACAGAATGATAAAAGCATAGCGCAAAACCATTATCAACTTTAATACGGCTACGTTACAGCGGCTTATTATTCGGCGTTTGACAGCGGATCTGACAATCTAATCTAAATATATAGACGAAAAAGGACATTAACGTGAAAGTGCAACCACCTTTAGCACCTCTTTTTACATGAGACTGCTCCAGTACGTTTTTAAAATTTGCCGATCTTAGTGTCAAAACTTGTGAAAAAATTAAGAAGACATCATTGCAACAGCAGGTGAAGTTGAAGTTAGCGCTAACGTTTAAAATTTTATCTCCTCGGGCTTTTGAGATGTGCATACGCAGGTATGATATCCGGTGTACACAAAATTGCCTCGAAGGAATGACATGAAACTGGTCGCCTGGCCTAGGATAATGCGTAGGCAACTCGTTTTGTATAAAGGACGTGCCAATCAAGCTTACTCGAGTCTACGCATGTGAATATGCTCAATGAAAAAGCCGCAGCGATGATAACCATGAGCATCGTATAAGCACCCTTTGCCGGTGGCAACGATTTTTTTTATTGCGTTCAATCAATGCGATTCGCTTTGCTACGCGTCATTCGACGGTCGCTTTAATCACCTTCAGAATGTGTGCAGTGCCATTAAGCCAATGCTAGATTAAACTACGAGTACTGTTTTAACCACAACTACAGTAAAATCTCTCTACTACGTACACCCTCCGTTCTTAGCTCTCCGAATGTTGTAAAGAGGTGTATGTTACACAAGGGCACTGCCCCTGGGGGTGGTAATTAACACGCCCCAAGGGGGCTGGCTATATGTCGGTCAACAGCAACTAAGCACCGTGCCGCTGATGTTTTATTTATAAATTCATTTTATTCCTCCAAATACAGCTGGCTTACATACATGGCTTACTCAGCCAGCTGTATGTAACGCAGGGGTTGACTATATGTTAAGATATACTGTCAGCGGTTCCATGAAAGGTGTATGTTATACTTTTACAGGGGTGAATGTTATATAGAGAACTGCCCCTATGTTATAATCCGCCAAACAGTCCGGTTCCCAGCCACACGTATATAATAAAGAGGTGAATGTTGTATAAGGGTGCATGTAACGAGGGGTTTTACTGTATCATAAACAACAGGATGGACAGAACAAAAATCAATGTGAGCAAGAGTACTACTAAAATACGCAGTACTACTTGACAAACAAAGTTGAAAACAAATAGTAAACAGAAGATTTTGGCAGGGAAAAACCGGTAGCAGAAAGTAAGGTACGCGATTGTATAAACTATAAAAGTGGGAAGGGAAACGTGACAAGACCAATTAACGTTACTGCAATTTGACGCAGTTTTAATGTAATGAAGGATAACCAGTCACACTTAGCGTGCCGAAATTAATAATCATTGCATACATGATGTACAATATGCGTGCTGCAGGCGTATGATACATCTACAACGTTTGCGCAAACGCTCGGTAAAATATAATTGTTTGCATAATCGCTCTCTAAAACGTGCCGATCATCATTTTTTTGCGAAAGTAAGCTGCTAATTGCACATTTACGCTGTAATTATGGTCCAATAACCAGAAAGAACAAAAATCAGTACCACCCAGCAGGCTGAGATATAGTTTCTTTGAACGCCACCTCCGGGACTTGGCGGGTCTGTCTGGATACAGTTCTCCACTGTAGTATTAGAGCAGCATTCGTACTGGCCCAACTGCGGCAACGATGGAATGCCGCCCCATACTTGCCACACATGAAAACCTCCGACACACGTAAAACTAATCTGCACGGGACGCTCGTCCTGTGGTCTGGTGCCCACTTCATACATCCACTGTACAAAGTCCCGGGCTTCGCAGCAGGAGCATGATTTCGTCGGGTCAACGGGGCAGAAAGCGTTGTTGTCCAACGAGAATCGCGCGTCTCTGCTGGGGTTCAACGTATCGAGCACGTCACGTGACAGGAAGTTGAGAGCATTCCTTCGCATATCTAGGGTCGTCAAGCGAGCGAACGTGAAACGTTGGCTCAAGGTTATTCTCTGCATTCCCACTGATGCATTATGCTCGAACACCCAACCGGCATCGATATCCCGAAACTGCTCGCTCAAGTCTAGTTTCTGGAAACAAATCATATCTGGCATTTTGAGCAAACAGATAGGATCATGCTGAGTAGAAACATGTTTTAATTCATATACTGTAGTTCGCAGGACAGTTCACAGAATCGCGGTAGTAAAGCTAAACATTTTATAATCATTTGTGTGATTCGCTGTTTGTATACGTACTCGCAGAGTTTCGGCAACTGGTTTAAACACCGTCCAGTCCAAATCTGCGATTTTATTCCTCATAAGATCAATCTCCTCAAGAACTGGAGTGGATGCAGTTTCGAAAGCGGTCAGGTCGATAGAACTAATATCGTTTTGGAATATTGTGAGCAACCGCAAATTCTCGAATCCTTTAAGGAAATCAGCACTGAGGGTCCCAATACGGCAGTATGACATCTCTAATTCTAACAGCGTAACCCTGACATTGGCCAAAAACTTTTCCACCGGCAGGCGGGTCCCGTTGGCGCCGGCAAAGTTGTATATGTTTAATCGGATTAGGCTGGTTAAATTCGCCGGCAACGGCTCAGCATAATCCTGAATAATGTTATTCGGCACAATTGTTGTATTGTCTCTACCGCCTCCCAGATCCATGGAGTTAATTGTCAGTGGCACCTTCTGAACGTCGAAATTGTCTGGGATGCTGTAATTTCCAGCAGTACACATCAGCCAACCTTCGCTTGGAGTGCTAGAGGAACGGCAGCTGTTGTGTGGTAGAGTGGCTGCAGCCCCTAAAATTGCAAAATAAAGTTGCTAATTAAAAACTTACATAACAGTATTGGTACTTTCGTGCAGATACGAGTATTTATAAGCTGGTCGCTGAGGATATGAAAAATTCAGCCCAGGAATGTTGCGGACATAAAAAATGCCATCCTCCAAAAGCCTTCTTTTGGTGTGCTTAGAAATCACAAATGGATTTAGAACAATTTGTTGCACTTGCATTTGATAATAACCATACCAAAAAGATATCGTTATTCACTATTATATAAGGAGTAAAAATTTACTACTGATTTGTTCATCAGTTCATTACTTGCCTGCCTTCACTTGGATAAGGAATAATGCAGGAAAAATTAGCACAGTAACCATCCACCATTTCGTGACGTCCATTTTTGCCGAATCCGTCGTGGATTTTGTTGGAACCGCGCTAGTCTGTTTCTGGACAATAGGGAAATAATGGACCTTGGTTATTTTTGCACTTTTTACAAAGCGAACGAACATATATGGAATACCACCATATGGCACGATTCAGTATTTATGTAATTATGCAGGTTCCTCAGAAGTGTGCTATCAGTAACTCCTGCTCCTATATTAACAGATGGCAATTGTTCTCTTATATAGCATTTGTCTAAGGCTTGCATTCTTAATTGTCCGCGTAATCTGAATTCCATTATTTATGTACGAGCACAGTATAGCTAACCGTTGCAATTGATAACGACATAACAAAAGTCAGTTTAACCATTGGAAAACGCCATTGTGCATGTATCAGGACATGAAATAATTTACGAAAGTGCTACGCATCCCACAAATTCTAGTAAAAATTAATTTTGATGTCTTAAATTGCGGTCTGCATTATGCTTATAGCCATAACACGGATATGCTGTTATGATATGGGTCAACGACTCAACGTTAACAACATGAAGTACTACCCAGGCGTTTTAAGTCCGGCAGGATTTTAAGGCGCACTGAAGTGACCGCTAAAAATACAGTACTATATAGTAGTGGCAGTACAGTAAAAAGTTCTTTACAGTTAGTTACATTAGTTATCTGTAAGTGATCGCCGGCTAGTGAGTAACAAGCGCGTGAGTTAATTAGCGCTTATTTATCGCTTGCATTATGGCAGTTGTACTCACTGGGGAAGGTGTTACGGCATGGACTTGTGAGAGAAATCGTATATATGTAGAGATACATACATATGTACAGATACTTCCTTTAATCCAAGACTGACTGCTGAAACATTTTATGGTATATGATACAAAATTGTCTACGATAACTTTATGTTTATGAAGCGCAATGTTAGCCGAATGACTGACGCTGATTGTATGATGGGGCCGCCTTGATGTGCCAGCACAGGCTCATAACTCCGCCCGCAGACTGACTAGCAAAACAACTCCGAGGAAACAAGCGGCGCTGGTAACGCTGGCTGACAACGAGCATCTTGCGCTGAGTATTTGTTATGTACCGTTATAGTTTTTTGTCGCTCCTACTGCCTACAGATTCTAACGCTCTATATGTATATTTGTGACCTTGTTCTTCTTTATCGATCTTCCATCATATCAAGATGAAAGACGTTGCCGAACTTTTGCGAAATTCAGATTGTGTTTGTTATCGTGGCTCACCTACTGTCGTCTTGCAATTACGAATTTCGCCGTTTGATTACGACTTTACCGTGCAGACTTCTTTGGCTTTTCTGCTACGCACAGGGCTTTTTTCAGTCAGGTTACCTGCTTCTCAAAATTACAATTGCTTTGAGAAAGCGCGGCGTTGAATTAACGATGCCACTTGAAATTTGCACTCAGACGTCGGCAGCTTGTTTGCGCATTTCCGTCAATGACAGTTACCATGTTTTATTGCTAGCCAGACCGCATAGTGGCAGATGCCATTGCCGGTGGCAGTTGCCAGTGGCAGGTGCTCCGGGCATCCTGCCACCTTTCATCCCTTGTCCCTGATGGCGGCAGTCTTACACACTGGGGAAGGTGTTACGGCATGTACTTTACTCTTCGGCCTTTTGAGACGCACAAACGCAGAAATACAGTACTCGTAATATCCGGTGTATACAAAATTGCCTCGAAGGACCGAGATAAAACTGGTCGCGTAGCCTACGATAATGGGTAGGCAACTTGTTTTGTATAAAGGACTTGCCAATCAAACGGCTGCTGCCCAATCAAACTTGCTCGAGTCTACGCATGTGAATATGCTCAAAGAAAACGCTGCAGCGATGACAAACGTAAGCGTCGGGCATTTGTGTAGCTGACATAAACACCCATTTGCTGGTACTACGAGAGAGTACTACGAGATTATGGAGTACAACGGAGTACTACTTGACAAACAAAGTTGAAAACAAACGGTGAAAAGAAAGTTTTGGCAGGATACAATCGGTAGCAGGAAAGTAAAGTATGCGATAGTATAAACTATAGCAGTGGGAAGGGAAAAGTGATAAAAAACAAATAACATTACTGTAACTGGAAGCAGGAATTTACTGTAAAAAAAATAACATTACTGTAACCTGAGGCAAGGTTAATGTAACGCAGGATAGCCAGTCACATTTAGCATGCCGAAATGAAAAATCATGCATGATGTATGCGTGTTGCAGATACATCTGCAACATTTGCGTACACGCTCGGTAAAACCAAAACCGTTTGCAGAGTCGCTTTTTGAAACGCCCGATCACCACTGCGAAAGTAAGTTATGATTCCACGTTTACGCTACAAATATGGTCCAGTAACTAGATAGAAAAAAAATCAATGCCACCCAGCAGGCTGAGATATAGTTTCTTTGAATGCCCCCTCCATCGGTCTGGATCGGCTTCTCTGTACGCGCAGTCGTAGGGAGACAGTTCTCCACTGTGGCATTGGAACAGCATTCGTATTGCCTCAGTTGTGGCAGAGAAGGCCCGCCGCCCCATACTTGCCACACATGAAAACCCCCGACACAAGTAAAGCTGATCCGTCTGGGACGCTCGTCTTGTGGTCTGGTACCCACTTCATACATCCACTGTACAAAGTCCCGGGCTTCGCAGCAGGAGCATGATTTTGCCGGGTCAACCGGACAGAAAGCGTTATCGTCCAGGGAGAACCGCGCGTCACTGCTGGGGTTCAGTGTATCGAGAATGTCACGCGACAGGAAGCTAAGAGCATTCCTACTCAAATCCAGGGTCGCCAAGCGAGAAAACGTAAAACCTTGGCTCAAGGTTATTCTCTGCATTCCCACTGATGCATTATGCTCGAACACCCAACCGGCATCGATATCCCGAAACTGCTCGCTCAAGTCTAGTTTCTGGAAACAAATCATATCTGGCATTTTGAGCAAACAGATAGGATCATGCTGAGTAGAAACATGTTTTAATTCATATACTGTAGTTCGCAGGACAGTTCACAGAATCGCGGTAGTAAAGCTAAACATTTTATAATCATTTGTGTGATTCGCTGTTTGTATACGTACTCGCAGAGTTTCGGCAACTGGTTTAAACACCGTCCAGTCCAAATCTGCGATTTTATTCCTCATAAGATCAATCTCCTCAAGAACTGGAGTGGATGCAGTTTCGAAAGCGGTCACGTCGATGGCACTAACGTCAGTCTGATATATTCTGAGAGTCTGCAGATACTGGAATCCTCTAAGGAAATCGGCCCCGAGGGAGTTAATTCGGCAGTATGAGATATGTAATTCAAGCAGTGTAACTCTGACATTAGCCAAAAACTTCTCCAGCGGAAGGCGGGTGCCATTGGCGCCGGCAAAGCTGTACATTCTCAATCGGATTAAGCTGGTCAAATTCGCCGGCAACGGCTCAGCATAATCCTGAATAATGTTACTGGGAACATTGGTTTTATTGTCCCTACCGCCTCCCAGATCTATGGAGCGGGTTGCAAAAGGCACCTTCTGGACGAAAAAATTGTCCGGGATGCTGTAGTGTCCAGCGTTACACACCAGGTTACCTTGGTTGACAGCACGACAGCTCCTGTGTGGTAGAGCGGCTGCATCCTCTAAAATTGGAAAATAAAACTTGTTAATTAAGAACTTAAAAATACCCTACTCTAATAAAGTGCTGAAGAGTTCACTACACGTATTTGGAGACCGGTCGCTGAAGACAAAATTTTAACTTAATTGTTATGCGGTTATAAAAAATGTCATCCGGTCTAAAATGTTTTTTCCTGGTGCGTTTGGATAGCATACATTTGAATTATAACAATTAATTGCACTTCATACGTTTGATTACACTTACAACTTGTCATTCGCAATTAAAATGGTAAAAATTTACTCTTGGTACCTGCCTGCATTCACTTGCAGTAAGAGTAATGCAGGAAAAATGAGAGCAATAACCATCCACCACTTTGTTTCATCCATTTGAGCTCAGTCCGTGAAGGATTTTATTAGAGCTGCACTATTCGTATCCTTAACACTACTTTATGCAAATATTTGACGGTAGTAAAGTAGTAATTCTATTTTTTAAAGAGCGCATGGACGTATCTTGATGCAAATTTATTATTCCAGCATTCAACAAGATTCAGTATTTAAGCAAGTACAAAGTACCGAAGATGGCTGAGAAGCGCGCTATCAGCAACTCTTGCTCTTGTAACGGATGACTATTGTTTCAGGTTTGTACTCTTACTTGTTCGTTTAATCTTCACGAAGAAACAAGTGCGTTTGCGTGACATTCCGATAATTATGTACTTAGTAACTGCTGAAAACCATGGCAGGTATCGCCATCGGTAGTCGCAATAAGATAACGACACTATAAAAGACAGTATAACGGTTGGAAAACGCATTTGTGCGCGTATAAGACACAAATTTACGGAATGATATGCATCTCAAAAATTCCAGAGAAAACTGACTCTGATCTTTTAATTTCGGCCTGCCTGCAACAACATGGGTTTTGGCTATGCTGGTTAATCAACAATATTAATTATGAAGTACTGTACTGGCTTTTTACTGGAGGCTCACTGAAGTGTCCAATATGTTTAATAACATCATCGTTAAAATATTAGCGGTAGTGTACAGTAGTAGAACGTCACATTAACTGCAGTGCGCGGGACCAGCCATAGAATAAACTGACTGTCAACGTCAACAAGCCGGCTGCGGCATAGTTTCTCTGCACCCCACCACCGGGAATCGCAGGGTCCGTTGATACCTTCTGAGTCTGAACACAATTCTCCACTGTGGCATTGGAACAGCATTCATACTGTTGCAACGATGGAAGAGCACCGCTCCCCGCCGACCAAGCAACAGGATTTCCAACACATGTAAAACTAATTTGTACTGGACGTTGTGACAATGACCGATTGTTTACGTCGTGCATCCACTCCATGAAATCCTGGGCGGCACAGCATGAACACGTACGTGTCGGGTCAACGGGACAAAAAGCGTTCTCCTCCAGGTAGAAACGTGAGTTACTATTTGGATTCAGCGTTTCGAGAATATCCCGTGGCATAAAATTAAGAGCATTTTTCGTCAGATCCAGAATGTTTAAACGAGAGAATATAAACGGTTGACTCAGGACTAACGTCTTCATACCCACGGATACATCATGGGCCTGGGCCACAGCCCAGGTACTCCAGTTAAAAAATTGATCGTTCAGCCGCAGATCCTGTCAGCAAAACGTATAAATTAGTTTGGGCAAAACAGAAATAAACAGTTTAGCAAGTTATATTTAAGGCGATACTGATTTACTTGTAAAGACTTTGCAAGCGGTGCAAAAACAGCCCAGTCTAAATGGCCAATCATGTTTCTCCTAAGATCAAGCGAACGGAACGGTGGAGCCGAGGTTCCCGTCTCGAAAGCAGTTACATCGATGGTACTGATGTCATTCTGGTCTAGGGTGAGCACTTGTAACCTATTGAATTCTCGAAGAAAATCGGCACCTAACGCACCAACCCGGCATTCAGTAAGCCGCAGATACGTGAGTGTGCCTCTGACATCGGCCAAGAATTTCTCCACGGGAGGCGTGTGGCACTGGCCCTCTCGAAACGGTAGATAGACAGTATAGTATTTCTAATTTTGTTAAATTAGCCGACAACGGCTCAGCATGGTCTTGAATGACGCCAGTTGGCGGCCAGCTTATACTGTTGAAACTGATTTCTCCCAGTTTTCGATGGTTTTCGAAGTTTTCGAAGTTTTCGATGGTTCAAGCAATTACCTTTCACCTATGAGAACTGCACTGTTCCCTGCTTGCTTACCTGCATTGGTATTCAACACAAGGCATGTAGCAAAAATATACGCATTGCACAGGAAAAATTTTAAGTAAACCATTGTTACAACAGCCTCGAATGAACGGCGTGATGTAAATGAATTCGTAAAAATGTTACGTATTAATCAGCACAAAGCGCGTCTCTCTTGTAAAAAAGCTGATTAAAACTGTTGCTCCGAGCCTTGAGCATTAATTCATGGTGATAGATATGGGCTTCATATACAAATACTTCTATAGTAAATGTGGAGTTATTTCACATACTCTACTCGTATTATTATCAGCTATTATCTTATCTTGTATACTGATGTAACCTATGTGGAGTGAACTATGTGAAGAAGTAAACGTGTTACGGTATTATAATGTCATCTGCAATTGTCAGTTTTGCATCTACGGATTGTTCCCAATATAGATAGGAGACATTACGACCGGAAACGATATGAACATGCAATTCGCCGAAAAAAAAACAAGAAGATAAATTCGACCTAGACCTAGTTGTTTATTATTTATCCACGAACTATTATGTGTGCAATTTTATAATATTATTCGTAAACTGGCCCATGGCAGCATTATGCACACTGCACAGCGCTCCAAGGCCTAAAACATCATTGTTACAGCTCCTTTTGGGTTCCTCTTCAACGTTTCCTGTTTACTTGTAAAAGTCGGAAGAACGCCCAGTACGCTATAAAGTCACACATTTACAGTGCGTCGACCGGGTATTACAAAGTACGTTTGTAAACTGTTAAATTATACAGTATACAATCGGAGTTAAACCCCGGGCCAATGCTGATGGAATATTAATTCTAATTTTCTATCCCGCCCATGTTTACACATATGTATTCGATCATGAATGCTTCAGTGACGCATAGTACAATGACCAACGTAAGATGTAATTATTCGCATACGTAAACCTCGGAAACAGAAATACATTTATGCTAATAACAGAAAGATCATAGCAATTGGAAACGATAACAATGCAGTAAGTGTACACCAAATAATAGTAATTAGTACCCGTAAAACTTACCGATAGCGAGTTTTCAACCCAACTTGTAAGCAAGCCGATTAGCCGCGCCGGTATTTAGGCTGCAAAGTGTTAAACACTGCTGTAGAGGTTGACTACTGTGCAAGGTTTGTGCTTTTCTTGCTTCTTTAAAGGTTTGTGTTTAGTCGCTTGGGCCGGCAAACTTTTATGAGTACTTTGTCTCTCTACTGCAGTCGTTTAATTCTATTAAATTGCTATTACCATAAAATATCTTCCGGCTACTTCAATCGAGTATCCAAAAAAAGCATCGCTAATTACGATTTATGTTCTTACTGATTTGCTTGAAGTTTACTGTGTTCATACTGCCACATTTCTAGAAATTATTTAACTATCCTATAATAAGAAGTATACAAGTACTGTACTAGCAGCTGTGAGTCTATGAACACCGAATTATGCAGGTAACGCAGACGCATACCAAGTACTCTCAACAAAAATCTAGAGTAATTCTTGGACCCCAAAATATACAACTTTGTTGAGAACTACGATGCGAGGTTGCACTGCACGATGGAACATCCTGCATCAATCTTGTCTGCTAATGGTGCTACTGCTATTAACAGCAGCTAGTGTGGTCATCTTTTCTCCAGATCATCGGATAATCCAGTTTATTTCATCGCAATACAACGCAAAGGAATTTTTGGACAGAAACGACAGCACCTCAGTTTCGCATACTGACGACTTGGCAGAACATTTTTTCGAAGTTCTTGTGAAGCCCGATTATTCGAAAGCTGTACAGAACGTCACCAGTAACAGATCGATCATCAACAACACCGGTGAGCCGCGCCGATGTCCAAGAATGTCCAATAAACGCCGCGCTTGGTACGGTTCCGTGGCATATCCCACTGTTTTTGACGAAACCCAGGCATGGGCATGGGTGAAGACGTTTTTAGCGTCTGCCTGTCCCCGATGCCGATTTGGAACGGAAAGTCAGCTGATAGATCAAGTTGTACTCCGATTTAATCAGTCACGTGATTCGACTGCTTCCAGCAGAAGGATATCGTTCTTTCAGTAAGCAAACTGTTTTTTCTTGCCAAAATGTGTGCTGTGATTTACGCCGTGCAAATAATCTAATAAACCGGTAACATATGGGAAGAAGCTGCTTCTAGCGAACACTTAATTGGTTTATCTCTTTCCGTAGTTTTCCGCAAACACAGCCGTCGGCAATCGAAGAGCCTATTGGAACTCTGGTACTCGATGAGGTCAAACAGGTTACGCGGCTACGCATGCCGCGATCCTTTTGTAACGACACTTACTGCCGGCAATCGCCCGCACTGCCATTGCAAACCGTCGCCGATGTACTGGTGCTTAGCGGTACAGTGGACGATTTGTATGACCTTGCGCAACTTATCGGGTGCCAGTTGCATGCCCAATTTTTGCACACTACCATTGCGACAGGTATGCTACTGTTCACGTCTAAAAATAGTTTACTAGATCTGACAACAGCTGCAAATTGCGACAAAACGGTTTGCTGTACCAAGATCTGTGCAGCTGATGCTTCTTTATAGAGCGGAAAGATGATGTCAACAACGAGCGTTACGCCACACTGTTCTACGACTGGTTGAACGTGATTTATTTTGAGTATGACTGGATACCATTTGCTACTAATGAGAAGTTCTGTCAAAAGCGCTTCAATTGTACTATCTGGATTGCCTGGGAGAAATTCAAACGGAATCGTGAGATGGCCTTTTTCCCCCCGGCAGCTGATGGCAGTCTCTCGTATCAACTGGAACGATTGCGCAGTTTTTTGACGAGCCCAGACGAAAGCGTGTGTCAGCGAAGAGAGAACTTCGGCGGAAACTACGATACCGAAGCAGTACAGCCAAAAGTCGACGGAAGGTAAAACTACTTAATATCTACGCTTTGAGCATGCTCAGCAAAAGGATGAAATTTCATCCCGCAGTTGTATTAACAGCAAGACACAAATTTAAGGCTGCATAGGCAGTTTATTGATAAAAATTAGTTGTAAGAATGATAATAATAAAAACGGTTTGGATTGACACGGCGGCGATTGTTTTTTAGAAAAAAGTAGCAAGAACATTAGTAATTAGCGCTACGCTTTTACAGATACACGCTATGTATGGACCGATTTCCCAAGCGCACTCCCGAAGATTGCCTCGTTTATTCGGTCGGGATCCGGGATGACTGGAGTTTCGACGACCAGATGCACAGTATGGGCTGCAGTGTGTACTCTTTCGATCCATCCCATCCGTTTACTCCGTACCGTCGGGGTGACCACCACTGGGTGTTTGACTGGGGCCTCATCACCAGCCCCGAGCACACACTGTCCCCGACGCCTCCCGGTTGGACCCTGTCCACGTTGCATGACATACGCCAACGACTGGGACATAGTCAACGCACTCTAGATGTACTGAAGATGGACTGTGAAGGGGCAGAAATGACCTTTCTGGATTCACCGTTTGTCGGCACGTTTCTCCAGTCCGTTGGGCAGTTGGTCATGGAAATACACTGGTTACCCGTGGGTTGGCCACCCGTAGCGCCAGCTGTTTTTGATGGGGCCAAGATTATTAGCAATATGGCGCGTATCGTACACCGGTTGGAAAAGCTGGGTTTTGTTATGTTTTACTCGCGGCCGACTCCCAAATGGGTGGGATTCGATTTCAGAGCGTACGACCGGTCGATAACACAGGTTAAAGGCTCACAAGCGTTTGTTTACGAGGTTTCGTTTACTAATCTTAACGGTGCTAATAAACATTAAAACAAGTATATGAACGGGTGCTGCAAAATTCGATACAAAGGTCACGCTTCCAACACCATAAAACTGCAGTAATCAGCCAAGCAAACAAACCGATTTGACGTGCATTGTCTAACAAAATAAATGTTGTAAACGAAAGGGTCATGGTCTAGAATAAGTGTTCAGATAGACGGTAAATGTACAGATAAAGCAACGGTTGGTGCGCTGTTAAAGCATGTTACGGCGACGTAATAGCAGTTTCGTTGGGATTCTTCTTGATTCCTGCTGGAGCTGCTAGAGTTCTGCCACCAGAACTGCGGGCGTTCTTACTACTATTCGTCCCTTTGCAGAGTCGGAGCGCATAACTCTGCACATTGCCGATGGTGAGACAGAAGAACAGAGGATCCAGAATAGGTTGTACGTTGTACAGACTTGAGATAATTTGGTTCACATGCGCGCTCAACTGGATCGTGGGATAATTGGCGAGAATGGTATAGTAGCCCATACTGGGCAGCCAACACACTATGGTACTGCTCGTATACAACGTCAGCAGTATGAAGGGACGATGGAAGGCTTCCTGCTTCCCATGTTGTGCCGCTGGATTTAATATTAGCCGGTCTCGTCCGACGCCGTTTCAGCATCTTCCACAGTAAGAGCGGATAGGCGACAGGAATGGCAGCACACGGTACGTTGAAAATCCAGATGGCCATAAATTCTGTCAGAGCATACTGGCTATCGGTATTGAGCTCGCATCCCTCCGCTGGCGGCAGGCGATAGTATAAGGCATCGAGCACCTAAAGTTTGTTTAACTGTTGCCCGTTTGAAACACCGTTCTTATATTTTGGCCCGCCGCACATCTGTTGGGTGCAGCCGCGCATAAGTTGGACGGTTGAACACGTGGAAGTTTATTTTGCACCTGAACCGTTAGTGCGACCATAGCTGATATTGATTTTTCTTAGAAGTCGTACTAAGAAAAACTGGTATACGACGGAAAGTACAAATCAAACCAAACCAATAAATATTTGGCTGATTGTGCAACTGAATGAGAAGACCAAGAGAGAAATGGAGAGGAAATGGAAATATTTAATAGACGATATTTTAGGCACACAGTGACCTTTGCAGACTTGCACTACGAGAATCAAAGACAGCAGCAATGCAGCCATTGCTAACATGCTGCTGTCGTTGGTACTACGGTCGCAGCTTGTCCCAAATTTTCTGACACCGCGCCGATCGCCGGCTCAGAAACCGGTGAAAGACTGTGTCATCGTGATGAATTACGGTATTTGCTGATTGACTGCCTACGCAGTTGTGCGGTGGGCCAACAATTAAAAGGCACTTTAAAGGGGCCCCAAATAAAAAAAAACTCGAAGTACCGTACGTTTACGGTTTTACGGTACCGGTGGTCAGCGACGAATGCGGCATTTGCATCAATAAAGCTGTTATTAAAGCATGTATATCGATGAGTGAGGTTGAAAGCACAAGAATGAATGCTGAGAAGGCCTTTATATAGTTATTACTGTAATAACGATAACGAGGCGATTTACGCAATTTTGTCTTACAAACCAGAGAACAACTTCCGATTGTATCTGTACAATCAACACGAGAGCACAGTCCGTGCAGCGGTAACGCAAACATGCGGAACCGGGAGAGTTGTTGCTACTTCAGCAGCAACAATTCTTCCGGTCGTATGAAGCTTCATAAGCGAAACATAGGAATGATATTGTCATAACTGCGCCGGATACTCCAATTTTCTTATCCTGCCAAGCAATCTACAATATCTTTCAATTCACAGCATAAAATGCAAAGCACACCGGAAGCTAGGTGACTAAGCCTAAAGAATGGAAAATGGAAGTGCCGCTATTTTAGCCGCTTACGATTAGTACAGTACTGTAAGTACTCGTATTACTGCAAGATCGTTTGTTTTTGTTCATGCAGCAAGAACACTTACACTGCCACGATATGCGGAAGTCACACGACGATTCGGTAACCGATGACCAAGCTTAATTTTTCTATCGTCGGTTAACCGTCGCTAACTGTCTGACATGTACTTGTACAGCAAATAAATAAAATTTGAAACCAAAGTAAAAATGAGTTACAACCCAGTAATTTCGCAGTGAAAATTCTTCGATGCTATCTTGGTCGGGAACAGTTTCTGTGACACAAGCAAGTAGCGTTCTCTCGTTGAATCCATGAATACACAGAGAGAGATCCGCGATGGCGAAGAAACTCTTTGTGTGCTTCTGAGGCCAAAGATCTTTAATATTGCCACAAGGTATCTTATACAAAGTCAATCCTGTACTTATTAGACAAGTTTCGCAGGTCATCCATTAGCCCATTCCTTATTCCTTGGCTTTTTTAAGGTAAGGAATGAAACCTTAAAAGCCGTCATTAAGGGGAACAACTTTGACTACTTACCCTTAAGGTTATCTTCACTCGTTGTTTGCCAATCCTGTCTTTATTTATCAAAAAACCAGATTCTGTCTGCAAGGCTTTTGCTTTGAATGTCTGCTAAAACGAACACCTAAGAATAACTCAGAATCTGGTTTTCTGTCGTCGACCAAACTTTTAGAAGTCGTCATACCAGTCGCAGTCTGACCAGTTGTAGCAGTGTGACACTCTACGCCACACAAAGAGGATTGACCACGGTACAGGTGTACTGTACATCTTCCAACTTGTATGACGGTACAATTATCAACAAAGCAGTCGGAAAGCCAATCGATAACTTCGGGAAGAATGCACATTCACGATTAAAGCACAAATAATGGCACTTGGCATGCACATAACTGTGCGCCACTTGTTGTGGCGCTAGTGGGCAGTAGTGGCGTTACTGGCGTAAAATCCCAGCACGAGTACTGGCAGTTACTAGTACTGCTTAAAATCTCCTCACTGTCTGTAGTGTATTCACCCCGTTTTGCCATTAGTATTGATGTGCCCTTTCCCAGTAAGCGAAATAATTTGCAAAATCCTGGTTAGCGCTGTCAAAAATAATGTCATTATAAAAAATCACGCTTTTTTTGTGTTTTCAGTAATACTTCTATCCAAATTATTCTATTCTGGAGTAAGCCGCTTAGCGAAGCGGTAAACTAGTAGAGCCCATTACATACTCATACTCGTATGGGCCAGTTGAAGTTCATTGTCAGTGTACCGGTAAATTAATCTTTCAATAAAAGCTTTAATTTCGTGGCATTTTACCCCAAATCTTACAATGTATTCGGAAAATCTTAGGTTTTCCTGTCGTGGTACCGTGTCGAAGTCAACTTAAAGGGCTGTGACGCTACTGTACAGAGTGTAGTACGTGGGAGACGAATCGTAGTGTAGTGACTTTCAAAACGAGAGACGAGCAGCTGCATGAAAGGATCTTCTTTAACAGTTGTTACAGTTCTAACCTAATTCGAAGAATGATAATTGTCGTACACAAGCTTTTTTGTGTGTTTTTTGTTTCCAATTATCCAGCTACGAAATACATAGAATATGAAGCATACGAGTACTGACGTGCGGAGAGAGATTGTACAATACTGTACTATACACTTCTGCACTGCATTTATGTATTACTACGCGCATTATTAGTCAACAGTTATTCCTCTATTGTCGCTTTGCCAGTGCAAATTACCCAAGACATTTTTCTCCACTTGTGCATATACAATGACCTACTGCGGATTAATAGTTTAATACCCACAAGTTGGCTCCATCTCACAGCAGTTTCCTGACAGCTGTGGGTTTTAACATTTCAAAAAATGCGGCGTTCAGCAGTTTATGTGAGCCAGAATTATCGTTTACAAGTCTAAATGCACTGGACTTGTTTGAATTAGCACTCACACACAAGACAACTTTTTTATTTCAACCGGCAGATGTACCGCCGCTTCCGCAAACCTGGTTAGCCGTACCCGACAACATTTCAGTACAGCGCCGTCATTTGCAAAACCTTTTGCCATTCTCTTTTATTGTGCATTTTGGACAACCGTAATATAAAACGGCTAAATATATATATATAAATACAAATATAATATATACAAACAAATATATAATACAAACTCCGTACATTATACATTTTAAAATAAATATTCTTGATAGTCGTCCAATTTCCAGAAGTTGGATTACTGTAATAACCATACCAGTACGATTTTTTAAAAAACCACGCGTCGGTGTGCTGTACGCCTCGCCAATGTGGCATCTGTACAAGACTGCTCGCTCGTCCATTCTCCGTGCTTTCGGTTTTCAAATGCTAATTTGCACGGCGCCTGTAGAATTTTACTGAGTGATTTCGTTGCACTTTTCGGTCTTTTCCTGGATCAAAAAGATCAGTTTTCTGACTCTTTTACTTTTCCAGAAATTAGATCAGTGTATGCGACAACAGTCTCTGCTTCCGTTTTCAGTGCTTTGAAATTGAATCTTTTGCAAATTGAGCGATTGCTGCTTGCTGGCAATCTGGCGGACAAAATGGGTTGATGCGATGAAATATTCCTGGTTATTTTCGGTGTGGCTGCATCTTGATTCGGGCTGGTGATGGATGGATGATGATTGTTGGCCCATGCAAACATGACCATTTCCTATCAGTTCAATGTGGCCACGGCGTCCTTCGCGGGCTTTCCGCGACTACTGTGCCGGTGGAAGGGCAGCGTGTACAAACTGGTCTTCAAGGAGGTCCTCGTCTTTGTCTCCCTGTACGCGGCCATCAGCGCCATTTATCGCTGCGCGCTGGATGAAGAACGAAAGCGGTAGGTGTGCCTGCAAATATTTGTTGTCGTTTCGATGATCTTTTTGTTAATTTTTTGCTATTTCCAATTGGTGTAACAGCAGTTTTCAAATTGTTCGATCTGTTTTATGACATTTAACATTCTAACGCAAGCATATTTTCTGGCAAAGCCGCAAAACGGCAAAAGTGATGTTTTTTATTTATGCTTGCTCGATCGCGATTCGAAAAGCGTGGCTTTTCGCTTTATAAAAAGATAAAAGTTAAACCAAAGGACAAATAGTACAAAATTGACGGAGAGTTTTGGAACTTTATTGTGGCTTTCGTGGTCAGTTTATTTTTAGTTTTCTTATTTTACCGTTTTACGGCAATTTTTATTTGAACGTGCCGGTGTCAGGCCACGGTTTCTGTTGCCTTACGAAAAGTAAAAATGTCCTGAAATTTGCAGATATCGTTTTCGGCTGCCGGATTTTTTCTGCCGTTTTAATGTTTGAGAGTGATGTACAATTTTGTCTGAAATTGTTGTGGCAGCATCTGCTTTGAAAAAGTTGCATAAAAAATTCTGGTGAAATTATATTAAAATGGATTGATTGACTTCAGTTTTGGCATGTTTACTTTGCAGAATGTTTGAGAAGCTGTGCTTGCACATGCAAGTGAGCGTGGATTTCATCCCCTTGACATTTGTGCTGGGCTTCTACGTCAGCTTTGTTGTCGGGCGCTGGTGGGACCAGTTTAGCAGCTATCCCTGGCCAGACAGGTAAATTACCGTAAAGTATATTTCCAAATGTTATTTTTTGGTTGGGTAATTTACATGCACGTAATTATGTATAAAATATGATAGCGTTTTTTTGAAAATATATTGTAAGAATTAATTACTCTACCGTTATTAGAATTTATTTTACCATATAAAAGAATTAGATTATTACAAAGAAATTATAATGCAGCAGATTATTACTACGCTCCACGAGCATCCCTTAAAATAAAAGGGAATATAAAATCAGTAAATTAAAGTCTAAAATAAGTTCACTTGAATTTATTCTAGATTAATTATATGGTGCAGCTCGCTTAGAATTAAATTGTATTGGGTACGAAACGCTTTTCTGCAATGAAATCGTGTTTTTTTTCAAAAGAAATTCATTGATAATTGCCCAGTGCCCTGCCCGGTTTCATTGTTTTGCCAGCCGATCCAGGCCGGTTACCGGAATTGTCAGATTCGTCATAATTTGTGCATTTTGATGAAATGTTTACGTTTACTTGCAGATTGTGTTACCTGATAATTCTCTACATCAACGGATCAGACGAGAAGTCGCGGTATGTTGATTTTTCGGGCTGCTGTTGTTGTCTGTTAGTGCTTCGGTGGACGGTAAAGTGCACAAAGTTAAAAGTCCACTTTTTACCCTTGTCACGCATGAATGGCCGACGTTGCTCAGTAATAAGTTTTTGTTGGTTTTGTAGGATGATCCGACGGACTTTGGTGCGCTATTTAAATGCCAGCACTGTTCTGTTAACTCGCAGGTACCCGAATTGGTGCAAATATTAATAAGAAATTTGCAGATTATGTACAAATAAATTTCTGCGGAATATTATGCTAACTTAGATTAATTTTTTGTTGACGTACTAAAGAAAATGTGTTTTTCTCTAAATGTGTTTGCCAAATTTTCTTTGTTTTGATTTATTTCTTAATGCGAGTAACCTAAATTTTAGTCGAAGATTAAAAGAGCTCATATTTAAGTATTATTTCCTGCATGAATGCGCAATTGCTCATCGTACAAGATCTTTTTGCAGTGTGAGCATTGTGGCAAAAAAGCGGTTTCCAACATTTCAACACTTAGTGGAAGCCGGTCTCCTTACACCGGATGAATTCAAGGCTTTTGAAGGCGTGGAAGTACAGTACGTATTAGTTTTTGTTAATGTTGTTGTGCTGCTTGGCCTCAACAGATGGATCAAGCAGCTGAAAATGATGCTTGGAAAAATGTTTTTTTTAAGTTTGAAGTTAACAATTTTTGAAGATTTTCTTAGAATTAGAAATCGTTTGCATGGGATTTAAAGGGGAAATGTCTATATCTCGCGTATAGAAAGGATACAGCTTGAAAGGTGCCATGCGCAATGCCGCTGGACAGGAACAGTAGTCGTAGAGTTTGGGCTATAAAACAGAATTTCGCGCGATGATCGGTTATTCCTGACTGAATTTTCCTGTGTGTAGCGTATTTACGCTAGTGCGGTTTTCATTATTTTTATTTACTTTATATAGAGCATTTCTACATTTTTTAGATGCAGTAAATTTTTTAGATGCAGTATTTATTGATTGCGTGTAAAAATTACAATTTGTCATATGTTAGTCAGGCTTTTCATTTGCAGATATGCAAAATTTTGGGTGCCGCTGGTGTGGTTCACGCAGCTTGTGGATAAAACCCGCAAAGATGGATTGTTTAACGATCCTTCCGGTGGAATGAAACAGGTTATGGATGAGCTGATGGCTTATCGGGATCGACAGGGAAAAATCTGGGTAATAAAAAAAGGAGCCCTTTTTTGATTGTCAAAAACGATGGATTTTCGCAAAAAAATTTCCGTGGCGAAATTATTATTATTTATCGGCACCGAGTAGAATAATTCAGATGTACTCGTCGTACTCGTATCATCATATTTATTATCATTAAAGATATTCGTTGTAAATATGTTTGTGTTGCTTGCTTTGGGTGAGACTAGAACGTACTGTACACTATTTTAAGCTTATTGAAGGTATTTTTTTTTAAATTAAAAATTTATATTATTAGCAGAAAGATGCAGATTACTTTCCCGTTGGATATTTTCAGTCTTATGCGTTTTTATTCAGTTTACCTTTCCCATGTGACTTGGCCGCAATTTGATATAAGTCATCTAAATAAGTAAACATAAATTATATATTAAAAATTATTATAAATATACAGATAAATTATTAAATATAAATTTAAAATTCATATTCAGAATCAATTAAAATTAAAAAAAAATATATTATTAGCAGAAAGATAAAGTATTTTCACGTTGGATATTAAAAACGCGTTTGCGTTTTTATTCAGTATACCTTCCCACGTAAACTGGCCGCGAGTTGATATACGTCATCTGTTGTTGCAGGCCTTTGATTATGTCAGCATTCCGATTGTTTACACACAGGTAAGACAAGTGGTGCGAGACAAAAATGGTCAACATTAGCGTCTGCAAGTGAACCGCTCTGGCTGATGGCAGGTTGTGACGCTGGCGACGTACATGTACTTTGTGGGATGTCTATTTAGTCGGCAGTTTCTGGAGCCATCACTCAACTACGAGAATTACTATGTGGATATCTATGTGCCGGTTTTTACCCTTCTCCAGGTAAGGCAATCCTCCAGAATGTGTCACCACGTTTATAATCATAAGCCGATAATTGTTACTCCAAACTTATAATTATTGTCTTTTTTTCGTTGCGGCTAATGCAGATGTGTGCCCTGTTTAACTGTTCTTGCATTCCAAAAATTTGATTAGCGCTCTTTCTTAAAAATTATATATTGTGTATTTAAAAGATATTATTAGAATTGTCTTTTATATATTGAAATTGTATATGTAAAAGACATGACGTGTCCACCACTGATAGCCGTTATTTCTGTTCCTCTACATTAACATTTTAGCTGACGTTTATGGGCTGATACGTTACGTCCTTCGACGCATTGGCACTGTCCTGATAAATCAACAGTGGTTCACCAGGTTTACCGAATTTTACAACTTTAATGCTGAACTGGATACCGAATTTAAGTTTGAGTTTCATGACTTGATCAAATTTTTTGTGAAATAAATTTGAACGAAATCGTAGTGTATGTTGTCAACTGCAGGCAGTTTAATCGGTCGTATGGATTAAGAATCTGAATTTTCATCTGCTTAAAAAACGAGCCGTTCATTGTGGGTTTGTTTTTGGTTGGATTTACCGGTACATATACACACACTCATTACGCAGCTCCATTTATTTTGTCCTGGATTTATGAATCCAGCAAACCACACTATGGTGTGGTTTGCTTTTGTCAAGCTTTATTGCGCCTACATTTTAAGAACTGGGTTACATCGCGTTTGAGTAATAAAGTTCTGTTGTTTATTTTAAAAAATGTTTACGAAAATTCATCGCGTAGTAACTGTATGAAAAGTTCGCTGTGCGTTTCCAGTGGCGAGTGTGTTGAATGTTCCGACTGTATTGGAATGTGAAAGTGTAGTAGAGTGGCGCATACTAATTTGAATTTCCGTGTTGTAGTAAGTACAGTAATCACTTTGAACACAACACACTCATAGACTACAGATGCGGAATGGTTTTTTCTTGTTATACTATGATACCGTCTGTCTTTTTTTCAGTTCTTTTTCTATGTGGGATGGCTGAAAGTGGCCGAATCGTTAATTAATCCCTGGGGTGAAGACGATGACGATTTCGAGGTACATTTCCGGTACCTCGTTACGCGGTCTAACAGATTAACGAGAACGTTTATTATAGGTTAACTGGTTTATCGACCGCCATATGCAAGTCAGTTATGCCATGGTGGATGACATGTACGTCGATTTTACGCATTTTGTCTCTAGTTAGAATGAATAATACGACAATCGTTCTGTGCAGGTACGACAAGTTACCTCCGATGGAAAAAGACAAATACTGGAATGAACGGGATGTGGTGCTCCCGTACACTCTCGCCGCCATGGAGACGAAGAAAAAATTGGATTTCTCCCATCTCGGCTCCACGATGAACTTGAAGTAAGGGCAGTAAAATAAATTTCAGTGCTTAAAAAATTTTGTTTGTGGGTTTTTTTGCAGTTTGGTTAATTTAACTGACTTTAGAATTTTTGTTTGGCGTTTTTTTGTGATTTTTTCATGGAAAGGAACCAATTTATTTGTGGAAAAAGTTTGTTTATTTTAAGATCCAGAATGTTTTTCATATATTTACTAAAATTACTGTTTAAAAAATTCGTTTGCTATTTACATTTTCTAAATACATAGTGGATTAGTAATGGTGATGGAATGATTATTTCCCCTTGCACTACTACGATTATGTACGTTGGCTTGTCCTTGGAAGGTTGCCTATGCGCCTGCGAACCTGTAGTGCTGTGATTGGTTGCCAGGGTGTCCCGTGGTGCCGGCTGATGGGAAGAAGGAGGAACGCTTCCGGAAGATCAGCTCCCCGGCGCGGATGAAGTTTTTCCAGCCGGATCGGGAGACCATGGCCAAGTTTAATCAACGGTAATTTATTTTGTAGAACCATTTCCTATGTTTTTTAATCTAATTCGTAATTTTATGGCAAATAAGAATAATTTTGCCGAAATTCAGTTTGCGTTTATTTTCGCCGGTTGGACGAATGTTTTGCCAGTCCTGAAAACAGTTTAATTTGTTTTTTATTTTAATTTTTTACGGTTGCGTATGCGCGTTTTTCAGCAAATAATTGTGCTTTGCCGAGTTTTATTTTGTTTTTAGTATCTGTTAAACGTCTTCTGGGTTTTTTTTTATTTTGTGTTTCAAAAGTGAATTTTGTATGTGTTTGCGTACGTGGATTCTCTGGTAAATAATAATGATAAATAAAAATAACAAATAATAATGATGGTTTTATAGAATTTTTCATGCTTACTTGTAGGTTGCGAACAATCAGTGATAACAGTAATCTGGAAGAAATGGAAGCCGAGAAACCCACGGAAGACGTAACCGCCATGGACCGCCCGAACAGTGCCCAGAAAACTGACTCCTCCGAACCACTGCTCAGCCCGGATAGCGCCGCCCGGTTGGCTTGAACCAGGAGAGATAAGTCTTTTTGTTTTGTACTGTAGATTGTTGGGAGTGTTATTAACTATAACTTTGTAAGCAATAATTTTGTACTGACCCTTTCTATGAAAGATCTGTGTTGCCGGCAGTAGTTCCTTGTAATTTCTCATCCCCAGTGACCTCATAAGTTTACTTGTGTTATTTTTGGAATTAACCCCCTTTGTTTTGATTTATTTGTTAGATAACAGAAATTCAGAGTTATCAGATGATGAAAACGAAAAGATGCGATTCAAAGTTGCGGTGTCAGTGTTTTGCGTCAGTATGACCGATTTCCAGTAAACAAATTTTGGAACCAAGTGTAGTGTAAAGGGTTGACAATCTCAATAGAGAAACGGAAAACTGTATTAGTAAGCCAAAATCAAAAATTCTGCGCGATTTAAAATGTTTTTTGTTGATGTTGAATATCCAAGAATTTCTTGATGAAACAATCTATTTTTGGGAATTTTTTCGTCCATAATGGTTAGCATGCAGCAAAATACGTAAAGCTTGCATTTTTCAACGCTGCGATTGTAAAACACGTGCGGTTTTTTCAGATGAGGTATTCACCAGATAACAAATTAACAGCTGCAGTTCATAGCCGGGAGTAAAAAAGTCTGATGGCTTTTATTGTGTTAAATGCCTCGGAGGCTTATTCGCAGTTCTTCTCGGGAAACTGAGAATCATTTGACTTCCATGTACTTGAAATAATTTTGTGCATATGAAGTGTCAAGGTAGAATCATGCTAATGAACGCAGGATGACGATCTCGTATCAGTTTGATATCCATACCGCATCCTTTGCGGGTTTCGCGCGGCTGCTTCTGCGATGGAGGGGAAGTGTGTATAAACTTGTCATCAAGGAGACGGTGATGTTTGGGACCTGCTACGCTATCATCAGTATTATATATCGAAATGCTCTCAGCGAGCCACAGCGCAGGTAATCTTTTTACAGCGCTGATATTCTAATTAAGCCTGTTAATAACGGCATTTTATAATATGTGTACTGCTGAATACAGGTAAGCAATTATCACACCTATAATTTCGCGTATTAAATTCACTTTTTCAGTGAAATACTTTGATTACCTTTACGCTGAAACAAAATTCTTTGCTGCGCCTGGAATGCTTTAAGATTGGTTCTTAAATAAATTAAATACATTTTAAATTCTTAAATAAAATATTCACCGTTTGTAATTTTTTATTGGTCAAGACTTAAATAAATTATTCACCGTTTGCTTTTCATGGGTGAACTGCGTTTTCTTTTGCAGTATAACTATTCACCATTTGTAATTTTAGCCGTACCATTCGTGAAAGTTATGTACTCGTACTTGAATGATCTGAGTCATGTGCTGTCGTGTTTTATTAAATGTTAGCTGCGTTTTCACGCAACTGTACTATAAGTCTTTTAGAATGACGTATTGCCGGAAATTGCATTATGCTGTACGTACATATGATCGTTAATTTTGTCAGTTTGCCTTCCAGGTTGGCGAAATACATTTTGTCATTTTGCAAAGTTGGAGAAAAAAGTTCTAATTAAATTACCTGGTAGTTGTAAGACAGACTGAAAAAGAGCTTGTCAGAAGTTACAGTAACTTAAAGATTATTGAACGGTCTCGTGAGGGTGGAAATGATAGAAGCAATGAAACCAATACACTAAAATTTTCTCATGGACTGCAACTTAGCATATACAATTTGCTTGCGATGAGCTGCATCTGTCTGTATCTGCTATGCAGAATTACGTACAGCAACACTACATTATAATACACGAACACAGTTTGTGTATTGCAAAAAGTGTTGCAGAAAAATGTTTTTAAATGAGGCACCGAAGAATTCAATGATAAGCAAGAATGCGGCAACAGTATTTAACATAAAGTGTACGAGTATTTGTGGTGTAAACTCTTATTGTTGCAGGAATTTCGAGAATGTCGCGCGGCATATCGGTGATAACAAGAATCTCATTCCGCTGACCTTTGTTTTGGGCTTCTACGTGCAGTTTGTGGTCAGCCGGTGGTGGGAGCATTATCTCAACAATCCATGGCCAGATCGGTAACAGCAGCTGGTATATTCCGCTTTATTTCCGCTGTAGTTTTCGTTCAAGTCAATAACTTAAGTGAATAAATCCGTTATAGCATTCTGTTGACTGTTTCGTAAATTACGCTGTTAATTTTCTCGATTAAGTATTAGAAACTGGCATTCTGTTGCTAGTTTTGGTGCATTAACAAGCTTCTTGATAAACGCTGATTATGTATCCTGATATCTGAATGATCTTTCGACATGAACGCATAATTTGCATTAAAGAATATTGAATTTGGTGGTGATGTACGTTCCGGGATTCGATGAGCGGAGCCGCATGATTCGTCGCACAATGGCGCGCTGGTTGTGTCTCAGTGGGATTTTGCTGATTCGCGGTGTGAGTGTGGTGGCCAAGAAGCGCTTTCCCACCCTGGATCATCTGGTGGAAGTCGGGTTGATGTCCAAGGAGGAGAAAGTCCTCTATGAAAACGTCACGGTAACTACGCCCACCGGTTATGGCAACCATAGGTGTATTACATTTACGCTAAAAAAGTATAACAACTACCGCGGTTAAATGTCATTTGATTAAAAAAAGCGATGGTTCGGTTGGCGTACAGCGATTGATAAAAAATGCAGCAGATAATAAGAAAATTATATAACTATTTGGTAATTTTCGTAGATTCCGTATGCTAAATTCTGGGTGCCGATGCTGTGGTTCACGGAGCTGCTGAAGGATGCGAAACGGGAGAAATTGCTGGACGATCCCCATGGTGTCCTCATGAAACATTTTCACGAGGAAATTGCGATGTTGCGTTCGAATCAGTGGAGAATCTGGAGGTGCGGATTTTCTGTTAATACTGTTTAGGTTTATTTGTGGAAAAAGAAACGAATAATTGGATATACGCATGGGAGTCCGAAATGAGTAATTCATATTTATGCATAATAACGGGCTGGTTTTCGGGGTTTTGTGGTACAATCGCTAAATCTGCCACATATTTGCAATTCAATAATACGTTAGTATATGTACTACTAGCTGTAAAAAATAGGTACGATTGACATTACAGATTTCAGATTTCCACACAAATTATGCAAATAAACAAAACATGTCCATGTTGCAGTTATGATTGGGTCAGCGTTCCCTTGGTGTATACACAGGTACGTGGCGCGACGTTGTATGCAGATGAAATGCACCTTATCACGCTGAAATTCCCGTCAAAAAGATGAAGAACTGTTTAAGGTTTATTGTTATACATACTGTACAATATGTTTTGTTGATCTATGCTTATTTATTTTTCCGATCAACGAACGCGCTATTTGACTGATCACCGTATTGGTGTGGCAACGCTGTGGTTCGTATTAACGAGATATTTTGTAGTACAGTGGCGGTTTTAAGTTCTGTCAGTTCTGCGAGTTGGTTTGACGTAAATTGCCCGTCTGCTAATCTGCTACTGGTTGGTAACAAAGAGTCCCTAAAACATTTCCTGATTTTCAGGCTATAACGCTGGCGACGTATACCTACTTTTTGGGTGCGTTATTCTCCCGTCAGTTTCTGGATCCGGGGCAGCAGTATGAGAGCTTCTACGTGGATTTGTATATCCCCATCTTCGCTCTTCTACAGGTTGGTCGTAGCATACACGGTCTGTGTTTTATTACACATAGAAGTTGAAATACCGGTTTTCATGTGTAGATGTAATTTCAGTTTTTCTTCTACATTGGTTGGCTGAAAGTGGCGGAATCGTTGATTAATCCATGGGGCGAAGATGACGACGATTACGAAGTAAGGTCAAATTTTTTTTCAGTTCTTGATGGCTGCAGATGACAGTGAATTTTGATGTGAATACCTTCTTCCCAAAACGGGATATATTTATTACTGTATTTTAAATCTTCTATTTATCAATCTTTATCGTATGTAATGGTCTTTGTGGCAGGTGAACTGGTTTATTGACCGGCATGTTCAAGTTTCTTTTCTCGTTGCCGATGAAAAGTAAGGACACGCATGCACGTTTACGTTTGATTTTTACATAAAGAATAAGATTGAAAAAACTTTGAAATTT
Source organism: Paramacrobiotus metropolitanus (assembly GCF_019649055.1). Lineage (NCBI taxonomy): Eukaryota > Metazoa > Tardigrada > Eutardigrada > Parachela > Macrobiotidae > Paramacrobiotus > Paramacrobiotus metropolitanus. The sequence goes on from NW_026570309.1 coordinate 56,557, forward strand.
CTATTTTTGTCGTAGGTTTGGTGTGATGCCGACATTGGTGAAAGATGCCAACTGGAATAAGACCTATGTCCAGTTGCCTTACACATCCGCGGCGGATCTGAAGCGGCGTAAAAGTGTCGACAATATCGGCTCGGCATCCCATGCTGTGTAAGTCGCTCGTCTTTCGCTTGATATTTACAGTACTGAAAACAATGGAAAACAGTTTGGCGATTTTTCCATATTGACTGACAGAATTTCGGCTGCTGAGAAGGAGATGGTACACTTTCCACCGCTTAGTGTCGACGCTATAGCATTGCCGAAAGGACTCCTGAAATCCCTGAATGTTCAACAGGAAACCATTGTACCGTCGTCAATGGAACAACGTCGCTCATCTTTACCGTTTATGCATATCCATCAGCCGGAACCCGTCGTGCACGAGTACGTTGTGCCTAGCCTAGTTTTCTCCTTGGTTATCCTGCCGTACAAACTATGCACTAGCCCAAGTGCTACAAGAAAAAAACTACATAGCCATGTTGTTGATTAATGCTGATTCCGGTATTAAACCAGTTCAACATACATTAAAAGTCGATGTTGTACACTTATGTTTGGTGGTTGCAGGCTGGTTATGCAGCGCAGCCACTCGATGCTGGAGCGGAAACCCACCCACCAGCGCCTCCTGTCGGAATGCTCCGAACCGGTGTATCCGCCTATCGCGGAGGAAGACCACGTGTCGCCGTGTGTGACCCCCGACAGCACGCTGACGGAGGATGCCGGGTTGAAGCTGCGCTCGCTGTCCTTTCTGACCAGTAGTGAGGATGACGTGCCTGACCTTTCTGAACGAGACACCCTGTATCGCTGATAAACTGACTCTTGCTACGCTTCTAGTCAGTGTGGACGAAAACCAGCGTACTGAAGTTGCAGCAACTGCGTGGGTGCTTGGAGAATGTTCGTGTGATGCTGAATTTCGGGAGTGGAACGCAGAGGTGCACTTTTTACGCTTCCGTCTTTTTTACTACGAATAAATAATGAATATTGTTGTACACCGTTTCAGAGTGCGGCTGTGTATACTTCTGTGATTAGTGTGTGAGTACCGAATAAAACATGTAAAATCAGCGTAATCGGCAACGTTTTTTAACATTCACCGAAAGTACGTAATTATTATGTATATAATATACATATATCCAGTGTATAATCTTGCTCTAACAGAACACTTCTGGTCCCAAATAGTTATTTACTGTGTAATGTGGTCCGTATTGTACGAGTATCTCTTACCATTAGTACAAAGTACTTTTTAATAGTAATAGTAGAAAGTACTTTAGCACAAAGTACTTTACAAAGTAGCTTTTGCCACAGCTGTCAGATAACGCGTACATACATCGGAAAGACAGATCAATCCGGTAAATAAAACAACAATCCAAAACATTTCGGATGCACTGTTATCAGCGAGTGCATCGAGAAACTCAATATAGTGATAAAGATCACCTGACCAGATTGGTACATGTTGCACAATCGCACATCAACAATTTTAGGCAACATGCATATATATGTATGAGTATTGTACTTTGCGCATACAGTAAATTTTTTACTAGAAATTGTAAATGTTCTACTAAAACGGACTTCGTATGTGATGAGAAAAATTATATAACACGCTGTGTTTTGCTATTTGTTTATAGCGGAATACATATTCTCGTGAAAAAAGGGTCCGATCCGTATCATCTAGGCGTAAAATCGCCGCTGCCGTTTTGCGGTAATTATGATACTTTCGGCAGCACATGCTATAACGGCCCACTTGGAAAGTTGATGACTGTTTATTGACTTCAAGTGGAATTTTTCATATTTGTTTTTTATCTCACAATCCTCGCACCTGGTTGATTGTTTCTTTGCGGATGTAAAACAGGTTTTTTTGTTCTTAAATGCAAAAAAAATGATAAAAAAATTTTTACCCTGAAGCAATTAATCGACGGTATTGCGCCGGCTTTCGTAGATCGCCGCTGGCGACAGTTTATTGCTGCTTCTTGTTTCTGGGTGCTTTTCAGTGAATTTTCCATACTGAAGTATTCTACAGAAATTTCTGAATAATAATTCAATAATTGTAGTTATTCCTCGATATAATTATAACTTTTTTTGTATCGTTTTATGCCCTTTGTTAGCATCTGCCAAAACATGCCGGTTTAATCCCTTTATTGACACCTTTGCATAAATATGGCAACAATTTTTTGCTGCCATATTTGTCCGATTCTGAAGCGTGACGCAGTATTGGAAAGTGTCTGTTTAAATGGTGATTTCCAGAATTCAAAGGAATGCGCGTGATTGTTATTTGTTAGCATTCATCTGTCATGATTCACATCTTCTGCGATAATCGCGGCCGGAAAATGTTGGTTTATAATATTTCCTGACAGAACCTCCTTTCTCCATCGAAACTGGATTTCTAGTCTTTTTAATTTATTTTTATCAGAGCGGAATAAATACAAGATAATCAAATAAAAAAAATTATACTCACAGGTTTTTATTTCGGGAACCTGTGGATTTTTTTATCGGCCACGATGACGATATCGTATCAGTTTAATGTGCATACGGCATCCTTTGGTGGTTTCGCCAAATTATTGGGGCGCTGGAAAGGCAGTATCTACAAACTGGTGTTTAAAGAAACCGTCGTTTTCGGATTATTATACGCCGTTGTTAGCTTAGTTTACCGGGTGGCGCTCAACGAAGCACAACGAAGGTAAAAACTGCATCTGCCAGCAAATTTACAAAACACTTTATTAATGTAGCTATTAAAATAATAATATGCGTTAGGCTTTAGCTGACTATACAGCACTGTGTTTCCTTATGCTGTCCAACACTGTTAAGTGTGTACTGATTTTCGTAGCACAGCGGCTTTTAAAAATCCAATACAAACTTCGATTTGTGATACTAAGAAATAAGACCCTTAATTGCGCATGCGGCATACAATCTGACTAAATGAGGAGGCTACGGTCTATGTTAAAAAGCCAGCGAACAGTCTTTTTTGCCCGCTGAGGCTGGTTGATCAATGCAGCCTCTCTGTTGTGACTATAAATAGACTGAAGACAGCGCATTCCGGTGCTGCCAAAAAGCGCAAGCGGAGTGCTGCCTTGCTGTATCGATCGATCGCGCACATGTGTGTGTGAGTGGGTAAATCCGCTCGCATTCACTTACACACGTATGAGTGTGGCTCTCTGTGCGCGTACTAGCTGTACAAACCGGTTTTCGCTGTCATCGCTACAACGCATACCCTAAACCCGTAGCTTCCTTTCTTGCTCGCATTGTACATGTATCCGTACACTGTACAGGTAAATTCATGTGTTTTTAGTTGCTTTTGCTATGTTATTGACCTCACCAATAATTAAGTTCTATGTAAGCAATAATTATAAAACCTGCATAAATTTTGATCAATAATGAATGTCCAATTTTCCGATTTTAGTGCGTACTTTTTATTGAGATTAACGATCACTTTGCTAGGCTATAATTTAATATTCTAATTTCCGTAAGCGCTTATAATACAGACTGTATCCTTCAAGGTTTCAACATACTATATATAATTTTATGGTGTATAAACTCCGATTTGTGCTCGAAGTAGAATTCGGCTTTTTTTGGCAATCGCCATCGTGAATTCGTGATTATATCTTCTGACTACATCGGCTCATTGTTGTGTGGAGGGCTGCCAACCAGGGTGACAATTACCGGTATCTCTCCTTTGCGTTTTGCGCACTAGCCCAGGTTTCCGTTAAGAGAGAACAATATTTCAAACAATAACGTTATGACAACACCTGACAAATTTTCGCTCCTTTTTAATTGCTTACTTTGGCGGTGCAGTCAAAATGTCACATTTTATGAACAGTTGACCGGCAGCACTTTAATGTCCAGGATTGGAATAACAGACGACAACTAGCTGCAAAGCCGTTTGCATGCTGTTTTTTATACAACACAATTTGTACATTGTATTAACTGAAATACCAGAAATCGTAGTAATGGCAGTCATTTAATAGTGGTTGAAATAATTAATAATAATAATAATTTTAATAACAAACGAAAATCTGCTCAATGTACAGGCAGTCTGTGCATAACTGCAAGCTACTGAAGACACTGTTTTTTTGATTTATTGTTTTTTATACACACGTGACACGTTTACTACACGTGACATGTGACATGTTGTTCTGTGTGCAACCGTTCATATTCTATTCAGCACGTATTAGTAGTTTATTTTGCACCATGATAATAATTTGCCAAATCGCAGACAGCACACCCTAGGACCCTAGGTAAACAATTTTTGATTATTTTTCATGCAGTAAATATATATAAATACACAATCTTTCTAGGGCGATAAATTGCGAACTGCAGTGCAAAATGTTTTGATGTAATTATTTTTCCATAGAAGCGATTATGTTCTGATCTCTTTCTCTCTCTGCTCCTGCAATAAAATATGAATTTAGTGCTTCGAATAGAACAAGCAGCTGGCCATATATATGCTATATATGAGAACGTATACAAAAATTTTATAATCCGCAGGTCTTTCGAAAATATTGCCCGCCATATTGGTGACAACAAAAATTTAATTCCGCTGACCTTTGTCCTGGGATTCTATGTGCAGTTCGTGGTTGGCCGATGGTGGGATCAGTATCTCAATTATCCATGGCCTGACAGGTAATCAAACAAATACAGTACCCGAGCGAAAACTGAGGTATATGTTACAGTTTACACTACATATTTGTACGGTATAAATATGGCTGTGTTAATAAGTTCACAAATATAATTTTGATTACCGTAGAATACTGAATCTAGTCATTCTGCACATCAACGGACTGGACGAACGGAGTCGCATTATACGGCGGACTATGGCACGCTGGACGTGCCTGAGTACTATTTTATTAACCCGCGGTGTCAGTATTGTGGCCAAGAAGCGCTTTCCTACGCTGGAACACCTGTGCGAAGTGGGACTTATGACACAGGAGGAAGTCGATCTCTACGAACAAGTTAATGTACGTAAAGCTGTAAATGTCTGAATCCAATTTCTGAATAAGTTAAAGGGTACCTGATTTGCAAGGTACTGTAGACAAATTAAATAGCAAAGATCTATTCGAAAATAAACAAATCAAATTTTAAAAAATTAACACAACGTGTTTTGCGTGCCGACGCTAAAGCTGACACCATACAGGTCGCATATATGTTGTTTGTGTGGAGCAACATAAGAATCCAAACAAGTTTCACTATGACTGTACATACGAGCACAATAGCTTTTGTTAAAGGTCACTTAGCGCTTGATGCTTTGAAACAACAACAGATATAAATCTCAGTGAACTGTAAGCTCCGCATTCTTGCAGATGATTTTATACAGTGCATAAATCGTTTTTGGATGTGATTCGCAGATTCCTTATGCTAAATTCTGGGTGCCGATGTTGTGGTTTACGGAGCTGCTGAAAGTGGCCAAAAAAGAAGGCCTGATGGACGATAAATCCGGTGTGTCTACCAAACACGTCATGGAGGAAATCGCCAATTTCCGTACTAACCAATGGAGAATTTGGAGGTGTGGTTCAGATTTTCTTCAGGTTTTCTTGCTTACTGATCAAATACCAAATAAAATTTTACGTTGAATTATTCGTCATACCCCTTAATTGTACACAGACTGCATGCGACACCGCGACGGCATTACCCACTGCAGAGAAAAAAATCATTATTAAAACGTTTAAGATAACTGTTGATTCTTATTTTCACATGTAAAGTCGGAACTTAGGAAACAGCTTTTTATGTATTTTTTTGCAGCTTTGACTGGGTCAGCGTGCCTTTGGTGTACACCCAGGTAATGGAGCTTATGATGTTCGCAAATGTGACCTATTCTTCGATTTGGAGTTTTGACGACCGGCTTTTTGGTAGGTAGTAACGTTAGCCACGTATGGATACTTTTTCTGCTGTCTGTTCTCCCGACAATTCCTGGATCCATCGCAAGGCTACGAGCATTTCTATGTGGATTTTTATTTTCCCGTTTTTACATTCTTACAAGTAAGCGGCGCTTTTACGCTTTTTGAAAATATTTCTGCTACATAATTTCTGGAATGACGCACCACTATGGTAAAGTCGTAGAAATGGCGTTCTGTAGGACAGTAACTTCGTTGCATGGGCTTTTGCCGAATAAAAGTATGCGTGAACTGTTTAAATCAAATTTTTTGTTATTCTATTGTCAAATTCTCTGAATGCAAATTGACTGAAGATTATTAATCGTCGTAATTAATCGGCTCTGGAGACCGATCGCTTACTTTTATTACGGCGAAACATGTGGATTATTGGCAGTGGGCTTCAAAATTCTGCACTTGTAGTTTTTTTTCTACGTTGGTTGGCTAAAGGTGGCCGAATCACTGATTAATCCCTGGGGTGAGGATGATGACGATTTTGAGGTTAGTGCAGCATAAGATTAATATCACAATGCAAATGTTAACTGTCTAGTATGATTTTTCCTCATTTTAACGATCCGACATATATTATTATTGATTTTATTATTACATAATTATGTTTTGCACACCTTCACGCGGCATATATGTGAAACGAAAGACCGTATTTAAACAAACGCACAACAAAGTGAACAAATAATATTGTTGGAGAAACAGTATATTAGCAGTAGAACATGTGCAAATAGATTATATCGTTACGTCTTATTTTAAATTTAACGGAGTTAAAATGAAATAAAAAAGTTTAGAAATAAAATTTAAAAAATTCAGAAGTTATTTATTGTAACTGATTTAGTTTTATTTTGACCGGCAACCGGTTTTTCTTCAGGTAAACTGGTTTATCGATCGGCACGTGCAAGTCGCGTTTCTGACCGTGGATGAAAAGTGAGACAATCTTCAATATAACCAGTTCAACTAAACTTAATTAATTATCAGATAACACCCATTTGTCGGATTTAATTTCCTTAGATTTGCTCAAATGCCGACTATTGGCAAAGATCGTTATTGGAATACGACGGAGGTCAAGGTGCCGTATACCAATAAGCGGGATCTCACGCGACGATTAAGTGTCAACAATATTGGTTCCACAATGAATTTGCAGTGAGTTAAAAAACCAGAGGAATTTAAAACTGAGAAGCAGTTTCTTCTTTCACAGTTTTGACTTCTTTGTGCTTTTATGCAGAGTCGATACTTCTATAGCCAATAAAGTGTGGTGTATACTATTAAATTCTTTGTTGTTGTTCGAATTCTTTGAATATAAATATGCTGTACCAATACTTAATTAATTGCTATTTTTAATTTATTCTCAATCTGGTGTTAAATTTAGAAAATCGGCAAAAATCTTGAAGGTCAAATGAAACCATGGTGTTTATATTACGCAATAAAAGTGTATCTAATAAAAACGAATTTTCTTCCACAGCATTCCTAATGGAGCGGCTCAGCTGCTGCAAATTCCGAATACATTGACGCTGCCAAAACCGGGCCGAATAGGTGGACTGTTGAATGGCCGTAATATGCCGGGACTGACCAGACGCCGCTCCTCCTGCACCCCGAAATTTGAGCATTTATCCCGACACCCGACAAACTTACAGTACGATTGCAGTTAAAAGTTTAATGTACGTAGTATATATAATTCTACCGACGAGTACTAAAAGTGAAACTAACGATTGTAAGTAACATTTGAGTACACCATAATGATAACTGCGTTGGCTCCGTCTTGACATGGGCGCCGTTCCAGTCTAAAATTATAAATGCATCATTCATATGCCCAAAGTAAAAAATAACCGTCAAGAAATATCTGCTTTGCATTGCGACTTATTTTACAGTCGCAATACGATAAAGGAGAAGCTACTCTACGTCATAATCGCGATTACATTGTAGGCTCGTACTCGAGCGCTTTTCCGTACCCCCGACTGCCATGGGGTCAAAGAAAGCGCTTGTTAAAAAGAAAAATTACTTAGTTTTAAACTTTATATATAAGTAAACCACTAAATACTACTCGTGCACAGGGATAATTTTTGAACTAAAAAACTTATGAGAATCGAGATTGTATTGACGTTTTTTTATTTTTTCGTTTGGGTACCATCCACGTCATAGCGCAATTTTTCGAATTTTGGTGCTGCATCTGACTGGCGCCAGACGTTTACTGTATCTGACAGATGTTCATGCACTAGGCCGAACGGCGACGTCGATTTCGACAACAACCCGGAAACCGGGACATTGCGGACGCCGGTGGACGTGGACACCATCTCGGAGCGATGGGAGACGTCGTCACTGCTGAGCCGCCACCGCACCGACACGCTGAACTCCCAGCTGCGCTATCCGCAGCACAGTGGTCTGGATGGACATCCGACGCATACGCGCATCAGTGTACACAGTATGCACAGTGAGCCAGTGGTGGCGCCCGGTGCGCAGACCCCGGTAATTACCATCAGCAAAGCGCCGATGGCCGACGACCAGTCGGCATCGTATGGCAGTGGCCTGGATATTAAGTAAGGAAAGGGTGCCAAATATAAGTGCAATATATTAATTTTATATAATGAGAACTTATAAAATAAAAAATCTTTAGTAGAATAACGATATTATACTCTACTTCAATACTTCAAGTATATAGCGTACGAACAATTAATTTATTATACCCATTCCGCTTATAGAAAAACAAATAAAAAAAATACTGATAAATAGAATACTGATAATACTGCATGATAATAGAATACTACTGATAATAGAATGAACAATACTGATAATAGAATATAGTACAGTAATGCTTATATTAATGCATGAATAATCATATATTATGCGCGAATGTGTACATGCTGATATGCACACAGCACGCATATATATGCAATTATTTATGAATTCCGAACGTATATATACGCTTAGCAGATGCGCATATGTAACCATACACAAACGTATATGTGATGCATAAATTTATTAAATTAACAATAAATACGAATACAGATACATGGATATTGTTACCGCTATATGAGTATACATACATATATTTAAGCTCCGGTTATTATTGTTACTGAAAATCCAGCAATTGCTATACGAGTAGTATTTTGCTTTTAAACAACTGTATGCCCAGTGAAAAATCTTGCTGCTCCGCAGTATTACAAAAAAAGTACTCACGTAATATCGTTAACAAAAATTTTAACGCAAATTTCAGTTTCGAATGTCCCTGGCATTGCAGATAAATTGTTTTAATTTATATTTTTAGTCAGTCGCTGGAGCAAGTTAGCCCCAGGAAAAATCCTCCTCGGAGAAAAATCACACTGGCCAGCTTGCTGTGATCAGAATCTATATTTACATTTTTCCGTGTTCATTTTTTATAATTCCTGTATCAGTTTTTTTGGGACCAACGAATGTTAGGCTACTTAGTTTGACTCCTGTGCCTTCGGCCTCCGCTACTTTTATTTGCGCTTTCAGTCTAACGGTTTGTGATACTGAAGAGTTAATTAATTAAATTTTGATATTTTCGAGTGATTTTTGACTGTGAAGGTTGCTGGACCATAACCAGCGGGTCATAAGGATTCCGCTGAATAAAACGCCGGCTTGATGCGTATTTACTTACGTTTAAAATTATAAGTATATTTATCAAAATTAAATTTATATTAACGACCTAATAAGAGAAACGCCGGCGATAGTGTTGGGGCATGTGGCCAGCCTCAGCTCGGCCGCGGAGTCTCGTGGAAACGTCAGAACATGCTCGACCACCGGAAGGAGCGTATGCGTAGAGTGGGACACCTGATGCGTGGCCAGGTGAATAGCTGCTTCCTGGTAGGTGGCCAGGGAGGTTTTGCGGCACCTGATTCGTGGCCAGGTGATGCCCTGATACATGGCCAGGGTGATGGATCCTGATTCGTGGTCAGGACGTATGAGTGCACCTTCCGGTGCGGTTCTGTGCGTACCATGGCGAGAGAGCTGCGCGAGTGAGAACTGGCCTTTATTCAATATTTTACAAAGTACCCATTCGATAGTTTAAACAGTACAACATGATGCTAAAGAGGGGTGGGAAGGCGGGTAACTTCCAGCAGTTGAAAGGTCACATTCAACAGTAACGGTTGCAAAAATTATATGCGATCCGATACGCGTGCAAAACCAAATGAAATGACAGCCATCACTTAACGCACAACCAAATTTCACGCAATGCTATCGAGTAACTAGGTTAACTCCCGCTGCCGATGAAAGGGACGGAGTGGCAATAAGAGGAGGGACAGGTAAGCGCGGGAGTAGCTGCGGTGACAAAGGGCAGGCAGGCAATCCGCTAGTAAACAGGACGATTCCGCATTCCACGGAGATAGAGAGGAGGCAGTCATCACGTCCATGCGAAGTCCAGCAATTGTCCATCAATGTCCTGCATTAACGAGAATTCATGCAGGCCGGCGTTTCTCTTACCGCGTTAAACAAAGTTAGCGCACCAGCGCAAACTTCCATTATTTATTTTAAGAATTTTGGAGGTCACATTATTATTCATTTTTTCGGAACTGCACGTTAGAAACTCAAACAGCAATCAAATTTTATAAGGAAACCGGTCCGACTGGGGATCACTGTTCCGTACAATACTGCTTTATTAACCAACACCGCCGCGACGACGAGAGGAAAAAAAAGCGCGGCGATAAACAATAACAATCCGTGCTGAATATTGCTGATTGGCCGGTATTAGCAAGCGTGATCGGTCGCGGTATAGGGAAATGGTTTTAGGACAACAAACGTGGCGATTTATGGTTAGGAAAATACATACTTGACACTGCACAAATTCGGCCTGCGTTCAGCGATTTATTTATTGCACAGTAGAGAAAAATGCCGTTCTCGGAATAGGAAATCATATTAAGTGAGGGCCCGGCTTGTTATGGGACTAAATAAACAAACGTGTTGCATGCAACCGGCAAAATGTCGGCAAGTTGTCGCCTGTAATGTGTCGTGCCTGGTCAGTTCGACACTCGTACGTACGAGTACGAGGCACACGTGCACCGGATGTACCGGCGTATCGGTTACTTGCCGGAACCTAGTTGCAGACAAAAGACTGGAACATATGCCGGAATATAACAAAAGGCCCGCCTTTTTGTCATAAAATCTCGGCAGCTTGTAATAAACGTCGTATGACAAAATATCCAATAGGTTTTATTCGCGAAAAATAATTTTATAAGAATAATCTAAAAATTACTTTAGTAAGTAAATTATTGGTATTTATTGTTTAATAATTATTTAAATAATTCAAAATAATTTAATAATTATTTAATGTTATTTATTGTTTATTAATTACTTAATTATACTATGAACCACAGAAGCAACTACGATTAATTCGGAGAAGCGCAATCAAAAACATTCCTTACAATGATATTAATACAGTAAGACAAGACAAGGTATAAGAAACCTACCAAAAAATTCAAATGCACCCGAAAAATTAGAATTTTTTTCCAGGAAACATTGACCAAAGCTATTTCGGTTATACTAAAAATTTAGAAATCTACGAACCACTGCATGTAAATTTGCGGCAATCTGTGGAAATGAAACGTTAATTTCCGTCGAAACTTAAATTCAGACTGTACCATAACAATTATTACGAATTCCTGACGCATTTTGTACGAGTACATGCAGAACTGCTTGCTTATTTGGCAGATTGTTTAGTCGGAAAAACGTATAAATAAACACGGTAAAACATCAAAGCACAGGAACCTGAAAACGAGGGAGATTAGCATGACAAAGCAAATAAAAAAATCTTGAAGAGTGGTAAAATAATATCCATTATTCTGTCTGGTCAGCAGATGCGCGCTGATTTCCGGTCGGACAGGCACACTACCGGCACAATCGAGTTGCCGCGGCATAAACATCGCTACCGTGGCCGACACACACCGGCATTCTCGATACTTTTATATTACCGACACCTAACCGGCAAAAATGCAAATAATAACACACATTTTCTTGGGCATATTTTCATGCTTCAGCGCATTGAGCATAATTTCTCTTGCGGAGTGAAAGCGCACGAGAAACAATTCTGCGGTGGAATTTTTCTCTTCTCTACAGTGTAACAAAAGTTTCGACGCTTCGATATATTTTCGCAGCTTGCCGAACCGCATCACAGGTACGTTGGCCTCAATTTCGCAATAATTGAGAATTAATAATTTTTATGCATTACGCAAGCATGCGGCACCGGTAGCAGCAGCTGACTGTATACAGCATAATACCGACCCAGAACACATTATGTTCCACGCTCGTCCGATGGGCCTGTAATTATGACGGGGTGTTACGCGGCATATTCGGCCATTCTGATCATACCTTTTATTTTCCAAGGTGATTGAGCAATATTCTTGGCTGGAAAAAGAAAATAAGCAAATTTTTCTCATTCACACTTGCGGACTGCGCTTTTATTGACGACACCCGGTTTTTACTTAACTGATTTTTTACTTCGCTCGCCGCACGCGGTAAGTTCCAGTTGCATGTAAGATTTAGAAATATTTGCTTTCTTCGCTTTTACATGCTGTACTGTGGCGGAAAACAGGTTTAAAAAAATAAAAAATATTATTTTAAAAGAATAATTTTATATTTTGCTATTAAAGTTACTTTCAGTATCATTATTATATCTGTTTACATTATATAAACCGAATTTAGACGATATAGAAGATTAATTTCCTATTTTGTTTTGCTTATTTAAATATTATTTTTATTATTATGTTCTTCAAATAACTTGTTTTTGTAAACCGAAGTTCTTAATTATAAATTCAAATTGTTTTTATAGGTAAGAATAAATAAAAGCAATTGTTTTGCCTAATTTAAAAAATAGCCATATAACTGCCTTAAGATAATATTATCACTCTTTACTTCCTTGGAAATCTTTTTTTACTAATCTCATTAGAGACATTGCCGTAAACGACTGAACGTGAGACAGTGTTTACGTCATAAACATCCGGTAAAATATTAATTAATACCGTATCTGTTGCGTCTTGCCGAACCGCTAATCCCGGCTATCTGATATGACAATATGTTGGGCCCATATAACTGCCTGTTGCCTCGCTCTCCCGGCGCACCTGAGCGGATATTAATTCCACAAAAATCTGTAGTTACCGGCATCCATTTACTTGCGTAATACTTACAGTAGCGGTCCCGCGACAGATGTATGAATATGTATTAATATATGCGGGTCACCGCGTTCCCCCATCCCATCTGCAGGATACAATTATCCGGCTGACGTCAATCAGAGCAACAAGATAACTGTGTTATCCTCTGTTGCGTGCTTAATCTGCTTTTGATCTCTAATCTCGCATCGTGGGCTGGAAATTTCTGTTTGATGGGGTTTTTTATGCGGTGTAACAGATTGTGTAATTGCAGTTGTACGGGTTTCGTCTATATACCAGTGCGAAAATTACGAAAAACTTTTTTGTTAGTTGGAAAAATTATTAGTAATTTACTGAACTTTTTCGCTTTAAGTCTGAAAAAGTATTAATAAATTTTTTATTAACATATTTATTATTGGTTAGAGCTAGAATTACTCTCGAGGAATGAAAATCTGATAATTTTTTGGAATGTATGATTTTTTTTCTGTCTGTCTCTTGAAAACGTGTGCGTCAATTTTTTTAATATTTTCCGCAGCTGTTTGCCTGCACCGTGTATATATACGATTAATTTCGAAAATAAAATACGCTAGAGTAATTAACTTCAATTGCTCGTCTAAACAAGCCGTATATTGATACTGCCCAGAGCAGGGTGTGTTCGTTGGCATTGATTAGAACGGGATGAACGCACCCAAACCCCCGCGTAGTCCCACACGAACCGATGCCGGTAACTGCGCATTATAGCGTGACCGAAATTAATCCAACCTCTAATTTACAATGCGTAAGACGGCTTGTACGTGTTATCGCCAGACGAGGGCTAAAAAATCATTACGACTCATGATTAAATTCGCCGAAAAAGTATATACACAGACAGAAAAATCAACAAAATACCAAAAAAATTTGCCGGACCGTTGAAATGAAATCTGCAATTGTTTGAACGAAAAATAAAAAAAAGTTTACGTTTATATAAATATTATTTGTAGGTGTTCCTTATTCATATTTTTTTAAAAGTGTTAAAAACAAAATTTAACACGTGTCAGCCTATGAGCCTAATAATATCTGTAATTAGTCAGCTGGCAGCCGAACTACAGCAAGAAAAACCACATAATTTTCATCCCGTGATTAGTCGCTCCAACGAACACGGCTGCGTTCCGCTAATGATCGTCGGGTTTACCTAAATTCCCGACAGCATCTACCGTATGCACGTAACACTATGCCGTCACTGATTATCGTACAGTCTGTTATTTTAAACATTTTCTCCCGCCCAGTAACCGACAGCCAATCGGTGCACACGCACTCCGCCCACTTCTTGTTTTCTCCTTTTTCTCAACAGGCAGCTGCACCCAGCTTTCTCTCTCTACCTCTCTTTACTCTCTGTCTGTCTCTCTTTTTCCGTATCTCGCTAGGGAACCATCTGTCTGTTGCACCGCATATTGCCGTTGCAGATCCCGGATCCCATTCCTCATCCATTCCATCGCTGCGACGACGGCAGCTGAATTCCTGTTTTATCCCATCAGCGTCTGTACACTCTTAAGCCCCGTTGTGTGGTTGGGATATACTGTGTTATGTTTGTCATGTAATCTCTGGCTCGGCCTGTTGAGCCTGGGTCTCTCCTGTGAATGATGAACTGAAACCAGAGCCACTGTACTACGCTTTGTGTGTGTGTTGATTGTCCGTGTTCAGTCCAGCACCGCGCCCGACCACCATGGTGCGCCATCAACGTCAGCAGTGGATTACGGCCCTCCTCGGCGTGACGCTACTGGTCAGCCCAAAGGTCACCGCCACACCCGGACGAGTCGGTACGTCGCCACTTTATTTTTTCAAATTTAGAATTTTTCTGAAATTACTATTTCCAGAATTTTGCTAATATTCTCTTTCTGTAGCGATAAAATTTCCGTTTTTAAAAAAAAAATAAGTATTAAAAAAATATCTCTGATATAGGTATTCTTTATATATCTATGTACAACACCTTGTGACTTGTGACGTTAAAAGTTTTGTACATAAAAAAACGGGAAAGGTGAATTTTGCGTAGTTAGTTAGTGCGGTGTAATTGTGTCACCATATGGTGAGCTTGGCATGTCGTGCTGCTATACAAGGACTCTCGCTGACGCGGGCTGATTCCCCTTCGGATTAATTGGCGTGTGGCGGCTTCAGTCGCACTTTTCTCCCGTCAACGACGTCCGTATTTCTTGCTGTTCTTTCGACGTTGTCCTCTAATTACTTGGTGATGAACGCAAAACCAGTGCCGGCTGATTTCCTTCGAATTACAGAGCGTTGTAGTGCAGTGGCTACATCTTCTTCGGATTGTTAGGCTTCCTACATAGCGTCATGTATTCTGCACTCTGCAGTGTACACTGCAAATAATTTGTGGTAAATTTCGAAAATTATTTTTATTATATTATACTGCATATTTTAATGTTTGAACAATTAACATTTGTGGCAGAAATGTAGCGGTTCCATATGGCTGTCCATATGTCGCCGTGTATGTGCGTATTACTCTAAAGTCTAAATGTCAGCGATTGCGTAAAGTGGCCGCCCGCAGGAAGTGGTTGTTGTTGGAGGGGGACGAAAATGAAACGCTACTAACGTATAACTGTCGCGGTGTCATAAGAGACCATTAATCGGCCTACATAACCATACCGAAATGAAAATGATCCGACTGCCCGTTGACCGGTAAAAAATTTCAGCCATCAAACCATGGAAAGCATAACATTCCGCCGCTCTCTGTACGCTATACACACCACATGAGAGCGAACTTCACTTTCATTTCCGGCTGTTTATTAACCTCAACAATCAAACTAGACTAACGTTCTTATCATAATCGATGAGAATGTTTTTCCGCGGCAAAACAAAAACTCATAAACAATAATAACCAGCTGAACGACGTTTACGTAAGTAGCAATAATGTGAATGCACTTCTTTTAATGCTTCAATGAAAACCTGTGTTCTTGTAATCAATTTCTCACATTTCCGGTTAAAAATATGGTGCTTATCTACCGCTTTAAAGAATTTAGATTTTTTTGCTAAAGATATAAATGATTTCTGTAATCATAAAAAATTGTTTTAGCTTATAATTATATGTATTTAAAATATGTTTGCATATGTATATTAGACATAATGTATGTTATGTTTACATAATATATGTTAATTATATGCGCATATATATGTTTATAACTTAATGTCCAGCGAAAATTTAATTATTAAATTTATTTAAAAGCTGTATATATTTTTATGAGCCTCAGTAATTAAGCAGCGTTATATGTACAATCCCATTCTTTATATTTGTTTGTACTAGAAAAGGCGTTCACCAGCATCTTTCCGGTTTCTTGGTTTTTTTCCCGCTCCCTCATTAAACGGGAAAGAAATACGATGCTTAGCGAAGCATGCGCAAGGACAACACCATTATTTGGTGTACGTGTTCGGCGTTAATCTGGGAAATAGGTTGCCTTATGCTGGCAGCTTCCGGCGCAGGGATCGGCTGGTTTGTTTGGGCCACACGGCGTAGTCGGGGGGCGAAGCGTTGCAGTACACAAGACAGATGACGTCCGTTTGGGCGCACAATAAATATTTGATGGATGGGCCCGGAAGTGTACGGCGCTGCGCTTCGCGGGATACTGCGAGAGGGGGCGAACATCCAACAACAACAGTGCCAAATAACCCACGTAGTCACCCGCAGTTTATTATGGACTGAGCTGTGAGCCTGGGTAAATAAACTCCACTGCATACTTGATGGATTGTTGTTGTTTCCCGAGACTAGGAAAAAAAAGTGCCGGTTATCTAACACTTTTAGGCCGTATTCAAATCTTATGGAAGTTTTTTTGGTAAATATTTACTGAATTAATTAGTCTAATATACAAGTTGACAGAATAAACTTTTTACTTTTCATGATCAGTTATTGATAACAAAAAAGGCAAACGCACTGAACATGAAAATTAAAAAATTTAAAATATCTTGGCAGATTGAAAAATATTAATATCTTTTTCACAATTTTTTTTTACTTGTAAAATAATGACCGCCGAGAATTAATAAATGATTACGCCGAAATGGTTAAAGATCTGTTATTACATAATACGGTCAAGCAGCTAAGAGGCTTAAAAAATAAATAACCATACTTTACTTCTCAGTCTTTACAGTTTTCTGTCACGAACTTGAACATTCTTCACTATTATTCCCCCGCATTATTTATTTACGTCAGTTTCGGCGCTTTTATCGTGAGACTTTTATGTGCCACGCCAACGCTGATCGCGTTCGGCGGCGATAGTGGAAAATGACGTAAATGGTCCTGTCTTGGGCGCGATCGGCATGTACATAAAACGGAGAAAATATAAATTCAAATAGCACTGGGTGTCCCTGTGATCTCTGTGTGTTTGCCCGGGACAAATGCCAGTGGGAAAACATCCAGCGTAATAAACATTTGTGGGCTTCCAATGCGGGGTGCGGACCCGGCAACCGGCTGCACCGGTACACAAGCGCGGATCTACTTATATGTTGCGCATATATATAAATGTGCGCACTGGGCGCAACAGCCGAAAAGGAAGAAAATATCGATTAATTGTCCTTGACGTCTTTCAAGTGCATCCAATACGTCAATCCCCGCCATGACTGACAAACAGTAACAATTCCTGCGCGCTGGCACTTTTAACTTTTCCCACTTTATATTTTCCTTCGAAATAAATTTTCCGGATATGGGATATCATATATATACATGCACTGCATACGTATGGAATTATTTTTCCGATTTTCTTTGTGGTTTATCTTATAAATTAATCATTGTGGAAATTGGTTTTGATTATTTGAAATGAGATTATCCGCTAACGTCATCGTTAATTAATATCCCATTTTATCGGTCTCGTGCACGTTATAGCCGTTGAAAATCGTAGAGCAAAGGCGCTTAGCGACAACGGTCCAAAAGGAGCCATTTATAAAATACACAATATGTATGGGGTAATTTTTGCCAGCATTTAAATGGCAGCATTCAAATTTCACGAAATTCTCGATTTGTTATTTATATTTTTCTGTTAAAACCTTCTACGCAGTCAACTAAAATTTCTTTCTTCTTTTTGTTTTCATGAAATATTTCCCGTCATCCATAAAACAGGCATAATATTATTTCAGAAAGAATTTTGAGAGTTGCAGAGTAAACAGCTAATGCTGAAAAAAGCAAAGAAAACATATTTCTGTTTATCAACAGAACTTGGGAATTATAACTAAAACTAATAGTCTAATACCTAGATGGCAATAAAATTGTAAAGCGAGAAGTTTTTGCACATAATCTGTGTTACAGTTAGGCAGATAATCCTGGGTATCGTGTCGAAAAATGGAAAAAAGCCATTTCTGATATAAACACAATAAAAACGCTACCGCTTCGGTATGGTGCGCTCATTTTACGGTCAACCGGAAAGTTCTCGTATTTTTGGACGCAGCAGGGAAGCGGCAAGCGCAAGCGCTCACTCGGGAGTGCCGACAATTTTTTCTCCCGACTCTTCTCATTAACAACAAACGCTTCCCATTCTCCGTATGAGGCCGCGCCACAAAGCAGTTGACCCATTAACTGTCGAGCACATCATGGATAATACGAAGCCGGCGTCCCGGCTCCGGATCGATTGCTCGTCGTTTTTGATTTTCCAGCCGGCACAAACGTACATTATCGTTAGAATACGTAATGATGCATTTGCCCACTGTTAGCACCTATTAGCCAATGTGCATGTTGTCTGTTGTGGATCGAATCTAGTTTTACCCAATTTTGTCAGATTTCTGCAACCAGTGTAATGATGATGGTGTTTTTTTTCTATACAGGCTGCTTCTACGATCTACAGCTGTGCGAATCCAACGAATTATGCTACAACGGTGAGCAAAACACTAAAACGGAGTATTAACCGCTGTAACACATATGAAAATTTTTGAAAAAGTTATGAAAAAAATAAGTTTGTTAATTAAAAGCCCAATGGAAATGTGTTCGATATCATTTATCACTTTACTTACACTTTAACTGAAGCTTTTGTCGTAACCTCTGCTTAACGATATTTGTGAAATTGCCGATGATCGTAGAGCAATGGCTTATTAACTGATAAGTACAGAATATCGAAAAGCACTAAATTTAGGCACTATATATTAACTGTTAACAAATAATTTCCAATTTTTTTCTCAGATTCGTTATTCGGCACCTGTGTGTCGCAGTTAAGCGACGCGGTCAGCTACGCCGATCTGCCACCGGAAGCGCTGCAGGAGGCCGCCCGCATCCTCCAGTACTTAATTGAGACCGGCTACAAATGGCCGGATTCCTATACGCAGTGTGTCGTGGGCAACTACCTGCAGGCGGTGGTTAGTGGCCAGCGCTACGATCCGCAGGTCTGCGAGTATCTCAAGCAGATCCTCAGTGTCATCGATCAGTCCCGCACTAGCCCGGTGCAGGCTGCGCCCATTAATCCACCGGCAGCCGTGCCGCAAATAGCAACTGGTACGTGGAATAAATGCAGCACTTTATCATTTATCCCTTCCGCTAGTGCGTTTCATTGAGGAACGCGGATATATATGTACGCGATGCGATAGAGCCGTCAAGATGCCAGATCGCTATCGATCGGGTTTCTGTGTCGAACGCTACAAGTTGTCGCTGACAAGTTCCTTACAATCAGTCCGTAGACAGCATGAAGAATGATAGAAAATTCCAGCCTTTTCTACTTCTAATTATAAAATCCTTCGAGCGTAAAATAATTCGAAAGGTCACGCAGTAATGCGACATAAGGAAATAGCTCGAATTACTGCACCTAATTTTAAAGGCATTTTATATTTCGTTAAAAATATCAGTCAAATCCATAAAAGCGAATAAAACTGAAAACAATATAAGTACTGAAATATTAAGAAAAATGTGAAAGGTCAGCAATCTGTAACGTCAATGAAAATTAAGAAGTTAAAGAGAATAATTTTACTGATATGAAAAAATGTAAAGGATCTTTTAGCATTAGTAATTATTTATGTTTATGCGATATCTTTGTATAAACTACACCTGCGCAATTGGTACTGATGCATTGCACTACGATATATTCGTAAGAATTAATCCGAACACGCACTGAAGCGTGTCGTGATAAGTTGGTTATTATACTGAACAGTGGTAACACATAATTATATATCCGTGTTTTTTGGTTCACTGCAACACAACCCGCTTATTTATCGGTTAATATTGTGTTTTTCCCCTTTCGACAACGCACTGCGTCAGCAAGACGAATTATATTCCTTGATCTAAAACTGCATTATGCAAACAGGACAATTTGCCGGTTATGCATTCAGTGCCGGTGAAGCGTCAATCTTTTGATGGCTAGTCCGTACCGAAAGAAAGACGTTTTCACGGATCAAGTCGGCAGTTTTTCTCTCTCTGCGCATTGTGTCAATGCTGAGAAATACCCAAGCTGATCCCGTTCATCGGCATTTTGTTTGCTTAGGCCTTTTTTTCTTGGACCTGAAGACTAGGGTAGCAGTTCTAAAGAGGTGTGACGTATGCATTGGCTATATGTCCGTAGATGCGGCTGAGAAACTGTGCCGAATTCATTTTATCCAGCAAAGATCAGTTTCATGAATAGCGAACATCTTTTTAATACATATAAAGTGCCGTACACGCATAAACAGTGACATTAATGAAGAATTACATAATTATATTTTTTCATATTAACGAACAAATGATTATAGAATTACCTATATACAATATACATGAACAATTATGTACATATATATTTCCGTAACAGGAAAGATTTAGAAATATTAATGACATTATTTCAGTTAAGATAATATTAACCTTTACTGAAAAGGTTCAAAAATTTTGATGCTGTTAAATCTGCAATTGGAACACGGATTGAGCGTAGCGCAACGGCAACTAAAACCGTTCGGATATAATATCATTACATTAGTCTGCTATTCGCGAAACAAAATTTGGTATTTTAAAGGCGAAGTGAAGGTAATTTTTTATTGAAATGGAACGTGTATGTAGTATTTTGATTATTATGTTATCAGTGGTTTTTATTATTATTGAACTATTTTTGTTGAGGTCAATTTGTACAACCCAATCTTCAAACGAAACGAGGTATGCTTTCGGAAATCCATTGAGTATTTCTGCGGAGCATGTAATCAGGTTGATTTTAAAAATTAGGTACGTAATTTCCCACATTTATGTTTTGCAGATGTACAAGTACCCGTGGAGCCGTTGACCCACGGCGAATTCATGTCGAAAATGGACGGCAAAGCCGACTTTGACCTACCTTTAATGGAGGCCGCCCCCTCCTCCCTGGTGACGGACAGCCCCCCGGCGGCGGCCGCCTCCGTCAGCGCCGACGACGCCGCTTCGTACGCCGCCCTTGAGCAATACCTCCGCCAGTACCAACAAGCCATGGCCGAACAGCAGGCGGCCGCGCCCTTGACCGTAGAGAAGAAATCCGGATCCGCGGAGGACGTCACCACCCCCGCTCCGGAAGTGACCCCGACCACGCCCGCCACCGCCGACTCGACGCCAACGGTCAACCAGACTGCCATGGATCAGTCTATCCAGACGGACGCCCAGGCATTTGACAACCTCTTCGCTATGTTGACGAGCGCCCAGGCCGCCCCGACCACTTCCGACGCCCAGGTGGCGGTGCCGGCATCCTCAGAGCTCGGGGTGGTTCCCCAGACATCGGAGCTGACCGCTGTGCCCATGAACCCGCCCATGGAGTTCGTCCCGGAGAGCTCACCCTTCGAGATCATCGCCTCCGACCAGCAACAGATGCCGCTGCGCATCCCCTTCGATCTGGGAATGCTCCAGCAGAACGGCTTCGGAGGAATCCCAACCGGATTTGACGGTGTTCCGAACAGTTTCGGCGGTATGCCGAATAACTTCGGAGGTGTGCCGAATAACTTTGGTGGTATGCCCAACCTCCCACCCAACCTCCAATTCGTGCCGGACTTCAACGCACTCCCTCCTCCCGGCATGTTCAACAGCCTGGACGAGATGCTACTAGCCCAGCAGATGGTGGCCGCCCAACAGCAGCAGTCGCAGTTCCCCCCGATGATGCCCATGCAGCAGCCGCAGATGGATCCGCGCATGCTGATGGACATGTCCATGTTCCAACCCCAGATGGACCCGCGTCTCGCCATGCCCCAGATGTTACCCAACCAGTTCCCGTTCGCGCCGGTGCCCACCAAACGCGGCGACTACATGTCCATGCCCCCGATGGAGCTCCTGTACCAACGGGCCCCGCCCATGTTCGGGCCGCCGATGATGGACCAGCGGTTCGGTCCGCCGATGATGGACCAGCGCATGTTCGACCCCATGATGATGCCACCGCAGCTGCCGCAGATGCCCCCCATGGACATGTTCGGCGGCTTCCCGGCCCCGCCTCCCAACATGGGTGGCTTCCCTCCCAACATGGCCGGCGCCGGCTTCCCGCCAATGGCGTTCGACCAGCAGCAACAGCTGCAGATGGCGCTGCCGGCCGGGTTCGCCGTGATCGAGCCGGTGATGGTCGATAGCAATAGCAGTGAGGAAGCCATTAAGCAGTTGTTTGCCGAGAGTGTCGGCGATGTCGGTAGTGGCGCGGAGGGACCAGCGGCGCAGAGTAAGAAAGATCAGGAGTATAAGACCCTCCTCCCCAGCAACGAGAACCAGCAGAGTGAAGTGGTGGAGGATGTCACCGTAAAGGTCGTCAAAGGGTCACTGCCCGATGATGCCGTCACCGCGTCGACGGATACGCAGGTCAAGC
Organism: Paramacrobiotus metropolitanus; assembly: GCF_019649055.1. Lineage (NCBI taxonomy): Eukaryota > Metazoa > Tardigrada > Eutardigrada > Parachela > Macrobiotidae > Paramacrobiotus > Paramacrobiotus metropolitanus. Next base: position 79,267 of record NW_026570309.1, read on the forward strand.
CGGAGGCGGATGATGAAGAGGAATACGTCTTCTTGACCACCGAACCTCAGTATGTCATTGGGTTAAACGAAAAATCACGTGATAACTGTGTGTTAGCAATATATAAATAAAATTTTGCATTACAGACATTTACGGTAGTCTCGTGTTGTAGCTGAATTACCTAAATGCATTTTTAGTAGAAACATGTATCGAATTCCGCGTCATCTTTTAATGGTGAGTCGGTGACATTTGCATGGTTTATCGAACTTGAATTATTACAGACTGAGCTACGATGAGGCCCGGTATCTTCTCAACTGGTTACGCGCCGTTATGAGTCTTCCAGTCCAGACATTCTACGACCTCAGGTAAATCTACCACACCATTTTAATTTATCCTGACCTTAGGCACAGAGACTACGAACACTGTAGTGTAGGCCTTGCAGATCACCATATTACAGCGTTAAATTGTAGGTATTTAATACATTGCCTCCTTACTACTGAATTAATATTGGCCCTAAAAGAGTATGAGACATCGATACCGTTAGGATTTCACTAACCGTGAGACGTACAAAAATCATAAAAATTGGAAAAATTTAGATTTTCCTGACTCTTTTTCTCCATTTTACTTTTCCGATTTTAATGCGCTCGTACTATACAGCGCTACAAATGGCATGATGCCGATTAAGGTCATCGAGTACCATAAAAACCCGTAGGCGCCTACAAGAGCACGGCACATCACGATTACCCGGTGAATACGCAATTAGATAGTGCACACCATCTCATAGCAATCACTCCCGTGATCCCGCCACTTAACACTGATTAACCCGTTCTCTCCGCGTGTGGGCGCCAACACACGCTCAGTGATTGATTGTCTGTTGTTCCAGTGTGAACGATGACCTAGTGACCTTCCGTATTAATCCCGCCCTGAAGAACCTCAACGCTACCTACATTGCGCAGACGTTCGGGGATGATGAGCTGCGCAGTGCCATCCGCGGCGCTAATGGGCTGCAGATTAAACGGGCCGGTGTGGGACACTATTCCCTAATCCAGGCGCCCGGTGAGGATGTGCCCGAACTGCGCTTCGAGCCGACCGCCATCGTGGAGACTCACGAGGTGCCGGCCGCCGAGTCGACCGCCCAACCGACGGCGGATACCATTAAGAAATACGATGTCCTGGATCCGACGTTCGCTTTCATCGTCACCGATCCACCGTACGTAGTCGTATTAACTGCACAACAACACGATTTCAAAATAAACAACTTATTTGATCAATAACTGCGGAGATAAAAATTTTTCGCACATTAAAGTTGAAATTATAATTACTACTTATTTTATTTTTATTCGACATTTTGCTTTTAAAAAAAGCAAAATGTTGAATAAAAGTAGAATAGATTTCTTGACCTTTACAAAATAAAATAGATTGAAATATATTTAAAATCAAAATAATTTTTTGATCTTTCATAATCGATTGAGACTGAAACAACAAATTTGGTAGTTTTCTGTACTCGTGCGGAGTGAAAATTATTTTGGCAAGTCGCTTAAAAATTTACCTTTAACACAATACAAAATTTACTAGTGTCACATATAATTTTGCAATGTATTTTGGCGTGGATACGAAAGATTTTGTGTCGAATTAAAGCACAAGATTTTAGTCCCACTTTGAAACTTCTACGAAACGTTCTCTGTCAAAATTAACTAAATAAGCCGCTGACATACAATTGCCTTAAAAGTCTTTATAGTCTCTAAACCTAATTATAACGTCATCCCGCGTTTTCACCGAACCCATTTCCCCGTGTGTCAGCAGTGCGGCTTCGCGGGACGACTTGTCTCTATAAGTTTGACGCACATAGTGCAATTCAATTTGCCGGCCCGGCCCGCGCTTACCCGGTAGTAATCCAGTAGCCGCGAGAGTGACCTTTCAGCGTAATTAATCCGCAGAACGCTGCACTGGCCTTCTTATATGACACTCTGTGCCTCTCTTCCCCTGTAGGCTGACATACGACTTAGCCCGGCGTCTTCTCAATTGGTTGGCCGTGCAACTGCAAGTGCCGCAGACTGTCTTCTCCTATCTGCAGTACGTGCTCTCAGTTTGTAACATTTTTTCATCAGCGCAATTTCCATTAATCTGTTATTGTATAATATTATACAGCATTGAAGGCAATCAGCTGGTGTTCCGCGTCAGTCCCTACTTCAGCCGGATTAATGCCAGCTCCGTGGTGGAGCACTTATCCGATGCCAGCATCCAGTCGGCGCTGCGTCAGCAGTTTGCCGTGGAAATCATCCGCGCCGGTATCGGCGACAAGGTAAGGATTTAGCGGTGACCTTTGAGTTATAATTATGTACTGTGGAAAGGGGAATTAGCGAGTCGGATATAACTGGTCGAAAACGTGACCTTTAAATATACCGGGCATGACGGGAAGTCGTTAATGAGTTGGATAATTGCGGAAACGTGACGGTGTGTAGAAGGGTGCTGCAGTGCGGGAAGATTGATTTTGCAATGGTTGAAGGGTTCGTGTAATTGTGCGGTCACGTCAGGTGGTAGCAGTCAGAATTACTTAGAATAATTTTGCATTTCCGATCGATAAAGCATTTGCTCGCCAGCATTTGAACGTAACTCCTAGATGAAACATATGCTTTACTTCCTTAATATTAATTTTAAGCAAAACTCTGAGGTTTCTTAATATCATTTCGCCATATACAGTATACGTGCTTACAATTGCGACAGTGGAATATTATTTTTTGCAAGTGTCTTCGATCACATGTACGTATAAAAACTGGAAGCGATTACTGCTGTTTCCAGTAATCGCTTCCAATTTCCTTGATCCGAATTTCCTTGCAGTATTGTTTGAAATTTGAAACCAACGCGCTATGTTGCTTAAGATATTTTCTATTGTTTACGATGTTGTTCCAAACTGGGAGGGGAGGTACACAGTGCTGGCTATACTGTACGTACGTGTAGGAAAAATAATTAATATGAAGGAGAAAAATAATAGGGAAGAAAAAAATAGTTCTTAACAGTCTGCAGTTTTAAATTGACGCTAGTCACATCATTTCTGGTACGTATGAATTGCACATGAGCCCTTCTGCTACGTTCGACCACAACACTTTAATGCACAGCGCCAAAATCGATGTACAGAGGTAGTTAGCCATAAAATCTGCAGACGCGTTTTAGCCGTAAATAATCTCACAGTATTACCACGGTAAAAACGATCTCTTTTATACCGTGGTATCACAGTCAAAATGAGTGCAGGAAAAAAGTTAATTTGTTTCCCATGCCGTACTGTTATGCGAAATATCTTTTGCTGTGACACCAGCTAGTAACGTAATCTGGTAATTACAGATGCTGTATTATGCTGTCCAAGTATTTGTTTCACGATTCTCAAAGATTACAACCAGACTCCACTGCTTAAAAATTTGCCTTCATTCTTATTTTTAATTATTAATTATATGAATGATCACATAATATTTTTATTATTATGTGTTCATCTATAGGTTCAGGTTATTAAAGCCGACAACAAACAGCGCCAGAATCTCCTCATCGGCCTGATCGCCGTGGCCTGTGTGGCCGCCCTATTGATCACGTTGGGCATAATTTACTTTGTCCGCCGCAATCTCCTCCTCAAGAAGAAACTGCAGAGTGTGGAGGGCGACGTGGAGTCCAGTAAAGAGTACGAGGTAAGGATGAACAAGGAGAAGGAAGCCGAAGCCGCCGCGGTGGCCGCCGCCATTGCCATCTCCCAGGCGGAAGCCAATACGGCACCGGTTATTAAGACCATTGCCTGATTACTTAATGTTGCGCGTTTTTGGTTGCGACTATTTTTTTCTAGATTCTGACACACAAATACTCAGTTTTATTTTTCTTTTGACAGACGAGATATGTGTGCTTTTATTTTTTGGGTGTGGCTTGGTCTTTCAGTTGAAGTTTATGTTGTGCATGCTGCAGCAGAAAAAATGCAATAAAAATTATATTGTCCACTGGCGACGCTTTGATTTATTTGCCTTCTGTTATGCCTAGATTTTCAGTTTATTCTGCTTTTCCTTTATTCATTTTTATAAGGGTTATTCAACTCTAATTTTAAAATCAGCATATTTTCGGGCGTCTTCCTGTAGTGATCAGAATGCAGGCAGCTTCGGAGAAATTCGTGACAGCGCATATAAGGGATAATGTTGTTGATGTCAGATTGCATAAAAGCCATTTTCCCTGAAAATCAGAGGGACAATCAACTGTGGCGAGAAAACTGATATATGCAGCAGCAGCTTTTGACATGACACGGGAAGCTCAAGCTGGATCGATAATAATCCGGCAGCCGGCTCTTCAAAAACATCATGCTGCAACAGCAGCAAACCGTATTAAGCCGTTATATCCGTTTCATATCGTGGTGGATTTACTGCTTCGATCACAGTTAATCGCATATGACTGCATGTTTGGAAGAAACAACAAATATCTGTAATTTCCGATCTGCGCAGTTGACTTGCTATTACAAAATAGCAAAACCCAAAATTATTACGCTCGATTAATGGAATGCAGCGCAAGCTCAGGTACCAAAGGTCAGCTGCTTTTATTATGAGTTTGTACGCTGTACGCCTAGTTATTATACGTTTTCATAGCATGTCTGTTTTTGCCATGTGGAAGCTTATTTTTCCGTTATGATAATCGTTGCTTTTGCAAGCATCCACGTTTTAAGCTATCCATCAGCCTTTCTCCCATTTTAAGCAGCCCACATTTCCTGTGCATCAAGCAATAATAACCCACTTCCCGTGGGCTCATTTACATAGGAAGCAGTCACGGGAAATGAGTGGCAATGATGGATGTAGGGCATTTCGCTTCTTTCAAGACTCGCTCACTCTCGCTCTGACAATATTAGTCGAAAAACGCCTGTGGTGTCAATTGACAGGAATTATGTCGCCAGCGAATGGCCAGCAAGAACCTGGAAGCCGGCACCGTCAAATCGACACCCGAACGCGACCGTACCGCCCACAGCAGCACATCGTCCTGGTACGTGTACTCACTGTACGGTACATATTAACTATGCTGTCGCCTTAATCAACCGTCTGCAACGCTGCAATATCGGCCCATCGGGCATCATTAGCCGGCTTTCCGGTTGGTTGACGAGATGTCGACATGCCATTTACTGTTCAGATCGGATAACCAATGTTGAACGCGTCAATCCCGGGTGTGCTGCCAGTATTCTGACTGCTCTCTTGTTTTCTAGGAGCGAGGAACCGGCGCCCAACAATATGGACTTAACCACCGGCCATATGGTGCTCGTAAGTACTTAATTATCGTTGTGTAAACGGTAGTTATGTCCCACGCTGACCTTTATCGTCGTTTTCCTGCTAAATGAAAAATCTTTGAATTCTATAATCATAACGGTATAAATAAATATTAACCATAAAGGTCACTAGAGCTATTTTTATAATTTCTCAAGTTAATAGGGTAAAATTTCTGGTAAAAATCTCCTATTAAAGGTTACGAAAAGCGTCATGCCTGGCATGTTCCCTGATTAACAAGCTTACAACGCCTACTTTAAAAATTCACCAGACTTTCCAAATTATGTTTTTAACTTTGATAGTTTTTGCGAAAATATTTTTAAAAAGTTTTCGGTTGATTAGATGCACGTTTTTCGAAACCGTTACACCAACACTGCAGCCAGCTTAGCATCACTAATCCATCATTAATCTTTCTGTTTAATGCATGTTACCGGCATTGTGTTCCTGTTTTTCAATACGGATTGCGTGCAGCGCAGCGCGCATCACATGAAATTTAATACCGCTCTTTCTTTAATTAGTCGTACATGGAAGACCACCTGAAGCACAAGGAGCGCCTGAATGAAGAGTGGGCCTCACTTTGCACGTACGAAGCCGATCCGCGCCAAACGGATGCGGCCAGTCGCAAGGAGAACCTGATAAAAAATCGATATCCGGATGTACTGCCCTGTAGGTGCTCTCTCCCCCTCGCTTAATTAGCCCCGCCGTACGCCGGAATAACCCGGTTGTTTGTCATAATGCACCGGTGCGGGTTGTTGCATCTGGATCAACAAGGTGATTAGACGTTGTTGTTCGTTTGCAGATGATCATACCCGGGTGAAGCTGAATCCGGAGGGCAATGTAACCAAATCCGACTATATCAATGCCAGTCTCATTGTAAGTCGTCACGGCTGCCGGTGGTGATAATGATAGACCGGATGTGCGTCGGCGTTTAGTAGCGTCAGTGGGTTGTTTGTTTTATAGACCGATGCTGATCCCAAGAACCCAGCGTATATCGCCACACAGGGACCCTTGCCCGATACGGTCGCTGATTTTTGGCAGGTCAGAAAAAACTAATATTTGCTTTTGCCGGCATTCAATCAAATTTTCATATGTACAATGATGTTTTTAAGTAATAATCAGTTTTCTTGATCACATACAGAGAAAACGTCCTCAAGATTTCAAGATTTTACGTTTTCTTCTCACGTTAAATGAGAAAAAGATTTTACTAGAAATCTGGAGCGTCCAGCGATGCTTACCTGCAAAAATGCTGGTTTGCTAAAACAGTGAATGTTTTTAGATGGTTTGGGAGCAGAACTGTACCGTCATCGTCATGCTGACCCGACTGCGGGAGAACGATCAGGATCTGTGTCATGTCTACTGGCCCAAAGAGGGCAGTGAAGTGTATCACAATTACGAAGTCCATCTGGTCAGCGAGCATATCTGGTGCGACGACTATCTGGTGCGCAGTTTCTACCTGAAACATCTGCGCACCCACGAGACCCGCACCGTCACCCAGTTCCACTATCTAAACTGGCCCAACCTGGCCGTGCCCACATCGCAAAAGTCCTTCCTGGAATTCCGACGGTACGTAGACGGCAGCTTACTTTAAGCGTATCCGAGCCATGTAAAAATGGCGTTGTGACCTTTCATATGGTGACACTTTGGCAGTTCTTCTGTGTAGAGCACTGACCCTTCGATGGTGTACATTTCACACTGTGTGAGTGGTGCAACATCCGAAGGGCCAGCGCACACAGATGTACGAGTGACACAAAATAAATACGCTACGCTCCAATTTGATTGCATGCGCTACCTTTTATCCCACGCCAGGATAGAGATTCTGGTTGTTTTTCAATGTTTTTTTTTAATTTAGTGAGTGAAGGTTTTATAGCTTAACCTACTCGTAGTGCCGAAAATTGCGCGATCACCTTTGACACTTATTCCAATATGTACGAGTAGCACATACTAATATTACACGTTGACCGAACGTGTCAGTAGGATATCGGCCAGTTGTACAAGTACAGTCGCTCGTGCTGGATGACGTTACTGTCGGAGGGTCGAATTTAATTCAATACTCCGGCAGTACTGTCAACTGGCACCCAAGCCGGGTAGTACCTGTTTCCAGCAATTGGGCAATAATGTCTCCTCTTTGTGCACAACTTCAGTGTTATACAATCCAAATATATCCAGACGTTACAACTTGCGTAACTTCTAGCTGTCCAGTTCATTTATCTTGTTACTAGATTTAATTTGGATGTTGTTATTTGCAGAAAAGTTAACAAATGCTACAAAGGCGGGCCTTCGCCGATCGTTGTTGGTACGTCTCATGTGCAGTTATTTGCATAATCATGTATTTATTTACGTACATATTTAAATATTTTAGCGTAATTATTACATACTTATTTTACATATCTACTCTTGAATACTTAGCGATTGTTAACTATTAAAGTTGCAAAATCTTCAGGGGATGTAAATTAAGTGCTGTGTTTTTTGCAGTTTGCAGCGACGGAGTGGACCGTACCGGCGCCTACTGCTTAATCGATCTGGTCCTCAACCGTATGGCCAAGGGCGTCAAAGAGATGGACATTGCGGCCACCCTGGAACATCTGCGCGATCAGCGCATGGATATGGTCCGCACCAAAGAGCAATTTGAGTTCGTCCTGACGGCCGTGGCCCAGGAGATCCAGGCCATCCTCAAATCCATGCCGCAGAAATAAATCCACCAGCGGCTAGTCAAGTCAAATTTCCAACGCACGTTTCCGAAATCAATCAACACAAAAGAAAGCTCCAGCAGCAGTCTTATCAAGAGTCAGATTTGTTTTTCTAAGAGAAAGTTGCTATTTTTGTCAAGAGAAAAAAAGTTCTACAAAACGGATCCTTTATATCCTGGTGTCAACGCGACGGGGGTGTCATTATTTCCGGGTGCACACAGAAAATGCAATGATGTTGTTAGTTAGTGCGGCGCGGGTAGATGTGTTAGGCGAATATAATATATTTCTTTTTGGTTATTGCTTCGTTTATGTTAAAAATGGACAGGCTGACGTGTACCGCTTTTTTAGGTTTTAAGTTTGACCTTGGTTTTTAATAAACAATAAAGAAAAACCCAAAACATGCGATCGTCGCTCGTAATCTGAAAAACATAACTACATACTTTATACTTCATGGTACTGTATTTATGAAAAACGACATCCACATGATGGTCATTATTGCACGGGTAATTCTGGAACATAGATTTGAGGACGAGTGCGTCTCGCAGTCTGATCGAAGATTTGGTTGTCCGACAGGAAAAAGAAATGTGTGACATTATAGCCACCCCTTTTCCGCACCCCGATGATTATAGGCACCCTTGTTAATAATTAATTTACTTTTTAGACACCCTGTTTTTTACAGGCACCCCATAAGTAAGTGAGTTTTCGATACAAAGCTTGTACGAATGCTTTACACGTTAAGTACGGTTTATTATCATGATCGCTCGATCATAGAAATTAAGCACCTTGATACGTTTACTGTATCGCTCGAAGATGGTGAGGTTGAAAACGGCGAAGCAGCGGACAAGTTAAGCCTGACAATTTAGATGGGCACCCGGCTGCCAGTGGCGTTCCCTTCATTTTACCAGGTTCATAATTAACACAAAAAGCGCCCACAAAAGGCCGACCGCGATTAAGATCTGGAATGCGCGGAAAAACCTTTAATAACACAAAACCAGCTATAAATAATCAGGGAAAGAGGGTACCATGTACCGGCTCACTTCCCTTAAGAGTGCTCTCACTTCTCTGCAGAGTTTGGCCACGCACGGACACCGCGAACATTTGAATTGGTGTAGAACAAAATTCTGTAAAATATTACAAAAATCACGCGTTGTTTTAAATAAATTAAACAGCTTAAAAATTAAATGGGTGTCTATGAAAAACCAATATAGGGTCTCCTTATTTAATTAATAGCGGAAAAGGGTGGCCATAAAAAAACAGTTTGCGAAAAGGGGTGGCTGTAGAAAACGGGGGTGAAAAGGGGTGGCTATAGTGATTTCCAAAAGAAATTCGTCATTTTCAGTTTATGTTTATGAAAATTCGATAGGCTTTGCATGGCAGTTCTGCAGTCCGATTCGCCCGTGCAACACGATATCCCAGTGTGCTAAGTGTAGTCACTGTAGTGCACACTTTGAAGAGCAGGTGCTGGGTGGGTCGCGTTCGTCCAACATCCACTTACAAAGCCAGCCTAGCCAGGTGATTGTTTTTATGTGCCGACTGGTTTCGGCCGCGTTAGTTGGGATCGGCGCCAAGATCTCAGCCTGCGGTTCGGTTAAGGGAAGTGGCCCGGTACATGGTACATACCAAATTCGTGCACATGCACGAAGTCTTTCCCTTTCGCGTACATACTCCGAAACCCTTTTTTCTCTTGTTTTCATGACATTTTGTAGCCAAATGATTTGTATACACGGGCGTGAAAACTGTTTGTGCGCGCAACATCCGGTTCGGGAGTTATGGCTGTTAGAAAATTCCAAAAAGTTTGAATGCATTCAGGTGTACCAAAAGTCTCATTATGGACTGATCTCTTTCAGATTTTGCATGTAAATGCACATAATGTAAATAATGAAGAACGTTTTTACACCGATCCACCTAGCATGTTTTTCAAATTTTAAAATGAATTTATAAAATTTTAAAATTCATTTTAAAACTGGAAAAAAGCAGGGAAGTCTGGGTCGGTGTAAAAACAATCTTCATGGCCAAGTACATTTACGTGAAAAATTTGAAGGAGATCGGTTCATAATGAAACCTTTTTTGGTACATCCAAATGCATTTAAATTTTTTGGAATTTTCTAACAGCCATAACTCCGGAACCGAATGTTGCGCGCACAAACGGTTTTCCGCCAGTGTACAAATCGTCTGGCTACAGAATATCATAAACCGAAACAAAAATTTGTTTGGGAGTGCGCGAAAGTGAAAGTCTTCGTGCATGTATCTGTACACGAATTTGGTATCATGTACCGGGCCACTTCCCTTCGTCGCTAATTCAAAATCCAGTGGCTTTTTATGCAAACGTACTCTGTAAGTAGTAGGTTTTCTCTCATAACTACGGTAAGAAAACTGCATGTCTTTAGGCAATTGTACCCGTTTGTCGTAGTCAAATTCGAAGTACTGCAGATCGCGCAGGGGAATTCCTTTGCACAATGCCGACGGCGGTCCGCCGGGTACATCCGCTCCACGCTGGGAACAACCGCCGGATGCGGCTTTATGGGTGCTCCTTCCCAAGTTGAACCTTAACTTGCAGAAAGATAGTTAAACTAAAAATACTTGTAAACGTATCAATTACTGACAATTACTGACATCAATTAACATCAGTTAACACCAATTACTGACGAGGTGAAATTCAGATGTTGTGACAACATTAGTTTCGTGTGCTGCGGGGCAGAAGTACAATATTAGTTAGCCACTTCGCTACGCTTCGTAATAACAGAAGTCTGAAAAAACGTCAAATTCTTTATTACTGTACATTAAATATTTTGTAAATTTAATTTTACGCTTCAAGTGTTACAATCGTACAATTACTTTGGTAAGTGCGAGCTGATTGTGTGTGCACGTAATCTCTGCATACAAACATTTCTGAAGATCAGATGGGGGATTCGGCAGATGCTATATTATTTGCAATAAAGTATACATACGTGTTTAATTGTACAGCATCATGCAGTAATAAATTTGAAAAAGCCGACTCGAATGTTGTGGATAGAGAATTTTTCACACTTCTAGTTATCAAAACAAGTTACGTGCATGTGAATTTTCGCATTTTAAACCGCATTTGCGTTGTAGCAAAGCTTGCATTGTCCCCCGATTATTACTAGAGTCGCCACCGATCCCAGCTTCGTCCCGGTCAACTAGCTCCACTTTGTTTCGAACATGTGCATTTTTCTCTCACTGCCTGCGTGCGTCTGCGTCCTCTCGGGAATGTAAATTTTCGGAGGCATCCGCCGGAGGTTTGGACCAGCCTCCCTGAAGACTGGAGGGAGGGGACGGGGGCAGTTATCCGTTCCCTTTCCTCGTCTCTATGACCACCGCCATACAGACGGCGACAAGGTGTAATTTCCCCGAAAGGCTTCTTTCGACCCTTTCTGTTGTTCTGAACTTTCGATCACTGCGCCGAAGCACGCTCCGCCACCTCTTTCAGTAATCGTGCTGATGACCTTACGCGTGCTGCCGGCTCGGCCGTGACCGTATGATTGCCAGGAAATTAAAAAGATATTTCTTCACTCTAGAAATACTGCACAATTATCTTAAATGCCCCGAAAGAATTTAATATGCCGGCATTAAAATCACTTTTATGATTGTCCCGTCCGCCCAAGCACTACCATATCATATGCCCTGCCAAGGTCTACGTACACTGACAGTGGTATGCAGGTGCGATATTTGTCACTGATTACACTGAATTCAATTTAAACACAAGCACAGGGCGACGAAACGCTGCCGAAACCGACCAGCACTCACAGCAGCATTAGCTTAAATTTTGTATTATTTGTAGGACGAGAGATGACAACAATCGCAGTACGAGAGTTGCCTTCTTCTCTTCCGTCCTGGTCAGAAGTTTTGTGGTAATCTAACAATCTGTGGAGAGCGATTTTTAACAATCTTGCGGGTTCTAACGCTTCCACTCCGACTCATATCACTTCCGGTGTCACAGACTTTGGCTTTCTAGTGTGGTCCCAGATCCACGCCGAAATAATAATTACTCCAGTCTGCGGTGCCTCTACCATGTTCTGGGTCTCGGTTCGACTGTTGGAAAACGAATATTTGATGACAGAGAAATTGTTCCGGGTTCCTACCTGCGGCAGACTTTAATAATTTTAAACATCATTACACTTACACATTACAAGCGCATCACACATTACACACACATTACATTACACATTACATTACACATTACATCACACTATAATAGCAGACTTTAATAATTTTAAATTACATTCTCGTTTATCACCAACGGTTACAAGATGTTTTGTTGCTCCAGTCGGTTTCCGGCGGCGTAGCAGTGCGTAACAATTTTAGTGGTATTAATACGAGTATCATACGTGCACAATGCTTAGCCTATGAATGCACCCAACGTGCACGGCAGTAACGTAGTGTATGGGCGTAATGCGCGCACATCCTTATTCACTCCTATAATATTATAACACGGCACTACAACTGTATGTGTGGCAGAATTTTTCGGGGAATTTATTTTTTTCCTGTTTTTAGATTTTGTCCACTTCAGTAGAGGGGGAAACCTTACTTCAAAGCAGACGTACGAGCCTGTCGGGGTACCCACCCGAACGAAGGACGCCGCCGGGCAGGAAACATCCGAAAGGTCATCAGCACGGTTACCGAGGAAGAGGAAGAAGGGAGTGATGCGGCACAACGGCATCCCAAGCCACAAAAGTGGTCGAAAGAAGCCTACGGGGAAATGGCACCGCGTCGCCATCTCTACGGCGGTGGCGATGGAGAGGAGCTAGGGAGGAAAAGGGGAACGGACCCCGGTGTCCAGGGACGGCTGGTCCAAACCCCCGGCGGTTGCCGCCGGGATCTCTGATGTCGGAGCAAAGAGGAGACGGACACAGACGGTCACGGAGGAACGATGGTCGAAGCAAAGTGAAGGTAATTATTTTCAAATTTATTACTGCATCTTGACGTCTTGACGCTTGCATCTACGTAGCTATATAAAAGATTGTTTTAGTATAAACAGTTAACATTTTGGCTTTACTTCGTCATTACTGGGGATTTTGATTCCTAGCTTATTTGTGAATTTATCGTTTTAACAATCAATGGCAGTTTCTTCCAGAATTTTGTATTTTTGTATAAATATCCAATGTACAAAGTATGTACTTGAAAATTTTATATTGTACTCTAATAAAGTACTTCTAGTCTATTTGGCGCATGAGTACTGTCTTTATAGCCCGACTGCTTGCGCACAGCGCGAGTACAGCTCGTCGTAATACGTTATTCATTTACAGGATCGAAGGGATGACCGCGACGACAACAGCTCCCGACGATCGGTCATCGCGGATGCGGGGTGGCCACTGGCAGGGAAAGAGTAAATCGCCGGCCGGAGCGCATGCCGGCAGTGCTGCCCGGAGTAAACCAGCAAAGTAACGAGCGAAACGCGCGAAGAGGAAACAAAAGACCCGTGGTGGGGAACGCCCAAAGTGCGCTCCGGGATTGACCGTGCCATTTTTTCCGCTCTCGGCTTTTCCACAACAGTTTTTATTGATTCAAGAATTAATTTTAGGTGAATTTTTGGGTTGAATTTCTGTGCATGTTTGACATAAACTCAGTGAAGTGTTTTTACACAACATTTTTATATGTACGATGTTGCGTGATGACCTTTCGGAAACACAACGTTAATGCATTATGAAGCGTCGATATTATACATGCAGGTATTAATATCTGTTTTGTTAATTAGGGTACGCTGCGGGAAGGTATGCCGGCCATCATGCAGGCCTTCTACCTGCAGTTCTACGATCCGGACACGCACCTAAAAAGGAAGTACAGACAGATAGTCTGTACATTCTTTTTACTGAGTTTGGTGTGCTGGAAGAGGATAAAAGGTTTGGGCTGGTTATCCTGGCCGACCCACTGCCACACCTGCGTGTCCGGATCGTAAAATTGCAGGTAGAACGCCTGCATTACAACCGGAATGCTCCCACCGTATTAATAAGAATAATAATTAAACACGTACCTGCAAGTCGATGCTTTAGGAGGCTGTTCAACTTAAAGGTCATCACGTATACCGTAAAAATCAAGAACGCAATCGTACTACCGTATTGCATTATATCGCTGAACGAAGTCAGTGTCAGGCTTGCAAACAAATTCAAAACCAAAGATCATTTTTGATCAATTTTTACGCAAATAAAAATGGTCAACTGAGGAAAAATAAGGAAAGGTTTGGCACTTACTGCACGGATAATCCCGGAACATATTCTGAAGATATGAGAACGGGTTCGTCTCGCAGTTTAATCGAAGTTATGACTGTCAAACTTATGACTGTCAAACAGGAAAAAGAAATTCGTCATTGTCAAAATTTTATGTATATACGATGGGCTTTGCACGCCATTCATGCAGCATAACTCGCCTACACACTACAATATTACAGTGTTACTAAACAGTGCATATATTGAAGAGCAATTGCTGGATGGGTCGCGTTCGTCGGAAATCCACTTCCAAAGCAAGGTGATTGCTTTTGGTATGCTGACTGGTTTCGGCCATCAGTAAACGTCGGGTGCCATAACCGTCGGTCATAATACCCGGACTGGTGCCAGGATCTTGGACGTGTCTAATCGGATCTGGTTAAGTATTCGTCGCTAATTCAAAATCCAGTGATTTTTTTACGAAGACGTACGTAGTCGGTACTAGATCGTTTCCTAATTAGTAATAAAACTGCAAAATAATGTTTCGGCAGTTTTGCCCGTGTGTCGTAGTCGATTGCGGATTTGCTATTTTGTCGTTGTCGTAATCGCTGCTGCAGATCGCGCAAGGGAATGTTTGCACCATGCCGACGGCGGTCCCCCGAGTACCCGCTCCACGCTGAACGTACGGCGTCACTCCAGCGCCAAATAGACTAGAAGTGCTGTAGATGAAATCCAATTTTCAATGCACATCTAGGTAATATTAAAAATTCGTTTAAATTCGAACAGTTTTTAACTTTCGAATTCCCAACCGTGCTGATGACCTTTCGTGCGTGTTGCCGGCTCGGCGGCGTCCTCCGATCGGGTGCGTATCCAGGCAGGTTTGCATGTCGACTGTAAAGTAAGGTTTTGCGCTCTGCTAAAGCGGATAGAATCTACCAGAAAAGGCATCTGTGACAGTATGATTAAGGTAAAAAACATTTCTTCAAAAAAACACTGTATAATTTATTATCTGAACTTTTCAGAAAGTACTGTAACGTGAAGACCAATCTTTGTAGCTACTGCCTCCGGGCCCATACACTACGATATCATATGCCCTGCTGAATATTGCATACCAAGCTTCCACGTGCTCTGACACTGGGTGTACGCAGGTGCCATACTTGTCACTGCTGGTGCTAGCGCTTAAGCCGAATTCGGGGTAAAATACGAGTAACAAAAGAGTACAGTAACAGAATGACTCTGTTGAGGATTATGTAGATGTGCATTGACAGCTAATCGTAAGCACTGTATAAAATTTTTGAAGCCGTTTTCACGCCTGTGTTCTGCATTCGTGCGTGACTTTCTCTATAACTAGATCTGCATTTTAAATTGAACAAGTTCGAGGTTTTTATAGTGACTGCTGAAAACTAAGTAATAATAATTATTATTATGAAAGCGGAATAAAAGCACTTTAAGTACAAGAACTATCTGAAATAATAAGCAGCAATAAAGAGAAAATAATTCTGTTAATTATACTCGGGTGCGGATGTGTATCATTGGCATTTCCGTGTGCGCACAGAAAATGGGATGATGTTTGTTAGTTAGTGCGGCGCCGCGGCTAGACGCGCTAAAAAAGATTACAATAAATAAGTAAATTATTTACTTTGTTCTTGCTTATATTTCTTCTAAAAATGTACTATCTGGCGTGGACTGCTTTTTAGTTAGTTTTGCTTTCGGTTTTCGGGAAAACAACAAAGAAAACCCCAAAACATACAATTGCCGTTCGTAACCAGAAAACTTATCCAAAGCATTGTTCATAAAAACATTCATAACACTAACGAGTAACGACATCAACGTACACGATACAAGTGCGCTGAAAAATGCCAAGCCAACATAAGTAAGCAAAAACCATCGAATCCAACAAGCACCGCTGACTAATTCTACCCCAGTAAACTAAAGGTCACCAGAGCTTCACAGACGACACTCGCCAAGCCCTACAACAACTAAGTTACCAACAAGAAATCATTTCATAAGAAACTACAACTGACGAAAACGCAGAAATGTCCAATGCTTCCAAAAGGACAAATTCCAAAAATAATTCCCAGAATTAGCCACATGCAATAACGCCCATCCGAATGAGCGGCAAGTTAATCCACAATTCGGGATAAATCCGCAGTTTCCTGGTAAGCAGGCTCTGGGTAAAGCGCACCGGGAAGATGGTCTGTACTTCCTTTTTATTGAGCTTCGTGTGCTGGAAGAGGATAAAGGGTTTGGGCTGATTGTCCTGGCTGACCCACTGCCACACGTGTGTGTCGGGATCGTAGAACTGCAGGTAGAACGCCTGCATGATGGCCGGCATCCCTTCCCGCAACATACCCTAATTAACAATAAATATCAATTTCGGCGATTATAAATGCTGTATAAGTAAATAAATACAAAATATATGAATAAATGAATATGTATAAGTGAATATGTATAAATAAATAAATATGGATAAACAACTAAACGTAGGTTTCAATAAATGTATGCATGTACAGTATTAATGCTGCATTGCTAAAAATTCATCGCGCAACACCGTGCACATAAAAAATGTCGTATAAATTCTTAATTTCACCGCAGTTTATGTCAAGCATGTTAAGAAGGGAAAATGGCCGGGGAAAAAATTAAATTACACGGGCAATCTTGATCGTATGCATGAGTAATGGTGCGTCATGCATTTCAAAAGCTGTGCCGGCGTGCATGGTTGCCCGGCAAGAAAAAGAGAAATTACCACTGTAATATTAATAACACGCTGAGCTGAGTGAGCTCTCCGTTAAAGACTGCGTCATTTGCCCATGCTCTACGATATCATATTCACAGGATGTACAAAGTGTGGTCCATACTTTAAACAGCAGCTGCTGGATGGGTCGAGTGCGTCCAAAATCCACTTCCAGCGCCAGGTGATTGTTCTTATTCTGCTGACTTGTTTCGGCCGTCAAAAGACGCAGGTTGACATAGCCATCCGCCATAATATCCGGATCGGCGCCAAGGTCTTGTACCTGCGTTAATTAAGCTTTCTTCACTAGTTCAAAATCCAGAGCAATGTTTTGCGCCACTTCAATCGGTACTGATTTTTGTCATTAGCAAAAAACTAAGAGTATTTTAGCAAGTATACCCGTTTGTCGTAGTCGATTTCGAAATACTGGAGATCGCGCAGGGGAATGCGCTTGCACAGGGTGGGCGGCGGTCCGCCGGGTATCCGCTCCACACTGGGCTCGATCACCGGATGCGGCTCTTTGGGCGTTTCCCCACCACGGGCGTCTCCTGTTTCCTCTTCACGCGTTGCGCTCGTTACTTTACGAGTTTTACTCCGGGCAGCACTGCCGGCGTTCGCCCCGGCGACATACTCGTTCCCTGACCAGTGACCCCCTCGCATCCGCGACGACCGATCGTCGGGACGGCTGTCGTCACGGTCTTCCCTTCCTGTAAATGAATAACGTATCACGACGAGCGGTACTCGCTATGCGCAAGCAATCGGACTGAAACGGCCCCTTTCATGCGCCAAATAGAGTAGAAGAAATGTCTTTATTAAAAGTATATAAAATTGTCAAGTACATCAGATATTTGTACAAAATACATAATTAAACTCAATAAGCTGGAAAAAACTGCCGATTAATTGTTAGAACGACTAATTCAAAAATAATAATCATAGCTCAAAAATATCAATTACTGACGAAATAATGCCAAAAATTAATGATAACTGTTACTAGCTTTCTCGTACATACAAAACTACATACGTACATGCAAGCCTTAAGACTGGGCAAGCACTATCGAGCAATCAGCCACTGGACTACGTTTGACAACATCGTAGGTAAGAACAGCCGTCAAATTCTTCGTTACAATTAATATTCCAAATTTACTTTGTAAACTGTAAGTCTACGATGGCTTCATACGCGCTTATAACGAAGATATTTTGTAACATTTTTCAAGATCAGTTGGCAGTTCGGTTCGGCATATAGGGATGCAGTTGCCTATGCCAGATACTTGTTTAGTTCACATATCCTGCAGTGATAATTTCGAAAAAGCCGACCTAAATGTTCTGGAATGCAGAATGTGTTGCAGTCGCTTGTACTCTGATGGTGACTTATCTTTCTATTAGAAAAATTAACTGTATGAGGACGTATTCGAAATTTCGAAAGTTCGCGTTTTAACCCGCATTTACGGTTTCATTCTATTTATTCCATGTGTATCCACAAATCACATACACCCAATTTCTGGTTTAGTTGTAAGTGCCAAGAATTCTGCTGTTTCACGATTTTCAGTTGTCAGTTAGTCGCTGATCCCTGCTCGTGCCATGCAGTATTAAATTTAAAAATAATTACCTTCACTTTGCTTCGACCATCGTTCCTCCGTGACCGTCTGTGTTCGTCTCCTCTTCGCTCCGGCACCAGAATTCCCGGCGGCATCCGCCGGATGTTTGGACCAGGCCTTCCTGGACACCGGGGTCCGTTCCCGTTGTCCTCCCTCCTCTTCGCCACCGCCATAGGGATGGCGACGCGGCGCCATTTCCCCGTAAGCCTCTTTCGACCATTTCTGTGGTTTCGGATGCCGCTGTGCCGCATCACTCTCTTCCTCCTCTTCTTCGGTAACCGTACTGATGAGCTTTCGGGTATTGCCTGCCCGGCGGCGTCCTCCGGTCTGGTGAATTTCTCGGCAGGCTTGCACGTCTACTTTGAAGTAAGGTTTCCCGCTCCACTGCAGCGGATAAAATCTGGCAAAATAACAGAAAGATAATCACCCCGACCAAGAGCAGTCTACTGGAACTGTAATACCGCGATATGGATAAAATCAAGGGGGTTTCATGCTAATGAAGCGAAACTATGACGGTATGGTATGATTGATCGACAGGAAGAATAAAATTTTTCACTTATCACCGCCGATGTCAAATAATTATAACGGGCTTCCGAGACTTATACGAAGTCACTAGTGGCCGGTATATCATACGCCCCTGCACTACGATACTGCCATCAGTGCCATGTATTGTGTGCATTTGTTAGCTACGAACGTAGGTGTGATAATTATTAGTACTAAAAGGGCAATAATATCACTAAATAAACCGAGCCTGAACACAGGAAGACGCAGCGCTAAAGAAAGCGACTGCAGCAGCAAAAAATTCTGTATCCGGTGGTAATGCGAGAGCCAGAATAAGAATTATTTGCCGGTTAAGCTCTTTCTATCGTAAAAAAACCGAGAAAGGCGTCCTTTTCATCGAACATTCATATTATTTTGAACAACTGAGCCAGATTAACGCAGTAGAACGCATAAAGTACAACAGCGCAGTATGTACAAGCAGGCAGTTCGTGTTTCGATTCAACGTATGTAAAGTATATCATAAATAATTTACTAAACCTACGCACGGGTTCATTAATAATATGACAGTCCGTAAGCGACCGCAAAGCAGCACATCCTTGGAATTACCGTACTTATTTTTAATAGTCATCGGCCAATATTCATCCGTGCTGGGCTTGTACTGTCCTATGCATAGTGTATGGATAAAACATATAAATTCTATACCTTATTCCGTCCGCTCTTTTGGGGGCGATTTTCACTGGGTACACATCACCAGTACGATCCGGATCAGCGGATGGTGCACCAGAAAATACCTAAACACCGTAATACTGTATCCAGTAACAGGAGAATTGTGTACAGGGCCGTTATACCTGCACTAAGTGTACTAACATGTAATCGTAAATTAATATGAAAAATCGTTAATTATTACATATATATAAACCATTAGTTATTTCTGCTGGGAATTAATGAGTTTCGAATAAATGTATTAACGATAACAGCACAAATAGTTAGTTGATTTCCCTGTAAATCTCAAATTTGGTAAACTTATTTACTTAATTAGCTGTAGGGATATTGTTGATTTACCTACCCGCGGCTGACCCTCCGGTCCCAGGATGGTCGACCATTTCTTTTGGCTGGGATCGTGCAGGCGCACCGTGTACGCTTCCACCGCACCGGCATGGTGTTTCTGTCCGTTTCCGGTCACTTTCCATCCAGTCACCCTACGTGACGCGCCAAACTCGATCTGCAGCCAATAACCAGATACAGGCACATGCATGTTTTCAGCCAAAGTAAAGCGAAACAGAAAGATCAAATTAATGGTTGTATCGTCTAAAGCGCTACAATTGTTTTGGTGTCGTACTGCACCTAGAAATCTGTGCGGATCAGTTATTGTGTCGATTTGTGAAATAAAATACAATGTTTAACGATAAAAATTAATATTTATTAAAAATTTAAAAAAATTATTTTAGTTTTAATTATTCACACCTAAAGATAAAAAAAGCTATACATATTTTGAAACTATACGTGCAAATAGTATTCAAGTACCTGCAAATAATAATCATCTCCTGGACCGGTAAATCCGTTTTTGCCTTGAAAGACGAAGGGATCATTGGAATTCCAGTTGGCTGTGGCCGCTACTGCCGGCTTGGTTAACGGGCTGCTGAACGCACTGCTAGGAAGAGTGTGAACGAAATACTCGGCTTCGCCGCCGCAATCTTCGTTATAAGCGCCCTCTTCTTCCATTTCTTCGCTTTCACCATGCACCGAAGTGCCGCGTATATTATCTACATGAAGTACAAAATCCTCAGAAATTCACGCAACATTACGTATCTATTGAAATAACAGTATTTACTAGGGTGTACTGTGCACCGTAATCCCCCCTGCAGCCACATCAATCAGAAAGAAAGTCAGAAAAATTGCAAAAAAACTGAAATATCGCGAATTGTCAACTGCTGATTAATTCAGCTGCAATTCCTGGACTTCGTTACCCTGCGTGCCTATTACGTAATGTAAAGATAGAAGTGTAGTAATGCGTTAAACTGTGTTTTATTATCGCACCTGAATAATGCCGGCCGAATTTGTCCGGCTTGGGATGATCCGCTGACCCGCTCCAGTGATGCCTCGCTTCTTCTGCAGAAAGTAAAGTCTCATCAGTCGCGATGAGTAATACAATAAAATTCAGTAAGATTACAGTAAAAAATTAATTCTATCAGTAAATTAAATATCGCAAAGCCGCTTGCGAAATACGGCGGATCCCCATGCAAGGGCCATTTTACTACGTCGCATCCGCTGCAATTTTGAATGCTGTAGAAAAGGATTTGGTAAAATTAATACAAGAGAAATCAAATCTCTGATAATACAGTTGTACTGTGCGTACAAGAGTTATTGAATTTTAAGGAATTCATGAGCCATCATTAAAACCGAAATCGATCCCCTCAATATAATTCATAGTCGGACGTTGTGGATGGCGTTTAAAGATTAACAGCAATGATTTTGAAAAACAAGCATTTCATTTGTTATTTGTTAATTTTAGTAAATCTGTTCAAGCGTGTGGTATATTAGCAAATAAAAAAACAAAAATAAGCTATTAGAATTGACAAAAACTTGAAAAAAGTAAAATTTTCAAAAACTGCAAGCCTCATACCGCGGGTGACGGTGGGGAATTTCTGCGGTTTCCGTTTGACATGACCGACAAAGCGCGGCGACTCATCCTCGCCATCTTCTCCGCCTTCCTCGGCGGAAGTTTCGTGGATAGTGGTTTTGACAATTTTGCGGGTCTTAACGTTTCCACTCCGACTTCTATCACTTCCGGTTTGGCTGGAACCGGATATTTGTACACTGGCAGCGTGCTCGTCGCGCATTTGCTGGAACCACCATTTTGGCACTTCTATAAATCAAAAATATTTCGTTAATTATTATTACAAAATGAATACACAAAAACAGCGACGATAGTTACTGAAACTCAGAAATGCGTTTGACAAAAAACATAATCACTGCTCAAATTTCTTTTCATCAGTTTACGAATTGATACTTGTTGCATTCTGCATGCATGTGACCTTTTTTACCTGGTGCTGTTTGTCAAGTATTCTAACATACATAATGTAAAAGCTGTATATAGAAGAGCACGAACGCGTAGTATTTATAAAAAAACTAATAAAACATAAGTAGAAAAGTAAGTATTGTAGTAAAATCAGAGAAAAATAATTCTGTTTACCGTACTCGAGAGCGGGTATGGAATGATCGCCCAGCTTCAGTTTGATCTGCAGCGTCACCTTCTCCGGAGGCTGCACAGGGAGATCGGCATCGACAAAATCATCATTATGCATATCACTGACATCATCCTGAATATTCACGGAATCCGCATACTGGCGATTCCGCAGCTGGTACATGGTTGGTCTGCCGACGGAACGTTTCCGGCTGGCTTCCAGGGGATGTGCGGGACGAAAGAGATGAATAGCGGGGAGGCGATGATCAAAAGGGAGCAGTGTCTCAGTGCAGCATAGTAACAGCATGACATTCAGCCAGGCGAAAAGGTCACACGCGCGCATACTGGTGAACACATGGGGAGGGCGGGGGAAAGGTCATTGCTGGAGGTTAAAAAGGTCATCGAGGTGTGGCCACTGTGTCCGTGGAATTGTCCATAGTTCATTATTTGGGATTCATTAAGTAGTCTATCAGCCAGATAAAGGCTGAGTTCTTTACTGGGTTGCTACACAACAGTTAATGGGAAATAACTGTAATCCTGCCTGTATTAATTTGTTTGAAAAGTACTCTACTGTACTGATCTTCTGCATCATTATAGGAACGCCTCGTATTCTGTGCGTATTGTATGTGTACACACTGTGCAGTGATATTCAGTTTCTTATCAGCCATAAACGCAGACGCCAATATAGTGATTTTTTTCCATAATTTGACAAATTTTGAATGCTTACGTGTAACAATCCGAAAGGACAGCAACTGCTACTGCCACTCTCCACAGCTTCTTACCAAAAATCGGTGTTATCTACACAAATACCAAAACTCTTCACAAATGCATAAATTTCGGGGGAAAACACCAGAAATTGCTTGAAAATTCGTTTAAAAGACATTGGTGCAGAGCAATGACTAGGATCTAAATAAAGGCTGCCGTGGTTCCTGATTAATCTCGTCACCATACACGTCAAAAACATTTTTATTATTTTACTTTAAGAACAGCAGGTTAAGGAAAATATGCAGAGCACTTCTCGATTCTGATAGTCCTATATAGTCCGAGCTAGTGTACATAAGACCTTTCATTATTTTGCACCTGGCCCATGCAGCGGTAGTGGCACAGTTACCGACATGCTCTGAAGAGTCAAGACCGCGTTACTGACGAAACCAAAAGACAGTGGATATAGCATTTCAGGGAAACTGAGAAAGCTCATGGTCAGCTCGAAAAGAAGAGGCAAGGCCTTCCGAATTGTGGCAGGTCGTAAACACTTACAGAGTACAGTGCCAGATTGTATTGTTCTCCTGCCGAATGTTGGAACAAAGTCGTTCCCCTTCCAGTGAATCGCTGTGCCTTAGAGCGAAACCACACTGGCGAGCGGCTCTTTTTGCAAATCCCGTCTGTACCGGTACCCGCTCAGACCACTGGCTAGAGTGTTCTTCAGGTGACAGGGCAGTCCAAAGTCTTCTGGCTTTGGGCAGTCTCGTCGGCCTGGCTACAGAACAGGTAATAAAACAATTCAGCTGGCTGCCGGCCACCCACCTCAACCAGGTGCGATTTGGCTCTGACTCTGTGATCTACCCAACTAGTACAGATACTGACTGCATTATTTCGAGATACACAAACTCTGTCTACCGGCTATTCTGCAATCTGCACGATATCCTGCTTACCTGCAAATGCTCGCACTGTGCGAAGGCCTTCGCACTTGAAGTGTGGCCGTAGCAAAAGTCTTCATAACATTTTACCAACGTGAGGCAGGTTGTCAGTTGTCACGGCTCTCCTTCATATCACTACGGTTGACCGAAACCGTTAGGGCGTACATGGGCATTCCACTCAAAATACTCAGTAATATTATTATTTTGTCATACATCTTACCAGGGCTCGGTCACCACTCCCCCCCTCGGAAAAATCTCATTTTTTGTTTGAAGACACAATAGGTATGGGGAACACTTACAAAAATACTTTCATCGGCAATGGTCCAGTGGGCGCGGCCAAACACGAATTTAATGGTTGACATTATGGCATGTATCGCCATTGCCGTATTGCTGTACATAATTATGGTGTTACAGATTACACTGATAAATTTACTTTTCGAGTTCTGTGGCATCTATCACCACTGTAGCTTTACTCCCTGATTTGATTTTGCTTCCTAATTCACTGTTTTGAAAAATTCAAAATTGTTAGAGAACTCGCCAATGGCTGCTGTACTTAAACCCGAACAGACCGTGTGCTGCAAGTCCATGCCTTTTAGAGCTTGATACGTGGCGTGATTCTTTAAAATGTTACGTCATTTCAAAACAGTGGATTAGGAAGCAAAATCAAATCAGGGAGTAAAGCTACAGTGGTGATGGATGCCACAGAACTCGAAAAATAAATTTATCAGTGTAATCTGTAACACCATAATTATGTACAGCAATACGGCAATGGCGATACATGCCATAATGTCAACCATTAAATTCGTGTTTGGCCGCGCCCACTGGACCATTGCCGATGAAAGTATTTTTTTAAGTGTTCCCCATACCTATTGTGTCTTCAAACAAAAGATGAGATTTTTCCGAGGGGGGAGGTGGTGACCGAGACCGGGTTAGTAGCAGCCTTGGTAGCCGTTATCATTATTGTAGTGGCCATGTTTCCGGTTGGCCGACGTTGCACTTCAGCGAACTTCAGCAATCGTAAGTACATATTTCGGTAGTCACCACTTAACATGGCGCCGTTTTCCCAATCGCAAGAAGGAACCGGCCAGCTGGCAAAGTATGTACGAATTCTGCAAGCCAGCGTACGAACCCGGCCGAAAAGCCATGATCTGCACTCCATGTTTTGAGGGATTCGCGTTTCGCCATCCGGGGCATGATGAGGATAGTGGCAGCCCATCCACCAACACGTACCGGGAACCTTCTCCCACCGCCATCTCAATACACCAACCGCCAGCGCTGGTGACTTGTCAGAAAGGTAAACCACAACATGAAATAACACCGCGTTATGCACGTTACAATTATTGCAGTGCTTTTTTATACTGATGATTTTTTTTATCAGACGCTGTATTACTTATATTACCTCACAACCGATAATTACGATTTTTACTGGAGTTTTATATTTTTCTCTACCGAAGTGTTAGAAATTTGTCTTCGGTGCTACATTACCTCAGTATTTAATAATCACTGCCATAAAGAAACTCGATCATGTTTTTTTTAAATCTTCGGGCTCTTCATCGTACCAGTTATACGAGTTATCGTACCAGTTATACTCGTATATTATTTCATAAATGTCTGGTCGTTGCACTTATATTTTAAGCTTAATTTCTGCATTCCGATCGAGAGCTGCAGTGATTGTGTATGCGGGACGAGACCATCATAAAAGCATTTAATACATTGATAACAGTAACCTTTACACGAGGATATTTAAAGACATTGAAAAATAATGAAATACCGTATCTAAAATTCATTAAAGTAAAATTTTGTGTCTGTTAGCGACATTATTACTGTAATTAATTAAAAATTATTTGCGACATTATTCAGATTCCGAGCTGTACAAAGATTTCGATGACCTGGTGCGCGACATCGGCAACGTGAGCACCACTTTTTCCCGTCTCATGATGCCCATCCAGAACAACGACCGCTACTGTGTATTTTATCGCAGTCGCTCGGATACACAATCCCCTTCCGACGCCTTCGAGCGCTGCGTCTACTTCCGCAACACACTGGAGCCGTGCGTCGAGTCATTCAGCCGGCGCCGAGTACAACAACCGGGATTGCCGGCCTCCGATGTGGAAGGGCGCGCGCAACTGGAAGCCCTGCTGGCGGGTGTGGACAGGCTTGTCCGCTGCCCGGGACTCGATGCCGCGTCCACACATGCTCTGCTGCCGTCGGATGCGGTCTACCAGGATGAATCATCCATGCCGTACACCTTGCGCGTACAGAATTGTGAACTGCTGTACCAACCGATAACCGGAAGCCGTCTACGGTAAAATTGCATAAACTGGTATACGAACTGTTTGTCGTTCGCCTTCGTAATAATAATTATTTTAATGAATTTGCAATTTTTTTAAAAAATCACTTGTTATTCTTGTTCACAGCTGATGTAATTACGTTAAAACTGTAATGTTGCTTTTATACAGATACGAGTACATCTTTACTTACAGATGCATGCAGTATTTGTATCACTTTACAGATACATCTACTAATTTATTTAATTTGCAGATGTGCCGGGTGTTCTGCACTGCAAGCGAAACTTGCCCGTCGAAAAAAACGCCCATCCCAAAACGAATCGGAACTAGAAGGAGCTGCTGACTTCAAGCGCACCCATTTCGTATAAATAGTGGTCGTATAAGTTTTTTTCATCAAAGTAACGCTGCGAAAATCGATCGCAAACATCATGGAATTCCATCGAAATCATGCCGACTCTATGTTTTATTAAGTTCTCACCAAATCTCTAATAAAGCCAAAAAAATAGGTATAACCAATGTTCATAAATCGCTTTTCGAGTGGTAGCACAATTCTGTTAACCATTTAAGTACAGATAAAACTCGCAATCATTACAGAGTGTCCATTAAAAACCAGGGAAAAATCCTGTGTGACGGTGTTAATGACGACGTTCGTCAGAGAATATCAGAATAATATAAAACTGGATAAACCATTATATTAAGTAATAAAATAACGGAATAACACCTTTTATATTGACAAGGACAAATAAACACCTAACCTCCACGAGTACACATCAATCATCAGCACACTCAGATCAAAAGAAAACGCCTCCACTGTCGGCCACCGCCACCTCCCGGGGCGCGCGCCTCTTCACAGATCCCACTCCTGGCGACACATGGGACAAGTCTGCTTCTGCTGCTGCTGCGACTGCAGCCACTTCTGGATGCAGTGCACGTGGAAGGTGTGCGTGCACTTGCCGCTGACGATGGGGCAGTCCTCACCGGGGAAACGGCAGTCACTGCAGCAGCCGGCGAAGGGCGACCGGCAGATGCCGCAGTCGTCCTCGTCCGTGCCCTTCCAGCGCCAGTTCACCACGGCGTGCCACTCGTGGATCACCACCTTCATCCGCGGCAGACGCTTTCCCTGGGCGTTGTAGACGTCTACGACAAGAACGGGCAGTTACCGTAAATGTTCTGTCGTTGAACAATTTAAAACAGACGAAACCAATACGCAAAGAGAACTCTTTCTTAAAAGCAGACTAACAAGAGGTAGTAAAAATAGCAAACTATAATTAGAAACAATAATAACTGATAGTAATAATTAACGATAGTTAAAGTATTCAAAATGCTTGAAACTTCCTCACAGTGATAACAACAATTTTCCAAAAAAAGCCTCTTATTCAAAGATAAATACATTTATTTTTATTTTTCGCGGGAAATTTCGGGGCGCATAGAAGTTAATTAAAATAATAATGAAAAATAGTATTATCAATTATTACGATCTCAATTTTGTTCCAAAATCTTATTACTACAATCGTATTATTTTAATCTATACTAGTACATTATAATACTATCGAGAAGATAAGGCAAAATTGAAAAGAGTCAAAAACTGGGCTTCAGTGCTTCACCACTGATGTATTAAGTAACTGCGAATCTTGTTACAATGTTGCAACATTAGAAGTCTCTTTAGTCTTTCCGAATAAAATTATACAGCTGTTCATGATCATGTTATGATTTGAATGAATAATTTATTTTATCCAGATTTTACGACAACAGATTTCGCAAGTAAAACAATAAAAACATACAATAATCCGTTTTGGAACTTACTGTGTAACTAATCGTAAGTAACTTACATAACTTCGAGCAGTTTTTATGCAGTATGGAACTTCTCGCTACGTTGTTAATGGTTTACCCTGCCAGTTTCTTGGTTACTTAGAATATTCTACGCCCTGAATCATCAAAAAGGGAATGACGCTTTGTCGCTTTCCAGTTCGTGTAAATAACTAGCAAGCAGTACACAGCCCCGTTGCTCTTGTACCTTTAGGCGCTTCTTCAACAATCTCCATAGGCTGGTTCTCCACTTCAGCTGCAGAATAGGGCAGGATTTCGGGACTGGGCTGGTGGTGGGGATAGGAGGAGGTGGAGGGGCTCTCGCTGAGATCAGCCGATGTGGGGAGATTATCCGATTTGCTCCGTTTAGCAGCAGCTTCCCGTTCCATCGCCGCGGTGCGCGAACGAGTCATGCGCTTCATTTTCCAACGCGATCCACGAAAATTACATAAAGTATCAGGGTATCGGGTCCACGTAGCACGAGACTAAACCAGCTGATGTTCCTGTGAATGTCAAATAAATCTTCGACGTACAGTTTCTCTAAAATTGTAGCACAACTTCACAAGAGACAAAGTCAAAGTGGCCAACAGTTGTGAAAAAATTTCCAGGATAAATATTTTAACTTTTAAAATAGCACGAAATGAAAAATGAAAAACTACGGCAACGGTGGAAAAGCTCATGGTGAGCTAAATTCGAAGTGACTGCCAGACGGCAGGAGATGTCGTTGTGGACGTCGGACAGTAGTACGTATTTAACAATACCAGTATGTATTTAATAATAACTTTTTTACATTTTGCTGCCTTTTTGCTTTGATTTATTTATCGGAACATCCAGCCAATTTCTTAGAGATAAAAATTAAAATGGATTTAAATAATTACCGTAAAACAGTTGCAATCTTGTACGAATTTTCTCAATGCTAAGCAGCAACGAAAAAGTATTACATTAGCAAAACCATAACAAATTTTAATATTAATGAATATTAATTATAATAATTAATATTAATAACAATTTAAAAATGCTTTACAGTAAATAATAAATTAGTTGGATGCTTGCTTTTGTTACCCAGGTGCTTATGATGGGGCCCCTGCCTTGGCGGGTGCGATAAGTGCATCAATATCTTCAGCTGGGCACAGACGAATTGCACCGCACTGAGGCATCAGCTGCGCTGCACTTGCCTAATCGCTAGTGCACTTCTACTGTGTCACGAGCCTTTCTGATTTAAACAGCTTGTATTCAAGGACTTTATTTTTCGGCTGAACAGTTTTTGAATTTTAAGTCATAAAAAAACGAACGTTTACACATTTCGACATTCATACATCTAGATAGTAGGCTCATAAGACGTTTTACGTTAACGCAAAGAATTTCGATTAAAAGCTTGAAAATAATGTAAAAGCTATTTGACATAGATCGTTTTACATTCAGATTTTTTAATAAGATTTAAAAAGTTAAACATTTGAAGATAATTGCTATCCTGACACATCCCAATTTTCGAAGCAGCCGTTAATACATTATCTACCCAAAGCACCTAACAAAATAAAAGAACTTTTGTGAAAAATTAACGGTAAATTTAAAAATAGTAAGTCACGCAGATCAGAAAAAAGACCACATTTAAACATACTGTACTGACACCCCTGCACTCGGAGAAAGTTTTGCTGTGCAGCCACGCGTACGTTGTACGACTCTGCGTTCACATACACGGCTTGCAACTGCATGCAGACTGCTATTATTGGCTGAACGCAATCGGCTTTAAATCCACCTGTCTACAGTACCGTGCTGCTCATACTGTACAAAATTTCCCCAAGTGCAGGGTGTCAGTACAGTAACAGTAGGTACCGTAAACTAGCCGCAATACGTACAGAACGATATTATAGATGTTAGCAATTTACCAAGCATAATGCATTTAAATGCTCAAAAACTATTGACCGTATTTTTCTCCGAATCTCGTCAATATCGTAATGCCGGAAGGTTAAGGAGTTATTTCTCTAATAATCTTAGTTTTCTATTGCTAATAGGAAAACTTCAAGAGATCTTCCAACCATGTCGTAAAAATCTGCGAGACAGTCAATCGAACAGTCAGCAATATGCAAACCAAAACGCAAATGGATCTATTAACAGCTTATATATAATATGTAGCTCTTGCGATACCCAATAGTCCCCATACAACTCGGTTTACACCCGCAATGGTTTCGAAACACAAATAAAAGAAGGTTCCATCTGTATGAATTAAATGAGGTGAGTAAAGCGCGATTTGTCGCTGTAACTTTCCGATTTTTTTTATTAACTGAGGCTACAGCCTAAGTTTTCTGACTTCCGTTCCCTTCATTCACAAAACCTCTCTCCCAACTGATTCTATCTCAGAGTACAAGCGAAATAAGAAAGAATTATT
Source organism: Paramacrobiotus metropolitanus (assembly GCF_019649055.1). Classification (NCBI taxonomy): domain Eukaryota; kingdom Metazoa; phylum Tardigrada; class Eutardigrada; order Parachela; family Macrobiotidae; genus Paramacrobiotus; species Paramacrobiotus metropolitanus. Next base: position 109,489 of record NW_026570309.1, read on the forward strand.
TGGTATGCATTCCTTGATATCAAGACACAATTATTGATTTAGGCTGTAGCCTAAGTTGCTATTTTATTGTTTTCCAAAACATTCTTTTGAATTTAGGTTGCAGCCTATTTTATTGCGGTATACTACAAGCTTTCCCCTTTCTGTGTCAATAGAAGCTGCGACTTATTTTCTTCCGCATATGTAATTTTCAACGGTGAGACTACCTTTAAGCTGATGTAAGATACCCTTTGTGATTCAAAGTACTTCTTTCTTCGGCTTTATCGAAAACTGTTGCCATTTTTTAATTGTTTCTTTTATCGCTTCTTGTTTTTAACGAAATACCGGTACAATAGTTTTGTTGTTCTTTAGTAATGAATGCTGCATGTTAAAAAACATGCTAAAATTATATCCTAAAAAACTATGTCATCTGCTTGTCTTTTCATTTTGCATGTTATTGGGACTTATAATAAATTAAAATTCGGTCCTTAGTGAGCTCAACGTTAGACACTAAATTACAAGACAAAACTGCAAACATTTGAGCATGTTATGGTTTGCTATATGGTAATACTGATTTTCATCAGTGCGTAAATGCTGAAAATTGACAGCACTGTGGACAACTATATTAGAAGACAAAATTAACAGGACGTCGTTGCAAACAGCAGTCGTAGATATTGGTTTGTGTGGTCAAGTCACCGGAAGTTGCTTTTTTTACTGCTTTTCTTAATGTCATGGATTTAATCGCTTTCATACACGGCTGGTAACTTATGAAGGCAAACTATATGTATTTAAATATTTTGCGACTATGCCTTTTACGGTAACAATCGTGTAAAAGAAATAGGTTTTCTGAAATTGGAGGCATAAAAATTCTCTGGCAACTTAAGTGAGTCTTTTGAAGCCATTAAAACAAGTGGTTTACCAAAGTAGCAATCACTGGGGACATGACCTGCATCTTGCATTACGCATTTTTTCAAATTACAACCAAGTCCAAGTCCAAGTTGCCCAACAAAACGATTTAGAAAGATCTGCGTATTTTTTTGTAAACAGTGTTACAAGGGGTGATTTTTGAAGGTCTCAAAGTTATAAAGCGTGCAGCAGCGTGAGGAAATATAGTGTATATGACTTGCACTGGCGGCAAGGATGCGCTCTAGTGGGAAAGTGCGCTGTGCAAATGCATTTCTGCAATGCCCGCCTGATGGTTAAGACCCGCCTCATCGCACCCGCCAAGGCGGGTGCCCGCCATAAGCACCTGGCCTGCTTGTTAGAGGCACGACAGCCTGCGTGATAGATACGCCACTTTGCGTATGCGTATCACTGCACACATGCTGATTCGCCCTCTCTTGTACGTACGTGAGTGGCTGCACTGCACTCTCCGCCTAGCGGATACACCGCGGGCGCACTCACTGAGCATACTTGCTCTCTCGCTCCTCTCTCTCGCTGTATGACTCAGCGCATATACGCTCGCGTTGGATACGAGTCCAGTCTGCGCACTTAGTGTTGGGTCGGCCCGGCCCGGCCCGGCCCGGCGCGGCCCGGCCCGAGCAAGAGGGCCGGGCCGTCATTTGCACGGCCCGGGCCGCGGGCCGATCCGGGCTGCGGCCCGACATGTCCCCGGCCGCGGCCCGGGCCGTCTGCATCACAGCAAGATTTCATTCCCGGATGTCATTATAAAGCGGCTACAGCGGGTATGTCAACGGAAAAATAGACGGATTTTCGCCTAGAAACGTTTAATGCTGTGAGAATTAAGAAAATTCATCCAAAACTACTAAATTTCAGTAAATGCCAATGAAATTTTTTGTTTTTTCAAAGCTTTTTCCATATTTAACGTTTACAGCGGGCCACGGCCGCGGCCGGGCCATGGCCCTTCTCCCGGGCCGAGGGTCATGCCCGGCGCGGCCTCTCCAGCGGCCGGGGCCGAGGTCGGCCTGGCCGTTACGGCCCTGGGCCGGGCCGGCCCAACACTATGCGCACTCACATTCCATGTGTCTGGACAGCGTGACGCCGTTGCCGCCAGCACATTTCTTTCTCTACATTTTCATTACGCTCTAGAACTAGCTCGCAGCAACTTGACTTGCTGATTTCTGCCAGACACTGGCCTTTGTTGTGGTTTTCCCCGCATTCACGCGGCATTTGCTCCACTTTATTTGTACAATAAAGTCACCTGTGAGCTCTCTGTGCTTGCCTGTCACATGCTCGATTTCAGATTAATTAGAAGTCTGATACTCATTGTAATGAAAGTATTTGTGTAAATAAAAAAACTCAAGCCTTTAGCACCGGTAGGGCGATATTCACTGTTTAATAATTTATATTTTACACCCTGGGACTCGATTTTTATTAGATTTCTGTTGTTTATTATACCTTGCAATTTTACCTTAAATATAATAGTATGCTGCGTTGCAATGACGTTATGTTCCACTTCCATCTTGGTGAAAAGCCCTTTTTCTTTGGACCTTCCAAAAATGTAATCTTGATGCACTGAATAACGGCAATCGAACGGAGTGCTGTTCGCTTTCGCGAACTCTGAATATATGAAGTACTTCAGTAATGGATTCATGGATAAAGATCTGTAAGACAGTTCCTTACGCATTCAAATTCAACGTCCAACGTACACCGTGTTTAACAAAAATAAATAACAACTGTATTAATCGTCTGATATAATCGCATCAGCAGCAAACTTATAAAAAACGGAATGTTAAATTTCTGTGAGCTTGGCTAAGCATGATCGTTCTTTTGGTCATGGAGGCGCATCAGGTGCGTGATTTGATTAATCGCAGCTTCTCGATTTGTGCGTCGGCGTCCACCGACTGCTCCGCTTTGTACTCGTAGAATCCCGAACCACTTTTCCGTCCCAGTCGACCCTCTTCGACCATTCGCTGGATGGTGCGGACGGGAGCGAATAAGGGATCGTTGGGCATTTTCTTATGCCATCCTACAAAAAAATTTATGAAACGATACGGTCTATTACTGAAATGAGTGGAAACAGGCAGTCTAAATGGGCGAAAGATATCCTCGCCCATTGACTACGATTATACTAATAAAACGGTATGTACTGTACCAAGTCTTTAACTGTATATATCTATATTAACAAGAACATATCGCTGCACTTTACCAGTTCTTATTCTGCAAAAGACGTTTCTGTGATACTGTACAATAAAAATTTTAACATGTGGAAGTCATCATGAGCACTTAGAACTGTCACAAAGACAGCGTAACGTTGATCAAGCAATTAATGTAAATTTATCCTAAACGAGTAATACAAAAGTACTTACCTTGAATGATAAGAAAGGCCACATCCAACCCAATGAAATCCATCAATTCCAGCGGACCGATTTTGTACCCCGCTCCCAGTTTCATGGCCGTGTCAATATCCTTGGCTTCCGCATCACCGCGCTCCAGCATCCGCACCGCTTCCAACATATACGGAATGAGCAAGCGATTGACGATGAACCCGGGAGTATCCTGCGGCAATAGCAAGAAAAATTTCAAAAACGATTTCAAAACTATGATATTCTGTGGATTTTCCATAAACGATTCACACCACCAAATATAAAGGTGGAAGAAAATTTCCAAAAGAAAAATCAAAGAAAATCCATTCTATTATTACAGTCATTATTAGTTAACTTCATGGCAACTGTTCCATTCCCACTGAGTATAGCTACCTACCACCACTGCACTACGAAATTATATATAATACTTGCGCAGTAAACGGCAACGAAATGAAAAGATAAAAACCACGGCATACAAAACCAAGATCACAAACCGACAAACACCCACCTTGCAGTCGACGGAGGTTTTACCGATGGTCTTCACGAATTCTTTAACACAATCGTAAACAGCGTCATTCGTACTGTCAAGTCGCGTCAGCTGAAATATAACCATAATTTAAAAATCGAAGCTTTAAAAATAGAACCTAATAAAAGGAATACAGAGACGCTGCATGATGACCGAGGTATGAGCAAGAAGAACGAATGTCTAAAAACAGAAGTTGTATAACCAGCAATCCTACCTCAACCAAAGGCATCACGGGCACCTGTAAAAAGAGCTGCTATTTTCGAAAACGGCTGATTACCATGTTGTCGAAAAATGTTTACAGGGCTGAAAAAATGCATGCCAACAAAACGATCTTTCCGCTCAGTACCATCCGCCATTTCGGTAATGGATAGCGACGACGTGTTCGATGCAAAAATGGTATGCCTGCAGAACACAATTGAATTTATAAAACTGAATTTATTTTTTTATCGATGCGCCGTGACACATTTACAGCCAGCATCAGCAACAGGACGAAGCAGCTAAAACCTAAATTTAAAAAATTTCAACACTTTATCAAGGCGGAAATGAAATCGTCAGTTGGTCTAAGAAAGTAAAGAATTCGAGAATATAGCAACTACCAACTATGACTGTGAAAAGCCGCATAACACTGCATTAAATTATAAAAGAACGGAAAATGAATAATCAGTACACAATATTTTTCCCGAAAATAAACGAGTAATTTTACTACCGGCTTACTTGGCGGCTGTGCGATCCAGTTCTTGGAAGAGCAATTTTTTGACTTGAATATTCTCCACCACGGCCTCAATCACCAGATCCGCTTGCGACGCGGCCTCACAGTGATCGGTCTGCAGCTGGACGTGCTGCAGTAACTGCGCTACCATCTCTTTGGCTTTCTGGAAACCAATAAACAAACGTGCAGTAGATGCTCTAATATTATTGCTTACAAAAATAACCGCCGCTGTAGAACTGCCGCTAGGATTCCGTACTTAATGATTATAATAGTTACTAGTACTCTATTTAAAGGGGATGAGAAAATGGAAGCGTTCGTAGTGTAATGGCATGAAAGGGAATTCGTTGACTGCCTGCGCGCAAAAACATGACGTCGTCAGCGTACTTACGTCAGCGTACGGAGTTTGTATTTTCAAGATAAAAATATACAGTAGAACTTAATTTTTTCCCACTATTCAGTGGCGTCAAACGAGAAACGTCAAACGGAAAAGCATAACACAGCAGCTATTATTTTTAGGCAGCATCCAAAAATCACCACTATCGGAGTAAGAATTTTTTCAAATATGGTATTCGGAGTGATCAAATATCAAATATTAAATAATACTCTAGGTTTCCAGAACCTTTGCAGCCTTTGCAGCAATCGTAGAGTACAGATACTTGATTCGATCGCACTGTTCCAATTTAAAATTCCTCCAACCATAGTCGACGCATTTCAAATTTTATAACTGTCACATGATAAGTTATCATAAGTACCATAACATAAGATCTCCGAAAGGACAAATTTTTTCTCTGCCAGTGCACATGTCTACATGACACCGTACGGCGTACCTGTTGATTATCGGGAAGCTCCTTGGCCAGTTTGCGATGGTAGCGATAGGCCATGCTGTTGCGCGCACGGACCAGCGCGTCCTGCGAGTGATCCACCAGCGTCACATTCAGTCCGGCGGCGGCTGTCACCTGCGGAGCAGTCAGCCAAAATCATCGGCAAACCACAGCAGACAGAAACTCCCGTGGTGCCTTGCCTGCGCAATGCCCCCTCCCATCAATCCCGCTCCGATCACCACCACATCGCGGATACTCTTCCCGTTGCTCGTACTGTACAGACGGAAGAATTGTGCGCTCCGATGGGAAAACATTATGTGAAAGCTGTCTAGATAATCAGTCACCGGGACATGGAATGGTTAGGATGCATTTCATCAAAAACCAAAAATTAAATACGAACGTTTGAACAAAAAAACTAAAATTAAGTTAATTAAGTAGCTCCAGATATGTTTCTCATTCTGATTCATAATTTCCTGACTAAAGCTGCACGTGGCGTAAAATGTAAAACCACAGACGGTGCAGAGTGAGAGAGTGATTGGCTTAACCACCCCGTGCGGCAGTTGTTTTAAATATTCAAATGGCCAGAAGCCTAGGGTAGATTATATTCGTATTTAGACGGCCGGTACATTTTCGCGGCTATTGCTTTCGAGGCAATGAGACAGTGGGGTCCATCGGCCATTGCTATCATCAAAGAACTGGGAAAAAGACTACGGGTTCATTCAGGAGAAGCGCGTGCACATGAATTTTTACGACAGCGATTGTCTTTAGAGATACAGCGCGGTAACACGGTGTCTGTCATTGGTACCGTAGAGAAGGCTGAGATGTTTAATGAGCTTTTGTTTATCTATCTGTAATTGCTTCTTAACACGTTTTTGAGTGTGGATTTGAAATAAAGTATCTAGAATCGTAATGACCAAATCACTGACGCTTGAATGATCATTCTGGAAACACTCACATTGGATTGCGGAGTGGATCTATCATCTGTCGACTGTCGAGCCCTCTGGATAGGTGGATGGGGCGCGGAGGTGTGAAGCCGGAGTTTCTTTGTGTTCTGCCCGATGGGATCTGGTCATCTGGGGCGAGTATTACCGCAAGGTTTCGCCATCTACAGATAGCGTGTGTGTGACATGTGGAGATTTTGATTTTGCGCTGACATTGCTTTGTTCCTCTGTCTTTGGTGTTTAATGGATTTACGAATACTTCAGAAGTATGACGCGAAGTGTGTACATAATGTATTGTCATTTCAACAAAAAAGTACGGCTGTAAGTAGTACAGATCTGCGATACGTACTGTTCTTTTGATTTCGTTGTTTTCGGTTTGTATAGAAAATAGAAATCTGTACGAGTATAGAATTTCGGTAGTTGTATAGAAAATTTCTGTAGAACTCGAGCTAAATATTTATTTACTACAGAGCTACATATTATTTTGATATGGTCGTACGAAAGCTTTTACTGTCGCGAAAGTTTTTCTTCTGCTGCTTGCAGTTGCAAGGTTACGGTATATGCTAAAGAGGCGGCAGTCTCGACTTCAGTTGATTTTCATCACCATCCCGCCAACCTTTATCAAAGGTTAATAGTGCAGAAAATGCAGATGAAAGGTGTGGGAAGTTTAGAAAATTCCCTGGAACGCGAAGTATTTGATGCCTGGATGTTTAAACTGCTCGACGTGTGAGAGATATCGGAAGCGCCTTGGTTGGATTGGGACTGGTTGTGCAGAGCTTCGAATTTCTGGCGTATTATTGCCGCTTCGGCAGAACCACCATAGTACGTTTCGAACATTTGTTTTGTGTCGTCGTTAAAGCAGTCATCGTAGTAGGTGTACCCGGCATCCCCGGAGTCCGGCTTGCTCTCCCAAGTCCCGTTCATGTCGCAAGTTTTATTTGCAAATTCTGTTAATTAATAAAGTTAAAACACAGCAACGTTTTTCTAAATGCATTTTCTTTGAATACTGTAATAGTACTTTTTGTTGCAATTATGTACTTACGTACTTACATCAAACGCTGCTTACTGCAATGTGGGCTAATGTGGCTCGTTTTAATTTTTTAAATGCCCTTTCCTACCTTATACGCAACGGGCAAATTAACATTACCAAAGCACAAAAAATTATTCAGATGTATTTATCGACGTATTTACTGGTGGTATCGGTGCCAGTCATGTTGGGACATGGCTGCAGGATGGTTTCGCCGGGTGCAGTTGTTGGCCAGCATAGTACGTCATCCGTTACACCAGGACACCATCCTGAAACGTTATAAGTGTCGTGTGCAAGTAGTTTATCTTTTTTCGTGAAAAACATTTTTTTTCATAAATACACCGGCAAAATCAGGTGACTTCCGGTCATCGACTGCTGCCGTTTTTGTAGTTTGCCGGCGGTACGTTTTGAATTCTATAAATCTTTACAAATCTTTGTAAATCTTCATTTCGGTGTCCCTATGAATGTCCCTATCTCTATAATGCTCATGGAATACTGTGGATGACTGTTAATTAAGACTAGTATTACGACATTCATTCTTACACGTCTTACCAGTGTATTCTGTCACTCTACAAATACAGTCAGCGTGCAATATTATATTATCAATATATCTTATTACTAACTACTATGGCTATACCAAACAACTGCTAAAAAATTTACCTTCTTGGCCTGTTAATAAACCACTAGTTTCAAGAAAGGAAATGCACTGATCTGGAGTAACCTTTTCCCACGGCTTATGGCTCGGGTTAGAAGGCACAGTAATCACAACATTTTCGTATCCCACACTTCGTCGCGTCCGGGAAATAAAACTGTTATTGCGATGTTGATTGCCATAATCGGTTGAAATGACTGGAAGAACTCCGTACAAAATCATAAGAATACCAAAAACTGGAAATAATCGCAGACGAAGCACCTGCAAAAGATTAAAACGAAGTTTATTATTTCTGTAAATGTATGCATCAGCTGTCAAAAATGTTAATGGCCGCAATATGGAGAAATCTAGCAACAGGCGTGCAGTGTAAGTAACTACTGCGCGTTTGTTTATGCTACGGTGCCATCAGTTGTGATCGACAAGCAAAAGCAAAATTCAGGGCGATAAAATTTGAGGGCTTTAGAGTATTCCTAATGCTGTGTTTGGATATTTATACACTTTTTAACTGGAAGCCGAGATAATATTTACAAAAATAATAATTGCAACCAATACAAAATAATATATATATATATATAGTATTTAAAATAATATTTACAACCAATATATGGTAACACGAAGCGATAAATACCACGTGCAGCTGTATTACGAATACTCATTTGGATATCAAATCGTGAATGCTGTCATTCACCTTTTAACACTTGTATCTGCGTACGCACGCATGAGTCCTATATTGGAATGATAATCAAATTACTTAACGTTTTCGAACTCGTCTACTAAAACAAAAAGTTTTCCAGAGAATTACAACAGACCAAAAATGTCAAATTATGACATGGAATACCAGTGCTAAAACCGGTGCTTTACCCCATTCTGCGTTGATCCGGCTCCGACTGCGCAGGATAAGGAATTGTGACTGCGTAAAAGGCACATTTGCTTGAATTAGGATAAGTTGAAAAAATTACTCTTCATGGGTAAATTCAGATTCTCAGATTCCAACCAAAAAATTAAGTTATATTTTTGCGTAAATGATTGGTGTGGCGCTAAAAATGTGTTAGCGATCGTAAAACTAAAATACTATTACAATGAAAGTTCTTACGATCGGTTTGTGAAACAGTACGGGCTAATCAACGAACTGATAATGATCACATATTAATCAGATTTAGATAAAGAAATAGTGTAGTACAATATGGTATTTGTACATCACCGCCGCAAAACCTGCAATTGGCATTGGCCATATCCAGCCACAATTTTAACGGTTTATTCTTTATTACATCTTTTTTACGATGTACACTTCTAGAACTTAAAACTGATCAATCATCGCGGTAACATGTATATATGCCAATCTGTTACGAACGCGTGACCTTTCGAAAAAGGCAGATTATGTTCAGTGCAGCTTATTGTTATTGGAGTACTCGTAGTATAAACTGCAGACGAAACATCGCAGATGCGCTAACAGTCTGCATTAATAGACCTATAAGCCAGATATTTAAATAACGTCAGCCTAAACCCGATTTTAACGAGCGAAACCAAGAATTCTACGGGTGAGAACAAGCAAACGGCTTAATCAGAAATAATGTAATTGTCCGTTTGACAATACAAAAGCACACAGAGAATGCTTTGAATCTGTTTATATCCCGGTTGCGTTTTTAAACAAAATCTCACGCTTGTGTAAACCGGTCAGCGGACTCCAGCATCCCATGCAGCGCGTTCTTGGTTTATAGATGTATTGTTAATGGAACTATGTAAATATTTCCGAAAACTTGATTTACTCTGTAGTTAAACAAAATTACCTAGTGGCCGATGTTTTTAAAAAAATATTTGAATGACAGACAAACGCATAGCAAAAATTCGAAATAGTCTTTGTACATGTTTGTTAGCAATGCATTGCGCTATATAACGGCGAGGGTTTACGAAAATTTTCATGCGTCTTTCACAAGTTATGATTTTCTGTATCGAGACAACACTAATAATTATGCGCCAGACTATAAGCTGAGGTGCTGCTCATACGATCGTGGCTTTGACGGCTTCCTGCTGCTTTATTCTCGTCCAACAGCTGAACGTGATATTAATTTGCACAAATAATTTCTTTCTCTGTCTTGGTCACGGCCAGCACCTCCGTTTGTAGAAACCAATCCGCAGTGTTTGGGAAAAAACTGCATATTTAACAAGGCCATATGCATGTGATGTCAATGCCGAAAATTATCACTCAACTTCATGGTTAATTTATCCGTTACTTCACAGCACTTCTTCGGCGAAAGCTGACATTCTCGCACCTGACGGTATGATGTTTGGTTTTTTTTGGCTGCCCGATTAAACGGGCTTTTTTAGTGACAATTAATGACTGCAGAATCCTGACTCGAGTTCTGCACAAACCTTACAACCAGAATTAATTTCCGTGTAAAGGTCACCAGCCCTTCTGACGCCGTAATTGTGCGTATACTTGAAATTATTCATCTCTAACTGGGACAATTTTGAAGGATAAAACTGTGGTATTTTAATTTTTGTGGTTCCTGACTGCCAGTTAATTGTCTACTTCCGGTTAGCAGTCGAGCCACAGCTAGAACCATGCCGTGGGCTTTGGTGTTTCGAAATTTCGCGCAATCCCGCTCATCGCCGCAGTTGTCGGATTTGTTGCTGCGGGACAATGCGTCGCTGTCATCTGGGCTTACCAGAAATTATCGGGATACGATACACGCTGATAAAAGCAATATTGGTCTGCATGGAATGCCGCACGGGATGGGGAAGAAGCGCTGGAGTAACGAATTAAGCACATCATCAACCGTAACATCATCGGTGGACGACGCTGCCGACGAACACGGAGCCGTTGCTGAATTTTTTCAGGTTTATTAAGTATACATTATCGTTTATGTACTGTGATCCGTGGTTAACAGCTCTCTTAGTTATGTACTTATCGTTACCTGCGTCAGTAATTAGTGGTATTGTTATATTGTTATGCATGGTAATGATGGTATCGTAGTGTGTTGGCAAAATTTCTTTACTGCCAAAGCTTTATTGCATGGTATTTATTGAACGGCGTTATAAAAATTGCATTTAAATTCTGGTTGTACACTTTTTTAAGATGTTTCGCTAAAAAATGCATGCTCGTATTTTTCCATTAACATTAACGAGTAAATTACAGCTGTTGTTTCGAATGTTTTTATGGTACGCACTTCCGCTCATAAGTGCGGCGCATTGTAACGATAAACGCGCAAACAATAACAATTTGGAATTTTATGAAAGTTTTTTTACTAATAGTTATGAAACTCAAATCGATTCTATGTAAAACAAAAATACGACTATAACTTTATTTGGCTTCGCGTGTAGGCCATTTCTGCTGGAAATCGCGATGTCGCCAAGAGTCTGATGCGCAACAACATCGATTTGGTGCATTCAAGAAATCGCAGTGGCAAAACTGCGATTCATGTCGCAGTGGTCAATGAGAATTTTGCAGTTTTACAGGATCTGTTAGATAATAAAGCAGGTACTGTAATACAATGCATCAGGCAATAACTGCCACTATAAGCAACTCCGCTTTTAATGCAAGGGAGTGCTTGCTACAGTGTTTCGTTTGGCATTTTGCAGATATTAATGCTGTCGATAACGAAGGAAATACAGCTCTGCATTTAGCAGCCGCAAAAAATGACGGTGCAGCAATTGCTGCTCTGCTGGCTTCCCAAGCAAATCCCAAAATAAAGAATGGTAAACAGGACACCGCACTGCATGTTGCCGTGCGTGGACAATGCATGGATGCGCTTTCTGTACGTAAAAGACGTGTTTAATAAAAAGTAATTTTTAAATTGATTTTTATTCATAAATTTTGTTACAAATCGATTGCATACACACTGTACATGATTAATTAAACTTAACTTGCACGCGCCGAAAATTACGCGGGCTTTATGTATTGCTGTATAGTACTAACCATAAGTACAATACATATGCTGCTTTTACTTACAAATTTGCAATAGTACATACAATGTGTTGTTAAAAATTATCTAATTGTGGGATTAGTCAGCTAAAACTTAAGTAACAAAGAGAAAAAGCACCACGTGAATCATATTCATGAAACTCTGTTTTAGTTGACACCAAGCGACACCAACGTTAGCGCATCCGAAAATAAGTGCAAAGTCATGTGTAAGTAACGCGTAAATATTTTTTAGAAGTTGTTAAACGCCGCGTCATTGGATATTAACACGCCGGGTTTCAACGGGGAAACACCGGTACATATCGCCGGATGTCTGAACCACGTGGCGATGCTAGACCTGCTCATCCGACGCCGGGCCAGCGTCTGCCACGGCAACGACCAGGGCCTGACCGTTCTGCATCTGGCCGCTGCGAAAAGCGCGAACATTGTTTTGCGGCACATTCTACAAGATGGCAACACCGGCTACACCGTGGCGCAACTGGTCAGTGTGGAGGATGATGAAAAGGGCACACCGCTTCACGCTGCGGTACACGGAGGCAACATGGAGGGCGCGGCGTTGCTCTTGGCCAATAAGGCGTCGGTGGAAGCGCAGACGGTGGACGGGACGACACCGCTGCATGTGGCGTGTTCGCAGGGCAGCGTGGAGATGGTGCAGATGATTTGTGCGAGCGTGGAGGATGAAGAGAAACTGGAACGGGTGCTGGCCATGAAGGATCATAATGGACTGACGCCACTGCATAGGTATACTGCGCTCACGCATTTTACTGGATAAACTTTACAGATTGTGTATCGCTCTAGCTGGGCAGTAATTCCAGTATCCTTTATTTGTAACTAACTTTTACCACAAACGATAAAAATATATAATGCTACATACATAATTATACACTAACTGCTGTGCGCGGCAGCAGCGTCTATAAGTGTCAATAATGACATGCAGTGTCTATAAGAGATGAATATTCAGGTACTCGTACAACATGACAACTGACTTACCGTCAGTAGTGAGACCGAGGGTGCCTTACACCGGAACATAAATAGTTACCGACTACCGACTGGAACATAAATGGAGATAAATATTTACCGACTACGAGTCTACGAGTATAACGTTTGCTTACGTTTTTAGGGCTGCCATCTATAATCATGTGGATTTAATAGAAATACTGATCCAAACTGTAAGCCTCGTTATTAATGTACAATTAAAAACAACAACCGGAAACCGGAATGTACAACCAGAAAATTACAGAGCATCATAATACGAGGACTGCTCGCTCGCATGTTGGTAGCTTTGAAATCATAATTCAAATTAGGGGGCCCCGGTCGATGCTCAAGACAAAACTGGCAACACTCCGCTTATCAGCGCCGCCACCCGAGCAGCGGAGGAAGCCATCCTGGAGTTGATCTACCGCGGTGCCGATGTGACCATTAAGAATAATGACAAAAAGAACTTCCTGCACTACGTTATAATCGGTGGGGCGGACCAGAGTGCCATCGCCAGGGAAATAAATAACGTAAGCAGTGTGATTATATCAGTACGTAATTATTATAGCAATACTACGGTCAACTAAAGAGTATTTGGTAGCAGTTAATTCAGTAAAAGATAATATGGAAAATTGCAGAATGATCTGTTTACGAAACTGCTAAATGAGAAAGACAAGAACGGTTGTACGCCGTTGCATTACGCAGCAGAAAGCGGCTTCGGCACAGCCAGCGAAGAGCTTATCCGAATGGGAGCCGCTGGTGACATCCGCGATGGCCAATCGCGGTCGCCTCTGCACGTGGCTGCGGCGTAAGTTAAGGTAGTGGTGCAACATAACCTTTTATAACGCCAGCCAAGACCATTCAAATTTTTAGCCTGGGACGATACAATACAGCCAAGAAGTTGCTGGAAACTTCACAAGGCATGAGCACCATGAATGCATATGACCGGCAAGGTAAAATCTAAACACCAAAAAAGACTTGAAGACTTGGGTATTTTTCTTTAAGTACCTACTGGGGCTGTGTACAGGCAATACGCCACTGCATTTGGCGGCAGCGGGGGGTCATTGCCGGGTGGTGCAGCTGCTCCTAACGAATGGAGCGTTAATTCATAAGTGAGTTTCATAAATAGAATAAAAATATATTGAAAGAAGGGTCAAGCTCGACACATTGCACAATCTGCAGAAACTTTATGGGAAAAACCGCTCTTCACCTCGCAACGGTTGAAAACAGTCGAGGTGGGTTACGTTTCGCTATATCTGCCCACTATTCTGATGGAAAACAAAGTTTATAATGTGTTTGTAACCCTCTAGAATCCTGTTCCTTACTTCTTAAAAGCTACGCATACCTGGCACGGATTCAGGATCGTGAACAGGTACTGAGTGCATGATTTGTCTGGGGACAGAAATGTGGCAGATGTCTATGACGATGAACAAGGCGAACCTTGGAGTTACAGAATTCAGCACTGCACGATGCTGCCGAGCACAACGCCAGCGACTGCATTGATTTCCTTTTAACCGCGGGAACGGAGCTAGTCCGCAGTAAATCCGGTGCCACTGCGCTGGATGTCGCTATCTTTCATAAGAACGAAGCTGCGGTATCCGCCATGATGGAGCATGCACGCTGGGACGAGCTCTTGGCACAACCGTCACAATTGTATCAGTGGCCGATACTGGGACTGATCAAAGAGCTCCCGGATGTTGTACAGGTGCGCCTTTCTCTTCACTGCTTCCATACCTGGGGGTGGTAGCTAAAATTTCTTCCCCGCAGAAATTACGAACTATGCTTCTGTTCCGTATGATGTAATACGTCCTTGAGCACTGAAGTACGGTAACTTGGGTATGGTTGTTTTGCAGAACATACTCGATCGCTGCCAGTGTTCCACCCAGTGCCATCCACTGTCACCAGCTTATTCCGTACGAAATGCAGTACCTCATAGCTAAACCCTCTTGTGTGTCGAGCAGTACAAGAACGTTGTTATGCGTAGGTTGTGTACGACTTTCGGGTCCTTGAGCCTGGCCACTGTCATACGTCAGCAGACAATACAGGGAAGAAACCAAAAAGCATGGAGACCATGGATGTAAGCGTTGAAAGACATGCATTCGCAAAACTAGTACCCATGAAATCCTGTAAATTTTGTGATGACAAATTGAGTTCTTTGGCAGTGTATTGTAAAGCATGGTCGACTGGATCTGCTCAGCCATCCCGTCTGTAAGCATTACCTCGATACAAAATGGTGAGAAAGAACAGTGACTTTTAAGACTGCGCCTACGTAGTGGACAAAAGTTTTCCCACAGGACGACGTACGGTATTTACTTCCACTTCGTGAACCTGCTAGTGTACATTGTCTTCTTGGCCATGCTGACCTTTCTGTTACTGCGCGGCTTGGAAACCGAACTGCGGCCGCATATGACGCGCATTAGCCTGCAGAATCTTCTCAAGTATAAACCGGATTTCAATCAAACCCATTTTGGCCCGGTCCCCCTGGTGTATGACTTTGACCAATTGGCTCCGGTTTCCCAAGCGTTTCTTACCGTTATCCTCATCTTCACCGCGTGTCAACTGTTCAAAAAGATTCTGCAAATTTATTTACAAGTGCGTCATGATCCGCAAAAAATATTCTGATTATATAACATGATTTCCACATTTTTCAGGGATGCAAATATTTTTTCCGACTGGCCAACTACATGGAAGTGGTGTTGTATGTTGCCGCATTATGTTTTGCCATTGGATTATTTGACACGAACGATCGCTACATGCCGTGGCGCGTACAGTGGATCCTGGGTGCCGTGGCTGCGTTTTTCTCCTGGATTAATCTGATTTTGCATTTTCAACGCTATGGAAAACTGGGCGTCTATGTTAACATCTTCTTTCGTGGACTGAAGGTGTATTTCAAAGCGGTATCGGTGTACTTTATCATGGTGATAGCGTTTAGCATCACGTTTTGCGTGCTGAATCCGGAGAAAATTGTTCCCAACCAGTCGATCTTTTTCCAAGTAAGCATTGGACAAAAGAATTTAATACTTTAGCAATTTTGCATATCAAAACAGCTGGAGACAATAATATAATTTAATTTAGTGTATACGCCATATTTGTCTTGATTATGTATTATGTCCTTGACGTAAAACCTAGGGGGTACAACGCTGAGTACTGTATACTAAACCGTAATAGTGGTGTCTCATTTATTTTTCTCCTGTTTCGTAACCAAAACAAAAACTTCAAAATTTTTTAATTCAGAAATTAACTTCATCGTAAAATTAAAATTCTTCAGGTTGACCATAAAGACGATGACCCGAACAACTATCTTACGGCCAGCGTTAACCTGGCGTCGTCGATCATACGCATTTCCGATATGCTGGTCGGAGACGTCGATGCCATTCAGAATTACATTACACCGCTGTTAAGCGACATGCTGGTGTTCCCCGCCGCAACCTACTTCCTGGCGCTGGTTACCGTGGGAATGATTACTCTGCTGATCCAAGCCATCCTGGTTAGATTTTATACCAAACTTAACCTGTATTTGATTTCGTAATCCATGGCTGCTTCGTATTCGTTTTCGAGAAGTTAATACATTTTGCGAATTTGTTTTGTAGATGAATATCGTCGTGCAGAATCTGCAGGAAGTCGAGCGCAACGCCTCCCTGAACATGTTAGCTATGCTGGTGAAGTTGCACACGGATCTCGAAGAGAAGCTGCCCAGTTGGTTTCTTCGCCGGGTGAGAAAGCAGCAAGTGCGCATCTTCCCCAACGCCTCCCGGTGGAAATCGTTCCAGCAATGGCTGAAGAAGTTATCAGTGGGCGGACTGGACGAACTGGACCAGGGCGGCAGTGCCGTGGGAAATGGGGATGATGTTCCGGAGCGGTGTGTCAGCTCCACGCTGTTGGTTCAGAACATCCACGAGCAGCGCTCAAAGTAAGTAAAAGGTCACCTTAAAACTTGGAGCGCTTTGTGGCACACTAGCTAGCAGAAAACGATCCTAGTAACTGAAAGGCACCCGGAAAGTAGCACCGTCCTTGTATTGCAGCAGCACAATAAGAACAGATAACGGTTTAATTAAAGGTTGAGAAGCCTGAATGGACGGATGGATCAGCACCGTGAACTACTGCGGAATATCGTGCAGCGTATGGAGATCAACATGGAAGCGGATGTGGTAGATGATCCGACCAGTGCCCAGCGAAGGATCTCCCGTTATGCTGTGCCGAAACAACCGCGTCCCCGAGCGTTATGGAATAAAGTGAAGAATGCGCAGATGCTTAAGTCCGCACTGAAGAGAAAGGTCACGATTGGCGAAAGAGATATTTCTGTCAGCATCGACGAATGATGCTGATTGTGAAGATACAATTAAGTTTGTGGACTGTATGAATTGTGGTATTTATTAATTTATTTCATTTATTAGTATATGGATTTTATTTGTTTTACTGCTTCCAACATGTGAAGAAGGCGACTGCACATAACGGACATGGCTGCTTCAGTTAAACTTATAGGCTCGATTATCGGTTGCATCGTTACACATAGATAATTATGTTTCAAAGGGTGCTCACGCAGTTACGATAGCCTGCGGGTGATGTTGCTCAGTGCTGGTCACTGTTGCTGCACGCAGAGAGTCGGAAGTAAGCCGGTTTAAAATGGTCCGGTCGTTTCGTTTCATCCACTTTTAGGTACATATGCAAAGAACATACAGACATACACAATCCAAAAAATCTTTAAATCAGATGCTGTACAACAGCCCAACCAATAATTAAATTAAATCGGGTGGATATTTAAAAATCTAAAAGTACTCAGATAACCGAAGCAGATGAAGTAAAAAAAAACAGAAGCCGGATGCGATGAAAAGGGAATAACCAGACACAACGCCGGCAAAATCGCACATCTCGATATGAACATTGCACGACCGAATAGCATGGTTCACTTCAGGCAGACAGGTGAACCATTAAAAACCACTTCACCACGTGCAAATAAAATACGGCTTGAGGCAAGTAAGACAAGAGGACATTAAAAAATATAAAAGCATAAAACAGGAGGGATAACGGCGTTGTCACGGATTCTACTAGCAGCGGAAGCTCACACCGTTCCCCCGCATAGCTGCTGCAGCGTTGGCTTTTCCTGGTCACCGATCTTGCCAACGGCACGTGATGTCAGTCGCATCATCGGTTGGTGACCTTTCAGCAGTTCAACCACGGAGTGTTCCCACTCCCAGCATTCCTGGCAAAAATATCGACAACAAGCCAGGTCGCGGCAGAACAGTGGACCGCTTTTGCGGTAGCACACGCTGCATTCGCTGTCGTGGAGAAAGGGATCAATCTGGATGATCTTTGCGAAGCGGTCGGTGCGCAGTTCCATCGCTCCGAACAGCACCGCCGTCATGTAACATCGCAAATCCCGGAAGACCGCTCGCCCCGATCCAGTGGGGTATCGAAATTTATCTGAAAAAATGTAAAATATTCCAAACGAATATGGTGCGTATCTAAACAGTGAACAGAGAAAAAAATACCCGGTACATCCTGTTTCCAGAAATGTTATATCGGCTTTACACGAGACTCTCTGATTTCTGGTATGCAAAGTTTATCTTGTTGCTGTCACATACAGATACAGTGTATCGATATGCTGAAAGCAGCATGCTGTAAAAATTTTATAGCATGCAGCGCAGCAGCTGCAACTCAAAAATAAAATATGCGAGATTTAAATAACGAATGAAAGATCTAAATTCAAGTTCGAACAAAGGAAAGTGCTAATTCTCTTTAAGTCCTAGCTTCAAGTTACCAGTGTCAAGCTCCACAGCTTCCATGGGACCAAACGTCTGACCCATGATGCGGGCAAGGGAACCGGCCGTGATCTGTCCATGGATTCCACCCACGAAAACCGTCCGTTCCAGTGCACCGTAGTCCGCTTCCGGCATATATGCCGGTTCCGACCACTTTGCGTTATTCACCTGCCAGGGAATAATCTGCACGGTCTTCTGTTGAATTTTCCCACTAGAAACCTGTAATGAAGGTATGCATGATATATTGTACAACGAAGATAATTTCTTGATCGCCAATACAGTAATTTTCTTAAATTCCATTCTATTGCAAAAAATAAACGCAATAGTTGCCTTGTAGAAAAAGCTGGGGCCATGCTTTTCCACCTCGTATGTGCAAGATCCCAGCAAATTCAGGATTGACTTCTCTGCCTCAAAAATCAAATACAGATATCCTGCAAGTAAAAAACACAACAGAAATCAGATTATCGGGGATCCCCAGGCAGACCCTGAGAAAATATTCGAGAGACCCATAGGGTTGAGAAGTCACTACTGCACGCAAAGAAAATTCTAAATACGCATGCAGATAATAAAATGCATTAGCAACTACCAATAGTACAGTTAGGAAGAATGCCGTCGTCGCTATTATGCCGATGCGAAGTATCATCGTGCATGTGGATTGTTTCCTACCGTATTTCGGCCTGCGAATCGGCGACTTCAAATGACGTGCTTCGGTAGCACTTTTTGGTCCAAATCCAGCAGGCCATTCCACTGCGACTGTGCCAAAGCAGTCGAAAGCGCAGTGAAGATCTGTTTCCGTAATGTCCCAAGGCACGCCACCCACGAAAACCTACCAAACATATTATCGTACTTATGAATTCGATAACTTACCAGTTTAAAATAATTGAATTTCTACCCTTAACTGATCATGATTAATATGTTACCTGCTCGTAATGCATCAACGGTACAGATCAAATTGTTCTGATCGCAATATGTACAAGATTCTAATAATTAATCGTAAAAAAGATTTTAATTGTTAATGTGTTATGAATGTATGTGAGCCGATTCATTGAGCACTACCAGTACCGTACAATACTCAACGATTCTACTCGTACAATGCTAAACATTCGACAATACGGCGTGAATACGACAAATATCACAAGTCCAGGAAATATCAAAAAATTTCATAAGCCATGTTTGTGTGAAACAGAATTACAAAAACTCTTACACTACACAACAATCATGCTGCAGGAAAAATTATAAAGGACGGTAAATATGTACTATAAATTGTATTAGAAAATCGAATACTTATCTAGACACGGTGCGCTCTATAGTACTACAATTATACAATATCTACTCTTAACCATCTGCTCATTCTTATTGAGTTACCTTATTGGAGAAAGACGATCCCAAGATGTGCGGGGTCATCACGGATCCCGTCCACACCAGCGGAACAGACGGGAGATCCAGATCGATGATCTTCGGTTGCCGTAACGCCATGGTTACCACGGGTGGACGGTGGCACCAGATTCCACTGGCAGAAAAGACGGCGGTCATATTACGGAACGAAACGAGGTTTAAAAATTTCAAAATGATAAAATGGCAAAACAAGTAACAAAGGAAGCAAACCGGATCCAAAAGAGAGAAATAATTATATGGATCCAAAGAGAGGAACAGTTATTAACAAACAAGTTGAGTATGTAACATCAGCAAGTACTACAGCGGTACAACCCCTACCTACAGATAATACATACAAGCTAGTAATTAAGTGTGCTGGCACTAGTCCAAAGGTATGTAAATAAACAAACAACTGAAACTGGCTAGACGCTCTTTCGTTTCTCCTGTCCAGGGTTTATAAATACTGTAAACGCAAGTACATTCATGCTACACGCTAGTAACCTTCATGTTCTTCAAGCTGCAAACCGGCGTGCGGAATGGCCGGGACGCCAGCTAGCCCGTCCCCTTGCCTTCCTCTATTGTTGCACCACTTCGCGCCTCTATTGTTGCGTCATTTTGCTCCGCTGTTTTGGCTCACACAACTTTTGTTTACGCTGGCACTGGAATTCCGAGAATCGATAATTCGAATCGCTGACGCAAGAGGTCGCACCACCAACAACCTACATCGTGTAAAATGTGCCATACAGCGTACGATGGTTTTGTCTGAAAACTATGAACAGCATTACAAATTGATGTTTCGAAATCTACAGTTCACAATGTTTTCCCTTTTTGTGTATTTTAGTTTTGCACGTTTTTCGTTCGTTTTTGACAGCAGTCTTCCTCGATGGTGAAATACTTCACTTTCCACGTTAGATACTCTTGCTAACAAGACCGAAGCCGTAACCGCGGGCTACGTTACTCACCATTTGCGCCTATTCATAAAAAGCATAATTAAAGCACCAAAACAATTTGTAGACTGCAACAGGTGTGTGGTGAAGTGTAAGCTTCCCGTTTCGATCCGTGCGGCAGTTGCAGATTGTTTTTCACAACACTGTAACAACAGATGACAGCGCAGTTTCAGTGTTGTTTATTTCAGTATTCACGTAGCCATTACTGGTATCTCTGGTAGGATCTGGAAGCAATTACGCCATACGGACCTCCCTCGCATGGATGTTTCCACAAGAGCTATATAGACTCGACCAGGTATTTCGCGAGGCGGTTGAGATCATCACCAATGTCAGGATGGACCACCCAACATGGCTCCAGGCCTCCCTTCCTGTTCGTTTCGGTGGTTTGGGAATCAGACGCACCGAGAAGCTAGCTCCCTCCGCCTACTTGGCATCGGCTTCCTCGTTGCACCAACTGATTTCCAGATTATGCCCGACACTGACGGCAACGGATGTCATCACCGCCACGCGAGCCTGGAAGTTAGAGGCCGATACTGACGAACTTCCGATGGAGGCTTTCCGACACGTCCAGAAAGCCTGGGACACTCCCACGACACTGCAAACATTTTCAAGGCTGACCGCACTACGAACTTCACAGGAGGAAGTCGCACATCTTAAGGCGGTGTCAGTCCCGGAAGCAGGCGTGTGGATCCATGCGTTACCGGCAGCTTGCCTCGGTAATTTGTTAGATGACAACGCTTTTCGCATAAGTGTTGCGCTGCGTCTGGGAGCACCGATCGTCACTCCACACGTATGCGTTTGTGGTGGGCTGGTCGACGAGTTCGGCCGGCACGGACTTTGCTGTAAGCGGTCTGCCGGAAGATTACCACGACACGACGGAATCAGCGCGGAATTCGCCCGGGGCCTGAAATCAGCCGGCTTCTCTTCAAGAATGGAACCAAAAGGTCTATCCCTCAAAGATAAGAAGAGGCCGGATGTGATCACCCTTATTCCGTGGAAGCGCGGAAAACCGCTGGCAGTGGATGTTACCTGCGTGGACACGCTGGCGGCCTCGTATGTCGACCGCACTTCCGTGAATGCCGGCGCAGCAGCCCAACTTGCGGAAAGGGGGAAACTATCAAAACACGCCTGGATGCAAGCAAGATACGATTTCGTTGCTGCAGCCTTCGAAATTTACGGACCCTATGGAGACGGAACTAAAAAGCTAGTGGACACGATTGGAAATGGTATAGCGACTTCAACTGGTCAAAAGCGGGCGAAAGAGTTTTTAAACAGCGAATATCTATGCAAATACAAAGGGGAAACGCGATTTGTGTAATGAGTACGATCCTTGATCAGGATTGCGTAGAGGAAGTGTTTCTTTTGTAAATTCGGTTTTGTTCTGGTGCATAGTTTGTACTCGTACCGTGATACTTATTAAAGGAATATATTACGCCATACAGTTATTACCGGATGTATGCCTCAATGCATGCAGTTTTGTTCTCATGCAAAATAATATTATGCTGGTTAGAGAAGTAAATGTTTTGGAGTTTTGCAGACTGTATTAATTGCAACTTCTGCTATGACCGGGCAGCTGCGTACTAGTACCGCTTCCGTAAGTGAGCAGACACAAATGCCATCTAATACGTCAACATGAACGGTATGAATAATAATCATTCATAAAAATTTCTCCGAGCGGAATGATGTGAATGGCTTGTAAACTTATCGGTCATTAAGGAAAAATCTTATTCGTGGTATGCGAAGCAAATTACGAAAACACGCCGGTAGCTTTCTTCATCGTTTTGATTTGCCGGTACCTCATTTTGATCAACATGTTGGTACTTAGTAAAATGTAAGAAGCATTAGCTGAACTCACAGCTGAACTTCTATATTAATTATTATATCTCCTGAATCGACTTTCTGTAAATTCTATAAATTGAACAAATCATCCGTTTCCAACAATGCCGTCACCTTTTTTACAGCAGAAAAAAATCTACAATGTCGAGCCTCGTTATGGCTCCAAAAGAAACGGTGGCCAACCATCGGTGGAGGATTATCAATCCCGGTTTCGGCAAGTATGTATATGTACGAATACGTTTACTTCTGTTTCTCTACATCGCTTAATTAATTGCACGTTATCTTTTTCTGAAATACATATAATTACTTTAACTTTTTTGGATCATTATTTTCGTTCCAGGCTATCCAAAATGGTTTACTGGATGCTGCCCAATCGTTACTTCACAAACATCCAGATTTATTACGCAAAACGTCGTCGGTCAACCAAAGTCCTGCTCATCTGGCCGTCGTTGCAAAACAAGCGGATATGCTCCAATATCTGCTACAGTTAACCAAAGGTATTAGCTTTATTTCTGGGGCGTTGTTGAAATAATTCAGTAATGGAAAATTATCTCTTGTTTTTCTTGCAGATCCTAACGAAACAGACTCAAAAGGGTACACATTGCTTCATGCGGCCGTTGCGGAAAATGAGCCTTTTATTATTAAGGAATTGTTAAAATTACCGGAAGTGGAAGTTGCCGCCACACTGCCATCTGGTGATACGGCGCTGCATTTGGCTGTACGGCTCGACCACCACGACGCTCTACATGTAAACGCATAACCACATACAAGTATTAATTATGAGCCCTCTATAGATACATTTTCGAAATCTTCTGTTGAAGTGTAACTACATATTTTAACTCTCATTCTTTTTTTATTTGTTTTCACTATTATTTACGCATGTGTATGTCGCAAAACAAAACAACAAATTATCTGGAGATTTGGAGAGAAAATTTAAATTTGATTTCTACTCGGCGATTTTTTGTTTCGGATTACCTTGTTTTATTCGATTCAATTGATTACAACTTTCCTTTTAATTTTATTACATACTGCATAAATGCGTAATTCTAGCACACACGGGGTACCTGTATAATTAATTTAAGAAACACGGTTGCGAAAGTGAAAGCTGCGCTTGTTATCATTTTTCCGTTTTCTTGTAAACAGGAGCTATTATTGTCTGCTCGAATCAGCGTGGATGCCGAAGGCAATAATGGTAAAACCCCGCTGCATGTTGCCGCCGCGCTAAACCATCTTGAATGCACCAAAATTCTTATTCGGCACGGTGCCAGCTTAACCGCGCTGTCTGACACCGGTGAACAGCCGACACACCGTGCCGCCGATGCCGGTTCCGTTGATGTCCTCCAGTACATCCTGCAACTGCCTGATTGTCCCGTTGAGCACTTGCTCTCCTTCAAAAACGAAGAGGAAGCTACACCACTGCATTATGGGGTCAATAGTGGCAACAGGGATATTGTGCGGATTTTACTGGAGCATGGTGCTCCCATTGACGCCCAAATGGTAAAACCATGAACCGCATAATTAATATTCTGAATTTATTCATCGCTGCTGTTATTATGGTAGTTTGAGCAATCAACACCGCTGCATTTAGCATGCGCCCGAGGCTTCACCGACTTAGTGGAGCTAATGCAGGCGCATTGTCCGAAGAAGTTTGATAAAGTCCTGGCCATGCCCGATGCGCAGGGGATGACGCCGATGCATCGTGCCGCCATGTTTAATTACTGGGATCTCTTGAGGCTATTAGCGGAAAAAGTAAGGGACGTAGTTAGCAATGTGTTGACAGGTTTACCGGTGATGCATGTCACGTAGTTTCATTGCTTTCGATTTCGTCTTTTAAATTTGTACTCTTTCAATTGCGTATGCGTAATATCAAAAAAGGGTCCGAGAAAATGCTCAGAATGTTCTATAATTTATCAGATGAAATTACAATTAAGCCGTTAAATACTCGTATTTTTTTAAAATTGTTTAATGGTGATAATTTTAGCGGGCTCCGGTTAACGCTCAAGACAGCCTTGGTCGCACTGTCCTGGTTCTGGCTGCATCCTGTGGATCCTGGGATGCCGTATCGGAACTGCTCAGTCTCGGCGCTGATCCATCCATCAGCACGGCTGTGGGACAGAATTTCATCCATATGACCGTGTCCATTGGTGACGATCCCGAACGTTTCCGAGACGATATTAAAAAAGTATTACCTCTCGTTAGTACTCTGTACTTTGTATATGTATTACCAGAATGAAAGCATTACCTTCTGGTTAATTGTTGTAAAAGGAAAGTTTGCTGCCGTTGATTAACGGGCCGGATAGTGACGGGCTAACACCACTCCATCATGCCGCCCAGCATGGATTCGCTAGTTGTTGTGAAGCGTTGATCAGAATGGGAGCGAGCTTACATGCTAAGGATAAACAGTCAAGGTCGCCATTGCATCATGCTGCTGCGTAAGATTTCAATGAAACTGCGTAGTGTTTATCAATGCATTACTTAGAGTATTTTCATTTTTTAGAAACGGACGATATAATACAGTTAAAGCCTTACTACGCAGTACGGTCACTATCATAAACGATGTGGATGCAGCAGGTAAAGGTCATTCACAGTGTTGCTTTGCTTTTGCGTTAATCGCAAAAATTAATGTTGTACGTTAATAAGGTTTAACCGCGCTTCATATGGCGGCCGAAAACGGCCACATCCGGATTGTCAATTTCCTCATGTCACGCGCCGCGACGATGCTACGGTAGGTGACAATTCCACATAATAATCGTCGTAGAGTAGTGGCTACAGTACAACATTTTAGTTTCAGTGCTCTGACATTTCCACAGTTATAGTGCTGGTGCAACTATAAACCCTTACCTTTTTCAGAGACTACCATGGATGTCTTCCGTTGCATCTCGCCTGTGCAATGGATCAGCAAGGTTGGTGTCTTGCCGACGTATTAAGTCGCATCCGTATCTTGTACATACAGCAACGTAAAGAGTAACTGATAACCTTTTCCAGATGTCGCAGAGATGATTATATCCGCACATCCTACCTTGTTGGATGCGACAGAAAAGGAAGGCGTAAGTGCTATGGGATTCCTGTTTTTTAATTACTGAGTTGTAGTGTTGTAATAAGTATTCGCTGAGCGATTACTGATAAAGCATGTTTTTAAGTTACAAAAATTATTTTCGATGATGTAGAACACACCACTGCATGTGGCGGCCCAGCACAACGCCTTGAAAACAGTTGCCTATCTTTTACAAGCCAATGCCCAATTAACGACAAATGATCATCAACTTACAGCGCTGGATTTAGCTATAATGAATAAACAGAAGGATGCCGTATTGGCGATGATTGGGAGCGATCGGTAAATTTCAATGGTGTCGAAAATGTCGCGTGCAAGCGCGGACTACAAGAAAATTATCTTTGTACAGATGGACGCAAATCTTCACGCAGCCGTCATCACTATTTAAATGGCCGGTGCTTGGACTGATCGAAGAATTACCGGGGGTTATGCTGGTAGGAAACGGGGATTTCTGCTTATTCCACAATGTTAAAGGTTAAGAAGTCCACATTTTGCAGAAAGTGCTGGATAAATGTGCTACCACGGCAAGCAGCGGCTCGCTGTCGAAGAACTTCTGGGTAAGGGTCATCGTATATAATATTGCTGCAGGCAGCAGCGTTTACTCATTAACCTTTAAAACAAACTTAAGACCCAAGGTTTATAATGTGTTTCATGTGGTTTAAATGTTTATAATGTTTACATGTGGTTTATAATGTTTATAATGTGTTATAATGATACTTATGTGTTTCAGGTGCGATACGATTTCGAATTACTGGAACCGAAAACCGAGACTAAAGGCCTAAAAATTCCATCCAAAAGACATCCGCTTCAAGTGTTAAATGTATGGCTGTTATAAAATCATTTGCGACATTCAGAAATACCTATTTTACTGAAAAATACTTCCAGTTTAAATAAAGACATTACTTGCTTTTGTAGCACATGACGGCATATAAGCGAACCGAACTTCTGGAACATCCAGTGTGTACCCGCTATCTGGATTCCAAATGGCACACTTACGGAGTGTATTTTCACTTCTCCGGCTTGTTGCTGTACATTACCTTCGTCACCCTGCTGACCTATCTGATCCTCCAGGGAATAGAAATGGACCTGCGGCCCAATGTTCGCAAACTGGATCTGGCCCGCATCAAGACCCATCTGCCGGATTTCAATGGGACGAAGTTTGGACCTATCGATTTGACTGCGGCAGAAGAAGACCTGACCACGTTGGACGGGACACTGGTAGCGTTGGTGATCATTTTTGCTGCGATCCATCTGGCCAAAAAGGGTCTCCAGTTAATACAGCAAGTAAGTACAGTAAGGTTTGTTCACAATGCTGCTCCACGACACACTGACTTTGGAGTACTGTCGTTGATGCAGAAATGGCGATTCATTTTCGAAGTGCGTAATTATTTCGAGCTGACCCTGTACATTGCAACACTGGTGTTTTGTGCGGCGGCTCTGGACGGAGCGGATTATTACATGTCCTGGGAGACGCAGTGGTTGGTTGGCGCGACGGCGGTTTTCTTTACATGGGTCAATCTTTTCTTCTGTCTGCAGCGGTAAGTTTGTTGTGTTCTGTTTACCGTAAACAATGATTTCCTGTACTTCTCGCTAAATTCTTGTTAACATTTTCAGTTATGGCGAGATCGGTCTGCATGTGATCATCCTGTTAAGGGTCATGCGGACCCTAGTCCAGGCAATGTGCGTGTTATTTGTTGTGGTACTGGCCTTCAGTCTGACCTTTACCGTTCTGAATCCAATGAAGATTCTTCCGGATGATCCCGATTTCTATGAGGTAAAATGGTTTTAGTTCGGCAAATACGAGAATGGAATTAATGCTCAGTGATCACGAAAACTGAAAACTTGAGTTATTCGCAGCAAGATCATGACAAAGACCACCTTGACGATATCTACTTCACCTCCTATTCGACGCTGCAAACTTCGATTTTGCGCGTATCAGACCAGATGATTGGAGATGCCGATGGTAAAGATCTTACTTTTCGACGATGAGGTGACAAAACTCAATGCCTGTCTGCTTTTGCAGTGATCGCTAACTTCATCACTCCCATCCAGAACAAAGTTCTGCTTTTTCCCAACGCTACCTACATTCTGGCGATGCTGTCCATGGGCATTGTAACGATGCTTGTTCAGGCTTTAATTGTAAGAATGACGGTATGCCTGAGCGGCCTTTTTTTAATAAATCGTACTGCTTTTAGAATGGCCTCACTTTGGGTGACATTCGTAAAGTGCGAGACACACTGATATTGCGCCGCAAAAAGATGCAGGTTGACCTCCACACCGAAATCGAAGAGAAACTACCGCAGAGACTGTTGAATCGATGGCGCAAGACCAGCGTGATGGTATATCCGAACCGTCTGAAATCCCGCTTCTTAAAGGTCACTCATACAATTTTAGTAGTAACTTTTAAAGCAATGTTTCGTTTAGTAACTAAATTGCGCGGACAGTGGATATTACATTTTCGTTTTGTTATTTTATGTCGCACTGCAGGGAGTCTTTCGCTACTTGACCAATCCAAACATTGAAGTCGATAACGATGACGATACGGATGGCACACTGAACAAACAAAACGGCGACTGGGAGAAAAACGCTGCGGCGATCCGAACGGAACTAGACAAACAAGATAAAATGCACCTTGTCGTGTTATCATTGTCTTTTGATTTATTGGCCGGTATTGGTAGTAATATAATTATTATTCTCACTTGTTGCATATAGAACGGACAGTTTAACAGCGAAACTGGAGCAAGAGCAGGAGTTGCTGCGCTTGATTGCCATGCAATTGGGGCTGCCGTTGGAGAACGACACCGGCAGTATGAATGGTATAAAACACCAGAGAACATTTAGCCGCTACGTCAGCCTGCGTCGCACAGCGTCACGACGGCAACGAAGAAATGATAAAGCCCAGTCGAAAAGTTCAAATTCCGTCTGATGTTGTGTTGATTGTGCACATTCTGAATGAACTGAAGTAATCTCCGCTAAATTGTTCTGCGTTTGTAAATTGCACAGCATCCAACTTATCTATTGTTTTGTACAGCTGCACGGTATTATTTAATAAAAACTGTTAATAAAATTTCTCACTTCGTGGCTGGTTTTAACGTTTAAGTGTGATTAGCCAGCACTGTGATTAGAAACACTGTGATTGTACCTGCCTGGGGAAAAAGGCGAGTTTTCGGGACATTTCACCGTAAAATTTATTTGCAAACCAACTTCAGATTCGCAATCAGTGCATCAAATTAGGTAAGGAAACTTGCTTTTAAGAGAAGATTGTATCGAGTAGTTCTCAATCGCCGATTCGCTACAGACAACCATAAACTAAAACAACCTTCTCTGCTTTCTACAACCAATTTCCAAAGCTTCACACTTAACACCGCCGCCAGCTTGCCGTAAGCGTTTCCGACCTTCTATGCTAGTCCAGGTCTGGTCTGTAAACTGTGGTGTAAACTCGCTCTGCGAAAGGTCATCTGGCCCCTGCAATTATGCAACGCCAGATCGTAATCGTTATAACGAGCAGAAAACTATTCTGTGCACTGCAGTCCAAGCGGAAAAGGCTGACAGCGCTTGCTAAGCCATTGATCATTAGGATAAAGCAAGCAATCTAAAATTGTAACGCTAGGGAAGCGAAACGCTTACCTTTCTCTCGGGATTGTATGCGCTGCTGCCATTAGTTTGAATATTTCGGTAACTGCTCTTCACCGGCCGAGACCTATGCCGCATTTACTAATAACAGCACTGGCAATATCAGTGCAGTTTCCGAAGGAGCGAACGGTTCTGCAGCAGGTATAACCGTATAATCATATTACACTTGCAAATTAGTAACACCGGTCACCGTACAGACTGTATAGGGCCGATTCTATGCCGTGGAAATCGTACCAAATACCAATCAAAATTGTAATACTTGCAGAGAGATTTTGAAGCTGTGGTCGCTGGGTTTGGAATTGTTAGAGAAGCGCATCTTCACAAGTAGGCGCATTGTTAAGACTCACAAAAGTGGAAATCGACCAGTCGGTCCATAGTTCAGAATCAGGAAAATAGGAAACAGGAAACTAATGTACAATGGCGTGCACTGGTTGACCGGAGCACATGTACAGCAGACCGGAGTACTACATAAAAACAGATCCATTGCGCATAAATCGCCAGGCAGCACTGGGTGCGAACAGACAAGTGCTTGGTTACGCAACCCTTTCTCTTCCTACGAACGTAACGAAGCGTTTCTAAATCGCGATTTGCGGAGGATCACTGCTCTGAATCTGAAATAATGCATATTGTACATGCCTACGGCCTATATTCGCACAGAACCAAAATCTGGGATTTAATTGGTGACATTGTAACAGGCATTCGTAGAAGTATGCAGTAAGTGCATTGCGGTGGTTTCCAGCACCGATGTCCAGTCTCGATGCACCTCCTCCTTTCAACTTGAGGGCGGAAAACCTGCTTTAGGTAGTGCGGATATACTGCTCACTTATGACCAACGTCTGGATGTACAGTAGATATTGCCAGTGCTGTTATTGACTCGATCATAATGCGAAAAATACGTTTACTACGTGTATACTGCAAGAGATCTGTAAATCTATACAAAATTAATAACATCTTTTAGCAATTGCTGCAAGCAGGTTACTGGTCGCTTGAACACATGTGAGCCGAAGACTTAATAGGACAATAATGTCGAAAAGCGTCATGCTCACCCGCTTTTGACACCGAAGGGGGAAGTACTTATCTATACAACCAGTACTTATTTAAAATTACCTCCGCCCAGAATTTTTTTCGCTGTTGTTTTACGTAAAAGCTAAGTGCCGCTTAGATAAGGAGCAACGTACTCGTAGTTGCTGATTTTGATGGCAGTACGGTTGGTTAATGGGAATACGCCGAACCAGCCCGAACTACACTCTGTACACGCATTCTGCAGCACCATGCAGTGTGGCTGCATTAGGCCAAGCCAAATTTAACCCGGGCTAACAATAAGAAAATAAGGGAAAAGAAGGAACGTCACGGTTTGGAGGACAGCAAGCTCTTCGTCCTTAAGGTCGCCAAAATCGGGGACGCCAGTCCGTATCCGTTGCTCATACCCAGGTCGGCGGCATTACTGTAGCCGCTGCATCAGGCATTCTAGTGTACGAAAAGGTCACACATGCTGCTCGATGTTTTCGCAACGTGTGCAATGCCCGGCAGGAGCAGGCAGAGGCAGGACACGTTCACCTAGCGGCACTAGTGCTGCGGAACTTCTCATTAAAGATTGAGTCGGTGCTATTTTTTTCAGATTTATAGATTTATTGATATTCAGAAAACTACAGTAATTTCGTTCTTTCCTCCTATACAATTTAAAAGGATTTTTTCACAGCGTCAGAGCGACAGTGAAGAAATGACAGGAGGTCGTACGTAGCGCAGAATGCTTACTATTCAAGTGAAACGGTTGCGCGTATTCCGAATGATCTGGGATGACCTTTGCCGGGTCAAGTTGCTTTGCGAATGATCGCCGTAATTTTATAGGTTTTGTAATTATGTCTTTATTTACGGCTACGATTAATTAGTAAAGTTAATTACGTACACATTTTCTCACTTTGTTGCAAGTAAAACTGTAAAGAATGACTGGCCAAATATGCACAGTTACTGTACTGCAGAGCTGCGCTGAATCGGTGTCAACCGAAAAGCGGTAAGCGCTGCTACAATCATGAGCAATTTTTTTAAACCAGATTTGGATAGATAACCGCAAAGTATTTAGTGGCGAATTATTACTGTTGCCTATGTGAAGCCTTGAATTGTACACAGTATAACTAAGATGCAGTCAACTTTGTTTATATTTTTCATGAGGTTCGAACCTCATGTCGAACCTCGAAAGATGTCAAGGAAATAACAAGTTAGAGATGTAAGATCTTACATCTCTAACTTGTTATTTCCTTGACATCTTCAGTGTCTGTTATGCAAAAGCTCTTATGATTGCTTATGCCTAATCATACGGCACAACGCATGGTGTGCCCCTGCCAGAAGAAATCTGGGGTAATAAAGTTGCCTTGTCTTGTCGTGTGTACCTGCACGCTGCGCTCCATAGTGCAGGTCTGATCTAAAAAAAGATATCAACTGCTCATTTTGCAGAGCGTAGCACTTAGCAGGTCCCTGAAATTAGTTAACACGAGATCGCAATCATTATTGCATAGAATACTGTACTGCCCGTTGCATTCGGGACAGAGGAAGTCAACAGCTTTTCTTATCACAATGATCAGTATATTAATGTTTAACGAGCCATTTAAAAATTATTATGCGTAAACATATACCGCTTACTGCACAGTGCACACGAAACACTTTGCGCATATAAAGCGGGCACATTAGGCAGTTCAAATTTTAAAATTCCGCTGTTCGTAAAATTGGGAAGTGTAATAGTGCAGCGAAACTCACTTCATTAAGCTGCAGTCCAAGCAGTTTGCAGTCCAAGCAATGTATTTTGCATCTGGTATATTAGTCGCTTTTTCCGCCCTGGTGAACATCGTCGCTCCAGCAGTTCAAGTGCCGACATGGAGATGTGATTACGCCACGGTATTGCCGTGCTACATACCCTTTCAAACGTACATTATGAGTCCCGAAGGACAGACGATGATAGGAAGTCAACGATATGAAATAGCTGAAACCCAGTTCGACACTCTCTGCAGGTAAAACAAAATTAAAAATTCTGATAAATCTGGTGCACTGGAAGTCTGCATGTATGGTTTACAAGACATAAGCACTGCGCAGAATGCAGACTCTGTAATCTCCACTGTAGGGTAAGGTATCGCATACTAAATTAATTTATATGGTGTGTGTGATATAATTTCACGACTTTCCGGTACTTGTACTACAGAATCGCCACGGAATTCGTCAGTTGTGCACAGCGGAATCTGAACACTTGTATCCCGTTAAATCTGACGGATATCCATGAAGCCGTTGCCGGTGTGTCCCAGCTAACCGCCGCTTGCCAACGCCCGGGGGCGTACGACAAATATCGGACCCTGGACCCTGGCAAAGTGTGCAGAGAGAGTGCAGCAGCACACTCCCAGCAATGGGAGGGCATCGTACTGCCTTAACGCCGGGCCTTTATCGTCATCGTTGGTGCAGATTGGAGCTCCAGAGTATTTCGGCACCAGTGAGCGTGAGCGAATTGAAGCCACACAGTGGAGTAATGGACATTTCTTGAAACTTTTGTGCTGGTAAACAAACATATTCGATAAACTTGGATTAACGTATACGTATCGATCTTTCGGTGTTAAAACTGCTTAAGTCCAGATTAGCCAATATTGGTTACAAGAAACACCGTTAACTGTTTCAACGAACACTTACATGTATTGCGACCCATGATTACAGCGGAATCCAACGGCAAAAGGAATGCTTCGGGAATATGTTGGACACTGTGTGCGAACCGGAAGCGAGGCAATTGGTCGATGCTGCGATAGCGGAAGTCAAGAACACGTTCGGATGTAATGGAGCTCGTGTAGAAAACTGTCCGACGGCGGCCGAGACATATGACGCGTATGGCACCCCCCACAAAATGACTTAAATAATTAAATCAGATGTTCTCCGGCGACTCACGTAAAGTACGTTTCCTGTGGAACATTCTGTTTCATGTGAAATTAAATGAAATGCTCAATCGTATATTGCACCATTAGGGTGAACTTATTAGCGAGGCATTGAGATATTTGAATAAATACATAAAATGCCGCTCCCGCGCGAACTGAAACTATCCGGACTTACAGGTACAGAGTCCTCTGTACTTGTTAAAGTACAAAGGAGACGATTGGACCCAACAGGGAAAACAGCAGAATTCAGGTTGCCGAGGTGTCTACGTTGTCGTTTACTGTTTTGCGAAACATGATGTACCGACCGTTGAATGGATGCGAAAGCGCTAATCAGATCTTGGCATGTAGATGCCGCCACGGTTTCACGCATGAGTTGTCGCATGATAGATTGTCTGAAAGTGAGATTTAAGATGCCATCTTCCCACTCTTCGGATTCTGGCTCGTTTGGTTCGCTGTTCGAAACTTATTTCCCACCGGGAGAAGCAAATAAAACGATAAACTGTAAAATTTTGCTCGGTCTGCCGGCAGATATCGTGTATTTCCGTTGCATATGTGGTACTGTTAGTAATAATTATTACTGCTGTTAATGAACGCATAAAACATGAACCAGACTAAATTATTTACAATATGGGCGGAGAAAGCCGGGTTTTGCTATGTTTCTTCACTGCCGAGTCCAGACTTGGCCCATCTTTTGGGTGAGGTGAAAATTTTTCCCATTTTTCCCAGCCCATCTCACCTTTAGGTAAAATGAGGATGAGGTGGGAAAGAGCCGCAGATGAGGTGAGATGGGCTGGGATTGTTGAAAGATGGGATGGATCCAGAAAACAAATAAAAATAAAAATGTTGATATTTTCATATTTTCATCTGTTTTCAGGCTAGGAGCATGTAAAATGCATTCGAGCTAAAACTAAAATTTTCCGGCGATTTTATCAATAAGTAATTATATTTTCTTGGGAACCAAAAAGCAACTCTATGGTATGCGGAAAAACTTGCGAAATTAACGACGCTGAGCCTGTAAAAAATGGGGATGAAAATGAGGTCCAAAGGTGAGATGGGCTGAAAATTTGAGTGGCCGGAGGTGGGCTGGGCTGGGAATAAAACTGTGAAGGTGGGGGTGGGGTGAAAGTGGGATTAAAAGCGAAAATGGGCCAAGTCTGCTGCCGACTCCGAAAATGAATGGGATACAGTCTGACAGCGTGCGACCCATCGCCTTCGAAATATAAAGCAAAATAAGAAGCGCACGTGAGAAAAATTAGTACAAAATTAGTACAATCCCGTGTATGTATTAATGCATTACTTACGGCGGTAAAAGATGATTCTACACACATGGTTTCACAAGCAAAATACTATTTTAATAATATTTGACGATTACAATTAACACCCTATAAATTACTCTAGTCCTATTATTATGCTATAATAATTTTTCGAATTTTACAAGCCAATCACAAACATCAGTAATATTAAAAGCTGTTTGTAATGCTTTGATACCGTAAAAAAAGCCACTCAACAACATGCCATATTCCGGATTGGCATTAACGTAGTGTCATATACCTATGTAAGTACCATCTGCTGTCCATTCTTCCGGCTTTATTCATATGGTTGACAATGAGATAACACGGAACCAGCCCGAACTTGACACGCATTCAGCGGTCCTGCATCACCGTGTATCGGTCGTTAAACTAGGCCAGCCCATTTTAACCCGGACAAGAAAATAACGAAAAGAAGGATGCATGTCACGGTTGAAAGGCGGCGACTGGCTCTTCATCCTATAAGGCCGCCTAACGGGAGCGCCAATCCGTATCCGTTGTTCATGCCCAGGCCGCCTAATCCCACGGCATTATTGTAGCCGTAACCGTAGCCGGATGCTGCAGAGATTAATCATTCAAATTAGTTCATAATATTGTTACACATTTATATAAACTTAATTGATATTCTAGGTCTATTACATTTATTATAATTATTATTGTGTTACATCTAACTTCTCGTGTTAACTGGGACAAATTCTTCATTTGATTGTATTAGACTGAGTGGTGCTCGTTGCTGTACATATTGAAAAATAAAATCTCACTGATATTGTATCACATTAACTTAATTCGCCCTTTGTTTCTGCAACTTTTTCAAACATTTTAACTTACTAATTAAGTTAGGTTAAATAACGAAGTAGACCCAATGGTTAACATGTTTATATGTTTTTTTGTAAATGTGTTAATAAAGCTGATCGAAAGTTATGCCGGAGATGGTAATTTCGACTTTTTTCTATATATTTTGGTCAAATTAATAAATCATGCAGGAAACTATACTGTTTAGCGTATAAGATTGCTGTAATTAAATTAAAAGACTGTAACTTACAAATTCCTTGAAGTTGGCTCTGCAGACCGGCAAGTTGTCCACCGTAGCCCAGTCCGGCGCCCACGCCCAGCTGGCGTCCCTGACGTCCCATGTTGCGTCCCTTCGATCTCAATGAAGCTCCCGACGCGCTTCCGCACAATAGGATACAACAGCAAAACAAGAAAGCCAAAACCAGGGAGAGCCTCATTTTAATAAAGTTACGAGTCACGACGTAAACAGATGGCTGAATGACACTGGCAACGAAAGGTCACACTGGTAAAATGCACTGCTAAGGTGATTTTGGCCGCAGTTAAAATAAACTCGCATCACGATTATGCAGTTTAGCAGTGCCTTTAAATAGACTGCCAAGAGCATTCTGTGGCCGGCGAACAGGATCTGTCAAGGTAGGAGTAGACAGAGGTCTAAAGTGGACGTGACAATAGAATATGTGGAGGTCAGTTCCGTTTCTTTTCTGCTGGCTGCAGTCTGCACTTGTAACGAAGTTTGACCGGTATTAAGCAGTACGATAAAAATTCACGTCTACAAAATTATCTTTGACTTTTTTATAAGATTGCAACTGCAACATTACCATTTGACCTTGTTCTTTGTTCACAGATTCATATAGTTATGGCGGGAAGACAAGAAGTACTGTACACTCATGTAATAATGGATTAATGTTCCAGTATTTTGCACCGGCTTCGTGCGAGGTTTTAAATAAAATAAGATAAACTCGGAGGCTGATAAGAATGACGAAAAGAATGTCAAAATAACAAGATATATTATAATAAAGAATGAAAGATTACAAAACATTATATATAGGTTTACCCCGTTCTGCTGTTCAGACTTCATGGGCGACTAAACTGTTTTTAAACTAAAGAAAAATAATTTTTTTTCAACGCCCTTAAGATACACGTCCAGCGTGCAGTTTCAGCAACGAAAACTGGAATCCATTATTTAGCAACCATAACTAGAAATGAAATACCAACCGGAAAAAAATTTATATTAACATTTAGATACTTCAAGAAAACTTGTTATTAAGTTCAGCCCAGATTAATTAGGTGTTCCCGATTGTTACTTGGACTGTTCCAGCCAATCTACTACGTTCACACCTATAATTTTGCAAATCCTGAATCTGTGCGTAACGTTTTAGAAAACAAAATTCGATTTCGAACCTTCGCTATGACGCGATTAAGCAACAGGAAGTAAAATTTATTTTTTCTTTTAACCATTTAAGAGTGATGTTTTTAGTTTACCAATATGGAAAAAACTGCAGTTGAAATTACTTATTTTTTAGACGGAGTTCGTCATTCGTCTGTTATTATGGTGTAATGCAGCACCATGGGCGTTTCTGCTGCGCTCGAAATTCTCCATTTTAATTACTGTCAATGAATAAAAATTTAAAACAGTCGAGTGTTATAGTGATGTTAGCGATGTTTTTTTTCCCGGGACAATGTGAATAATGGCGTCCGGGTGAGAAGCAACATTATTATTGGAACGTTAGACATGAAAAATTATGGCAATCACGATGCATGTACCGGCATAATGCACCATACAGTTATTTATTATAGTCTTGTGGCTTCGATGCCATTACAACAGAAACGGGAGATACCTTATGTAAACTGCATTTTGATACCTTACGTAACTGTGGTTTTTGACAGGTATCTGTTCGTTTAATTTTTTGAAAGCGTGGGAAATTTGTTTTGAACAGTTTTAGAATATTAGTACAAAGTGCGTATTTCTTCACGTTTCATTCTTCTGTTACGAATTATACAATGCGGCTAGCACCGTACAGGAGCGTGAACGGGAGCTGCGGATTCTGAAGACATAATTTAAATCGTTATTACTGTACCAGCAATAAGTATTAATATATCTATATATTTTTATAAGCAGTTATAGCCTCTTGTTTGTATCATGTAGTATGTGCATCATCATGTGTGATGCATCTGTCTGTTGTTTTCATTGATGTGATTGTGAGCAACTCGTATGCATGAAACATTATTTTTCTGTGTATTGCACACATTACTCAACAAATTGTCTGGCCGTAGTTTGGACAGCTGGAAGCTGTTTTTGCGCTTATACCAATGACCAGAAATAACGATTAAGAAAATTCACAAATAAGTTTGGCTCGCACCGATGTTATAAAGTAAAACCGGCAAAAACAACAGCTCACGGCATGTGCAGCTTAAGGAAAATACCACAACACATATCATATGAACCTGTACACAACGCTACGCGGACCTTTCCTTCGAACAACTGTACAATATTATTTTGTTAATACTGCTTCATGGTTTTAAGAATGAGTATGTCGGTATTTGTTATTCATAGCGCGCTTATTTGCGGATTTGGTCAAAAGTGCGTAGTATCGTTCTGTAATTGTCTGTGTTTCTGTGACGGTATTAAATACGCCACTTTATACATAGGTTAACTACAGTATCTACTATAATAATACTGATCTCAAGTAGACTGCTTAATCGAATATTTTGTCAAAATTTATAATAAATTGATTAACATATGTAATTTACTATCATACCGGGATTGGGCTATTTGTTAATATGGAATCGATACATTATCCATACACCAGCTAACAAGCTAGGACTATAGAATTGTTAAGTAAAACCAGGATTGATCATTTTTCATCAAACATGCAACTATCTTCGGTGTTCCGGAAATGGAAACGATCTTTTTCCCCTCCGCCGTTATCCGATGGAATGCTCAAAGACAACGCCTCCCTAGCATCCAGTGTGGCCAGAAACTATCGGGACTCTATTTCGCCGGAAAAGGGCATCGCCATCCATGGCTTCCAACCGGCATCGGCAACCGGTAGAAAGCGCTGGAGCAACGATGTCAGCACCTCATCCACCGCCAATTCCTCGTTGGACAGCAGCATCGGTGAATCCCGAATAGTCACGGGGTTTTTTCAGGTTAATGCGAGTATGAGCCATAGTTTTGTGGAATTTTTATTGGCTGTACATGGACTTACAGATGCTCATGAAAAACAATGGTTTACATTAATAAATAACGTGGGTAAAAGTGATTTTATTATGGTGCAACATAACTAAATTATTTTTCTCGATTGAACGGAAAGGCTATTTTATTTTAAAATTAGTTTGAGTCAATTATTATTTTTCTTAATTATTTTATTTTGAGTTAATTAAGACAGTAAAAAATTGCGATTAAGATTGCATAATTTTTTCGACAACATACGTTGTTGTTTTCGACGTTGTTTAATTATATA
Source organism: Paramacrobiotus metropolitanus (assembly GCF_019649055.1). Classification (NCBI taxonomy): domain Eukaryota; kingdom Metazoa; phylum Tardigrada; class Eutardigrada; order Parachela; family Macrobiotidae; genus Paramacrobiotus; species Paramacrobiotus metropolitanus. The sequence continues at coordinate 148,367 of NW_026570309.1, forward strand.
CAGATGGCTCGAATTTGGTTCTGAGCCAGTGTACTACGTTTTAGCTACGAGCCTACGGATAACTAACAACATGGCATCGTCTCTAATGACATGGGTATTTGTACTAGTATTAGTAATATAGTCTATGTGTACATTTGTGTGAAATGTTTATTATATCTATATAAAATATTTCGTAACCCTTTTTTACGTAAAATGCGATTTAGCAGTAGCAAAATTTTATACAAAAACAAAAATAGCAGATATTTTATTTCGTATTATATTTTCAGACTTTCAGTTAAGCCAACACCTGTTTACATTTGAACTGGCTGTTTCTAATTTTTACATTATATAAATTTGTATTAGGCAATTTCTGCTGGAAATCGGGATATAGTCAAACGTTTAATGCATGACAATGTCGATTTGGTCCACGCAAGAAACGGCCACGGTCAAACTGCTATCCATGTTGCTGTGATGGATGGAAAATTCTCACTTGTCCAAGATCTCATAGAGAGCGGCGCAGGTACGGAAGATTAAAACTGAGCAAAATTAATTTATTACTATACAATTACTATTAAGTTACTATGAGCACAATTCGTACAAAATAAAAGGCGTCTATGGTAATCTCAATACTGGACAAAGCATCGCAGCATTGACCGTTCATGAAATTATTATCAATTTTGGCTGACTAATGCCGGTTGTTCGGAAAAACAAAATCATCATACGCAGACATAGGTTTTACGCGGAAGAGCAGTGTTTGTCTGATTGTGAGAACAACAATGCCATTCCGCCGCGCGTAATTTATTGCCTACCGGTAATGGATTTGTTTCTGCTGCTTTACAAAAAGCCACGGTTTTCAGATACTGACGCAGCTGATGGCGACGGAAATACGGCGCTTCATCTGGCAGCACTTAAAAACTGTGGCAAAACTGTTGCCGCTTTATTGGCCTTACAGGCAAATCCCAAAGTAAAGAACGGGAAACAGGATACCCCCCTGCATGTTGCTGTCCGTGGACGGTGTACGGATGCGCTTGCCGTATGTGGCTCAAGTTTTTCCAAAAATAGTCTTATACTGCAAAATTAATTTTATAATTTTATTATTGACTAAAACATGAACTTAAAATTTACCCGGTTCATGCTTTACATATGTATCACGCCTTTATGATTATGCAGCGAAGCTTTATTTTTATTTGTGTTTTTATGCAAGAAAGCCTTATGTTTATGTGGTATGTACTAACCTTCCAGGTATGCTGAATTTTCTGAATTTTTATAACAACGCATGGACAAGAAAAAAACGGGTTGGGCATTTATTGATACAAAAATAAAATAGAGGTAGTAAATGAACGTACTAAAAATGTTTTGCTGAATTTTACTTAAGCATATGCCTACAAAATTACATGAATTTTTGAATTGAATAAAAAATTATTATTTAGGTACAGTACTTTAAATATTTTTAGAAATTGCTGGATATCTCCACCGTGGACGTCAACACTCCCGGTTTTAACGGCGAGACACCGGTACAAATAGCCGGCAGCCTGAACCAGATGGGCATGCTGGACATGCTCATCCGACGCCGCGCCGATATCCTGCATGGCAACGACCAAGGTCTGACCGTCGTCCATCTGGCCGCCTCTAAAGGCGCTAACCAGGCACTGCGGTACCTGCTGGAAGACGACAACACCGGCTACCCGGTATCGCAGTTGGTCAGCCTGGAGGACGACGAAAAGGGCACACCACTGCATGCCGCGGTGTACGGCGGCAATGTGGAGGGAGCGGAAGTGCTGTTGTCGTTTAAGGCGGCGGTGCTGGCGCAGACGGTAGACGGTACGACACCGCTGCATTTGGCGTGCACGCAGGGATCGGTGGAAATTGTACAACTGATCTGCGAGTATGCCGGTGAGGAGAATGAACTGGAAGAGGCGCTGTCTAAGCGAGATAACCACGGTTTGACGCCACTGCACAGGTAGTACAGGATGTAGTTCTGACAGGTACAGGATTCCTACTAGTTTTCGCTCATTTAATAATGTGCGCCAGTCAAAACTAGCACACACCACAAATATGTGTTTTCTTACACTAAACGACCTTTTTTGCGATTGTATACATGTGTTAGCGCACATGTACGAGTATATTAGATATTTCGATATACTGTACTTAATGTGCTTTACATAATGCAACATCTACTCGTAGTACTTTAAATGTAACATTTAAGAAAGCGTTAATCCGTTGAAAAATAATTATTAATTTCTTGCGGTTTTTCAGGGCGGCAATTTATAACCACTCTGATTTGATCGACATCTTAATTCAAGCAGTAAGTTCGCACGGCACAGCTGCAGATTGATTTGCATATTTGGAATGTAACTTTTGAAGTGGTTTAAACTTTGACTGTCGTCATGCCGATAGTGCGCTAGCTGCTTATTTTGTTTGTATGTGACGAAATACAAATTATCTACATATTACCCTACCGATTATACTTCCGGTTATATAAAAACGGCGCGCTTCGGCGACAGCTTTATTACGCGGCGGATTAATGTTAATGAATTTCAGGGAGCGCCGGTGGATGCACAGGATAAAGCCGGCAACACCCCGCTCATCAGTGCGGCATCGCAGGCGGCCGAGGATTGTATCTCTGAGCTGCTGTTCCACGGCGCCGACATGTCGGTCCAGAACAAGGACGAACGCAATTTCCTGCATTATGTTATCATCAGCGGGGCCGATCAGCATACTATATCTAAAGAAATCAACGACGTACGTCAATGAATACAAAATGTTTAATCATGGTCGTTGCGTCATAAACATTGTTGTTCGAAAACAGAACGAAATTTTCATGAAACTGCTGAATGAAAAAGACAAAAACGGCTATACACCGTTGCATTATGCCGCGGAAGGCGGTCTGGGCGCGGCCAGTGAAGAGCTGATTAAAATGGGCGCGGAGGGTGCTATTAAGGATGGCCAGTCGCGATCGCCACTCCATGTCGCTGCGGCGTACGAAAAACGCATGCATGACATTTCACGCGCGACGCTAACTATAGAATTTTTGTAGGTTTGGAAAATACAACACGGCGAAAAAACTGCTGGAATCTCCGCAAGGACTGAACACTATCAACGCATACGATCGGCAAGGTAAATGCTTAAAGGTCACCACCGCTATTGGTATTGCAATAAGACTTTTGCTTTTAATAGGAAATACACCACTGCATCTTGCCGCCGCGGAAGGTCATAGTCGGATTGTGCAACTTCTGTTGACCAATGGAGCTTTGATTCATAAGTAATCTGGAACCATACAAAAGTTATCACAACGTTCGCAGATTTACTAGCGTTACATGTAAATAACGAATGCTGTTGCTAGGAATTTTTCGGGAAAAACGGCGCTTCACCTTGCGGCTATGCAAAACAGCCGTGGTAAGCCACTTACAAAAATTTATTTAGGAGCAACTGCTCTACGCTTGTATTTGTAATAACTGTGATTCAAATAGAATCCTGTGCGCTGCTCCTGAAAAGTTACGGCTATCTGGCACAAATCAAAGACCGGGATGGTGTACGTATTTCTCATTACTTAGATGGAGCTACTTTGGTTTGCAACGCAAAATGCACATTCTGTTAAGAATTCTCTAACGGCACGATCTACTGCAGAATTCGGCATTACACGATGCGGCGGAGCGCGATGCCGGCGATTGCGTGGATTTCCTTCTGACATCAGGAGCGGAAATTACGCCCAATAAAGCCGGAGCACTACCGCTGGATTTGGCGATTTATAACAAGAACGAAATCTCCGTCGCCGCTATGATGGATCATCCGCGTTGGGAAGAGCTTCTGGCATACCCGTCCAAATTCTACAAATGGCCAATTTTGGGGCTGATTAAAAAGCTGCCGGAAGTCGTCGAGGTACTGCGATTTTTAGAGTGTATGGCTCTGCGGCGTCGCATTCTGCATTGCGAATAGATAATTTTTGCATTTCTCGTATAAGTAAAATAATAATTTAATGTAACACAAAATACTGAAATTTAATAAATCTAAATATAAACTAGTAATATTACGTACTGTCCGATATATATACGCATATAACGCGTATGGGTGGCGCAGCCGTAATTTTATGAACGTATGTACAGCGTATGTACGTATATACGTATGTACTTGACACAAAATTACAGAGCCTTGTTTACAGAACTTGCTCGATCGGTGCCAGTATTCATCCCAGTGTCATCCTTTATCGCCAGACTACTGTGTACGTCACTCAATGCGCTTTTGGTTTTCTTACAAGCAGTTCAGGATATGTCATATATAATTCCAGATTGTATATGACTTTCGTATTCTGGAGCCCGATAACGCTCCCACTCAGCCCGGTGACGCAACCGACAAAGCTAAAAGCATGGAAGCAATGAATGTAAGACGACATTAAAAGACAAAAAAGCGTTCGCACAGTGCTCAAACACGTTGCTCTATACAAGAATTTAATATACAGTGTATTGTCAAGTACGAACGACTGGATCTGCTAAGCCATCCCGTGTGCAAGCACTATCTAGACACCAAATGGTAAGAAAGGTCGCCTTCGTCTGCATTATCAAGTTTCCATACTATACGACCAGATGTACAGTCTTACGTAACTAATAATTAAAGGACATCATACGGGATTTATTTCCATTTCGTCAACCTGTTGCTGTACATCGTGTTCTTGGCTCTGTTGACCTTTCTCTTACTACGCGGCGTTGAGAAAGAGTTAAAGCCGCATATGACACGCCTCAGCCAGGAGAATATTTGGAAGTACAAACCCGAATTCAATCAAACGCACTTCGGTCCCGTCCTCTCACGTACGACTTTAATCAGTTGACGCCAATGTCGCAGGGGTTCCTCACGCTCGTCGTGATCTTTACAAGTTTTCAACTGTTAAAGAAAATAGCCGAGATTTACTGGCAAGTAAGTACATAATGAAGCTTTATCAGAAGATCCAAAATAATGCATGTATCTTTATCAAAGGGATTCAAATATTTCTTCCGATTGGTAAATTACATGGAGGTGGCGCTGTACATTTCGGCGCTCTGCTTCGCTATTGGCCTGTTCGACACGGCGGATGCGTTGATTCCCTGGCGCGTACAGTGGATTCTCGGCGCTATAGCGGCGTTCTTCTCGTGGATAAATCTCATTGTACACTTTCAGCGTTACGGTAAACTGGGCGTGTATGTCAATATCTTCTTCCGTGGGATGCGAGTGTATTTCCGGGCGATATGCGTGTACTTTATTATGGTAGTCGCCTTCAGTATTGCGTTCTGTGTACTGAATCCGGAGAAGATCGTTCCTGATAAAGCTGCATTCTATCAAGTAAGAATCGCCTGTACTGGCTGTACAATATACATGTACGTAATTCCTTACGTAAAGGTTACATTGCTCTTGGGGAGATTTTAGCCGAAGTTTTTTCTGATGATACACGGTACGCTGGGCTTTTTGGAGCATCCACATGCAATAGACAGCGGTCACAAAAAGCCATGGTTTAGTTGTAACTTTGATTTTAGGTTGATCATAAGGATGACGATCAGAACGATTACCAGACTGCCAGTGTGGATCTGGAGTCATCAATCCTCCGCGTTTCCGATATGCTGGTTGGAGACGTCGATGCCATTCAGAATTATATCAGCCCGTTATTAAACGACATGCTGGTTTTCCCGGCAGCGACATACTTTTTGGCGTTGGTGACTATTGGCATGGTTACGCTGCTCATTCAAGCCATTTTGGTGTGCTCACACTTCTCACTTGTTTGCACCGGCAACTACTTAACCGGCGTTTTTCTTTTAACGCTTTTTGGTTCTAGATGAATATTGTGGTTCAGAATCTGCAAGAGGTGGAGCGCAATGCTTCCCTGAACATGTTGACCATGCTGGTAAAGCTGCATACCAATCTCGAGGAGAAACTACCCAAATGGTTTCTTCGGCGGGTTACGAAGCAGCAAGTGCGCGTTTTTCCCAACGCTTCCGGATGTCAACGGCTACAACAGTGGCTGAAGAAGTTGTCGGTGGGCGGACTGGATGACCTTCAGCAAAACGGGGGAGGCATTGCGCCCGGCGAGGATACCGCTGAACGATCCATTAACTCAACATTGTTGGTACAAAACATCCATGGCCAACGATCCAGGTAATTAAACCCAAAGATCATAAGTTGTCTCCCACTTTCTGAGTGTTTGTGCATCCGGCAAACTAACAAGTTCTGATAAAGGTTGCGAAATTTAAATGGGCGAATGGATCAGCATCGGGAGCTGCTGCAGAATATTGTGCAGCGGATGGAAATCAACATGGAAGCGGATGTTCTGGATGACCCTTTTAGCGCACAGCGCCGGATCTCCCGCTACGCTGTCCCCAAACAACCGCGACCGCGAATGCTGTGGAATCGCGTAAAGAATGCTCACAGAATCAAAGCCGCCTTAAAGAAAAAGCTCACGGATAAAACCGACAAGGAAAGCATTATGCGGGACAGCGAAGGCAGCGAGATCGACTAAACTTACGCGATGAATATGTGCAGTCTACTGAATAACGGAACCGTCATACTTTGCATTTCAACTGATTGAATCGTAATAATTAATTTTCTGTGGTGAATATATCTAAGGCTGCTTAGATTTTCTTTGTATTGTGCTAAATAGTAAGTTACCCACTGCAGACTTAATAATAATAACAATTATGTAGTTGGTATGGTTGGCACAGTTTGCTAGCTACATACTCAGGTAGCATTTACTATGCTGGTATCTTATTATGTAGGGGTGCACACGCCAAGTTGTCACCAAGTTGTCACCTTGATGATTTATTAAAAATTTCAGGATGACTGTAGAATTGTTAATTAATGTTTACATCGTCCCATTTTTATCCTGCTTCGTTTGGATACAAGATTGCCAAAAAGAAAGCGTTCTTCGAAAAGTTTCGACAGGAAATTCGAAGATCACCTTCTTCGCAAAACGACCTGACCCGTCAACCGTGCATGCCTTCCGCGCGTCCAAAATTCTTTTAAAAATTCTGTTGATTCCGTTGCGTATCGGCGATAAGTCCGAAGAAATGGACATTTAATGGCCTTCAGAAACATATCTAACCCGGTTCGTACAAACCATTCGCGAATGGTTTGGAATGGCGACCGCGAATGCTGTGGAATCGCGTAAAGAATGCTCACAGAATCAAAGCAGCCTTAAAGAAAAAGCTCACGGATAAAACCGACAAGGAAAGCGTTATGCGGGACAGCGAAGGCAGCGAGATCGTTGGTAAACCATTTTTCAGCTTTGTTTTCATACAAATACTCGTAGATAGCCAGTGTAACGCGGCTACCAATTAAACGCCATTTCTTAATGCCATCTAATTGTTCGCTGCAGATTCATAGTTTCAAGCATGATTCTACGAGTATTAAGGAAAATATCAAGAATTTGAATGCGTAGTACCGTTTAAAAATGTCTTACATATGTTACACGATGCGTATAGCGATCTGAAAATCTTTAGCGCTCCTAAAACTAACGTTTTTAAAAGCAAGCGCAATGCCACAATAAGAACATGATTTACGGCAGGTTGATGACAATTAAATTACTATGGCTAAACTGCACTGCATCTCTTTATGCATTGAGCCACAATTTGCGAATTCGTTTTCCTTAACGGCCGGGATTTTCAGACTTCAACCTAGCTTAGTATCTACGTTGGGCAATAATTAACACGCAATTAAAGCAGAGAAGCAAATTCGTGCGTGCTGCAGAGCCATTCGTACAAAGGTGCATATATCAGCCGCTACCAGTGCTGGCGCTAATAAGCCCGGCTGTATATAGGCACGCTTGTTACGGTGCCACGGCAGAGCCGTGGTACCGTACAAGTGTGCATATATCAGCCGCTACCAGTGCTGGCGCTAATAAGCCCGGCTGTATATAGGCACGCTTGTTACAGTGCCACGGCAGAGCCGTGGTACCGTACAAGTGTGCATATATCAGCCGCTACCAGTGCTGGCGCTAATAAGCCCGGCTGTATATGCGCGTTGCGGTGCCACGGCAGAGCCGTGGTGCCATACGATATATATCAGCCGCTACCGTGCTGGCGCTAATAAGCCCGGCTGTATATAGGCACGCTTGTTCGGTACGGCGGAGCCGTAACCGATGGTCGTGCATATATCAGCCGCTACCAGTGCTGGCGCTAATAAGCCCGGCTGTATATAACGGCGAGCGTTTGCCGGCAAGTGCATATATCAGCCGCTACCAGTGCTGGCGCTAATAAGCCCGGCTGTATATAGGCACGCTTGTTACGGTGCCACGGCAGAGCCGTGGTACCGTACAAGTGTATATATCAGCCGCTACCAGTGCTGGCGCTAATAAGCCCGGCTGTATATAGGCACGCTTGTTACGGTGCCACGGCAGAGCCGTGGTACCGTACAAGTCGGCATATATCAACCGCTACCAGTGCTGGCGCTAATAAGCCCGGCTGTATATAGGCACGCTTGTTACGGTGCCACGGCAGAGCCGTGGTACCGTACAAGTGTGCATATATCAGCCGCTACCAGTGCTGGCGCTAATAAGCCCGGCTGTATATAGGCACGCTTGTTACGGTGCCACGGCAGAGCCGTGGTACCGTCCCGCGGAGTGGTAGTTTGGTCCCGGCTGATATTAGGAGATTTGCAGCACGTAACGTGCTGCACAGCCTCCATACTAATTTCTCGTAGAGCCGTCAGAAGCGCAGCACGTGACGTGCTGACAGTGATTGCACGTCCTGAAAGTGCTTGCACGTCGCACGACTCATCCGCGCTATGCAGGCGACTACGAGTAGTATGAATAATTTTTTATTCTATACTTATTTTAAAATGTATACTAGATTAATTGTTTTTTGGTGATTTTATTCAGTCAATTTTATATATTCATCAATTATTATTATGATTTATTCGACATTTACAATATTTTGTTTAAATTCTGCTTATTTGTTATTTTATGCTGCATAAAACTTATTATTAATTTTGTTATTTTATTCTGCATAAAACGTTTCAAGGTGAGCTTATACAAAAAACTGTTTCCATTTTACAGTCATAAATAACTTCATTTACTCCACACCAAATAATTTTAAATATATTTTGCAATATTATTATGGCAATATTCTGTTTTAGTTCCATAATAGATGTAGGTCCTGCAATTTGCAGTCCGTCAGCAAACGCCGGGAAGATTGCGGCCTTTTAATTCTAACAGCCTGATAAACACCGCAATCAAATAAGAAACCGTCATTTCATTGAAAATGTTTCGTAATGAATTTCCCAAGAATTTCCTCGACAATTCCAACCACGGTTTCTCGTTTCATAATTATACCAATAATTTAATCCAGAGCAAAAAAAATAAACTCACAACAAAAATTTAAAAAGAACCAATTAATTTACAATAACTAAATAATCGATTTAAATTACCTGTCACAATATTGGCGCTCACAGTATCCATCGCAAAATTCATGAGTCGGCTAAGAATTGTAATTAAATTTAATTGACCTTTAACTGGCAGACATAACCAGCATCTGCATCCTCCGTCTCGGCGGCGTGCAGGTCGGCATCGCGGCCAGCGAGATGTTTCTGCAGTTCGGCCATCTTGTTAGCCGGAAAAGGCTACCGGCAGAAGACGCACAACAGCGGCTCGGTAAATTCCGTCTTCACCAGTTTGGCTTGCTCCTTGTCAACCACGATCTGCCCTTCCGCCTCTGAAGTGCCGATGGCCCGTTCCGGGTCCATGAACAGCGCGCGCGCTGAAGGAGCAATAGTCCAGATAATAAACGAAGAAAATAAAACCATGCGGAAAAAATTACGAGCAAACTAAATAATAATTTTCAATTTTATTTTAGGCATCTGGCAAAAACGATTTTTAATAATTTTTAATCTGGCAAAAACTACAAACAGAAAATTATTCCGCAGCAAAACCAAACAAATTAACGAAAATTAGAAAAAGCAAAGGCAAAAAATATCAAAATTAATTAAATAAATCAACGAAAATTATTACAAAAACTAAATTTAAAATATTTAAATTTAAGAAATCAGAAGAAAAACAGTAGAATTAATCGGGCCAGCGAATTCCCTAAAATTATTATTCAATTCGACAAGAAGCGCACTAACTTGAAAATCCACGGTCATAATGTGCGTATGCAGCCGGATGAACGTCGGAATCGTATGGAATCCCAGCACCAGCGGATAGTGCGTTTTCGGTTGAATCTACTCATCCGCAAAGCACTGCGCCCGCTGTATCATATGCCGCAACAACGGCACATGCTCCCGCGTCAAATCCTGGACGGTGTCGATGGGCTCCAGGGGCAGCACTAGATAATGGTGGGCTTGGGGATGGAGTCGGCCAAGATGACCATGGATTCATCGAGGTACAGTTGGCGCGCGGGGTCCTGGGAGGACTGCAGGAGCGAATATTAAGCGAAAACTGCGGCCGCGTTTTAAGTCGCCAGGCATCCGCCATCGGGATCCGCATTAGTGAGGCACAACTTCCGTTTTGCCTGTCGGCTGTCAGTGCCTTCGTCACTCTACGCCAGTGACGAAGCTTATGCCAGTGTAGACACACGAGGGCATAAGCTTCGTCACTGGCGTAGAGTGACGAAGGCACTGACAGGCAAAGCGGAAGTTGTTGCGATCTCGCATAAGCTTGCTTATGCAACATTTTTTGTGTGCTTAGTGCTTTCCGTCCTTTCCGATTTCATGATTTGTCGATTTTCCTCATCTTGCCAGAGCTGCCAGTTTATTTTACAGTGCGATTTTACGTTTTCAGATTGCTGTCATAAATTTCTGCCTTTACAATACCATTCGTCAGGAATACGCGCAGATTCCCCGACGATCAGTGAACGTCGTCAGTTACTGATCACAGTACCACAAATATGGCCGAGTATCTGGCATCCATCTTCGGGACGGAGAAGGACAAAGTCAACTGTTCCTTCTACTTTAAGATCGGCGCCTGCCGTCACGGCGACCGCTGCTCGCGTATCCACAACAAGCCCACCTTCAGCCAGACCATCGTGCTGCTGAACGTCTACCAGAACCCGCAGAACAGCGCCCAGACGGCGGACGGCTCGCATCTGGGCAACATCACCGAGACGGAGATCCAGGAGCATTTCGACCAGTTCTTCGAGGAGATCTTCACCGAGGTGGAGGACCGCTACGGGGAGATTGAGGAGATGAATATCTGCGATAATCTCGGCGATCATCTGGTGGGCAATGTCTATATTAAGGTGAGGAAAGACGGTATGGGAACCCCCCTGTTGAGTTCTTGGAATGTTTTCTTGGGGAACTTTCTCTGTTCTTTTCCGATTTTCGAACGGGATGGCTGGCAAAGGTTTTTGCAGCTGGTGATAATGTTTAATTATCATTTCTAAGCAGTCGTTAGAAAATTTTCGCAGCTGACTTTTGACTGCTCTCGAAAACTTCGAATTCTTGAGCTTGAAAAAGTTTTTTCATGTTGTTATTTTTGGGTTTTATACCTTTATGGATTTTTATCCATTAATTTTCGGATTTATTCCGTCGCGCTTAATGTTGAAAGCCTTATTATATTTTATGTAATTTTGCGTTGAAGATTTCAAACAGTAAGACTAGTAAATTTTCGGGTTTTAATTTTGTTTATGGCGTATTTGCAGTTTCGTCGCGAGGAGGACGCCGAGCGAGCCGTTAACGAGCTGAATAATCGCTGGTTCAACGGCCGTCCCATCTATGCGGAACTGTCACCCGTTACGGACTTCCGCGAGGCCTGCTGTCGGCAGTATGAAATGGGCGAGTGCACCCGGGGAGGGTTCTGCAATTTCATGCATCTGAAACCGATCAGTCGCGAACTGCGCAAGTACGTTGTCGTTTCAGTCTCTTATTTGGCTGTAACAATTCTGCTCCTTGCATGGTTCACTCGCAAGCGGCAATATCTTATAGTTGCCTAATATTTTATTAGTCAACTTGTCAAGTATTCCATCTATCCGAAATACCGAAAAAAAGTAAAATATGATTAAAAATCATTGTAAGTGTAGCATCTGACCTGGAAAACTGCATACATAAGTAATTTACTAATTTATGCACACTAACGCTGTATTGTGATGCTGTTGATGTGCCAAATTTTAAAGCCAGATTTTTTTCAGCAGAATAATCAATAACGTTTACGAATTTATATCATCAGTGAAATACATTCTAAAATTTAACATGGTCTCTTATGCTTAAAATAAGCGATTGTTTTGCCTTTATTATTCTGGTGCTGTCTTCGTTTTCCACTCTAGTCCACTTTGAACATATTTTACCTTTACTTTATTGTTGCTGTTGTATAGGCGATTGTATAATCGTCGTCCCGGAGCGTCGTTCGGCGGCCATCGCGGCAGTTCGCGTTCACGCAGTCCACCGCGGAAGCGCGGACGTGATGACTATGATGATCGACGCGGTGGTGGCGATCGGCGCAATTTTGGTGGACGCGGCGGGGGTGGTGGTCGGCGCGATCGCTACTGAAACGTCCCCTTCTATGCCCGTAATGGAACCTCCACTGTTTTACACTACTTACTATTCCGCCAGTCGACGTTGTTTTGTTATTGTCGTGTATTTACCGTCTGTTTAATTATTGTTTGATTTTTAGTTCCGCGCCGACTGCCGCTGCTGTATGCGCTCGGCCAGTGTTATTTATCATGTAATATTTAAAAAATGTCCATCCTGTAAGCAACCTGTATGTGGCATCTCGGGATTAACAGTATCAGTAAGTCAAGTTTTCTCGGGAGAATTCCCATAGCAACTTCCGAAACTGGGAGAGTATCGCCTGTATTTTTTGGGTGTCTGAATTGTGTGTGCACTGGGCACTTCGACGATTAAACCAGCCGATTGTTATTAAATCAGCCGTTTAAAAAACTTACAAATACAGCTTTTCGCAAATTGGGTTTAGTAAGCAAGCCATCAGGGTGGATAAGTTTTGGCTGATACATAATCACAGCCTTTCCGAAATTACGGGCCGTTTTCTAAATTAATTCCTGGGATTAATCAAACACTGTTGATCATGTCGTATATGCTGCCACATTTACAAAACGGCTGGCAAGTGGACCAGGCTATTTTATCGGAAGAAGACCGCGTGGTGGTTATCCGGTTCGGCCACGACTGGGATCCGACGTGTATGAAAATGGATGAGGTCAATCCATAAAACATCTGTGGTAACTTGAAACGCGGTTACAACATCTGTGGTAACACTTCAACAAAATTAATAATTTTTTGGTTAAGTATTTGCTTTTATTTTCCGTCCATGATATGACGCAGTATATAATTAATAATTTATGTCTATCAGCGCAAGAATACAATAGAATTACGTGAAAACACAGTTAATTTTGTATTTCGTTTTTCTTAGTAGTTACAATTTACAAACAGGAAATTAAATCAAAACTTAATGGTTAGAAACACCTGACTTGGTAGTGGATGCATGGCCAACTTTACATGACCATTACGTGCAGTCGGTGCAGACAGCAGAAATACTGCTTACGGTATTTTTGAAATGAACAATAATATCAACCGAAAGTTAATTGTAAAATTTCTTTTATTTCATGCATGTTTTAATAGATTGTACTATTATTTGAAACAATTGTTATTAAATTATATTCGTTTATTGACAGACGCTGTTTCGCATCGCGGAGAAAGTGAAGAATTTCGCGACCGTGTATTTAGTGGACGTATCGGAAGTGGGAGATTTTAGTAAAATGTACGAATTATACGATCCGTGCACGGTGATGTTCTTCTTCCGCAACAAGCACATCATGATCGATCTGGGCACGGGCAACAACAACAAGATCAACTGGGCGATCGAGGACAAACAGGAAATGATCGATATCATCGAGACGGTGTACCGCGGCGCCCGGAAGGGGCGGGGCCTGGTCATATCGCCCAAAGATTACTCCACGAAATACCGCTACTGACTGACCGCCGGTGCCGGTCGCAGTTAAAATGCCGCATACACGATTGTTCATCTAAAACAAGAACGTAATTTATGCGTAAACGTGTAAAACTGTGATCACCAGGAGTAAAAGATGTCTGTGAAATTAAAAAAATGCTTACGGGAAATTAACAGAATTACTTACTAAATTCGACCAGAAAGTATAATTCCTGAGCTATTCAACTAGGCGAATTTGGAATACCTCGTTTGAGCCCCTGTTCTACATAGTATACTGTTACATTCACGAATCACGACTGTGCCCTGTGTATGGTAATATGGTAGTGTACTTATGTACCATTGTATTCGTGGAAAGTAAAAAATCAGTAACAACTAACAAGTTTTTTGTATAACTGTGTACAATTATGCCTACATGTACCTATGATAAAGAAATAAGCCACTCGGCCAATTATAAAGGTGTTATTTTTGTAATGCACCTGAACTTAATGGATTATAAACACACAGAAATAATTACTCTGAATAGCATTTTTAATTCTGTAAACCAGAGTTCAAATATGCCTTACTGTACATACAGTGTACAGTACAACGTCATGCCGCTTTGGTACTGAAGATTATCACTAGAAAATCAAACAGTTGATTCTATCCATATTCTTCAAGTTAACGCTAGTGTTAACTGTAACAACATTATGTCCAGTTAATAATAATATTATTTTTACTTCCATGCAGTTGGTAAAAATGACCAGACAGGTGTATATAGACGAAGAACGGCCGTTTTCGTGGTCCGGCGATGTAAGGTCATGCAGCGCTCTGGGCGGATGTCGCAGCAGCGGTTGTGGCCTCCGTTGCATTCTGCGACTGGGAGGCCGACGCGTCGGAAGCGGCGGCAGCGGAGGACCCGGCGGAAGAGGACGTGGTGTTGGTGTTGCTGGCGTCGGCATTGTGACCGGCCAGGGCAGCAGCAGCGCCCGCCGCGGAGGGCAGCGGCTGGGAGGCCAGATTGGGAATGGCGTCGCGTTCACGCTGGACGATTTCTTCGGTGCTCAGAGATTTCCCTCTGCAATCCAAGAAATCGTATATTCATAAACATATGAGGTATAGCTTCCATAGAATAATCTCTTACAGCCACCGATAGGGCCGTTTTTTACGGCAGTTAGTTATGAAACTACATGTACACGGGCGTGATCGGCAATAATTAAATCGTATCAATGTATAGCAACTGAACACCTTTATACATATATAATTATATATTTTTGATTAACGCAAAGTATATTGATAACATTCCATTATTTAATAATTTATACTGATGATAATTTTTCGGGATTTTGTTTGCGCACTGTGCAATGTAAATAAATATAAAGCAATCATATCAGTATAAATCATAAAATAATGGTTGATAATTTTAAAATTGATAAATTTAAAATTGATAAATTATAAAATAATGATTGATAATTTTTCGGGATTTTGTTTGCGCACTGTGCAATGTAAATAAATATAAAGCAATCATAATCAAAACATGTTGTCATATCTGTATTACTGTATGCATATGGTAGGTCGATATTAAAAGTTACTGGACGTAACCATATAAAGCCTTATTGAGTTACTGTATGTAGAAATGGATTTGTAGTGCAATGGCAAATTGATGATGTTCCGGACAGAACAAGTTCAGTCAAGAATTTCGTAGGTAGCGGAAACAGTTAGAAATGGTGTAAAAATCAAAAATATTTTTAGAACAGTAATCTTTTTCTCGATAGACATGTCACGTACCCTGCTCCGTGAATAAAGGGTGCCGGCAGGACAACGGTAGAATTATTCAGACCGGAAGCGGTCAGATTCTGATTTTGCCCGTACAACACCGGCACAACTGCCAAAACTCCCACCATTAACACGGTATAAATTCCGGCCATGATTATAAATTAAACAACTATCAAAATGCAAAAAAATAAAATTCGCAACAAGTAAAAATTTTCAAGACGCAAAAGACAACTAAATGGCGACATACGAAGTAGGCATGAATGAAAACGCGCTTTAAATATCCAGACAGACCGTTACAAAGGTCTCGGCCATTCCGCTAGTCGTACACCGGAAACGACAAATATTACGAAACATACATTCACGCGGGCTAGTCCGTTGACGGTTGGATGGATGAATGGATGCACATGGTTCACGCGTTGAATTTAAGATTTATCGGATACTCTATCAGGAAAATATTTTCGATTCAAGTTCACTGGAATTTCCTTTGGACTTTAGAATAACTGTCCGAGAATTCTCGACCCAACCTGTTGGAAACTCTGATGTAACGCTAAATTAATACCGCTGTTACCATTGACAAAACAAGAGAATTATCAAAACTTAATTTAACCACGTGATAAAGACAATTAAAAACTAAAGCAAATAATTATAAGAAATATTTTCAAATTTATTAGCGACTAGCACAAACAATGCAAAAACATCAGTACTGTAGTGTGAATATTTATATTTTCTTCAATTTGCAAAGCTGTCAACCAGTCAAAACTGGATAGAAAAATCAGCGGCAACATTCACCAACTTGTGCGGAAAATAACAAATACATGCATTTACTCCCGGAGTCCCGGTTCACCTTTTCACAGAATATTCATTTTTTGTTAACACATTTTCCGTTGATTTTCTCTGCTATTAACACAAATTCAGTCGCAGTATTTGGAGACGAAATCTTGCCGTCATTTTCGCCACAATTTTATAATACATCAGAACAAATATCATCTGGACAAAATTCACAAAAAATACAACTGGCTGGATAAACTGTACTGCTAAAAAAACTGAAAAAAATATCTCCAAGACTGTGTAAGAAAATCCTTCCAACGTTAAAATTATCCGTCAACCCACAAACCAACACGACGCGATCGATATCAATGCACCAGATGCACGATTGAATACGAAAAGATCAAATGCAACATAAGAGTGGACAAAGCAATTAAAGAGGAGATTGTGGGATCCAAACAGCGAGATCAGTAGCGGTATTTCGTGGAGTAATCTTTGGGCGAAATCACCAAACCCCGTCCCTTCCGCGCCCCCCGGTACACCGTCTCAATGATATCCACCATCTCCTGTTTGTCCTCCAGCGCCCAGTTGATCTTGTTGTTGTTGCCCGTGCCCAGATCGATCATGATGTGCTTGTTGCGGAAGAAGAACATCACCGTACACGGATCGTATAATTCGTACATTTTATTGAAATCCGGCACTTCCGTCACGTCCACTAGGTAGATGGTGCAGAAGTTTTCACTTTCTCCGCTATACCAAATAACGTCTGCAAAATTCATTTTGTTAAATCAAAATTCTGCTGCGCGCACCGTACAGTCCACATGTGCGTAATATTTATTTAGTGTACTGCGTTAACTTAAAAACGATTTCTCGAACATAATTCTTGCACTGCGGTCTGCGAAGCAAATGGCTTTCGATAAAACTGTCGATCTGACATGGTAATACCATCACGGTTTTAATTTTTTAATTAACAATTTGCCGCTAGAATTTTATTCATATGTAAAGTGAATAATCTGTGAGGTGGGAAATGTTGAAACGAGATAAACAGCAAATTCTGGGACTCTGAGCTTCCGTCAATATTTCGAGTGTGTTCGTACTCAACAATGTCGCGTGCGCAGTTCGCGTATGCGTCAAGCTTAGGGGAATGATGGTAAAAAAACTGTCATTACCTCGTCCATCTTCATGCACGTGGGATCCCAATCATGCCCGAAACGAATGACGATAACACGATCCTCTTCGGATAAAATGGCTTGATCCACTTGCCAACCGTTATGGAGATGGGGAAGCATGTACGACATTTTCACAAGCCAACAGATCTCTCGGTTACTGACAAAAAAGAGACCCTCTCGCGCTGCCGCGAGACACTCGCTTCTGATTTTGGAATGAAAGACTTTAAAGTTTATTTAGTAACTTTAGGCTTTAGTTCATCTCAAATGGCCAAAGCAAATCTGCAATTGCGAAGCGCAAAACCCAAAGCCAAAAGGCAGAAATTCGTCAAAAGACAAAAATTGACGAAAACTTTTCGGAGTGGCATGGTGTGCCGAAGATGGCCACCAGGGGCTTTTGCTGTCTGATATTCAATACTATGTAAAGTGTAAACTACATACAATTTATTATTAGTTATTAATTTTCATAGCAGATTTTTATTTCATATTTACTAATAATTAGCAGCAAAATCAAATTGTCAAATAATTACAAAACAGACAGGCAACGTAAAAGGGGAAGCGGAAGACTCACTTGCGTTGCGTACCATTTTTATTGCCTATCGAAGCTTACCGACTTGTTTCCCGTCCGCAGTTGGATGCTCCACCGGGTGGAAGTCTGGTGGAAATGACGTCAGCCCGCCGTTGAATGGGGCAAACGAATGTTACCGCCATAAAATCGCTCGATTTAACACGTTCGCTGTACGCTGAACGGAAAACACCTGCTTTCTGAGCAGTTGAATCAGCTCTCCAGTCGTGTTGTAACACGTTAGATACGGCGCTCATCTCTCCAGCGCAGCACCTGAACCGAACCGATCTGAACCGACTTTTCATAATAAATGACAGGTCTCTCCAACCAGTCTCTCGCACAGCACACAGACTGGGAAATATTTGAGTTCAGCTGTCCATTTGGTCAGGTCGGTTGGTGTGAGAAATCGTTTCTTTGATCACGTTTATATTCCAGTAGGAGACCTGCGAGTGGAAAATTTGTAGTATTTGTTGTGATTCTGCGAAACAGATCTTTCATCGCACCGTTCAATGTGCGCGCTACGATTGACACGCTGCTGCATTTGATTGATTCTCTGTGATGCTGTGATCTCTCTGCGGTTTGTTTTGGTTGTGGTTTTTATAGTTTGCAGACTATTAGCTTTTCTTTCGATTGCTCAGACGGGATATCTTTGTTGTGTGCTGCCGATGGGGAACACGGGATTGATCATTTATCCGTCATCTGATTGGATGTGAACGATGCCACCTGGCAAAGAACTCTGTCCTGGCTGCGAGGAACTCAGGCCTTTGTTGAGCAAATGTGCGTGTTTGTTTTGGTTTGTCAGCACTTGAGGTCTCCAGATTTATTTCAAGTCGTAATTCTTGATTTATACTTGGTTTTTGTTGTGTGTGTTAGGAGAATTTTTTAATTTATAAATTAGATCATTTAAGTGAAGTCAGCTAACCAGCGCTTTGCAAAAATGCAAAAATCCAGTGAAAAATTAAAAATGCAATTTGCGATTTAACGTTTACTGTTATATTATACTGTTACTGTATAGTGTTTTTTATCTTTACGCAATATTTTAATTTTGACATTCAGTATTAATAAAAGTTTCGAACGCTGCTGGTGAAAGGAGCGTTGAAGACTCGATTCAGTTAGCACACAATTAGCAACCATATTGTTAAATCACCGATTTATCATTTATCATTAAACAATATGGGTGTTGACTGTAATTGGAAATTGTTTGTTACATTAATGATCAACTTAATAAATGTTTTATTATATCGAAAGATTTAACTGAAATCCTTCAGTGTTTAGCACGCGATTGTCAATTATTGAGCGTACTCAGCGTAGTATTTTAGATGTTTTAATTGTTATTTTTGAATCAACCAGTTTTGAACTGCGAAGTGGAAATGTTGTAAGCATGGGTGCTTAATGCTCATTGTGCGTAACATTTTAGGAAAATTAAATTTGATAACGTTTCTGAATTGTGATGTCGGAAGGTTTTGTTTGTATATAAAAATCAGCAAACGATTTTTCTGCAGTTCGGACCATCCGTGAGGAGCAGCATGCCAAACATCCGGATCATTTGGATCAGCCCTGGCTGACGGTGCGGCCCTTATCCAAAGAGGAGGCCTTCGTTCTGATGCGCTTCATCAAGCACTGGTAAGGTTTTTCCCGCACACCGATATCGCAATGGCTTAATCGTGTAGAGCTGTTGTCGCCTTCACATAGTTTCGGGAAAGTGTTACATTTTTTTGAAATAGTTTTTCAGTTAAAATATTGAGTAACGAGACTGCGTGTGCACTGTGCACTTTTTGTTGGTGGATTGGATATTGTTCGGTCGTTGCAGACGTTGATTAACGTTTTCTTGAATTTTGTAAGAATTAAAACTGACGAATTTTACAGCCGCTGTCAGAGAGTGCAGCAAAGTGAGATGTGTAGCTTGTGTTTGCCGGTTTGCCCTGTTTAGCCTTTTTTAAATCTTAATTTAAGGAAGTGATGTCGTAGTGCAGTGGCGGCATATCAATGCTATGGATGGTGGTTATGTTGAAAATATACGCATTATAGTATACAAGCAGATAAATTAGAAGCGCCAACTGCCAAATATAGTTTTTATTATCTTTCTATAAAAATAATATCTTGTATCGTAGTGCGTATCGTAGGTAATAAATACTGCGAGACAACAGTGGTATCTCGCAGGTACTTTTATTTTTTTTAAAGAAAAACATCATATTTGATTTTAAATTTGAGTGTAAACTTGTTAACAGGAATTTTTACTGCATTAATTAAGCGCTGTTATTGTACAAGCAGCTAACTAACTGACGACTAATTTTTCTTCCTTCCAGGCCAGCTAATCAGAACTTTGCACACAGCCACATTGCCTGCCTCTTCAAATCCCATGAAGACATCGAAGCCCTGCACGCCATCACCCTGGCCTTCATCCTGCTGGGCATCCACTACGCCGCCAGCTGCCAGGCTGGTATCGAGCGCCGCAGCAAGGCCGAATCATCCTCACGGCAGTCGTCCACGGGATCCTCCGCCGACACCCTGCCCGACAATCCCACGCCGTCATCCGAGCCCGACAACACCGTCCTCACCTCGGTGTCACCGCTGCCGTCCACCCCGGAAGTGGGTGTATTACGTGAATCCCCCGTGGAGCCGGTGCCGTCCACCTCCAAGGAAGAGCCGGACGAGACACCGGCCCGGGTCTCCGTGACGCCGACAGAGACGGAAGGGGATGGGGACGGACGCAGGATGGGTTGGAGATGTTTGCCGTGTGGACGCCCAAGGAGTTGGAGGAGTTTATCTGTACGTACCATCGGGTATTCCTGCCCACCTACGCGCTGTACGTGGCGGGGAAGTATATCATGCAAAGGGAGTTACGCGATGAGGTAAGCTCACATCGTGATTTTGTGGCTTGATAACCGTATTTGTTATTTTTACTGTTTAACATGAATTGTCTTCTTAATTTTATTCTCAGGCAGTAGTGTGTCTGGTTGGAACCATCAGAATTGTGAAATAAAGTTACCGAAAAAAACGAGAAAACTGACACAAGTGTTTTCATTTTGTTTTTGATTTAATTTGTTTGTAAAATTACTTCTGATTCATTGCTCTAATTTATCTGGTATATTACTTGATGTGATTTGTTTTAGCTTTGGAATGGAGAGAAATATTTGCGCTTCTGTTTTTGGTTTCGATTTTAAATCGATCGACAAAATTTGAGATTTAATCATAGAGATAGTCCATAATGGCGAACTATAGTTCTATTTGATTGTTGTCGCATTTAAAGGAATTTTGCTTGTGATAGTGGTATGGTGATAGTGGTATTCCTCGAAGCGTTTAAATTTTCGGTTTTCATGTTAGGTGCTTTTAGATGAAAAGCAGGTCTACTGTGTAAAGTTATCTTTTATGGTAGTTATGCGTCACGGATTAAAGAAATATTGTCAGGATTATTTTCAATTTGTGGACTTAGAAAATAACTGCAGGGATAGAGTTATGCTGCAAAATTTGTATGAAAAAAAAACACATTAAAGCAAAGAATGTTTCGCGGTAAAAGTTGACGAGGCCTTACTTTGCACAGATGCAGCGGAAAACGTCGGAAGCCGGCAATTGTCCGCCGTACTTTCTGGATACTTTCACGTACTGGGTGACACAAGGAGGGCTTTCATATTTAACCAGTTATTTCAATCAGGCCAATTCGGAAAATTCCTCGCTAACCGAAGCGATGATGCTGGTGTCATCGGCGTTTCATGTGCGTATGCATACAGCGCGTGTGTGTGTGTGGGTTTTGTTATTGTTGTTGGTGCACTGTGATTGACCTAGTTCGATGCTCATATGGATGTTTGTTTACAGGTGAGAAACTTCGTGTATTTTGAGGTGTTCCTCAGTCAAATTGCCACGTTTCGGATAAGTGTGATCAAGTAAGTGCCGGCTTTCTTGGAGAATTTCTAATGTTGATGTTTACTGGAAAATGGAAATTGGGTAGTGCAGTGGAAGTGTTCAGGTGTGCAGAGGTGCTGTTTACTGTAACTAGAACAACGAATATATTTATACAATACGCTTATAATTCCTGCAGCCGAAATAAAATTTCGATATCTTTGTAAAATTAGTAATTTTTAATGGTGAACTGGCAATTTGGCGTGATAGTTTCATTTGGATTTTATGCCGATTTTTATGATTTGGATTTTGTGAAATGCTTCCCGTTTCCTGTGTACACCGTACAGTCCGCATTGCTGTTACTTAATCGAGTAAGATGGTGTGCGTGCAAAAGTGATGCTAGCTGTTCCCTTGGGTCATTATATTTTATTACTGTATAATAAAATTTAATTGGTGAATAAATTGAGTAGTTTTATTTTCATCAGTGTACTAATATTTGCTTTCCATATGTGATGATTTAAAACGTTATTTGTATTTCTGCTAACAGAACTAAATTATTATCTGGATTTTTACAGCTATTTGCTCACTCTTCCGTTGGAAGATTTTCGTAAGCAGCAATGCCGGCATATTGCCGAAATCATGTGGAATCTCCGCAAGGACACGTCATGGCCGCTGGGCACCTTCGATCTGGACGGATTAAATTTGGCGCATAAATTCTTCAGCTGCAGTTCCCATCTGGCGCTGCGTCTGATCGGCATTCAGGAAATTAACACATATATTCTTAACTTCAATGAGCTGGTATCCGATCTGGATCCGCGCATCATTATTCAGTTGGGCAGCCACATTGCCACGTGGATTCTGGAGCGGCGCATCGTGGAGGAGATCTTCGGGCAGAATGCGCACGTGGAGCTCATCTCGCGGTCGGTGCAGATTATCAACTTTCTCTCGCAGCACGCCTGTTTATCGGTGGAGCAGTTGGATTGTATTTGGAATGCGGCGCAGGTACCTCTACAGAGTGACGAATAAGGGCAAACGAAAATTAATTAGTTAAAATAAAATTCGCAGTTCGAAAAAATTCGATTTACGATTCGTAAATTCATAAAATAATGGGAGTTGATATTTCCGCAATTTTAGAAGGTGCCAACTGGCAGCTAAATATTCTTACCGCAAATAGGTTGGTTTATACAGTTAAAATGTGAGTCTACAACCAGAATATTTAATAAATTTGCGGGGGTGAAATGGTAATTTTTCTTGGGAATTTATCCGTTTCAAGCGTGAAGTGGTATGTATTATTTATCGTAGTGTATTGGCATTATTGGACGACGACTTCCTCAGAGTGTTCGTGCTGAAAATGAGTTGTCACCTCACAGTTTTCATAGTCATTACAGCACAAATTGTGATTTAGTCATAATTTTTGTTTGCTCGTTTATGACCTTTTTGCAGTTCTGATAATGAACTCTGCATAAGTGCATATTTTTCTCTGTAGCTGAACTACATTAGCCGCCACGTGATGGAAATGCTGCCGAACATTGTCCGTCCGTTGGAACCGACGCTGTTGATGCACCTGTATAAAAACTCTGCGAAATGGACGCGGCCAGCCACAGTGAGCAATCCATCAACGTCATATCCATGGTCATTCGGACGATCTGGAACTATGCAATTCAACAGAAAACGGCCTATGCCGCGCGACGTAAGAGCGGTTTTTGCGCTACAGTAATATGCTCGTAGGACGATTGGGTTAATTTTGTTCTATTTTACTTTATCTTAATGGCTGATTTATGTATTAAATGAAAACTGTTTCTGCAAATTTGTAGAAAATGTGGACCATGCTCCGCGTCAATCCACCTCCCAAGTGGGCCCCGTAATGCAGGCACGAACCGTCCGCGAGGCTGCGGTAAGTCTACGGTAGTGAAAGTACAGTACATTGGTGGATTTTTGTGAACCAAAATATTGCAGGGGTTTATTATTGTATTTATGAGTATTTATTGGATAATTATTTATTTATAATGTAGTTTAGTTTAGGTGTAAGTAAAATATAAACTTGCCGGGCAAAAGTAAATTGTTTGAAGCGGACGGTGGGTACCTTTTGGAATTTGTAACAGGAGTAAGGACATAGGAGGTGTGCATAAAAGAAAGCAAATAAAATAAAGCATGGTGTACATAGAACGCGGGTCTTAGAATCGCGCTGAATTTGAATATTGTTTAAGTTAATTAGTTGCTTATTTATTATTATTATTATTTATTTGTATTGCTGATTTATTTGTAATGTAATTCTAAGACGCGATACATGTCAATAAAACGTGGTATTGGGTGGGTGTAAATAGAACGCTTCATAGGGAATGATTTAAGGAAAACAAAAGCAACGCGTTAAGTAAAAAAAGCGCTTCCGGGAACCGTGTTAAAAGAGTTTTACTTGCAGGTGCTGCATAAGTTGTACCACCGCGATACCGGGTCCAGCTCGGAGGGCGGCAGTTCCGACACGTCGGGATCTGGTTCGGAGGAGGCCTCCGACTCGGACGGACTGGAATCGGACGGCGACGTGGATGAGCACCCACCCACCCGCATTCCGCCGATCACCGCGCTGTGTCCTGGGAAACAGCCGCCTGTGCTGGCGCAACTACAGCTGCAGGCTAAACAGATCAACAGCAAGCAGCTGAAACAGGCGTGCGAGGCGGTGGGCAAGGCGGTGTCCGTGCCCATCCGCCCGGCCGGGCCCAGTGAGGAGGAGGGATCCAGTGGATCGGAGGAGGATGGCGAGGAGGACGAGGTGGAGAGATCCGGCGGAAGCGCTCGCCGTGTCCGTCGGGAGATTCGCCCGTTAACCAAAAGAGTAAGGAGTCGAATTGGGGAATATTCTAATAAGGCCCAGACGAAATTAAACGAAATTAGTGAATTTAACTAATGCTCTGAAATTAACGCAGCCAGATTCTGTTATCAACTGACAGCTAGAGATTCATCAAATATAAAAAATAGCTCGGTTTCTAAGATATCATCGAGAACATCTGACAGATATTTGGAGAGTGAAGTTAATGGCTTTTCTCCGTACTTTAAATGGACTTCTCTCTCTATTTTACGTTTGTGTGGTTTGCGGGGTATGTTGTAGTATATTGGCAGTAAGCAGGGGTTCGATGCGAGTTTTCACTAATTTCACGTAAACAAAGCATTCTCATTTCGACATTTTCGAAGCAGCAAGTATGGAATTTTTTTTCCTTTAACGGCTGTGGTCATTTTCGCGAATCCATGGAAAAAAAATCGGAAATTGGCGTTCCTTTCAGATTTTTCGAATTTTCATTTGTAATTTTTGCCTCCTTTCAGATTTTGTGAAACATTAGCCACATATCAGTGTTTCAGCGTTCACTTTGAAAAATTCGGTTGTAAATCGTAATAAATTGTCAATTAAATTGTAACTGCTGGGTGTAGGGAAAATAGTGGGCCCAGTCTCCTGGTCGGGATCCAGTGTGGCCGTAGCGGCCAGTGTGGCCAATTCGGCCATTATGGAGCAGCTGCGCGCGGCACCGGGTGTCAAGATCCAGCCGCATATCAAGGAGAAAGTGGTGATCAAAGGCAATACGTTTATTGCGGATAGCATGAACGGTAGGTCCAAATTAACAGTATACTATGTTGCCGGGAATAATTATTTGATTTACACTGTGTTTTTTGAAGATATGAGCTTTAAGACGGGCACAACGGACGACGACGTGATGACGCAGGGCAGTGACGGCGCGGATGCCGAGTGCAATTCCTCCACGAGCGATATGTCGGAGAAGGTGCAGGATCTCGAAGCCGATCTCATGGAGGCCATGCCCGAGAGTGAGCTGGGCGACGATGAGGATGATGATTTTGATATGGATCTGGATATGCAGTCGCCGCATATTGCCTCCCTTATCAAGTGAGTTTCGTCAGATTTCTGCTACGTTGTTCGTTTATTTGTTGCTTAAGTATCTCCTTGTGAATTAGCGTTTGTTTTTAGTACGGACAAATGTTTATTAGAAACGAAAAAAAAGCATTAATAAATGTTCTTCCTAAATAAATAAAGCTTCCTACTGTTTTGTATTGTTCACTGAGTCTTGTGCGTTGTTGGTGTATTGTTATGTTGAGCAGCTCCATAGTAAATATTGCATTTTGAAATTTTTTTTGGTTTTGCTTTGAACCTATTGGCACATTTTCACGTACACATAGACTGTTGGCTGCGTTGGACGTATTCAGATTTCTTTATTCTTATTTATTATGTTTTTAAATATGTTTAATTGTTTCGCGCGTGTCGGGTGTGTTTGCATTGAATGTTGCGGGTGATGGGAGCACAAACCGGTTTTTTTGTATGTTTTAGAACTGTTTTTAGTGAGGATTTACGGAGCATTAAGACGTTTCATCTGGCCAATAACCGCCAGATTACTTATACACCGCGTGCCCGGGAAATCGCCTACAACATTGACGAAGCCGCCAAGCCGGGGAAGACCCTGCTATGGGATCTGCTTCAGGAGCAGAGCTGTGCGGGAGTCAGTCCGACGGTGCTCAGTCTGGCCGAAAAGGAGCTCGGGCAAATTATCATCAGTTCCGGTGCGTTTTTGGATATTTAAGCTTGTATCGTAATTTTTTCTTCGATTTTTAAAATTGTCTGCATGCGAGAAGATCAATACGCCAGAAAATTATTTATAACGAAAGTCGTTTATTTGTTTTTATTGAAATGGAATAAGTTTTTGATGAATCTCAAAAGGGTTATTTGATGCATTATTTATTATGTTACTTTACGTTGTTTGTATTTGTAGTAATGTATTATTTATTCATAATGTTTTTTTGCTTTTTTTATTTATAGTACACGTATTTACTGGATCTTATTGATTTGTAATTATTTAATTTTCTGTTCTTATTTTTTGCAGGTTCGCAATTTTTAATTACGAAATTTTGTGAAGCCTGTGTGACCAACTTGAGCGTGCACCTGACCGTCTGCGTCTCACTGCGCCTGCTGACACGCCTCATCCAGGCACCGAACTCGGGCCGGCCCTTCGATGCCGGCAACGTCAAGGGTCTGATGGCGCATTTCTTCAGTGATCTGCAGGTCTTCGCTGATAAACCGCCGCCGTGCGAGCAGGAACGCTCCGCGGAAATCCGCATCCGTTTAAATTTCCTGCAGACGGTGTATTCCAATCCCATCACCGATCGCCGGTTCCGCCTGGATAAGGACCAACTGGATAAACTGTGGGAATGTTTGGCCGTGAAACTGAAGTTAATTGATGAATTGTCGCAGTGGCTGGGACTGGTACAGTAATATTTGTGATTAATTGAAGAGTTTCTGTAACCGTTAAGCATCTGACTAATGAAATAGGTAATTATTAAAACTGAATGAAAACTAAATTTGTATCTTATTACTTACAAAGCCAGATTAATTACAGACGTTTAGTCAACGAAATTAAAGTAAATAAAGAATAAAACTGTTGTTTTATGGCTGACGAACTGCAGCAAATCGAATTTGTTACGTGCATGTAGTAAATAAAATTTTCATGATAAAAAAATTAATTCTTGACTTTGCCTAATGAACAGGACGAATTGGAATATTTTTATTGCGAGGTCTGTATTTTTTTGCAATTATTCAGGTGAGCGGGCAAGAATTTCACGCCCTGACCGGGACCAGCTATCAGCAGCTGTTTTATGTCCATCTGGGTAAACTGGAGCCGGGCCAGATGACGGTGAATGCTATGCGATTGTACAATCAGTGCCTCGTCCAGCTCAACACCATCCACATTGATAAACTGACCGATCTGCGCGGTGAATTCGCCGCGAAACTGTGGGGACACGCCATGTTCGGGGAGAACGAAGTCAGCGATCTGGCCATCAAACATCTCAATTTGTACTATCTGCAGACGATCGTTAATGGACATAAAGGTAACGTCTACTGACACATTGTCAGGTGCATGACTGTATTTTTCGCAGATGTTTAACGATAATGGAATTATTTTATTTTTATCTGGGTTTTTATCCCACGAATTTTTATTCGTGGCCGTTCCATGTCGCAATAAAATAACGATATTCTTGTTTTAGTATAGTAATATTTTAGTTTCAAAATGGTAATAGTTTATTTCTACTGGCATTTCACAATAATACAATTCTGATAATTTTTAGTTTTCTGTACAACAAACATGGTGCTGTACTGGACTTGTTTTAAAATTTTTATTTCCCAAACTTGTGAGCAAATAAATTTGGTTGGCAGATCGCCGGGAGGTCTGCTGTGCGCCGATGGGGGAATCGGTAATACATTACAAGGAAGAAGAGTTGTTTCGGCGCAGCATGGAGTATATTCGGGGCGCCATGGATAAACTGGAAACCGATGTGGCGGCCTACACGACAATCATTCGCTGTATAACGCTGATGCGCAAACAGATCGAAAGCTACCGACAGCGCTATGGATTTCATTTGAAGTTGTGGAATTGCGTGGGCAACACAGTGCTAAGGTAAGTCTTGTGTACGATGCTGTAGTGCGATGGCGCGATGGCAGCTGCAGAACCTCTCCAGCGCTGTAACAGTTTTACTCTTGTCAGAAATTTGCTAAATTTAGTCTGAGAGAGCGATAGAATTTTTGCATGTTCACGTTTCTATCACACATTTTGACCTAAAGTTATTAGTTGAACCAGATGCGGGTTATTTTTATTAAACTGTAATTTATGAGGTTATGTTTCTAATGAAACGTTTTTTTCCAGTCACAATGCACAGTCGCTGCCGATGAATGGTCCACCGAATCGTCCGTACTTTTTCTTCCACGCCACGATCCATCTGCCCGATGAGCGTCCGCACGAAACCACGTTGACCATGTATTCTGGGTACTATCTTGGAGAGTTGCGAGCGGAGCTGGTGTACTATGTGTGGCGGCATTATGACAAGAATCCACCGGTGGAGAGGGATATCGAGGTTTTCCTGACTGATATTTATACCTTCCTACGAACAAAAGGTAAGCAATCGGATAGAATTACTGTATACAAAATTCATGTTAGATGGCTGGGTACCGTAATTTGGGCTGAAACTGCTTTGCAGTATTGCAAATACTGAGATATTGATAACTGTAATACTCGTATATGTGTTATAATTTGTAAGCGCGTGTAACGTAGTGCTGTGGCTCTTAGTGTGTACCCACGATATCTCTCGTCGCCGTAGTTTACAAAGCTTTTGAAGCCAACTGAGTGGTATTATTAGTAAACCTTTGTAGAGGGTGAACAATTTTTTAACTGGGGACTGGATCCTTTGCACAAAGGCTTTCTATTCTTTTTATAGGACCCTTTAGCATTTATTTCCGAAACGAAGAATTGCTTCCGGAAAAGGACGACCAGACCCTATACGATCTCAGTTTCCGGCAGGAGAACGCCATCCGCGTGGAGATCGGTCCCAACCAGCGGAAAGTGCCGAAATTCAAGGACAAACACCCCAACGGCTACCCACCGGCGCCCTGCCGCGACACCGTTCCCATGCTGCTGGTCTCCTCGCCCGCCAACTTCGAGATCTTCTTCCAACTGCAGGACATGCTGAATCTGCTGGCCCACGCCACCCAGGGCGATCAGGAACGTGAGACCCTCCGGAAACAAGTGGCCAAGAATCTCTGGGATTTCCTCATGCTGATCCCCACCTCGTTGGCCGTGTCCGATCAGATCAGCATGGAACCGCCGCATCACCAACCCACCCCGGAGAGTTGGACGGAGGATCTTGCCCAGTGATGATGCGCATCGCTTGCTGTATTCGCTGCAGGCGCTGGATAATTTTTACCGCGATCCCAACGCGCACCGCTCGCCGGTGGTGCGGGCGGATATTACGCAGGTGTGGGCGGATAAGTTCATCCGGTTGGGCGGGTTCGCGCGGCTGTATGAGTTGTTGTTGTCGCCGGAAGTGCAGGAGAGCGGGGAGCAGTGATAATGTGGATCAGCACCGCGAGTGCCTGAGTAATCTCATCCGGGTGGTGTTTATGTTCTCGGTGGAAGCGGAACGGGTCAAGCGGGAAGAGGAAGAGGAGAGCAGTGGCGAGAGTGAAGAGGAGGAGGGAGAGAATGCCGCAGTGAAGGATGAGGTGCAGAAGAAGCGCAAGGCGACGGAAAAGAGTGTCAAATGTAAGCCATATTTAAAACGCGTACTGTAAGTTGAATAATAACTGCTTTACTCTGCAGTCTGCGTTCACAGCGGCCACGATTGTGAACACCTACTTCTACTGCAGAAATGCAACCGCTTCTAGTAAACGTGTCAGATATCGTAGTGTAGTGACGTATGTGACGGTAATATAAATTCCTGTTAAAAGGATTTAGAATGTGATTTTTGAGTGTTGACCTGACGTGCCATTAAGGACGTTTACATTAAATTTTTGCGCAACTTCTGGTTCTGTTGAATTTTTGCTTTTGTTTTATTTTGCCGGATACAGTCTGACGAAGTAAACCATAGAAATTCAGTCCTGTATAATCTGATTAATTCTACTTGGAAGTTGGGGAGACAAGAAATTCGGCCACAAGTTCCCGGTTCCGTAATTGACAATTCCAGTTGAAATTTTCAGATTCTTAGCCGATAATCGTGATGGTTATGTTGTAGTTTTCCTTGGCGCCGCCAAACGCTCTCGGCAGGAAGTGGTACGCGAGGGACCGCGATTCAAACACAGCATCCTGGAAATTCTGGACACGGACAAAGTCCTGGACGCCCTCTACGCATCCAATACAACACCGTCCTTCCCGAAAGAGCAGACGGAACCGCGGCCGGTGCGGGCGGCCCGCCACGCCCGGCAGACGGTTGTGCGGCTGGCGTTCGACTTCCTCACCGGCTGGGCGTCCGGTAATCCGGATGTCTTTGGGGCGCTGGGACGTCGACCGTTTCTAACGGATTGGTTACGCCGGTTGGCGCTGGAAGCGGCGGATTCGGCGGTGACCGTGGAGACGGCCGTGTTTATTGACAAAATGTGCCGACATGAGCCGGAGTACCAGTTGAGCTGTGCGCTGCTGGTGCCGTTGGTGGGGATGATGAGTTTGGCGGATGGGATCAAGTGTGTGCGGACCGCTGGCAGGGAGGATAAGCCGCCGATGAAACCGTCGCCGAGGTAAGAAATATTTTTTGTTTCTTTTTTTAATTTGTCCTGGTTTAACTCATTAATGATTGGGTTACATTTTTAACGTACAGTAATTCTGTGAAGGGTCGGTCGCCTAATGTCGTAATGTATCGTAGTGTAGCGGCTTGTAAATGACCTTCTTTGAGTTCCAAGCTTCCTAGTTACTTGAATATTGTGACGTTAAGATAGCTGTTATGGTAAATTTAATTTTCGATTTATGAAATATCTTTTTGTATATTTTCTCCATTTTCTTGTGTTTTTCTGGTATGAAAGGTATCAATCGTGCATCATTTTAGATACTTCTACGAAGCAATTTCAAAGTTATTGGAGATCATTCCCAATCCGATTGTCGTGGAGAAAATCGATTTGGATGCGCTGTGTGAGCAGTTAGCAAATTCGCTGGAAAGTCGACCATGTTTTGAGCCACGACTGGGAAATTTGGAGGATGACGGACTGATTGGGCTGCTGCGAGTGGCCACTCAGGTTGATTGTCGTAGTGAAAATTGTTTCTGCATTTGTCATTTCGCCATAACAAGTTTTGGAAGTATTTACCGGAAAAATTTTTTAAGTATCAACTTTTGCGCTGTGTGAACGCTTATGCAAATGTATTCATTGTGATTTGAAAATTATTATTTTTTGGTTGCAAAAATTCTATTTAAGTTTTTCAAAATACTTGAATTTTTTAATCAAATTGCTAAATGATGTACCGGTATTTTCAGGTGCTGTCCCATGGTCCGCAGTTCAAGTTCCGTCCATCTGGACTGAAGATGTTGCTGACGATTTTCAGCTGCCTGTTCGAACAGCCGTGTGAGAAGAAGCGGGATCTGCCGAAATGCAAGTCTGTGGCGGCGCGTAATGCCGCCTATAACTGCCTGTTTGAGATCACTCGCAATGCCCCGGAGAATTTCATCACATTAGCCCGGCAGTTATTAAAACAACATTGCAGTGCGCGGCCCATTCAACACTGGGATTATTGGCCACGGGATGACATGCGAGCGGATTGTGGATATGTCGGCATTACCAATTTAGGTGGGTATTATTGAATAAAGTGTTGCGTATACGTACGTATTTTGATGTGTGGTAGATGTTGTGCGTAGAAAGTGTAGTCCAACGGCTTGAATGTTCTTGTGTTTGTATGTTATCCATTCTAAAATTTAAAGAGAATCAGTAATAAATAAATATTTCGAAATTTCGATTTACCGTTTTTTTATTTGCAGTTTCGCACGAATGAGTTAATTTTGAGATAAGATTGTGAACGTAATAATGATGATATTTATGGTTTAAGACTTAAGTGTACCGCTAAATCTGTTTCAGTCCAGTTGGTTATTTTGCCCTACGTATTTTTGCTTTATCGTTGTGCATTTTGTGTTGGCTAGTATTTTTATTGGTTTGGTTATTTTGCCTTCTTTGTATCAAGGCATTTATTCGTATACTTTTTCATGGGATATAGGAAAGACTGCACTTTCTGCTATGGCCACCTTGTGATCGGAAAATGCTGTATAACGTTTATGAAATCGTTTAGTTATTAAATTGTTTTTTTTTATTTTTCAGTAATGTAATTTTTTATTTATTTATTTTCTTAGGTGCAACCTGTTATATGGCGACCACCATGCAGCACCTGTACATGATCCCGGAAGCCCGCAAAGCCATAATCGAAGCCACCCCGGCCGATCCCAAGAACTGGGCGGCGCTATGTGAGATGCAGAAGATGTTCGCGTTTCTCCTGGAGAGCGAACGGAAGGCCTATTCCCCGGAGGGATTCTGTCGCAGTTACGACATGAACAACCAGCTGTTGAATCCCACCGAACAGAAGGATATGATGGAGTTCTTCTCCGATCTGGTGGCCAAGATGGAGGAGATGTCGCCAGCGCTGAAGTGCATGGTCAAGAAGCTCTTCACAGGCACGAACTGTAATACGGTCATTTCGCTGGATTGCGGACATGTCTCGCAGACGACGGAAGAATTCACCACCGTGCGATGCCAGGTAATGGTCGTGATCTTTCTATTAATTCGTGCCTTTGAAGGATCGTTTTTGGTTGCAACATAATTCTTTTAATTGCTAATTTTATTCTAAAGGAAAATTTCCATACTTTACGGCAACTAGGACATTCGTGTAATCGTAATAGTACGCGAAAATACAGTTAAAAAACAACAAAAATGTAGTGAGATTGACGCAGACTGCATTCGTTTTGTCAGTTGTAACAGTTTTATCACTAGTGGATTTAATTAAGTGCTTATATTTTTGCTGCTGTAAAATTAATTCAAAATTATAATGATATTACTAGTTTATTACTTATTGCATTCTCTAGTCAGATCTTCCCAGCACTTTCCCCTTTCTTTTTTTCATAACGACTGCATTCTCTAATCAGATCTTCCCAGCACTTTCCCCTCTCTTTTTTTCATAATGGTCCGATTAGGACCGCGTTGCAGTTTTTGTATTTTACCTTTCTCCAATATTTGTGTTACTGTTAGTTGGGGGTTAGGATTAGTAACCGGGTCCACAAAACCGGATAAATTAAACCGCGTATAAATTAGTACGGATCCACTGTCGTACTGCATGATAGCATGCAGCGCAGCTAAACAACGGTGCAGAATCTGGTAAGGTACCATCTCTTGTGATAATTTATGCAACAGCCTCGAAACACGCGTTTTTAACAGCGAATACTCCGTTTTTCTTGCGAATATTTCTATGAAAAATATTTTATTTAAAAAAGCGAAATATTTTTCCAGTTTTCAAATTTTTTATTTGGTTGAAAATGGTTGTTTTGTCGCATCGCCATGATGGATGCACTGTGACAGCTGTCAGATGATCAGTACATAAGTAGCCAGTGGCGACTCGTATTAATCAAAATATAAATATATAAATTAAAATATAAATTAGAAACATTAATGTACTTGCCCCTTTTGTAGATTATTTTAGTGATTCCACCCCAGTGGCATAAATCAGTTTTAAAGTTTTAATTTCCTGTGCAAATGAAAATATTTTTGGTATTTTAGGTGAATAATATGCGAAATCTGTACGAATCACTGAACGACGTCTGCGTCAAGGACGTCCTGGAAGGCAACAACATGTACAAATGCGGCCAGTGCAATCGCGAAGTCCGCGCCGAAAAGCAGGCCTGCTTCCGCAATCTCCCGGAGATCCTGGTGCTGAACACGCTACGCTACACCTTCAACATGGTGACCATGCAGCGCGAGAAAGTCAACACGCACTTCACCTTCCCCATCGTGCTGGACATGGCGCAGTACATGGAGGAAAATCTCTTCAAGGGCGCCGACGGGATGGGCAGTCATCCCGAGCAGTACAAGTACGAGCTCATCGGGGTGACGGTGCACACGGGAACGGCCGAGGGCGGCCATTACTACAGCTTCATCCGCGATCTGGAGTGCGGCGAGGCCGACCACTGGCTGCTCTTCAATGACGCCGAGGTGCGTTGGGTTTTGATTTTGTTTAGTTAACGATTTTGCCAGGTCTTTTCCTGAAATTTATCACATCGTATTTAAATTATAATCCATTTCGTATACGTGAATTTAGTCGTTGTTTATTTCATTTCATTTTTATTGCGGTGGATTTATTTAATTTACGTTTACCTTTTTACGCGAATTTAATTGTATAAATTACTTTATTGTGATTATGAATTTATAGGCCTCAGGAGATTTAATTCTTAAATTACTAATTTATCCGCGCAAGTTTTGCATTTAAGTTCGTACATGTTAAATGTACAGATCCTGAACTTATTTTTCTAAGTTAAAATTTTATTTTGAAATAAATTTAATTAGTTAAAGGTTTATTATTCCTGAATTTAATTGCTTTATTCAATTCATTGGAAATAGAAGTTTATTTACGGATTTTATTGATTTTTGTTTCATGGCTTTGTGAAATTATTTAGGTACGGATGTTTGATTCGGAGCAGCTGGGCCCGGAGTGTTTCGGCGGTGAGACCAAGCAGTTCGATAATAATGGTGATCGGTATTTGGATTTTGGATTGGAGAAAACAAACAGTGCTTACATGCTGTTTTACCAGAAAGTTGACCGGGTAAGAAGTTGACTTTGCGTTCGAGAATTCAGAACGGAAAATGCAGTTGCACATTTCGGTAGGTTCGGGAGCAGTTAAATGTCCGAGTGGCGTCTCCCTGTGTTCCCAAGGAAATCCAGCAGTGGGTGTGGAAGGATACCACGGAATTCGTGCAGGATATCAACATTTACGACCGGTATTACTTTGATTTTCTGTGGAAACTCTGCTATGCCGCGACACCCAGCACGTTCACGCTGAAAGACCCGCATTCCGATCCCGTGTTGCTGACGGGACAGTTAGCCATCAGGTAAGTTACTGTTACAGGTTTTAATAAAATTCACAGCGTGTGAGCCTGTGTTTTATGACTTATTGTTTGAATTTTGCACTTCAGATTCAGTTTTTCCATACACCGTTTTTTCGTTATTAAATTGACTAGGTTTTCGGTCGTTGCAGACGTGGTTCAGTGTTTTCGTGCATTTTTTTGAAAATTAAAATTTACTGGTTAGAATTTTAAAGCCGGACTTCGTGAGCGAAGCAAAATGGGTTAATAATATGTTAACGTCCTAGACGTTAATTACCATTAGCTGCTGTTTATGCTGGAAAGTGGTGTCGTAGTGCGGCGGCAGAATATCCATGCTTCCGAGAACGGTGTTTGAGTTAGTAAATCCTGCATCAACTGGAAGCGCTAGCGCAGTTAACAGTTACCAGCAAATTTTTTCTGTTTTCCTTGTAAAATACTATTATGGATCAGAGTGCGTATCGTAAATAACGAGTTCAAGAGAAGAGACCACATATTTTCATATTTTTCTAGTAATCACAAAGTTTTCTTCCTTTTTCGAAATTATTGTTTCATAATTTGGGAGGCGGGGTTATAATTTTCAATGGGATATCTATGTGGCAATAAATCCTTAATATAATAATATAGTAATCAGATTTTTTACGGTTTTCAGTTGAATCAGATTTATTCACCACTTTGTGCGACAATAGTATTTGGCCATATTTCCTGAATAATTAAATATTTTTTCATTTCTTTTCGATTCTTGATCAGTAATTTTCACTGGTCTTATTTTATTTCAGTGCTTATTTAATTTGAGAATAGCCACGTATTTGGTGATCTTACGAGTACAGTTCACTGATTGTAAGAAAATTTTGCTTGATAGTTTTCTCTGGGAGACGCTGATC
The DNA here is from genome assembly GCF_019649055.1 of Paramacrobiotus metropolitanus. Taxonomy (NCBI): domain Eukaryota; kingdom Metazoa; phylum Tardigrada; class Eutardigrada; order Parachela; family Macrobiotidae; genus Paramacrobiotus; species Paramacrobiotus metropolitanus. Next base: position 184,536 of record NW_026570309.1, read on the forward strand.
CGCGCTCGCGACCGCAGCCAGTTCACCAATTTCTTTGATTTATCGGTGCGGCTGGCGCTGACGCAGCCGAGCGTGGTGGAGTGGTTCATGCGGCAGATGGTGGACGATCATCGGTGGCTGTTCGGGATCCTGGTGCAGTGTCCCATCAGCAGTCTCCGCTCGACCTTCCAGCGCTTTATCACCAACTTATTCCAAAAACTCCGCCCGCAGCCTCAAATCAATCTGATTGAGTTCTACGCCCACGAAGTGCCGGGATTCGCGTGGCAGTCGTTGGTGGGACGGTTCTGCCGGAAGTGTATCGGGTATCTCGACGAAGCCGAAGTCCGGTGAGCATAATTATTGTGGACTTTTTGCATTATCTGATTACCTTTCATTTCTGTGTGCGGTGCATTGCGCTAAATCGAAGTCTCTGTACTAATGAATGCGAAACAACCACTGCAAATGATAAAATAAATGGGATTAAATCATATAACAAAATTTTACTATGCAAAAATTAATGGATTGACCTGATTACTGGAAAAATATTATAAGCAACGAAAGAGAACGGGGAGAAGGTCAGATGGCTTGAAGAAATAACTGGTATAAAACATAGGATTAGCGAAATTGCCTTGGGCTCCGTTACAAATTTTTTAGTTTTTTTAGGTAATTACTTTATTTTCTTTAGATAATTACTCTTTTCCAACACTTTGTGCGTCATTGTTTTTATGAGCCACTTAACTTTTGGTATTTTTTTAATTTAAATTTTTTCTTGGTTCGTGTCGTATTTTGAATTTACGAATAATTACGTACTTTTTTCTTTATTTGATTGTTAGTTGTACTGTTGTATACTTTTCTTTTTATTGATGTTATTTATGGAATTCTCATTGCAGACTGCACTGGCGGAACCTGAACGATATGATGCACATGCTGGTGGATTTTGCCAAGCTGGGAGAGCTGGAAGCGTGGTTCCTGGTGACGAACGATCTGTTCTGCCACTGCTACCAGTTCTACACGTATCTGCGCCAGCTGAAGGACGTCCGCACGCCGCTGATCGGACCGCTGCCGTTGTTCCCCATCCCCGGGAATATTCTGGAGATGGCCATGCTGGCCACGGATGAAGGCGATACCTCGGACCGCTTCTCACCGGATCTGGAGAAGGACAAGCCCAATACGCTATCCCTCATGACACTGCTGTTGCGCCATTGCATTGAAGTATTCCAGGTATGTACACGGCATATTCAGCTGGGAGTCTGCTTAGGTCGCGCTAATGCAGATGTAGTTGGTGGAAAATTGTGAAACGGTACACCCTGATACGTACGTGTTTACGTATGATCAGTTGAAATCGTAATTCACTGGCAGGGTGTGTTAACGCCGGCTCAAACGTTGTACTGTATGCTACTGCAGTAAAATGATTATGTCAGAAAATTAAATTTTTTATGTTGTTTCGGTTTGGGTTTTGAGATTTGAAAGCCGACGACAGTTGGCTTTTTTATAATGATGCTTGAGTGTGGCAGGGATTCTACCGAAATTCCCGGTAGTTATGGAGCGTAATGAAATGATTGCTTTGCAGAAAAGTGTGTTCCAGTGTAAGCTGCAGCAGAAAGAGCCGGCCATGCACGGGCCCTTGGAGTTGGCGCTGAGCAACATCCACAGCGACATCGAGCAGTACATGGGCCACCTGACGGACGCCGAGCAGTTGGACTTCCTGGCCAATCTGATCCGCGACGGGATCGATCCGGTCAATGCGCCGCGGCTGGCGGCCTTCCTCTACCTGGATAAACCGGAGAAGGCGCGCCGCGCCATGCACCACTTCCTCGGCAAGGTGCACGATCTGTCCGTGGCCACCGAGCCGGCACTGACCAAAAAAGTGAGTATCTTGTGCTGATGTACTATTGTCGGGGTAAATATGGATGATGGTATAATGGTATTCGTTCTAAACTTACTAGCGCATGAAGCGGCCATACGTTATACATTCATCCACAAAATGCAGATTGCAGAGTCCTGCACTTACTAGTAGGGAGGATAAATTGTAGTATTGTGGCTTTGTCCGATGGTGATCTAAATTCTGTCTTCTACTGGCGTAAGATCGGCAAGAAATGTTACAGGAGCGTGATCGGGAGCTGCAGATCCGAACGTACCTGAACGCCGTCATGGAGATGATCCGGCATGGCGTTCAGTTGACGACCACTCTCCTGACGGGCGCCGGTGTCGAGCAGCACCCCATGGTGCCGCAGTATATGGACTATTTGTTGGAGAAGCTGCTGGAGGTGATCCTGGTCTGTCCGCTGTTGACCTACCAGTGGCTGGGGGAGAATATGCGCATGTCGGCACTGCGCCGTTGGGTGCTTGAGAAGTTGGGATGTGTGCTGGAATGGCACGGTGTCCCGGTGGGCAAACAGGTATGCACACGCATCAAAGAGGCGAAGCATTTACGAGAACTGGAGTGGCTTGTCTGCACACTGTAGCGATAACGTAGTGTACTGGCTCGAAATCCAGGTCTCATCTATTGTGCGTGTCTATATAAACCGGTGTACCTGTGAACAGTCTGATCGATACTTGGTAATTAATTCTAAACTAATTTTTTTCAAAATGTTCAATCATTTTAATTAGTGTAAATCTGCGCAGACGTATCGGTATTTGTACTGGCGAATGCCAAATTCAGAGCTGCAAACTGCAGTAATTGTTTTTGACTGAATAATTAATTGAGTCCGAATGAGCATAATATTTGGGAATTAAATTGTTTTATAGGAACAGCTATGTCTTTAATATTTTTACTTAATTTCATTTAATAATTGTATAGCTTTGGTATGAAGTTTTGTCATTTTTACAGCAGACTCCGTACCGTGACGACCTGCAGATCGAAGTGGCGCGGCTGATTGTCAGTCTGAGTGGCGAGCAGAAGCTGCGCGAGATCTTCTGTCCGTACCAGCAGGGCCTGATCTTCCAGGCCGGGAAGGATAAGTACGCCAACATCCTGACGGCAGCCGATAAGATCGACCTGCGCCTGGACGCCGAGCAGCACGAGTGGCTGCGGCAGATCATCGAGCGGGTGCTGGACTACTTCCAAAAACTGCTGGACCAACAACCACAAGTGTTCGAGGCGATGGCCAGTGAATCGTACCAGTGGGTGTTGTTTGCCGTGCAGTTTCTGTTGATGGATGAAGCGGAGAAGAAAGAGGTGGCCGCGCGGTATCCACTGCTGCGGACCATGTTGATTGGACAGTTGGTACCCGAGGTGAAGATGGGCGGCAATCGACAGGTAAATGGGCGTCGGTTTCGTTTTTTTGAATCTGATGCGTGGCGGTGAAGAAATTGATCGTTTTTTTTATCTGTTATCTTATTTCTGTTAAATTCATTTGTGTTTCGTTTATTTATAATGAAAAAATATTTAGACAATTTTTTCGCCATTGGTATGTTGTCGCAGGGCAGATTAAAAAGAAGAAAGAAATTTTATAAACCTTTGCTATCTTGAGAAATACATAATACGCTCATTTTGCCGTGCAAAGCCTCTTCCTGAGTGACACGTGTGGCATTGTACTACGATATATATGTTATCACAATTCCACTAAAAAGTGGTCGAAGTAGCCATTGCAACCATAAGTTGCAGTAACGGTGTTTTCAGAACAGCTTATAAATTTCTGATTAATAATCTAGAGATAATCAATATATCAGTAACTCAGATAATTACTTTAGCATCCTTCTTGTCGAGCAACCTAGTGGCAGCCACCAATTTCTGTGATGTTTTTCAGGCGATTATCCAGTTGTTAGCGGCCGCCGCCCACGGGACCCCGCCCCTCGTCCGGCAGATCGTCCAGGACGACGACCTGATCACCCGTTTCCTTTCGGAGACGAAGACCCGCGGCAGCGACGACGTGGTGTTCTACGAGAACGAAGGCCGCTACCTGAGCGCCGTCCTCTACCTGCTGAACGTCCTGGCGCTGCACGACGGGGATTTCGCCTCGCGGCTGGCGGAGGATCCCCTGCTGATCGCCAAACTGCAGACGGCGTTGATCTTCAAAGTCCACGATAGCTGTCGTCGGCCGCTGACGCAGCTGATCGACACGCTGATTAACCAGGCCCGCTATCCCACCGGGAAACGGTCCGGTGAGCATTTCCGCAAGAGCATCTTCACCACCATCTGGGATGTGAAGAACCACTGGGGCACGCCCGGAACGGATCTGTTTATTAGCCCCATTTCTAAGAGGGTCATGGAGGGAGCCGATGAGGAGTTTCAGGTTTGAATTCCCCGTTTTGCTGTGAAATTTTTTGGTTCGAAAATTGATTGTTATTTACGGTAATACAAATCCGTTTGTTTTGATTTCTGTCTATTAATAAATAATTTCATGCTGGGAAAAACAGGAAAAATATCATTTTATTACTATTATTTATTGGTAGTTGTAAATTTTGATTAAATTATGATTAAATTTGAAGATTTCTGTAATTAAATTGTTTTTCTGCTGCATCATGTATGACTAATGTGGAGAAGCGTGCTAAGCGTAGTGTAGCGGCATCAGCCAGCGTAGGCGAAAGTAATTGCACAGCGAACACAAATTTCTTAACTGTTAGCGATAAGCGAATAACTGTAACTACTTTCATGATTTTTTTTTCGCTTGCATTGTTCATTGACTTTTACCAAATAACACGTACTCCTGATAAGACATTATTTTTCATTAACACGTACTTCGTACACGAGTTGTATTGCGTAGTGTTTGAACTGGATCTGCAGCAGATGGTGTATAATTTTTGAAGTGATTCATGAGAATGCCAAAGTGTAATACATTACATAACTGAAATAAAATACATTAATAATAGTACAATAAATTTAGGATTTGAAGTGGATATGAGGATAAATCAATACAGTAATTCGGCGTTGCGGCTGTAGATGTTCGCCATTGAGAACAAAGCGCTGGAACTGCTGACGACCAACTTCCGCATCTGCTACCAGATGTTCAACGCCAACAAACTCCTGACGTACCTGAACGAAGAGGCCAGCTGGTGTCTGGTGTCGCTGCGGAAGTACCGCGCCTTCGCGCAGCAGCACCTGGAGAGTAACGCGGCGGTGAAGGAGGCCTACCAGTGCTGGTTGAACGCCGCGAAAGTACTCCACTCCCAGACGGGGCTGGACGTGGTCAGCCTGCTGGACACCGGGGGGCTGGGGGCCCCCGAGGGAACGGCGGCCGGGGCGCTGCTGGTCCCCGGGACGGTGGGCGGGCCGCGGCCGGCCAATCCGGTGCTGGCCAAGCGACGATTGTAGAGGAAAACGGATATTGCGTTGAGAAAATGATCGGTGCGGTTTTGGTTGGTGTGGACGCGGTGGTGGAGATTTATTCTGTTGGTTGTTGTGTTGTTGGTTGCGTGGGATGGTTGTTGGTTGGCCCGATGGATGGAGGGCTCTGTTGCCTTGTGTGGTTGCGCTGGTTGGTTGAAATGGGCGGCGACTGTTGTGTTTTTTTTTGGATGGAGGAGTAACCGGATTCGGCTTTTTATATGTGTAGAAATTAACCGGCTTTTTTATAATGCGTGACCAACGGATTTAAAATTAAATAATCATTACAAACATGGTGACAAAGTATCTGAGACTTGGTGGGATTGTGGTAGTATTTATAGAAGTACCAGTTATGCGTGTCACACATAGTTTACTGAGTTTGCGGAAAAATAATGCACGAAAGCATTCGAAATTCGAAAAATAGTTACTCGTATTGAACTTTACATTTTGTTTTTAATTTTTTCCATTACTTCGTCTAATTGGCTTAACCGTAGTGATGTACAGCACAACTACATAAACTTTTGGTAACGGCAAAAAATAATCTTGTTTCCGTACGTAGCCTTCTTTCAAATTCAATAATTATTGTGTTTATACGTTGTCCATTATTATTGCTGTTATTATTAATTTGTATTTATGCGTACAAGAGCCAACAGAGCCATGAGTTAACGTAGTTTGCACTGAATCAATATCAGTCGATTGATAAGCAGCCCAACTACAGTATTTAAGCAGAAATTCGAAGCAGGCAAATGCTTTAAAGGATTTTATCGAAAACATCGTACCCTGATTTTTGTCGATGTCCGATTACCACGATTCATTCATTTTTTTGCCGACGATGATCAAACTGATCATCTCCAGGCAGAAGACCGACATTGGCAATGCGTCTTTGCTGCACATTGAACGGCTACTGTATCCGGCGTCGTATTTAAATGATATAAAAACTATCGCTTTCTACTGATTTCATTCTGGAATTTCTAGCAATATTTAAAAAACCTGACACATGGTCGTACGCGATTATACGATTATATCAGTAGTTGATATAACGATAGGCTTCTCTGTTGTTATATGTTATAAGAGGGACTGACGACCATCGAGAATTTAAGCAATTCAGTCGCTGAGTTTCTCCTGTTTGTAATTGTCCTGTTTACCATTAGTTGTGTTTAGTTTAGTTTAGTATTAAGGCCAGATTGTTAGTAAAGCAGTTCCGGGTGTGTCTTAATCAGTGAAATGAATCCTTGTACTAATTTTTTATATTGACCTTTCGCTTATCATAGCGATGTTTTGTAGCGCCATAACATAAAATGGCAAAATCTGTCGCGTCTTTACTGTCTAAACAATCTCTGCCATACTTCTTCCTGATTGTGTTCGTTTCCGGTCTGTGCTCCTGCCTTCCTGTTTCCAAGAAAGGAACAGATGATCCCGCCGGCCATGAACATAGGGGTGCCGTTCGAAAGGTTAGCGTGGATGGTGGCCAGCAGCTCGTACTAGCATGCGATGGCTATCACAGTGTAAGAGGGAAACCTATAGCTTAATGGTGTGGACTCGATATTCTCGTAATGCATCGGATGACACTGCAACATATATTTACTGCGACACCATGAAAATGATCAGAGATCGACGCTATCGCCTGACAAATGGGTTTGACTTGGAGATCCATAATACGACCTATGAAGACGTTGCTGTGTTTAAATGTTATGATCTACTCCACCCAGAAAACGCCACCCAATATAAAGTGGATGTGCATCTTCCACCGGAAGTCCACACGCAGCCAGTTATCCATTCTGGAGTACGTACCGCTGCTCCCAAATTAACAGGCACGATGCCTGACGAATCTGGTATAAACGATAATGATACGGTTACATACGACGACGAAGAAGCTGAAGAGGCGGAATTCGCGACCTATGCGGGCGCGCACCCGGAAGGAAGTGACTACGATGACGAATAGAGTGCTGCCAGCGAAGACTACACCAGCTGTCGAGAAGGATTTTGGTGGTCAGAGTGCGGACGACACGGGGCACCGCTTCACCGAAAACATGATGTGCGCTTGTGACACCGGAAGGGTGCTTTAACGGTGACGAATGTGCTAACATTGGCGATTTGCTCATTTCTGATTATGTGACAAATGGGATTAGGATCCCAGAACAGTGATATGCCTGCCCAGTTGCATTAATGATCGTTTAACAGTTCTGTGTTTATTGTAATCAATATAATTATGATGTTAGCGGAAAACATGGCAACTTTTTTATAAAGTAGAGCTGATAACGAGAGCATCGCTCTCTATGACACGTCCGCAGAACGATCAGGTCAGGGCCCATTTGATCACAACACTCCCAAGCTGCCATCGTTATGGTTGAAGAGGTCATTTACAGATTACGTACTACTCGTACATACGAGTATTATTGCAAAACGCTGATATATGCACGTACGAGGTTCTGTTTTTAACTCAGGATGGCTCACGTACTCAGTTTTAAGGGAGGTGACCCGGTAGACGGTACCAAATTCATATACAATTACACATGCACGACAACTTCTGCGCTCTTCTAAATACTTTTCTGCCTTGATCCATGGTATTCTGTAGTCAACGGATCTGTATACGAGCAGCCTACAAAGGCTACCACCCATTTCGCCTAACCGTTTGATTCGAATCATGAATAACACCTCAGAAACCAATCTATGAAACCTAAGAAAAGTTAAGAAACCTAAGAAAACCTAAGAAAACCTAAGAAAACATGGAAACATAAGAAAAAAACAAGAAACCATAAGAAAACGCTTTTGGTATAAGCGTTAATTAACGATTCGAATCGAATTTATAGGCGAAATGTCCCGTAGGCGAAATGTCCCGTAGGCGAATATGGCTGGAATATTCGGTTCGGGAGTTATGGCCGTAAGAAAATTCCAGGAAGTATTGCGTTTTGCAAAAATCATAAAGTGGTGCCACCACGTTTACGCTCTAACGCTAATGCAGAATTTCCACGCTAGTCAATCGAAATTTGTTATTATGATTAACCGTTTGTCACACTGTGATGTTACTGTGTTTAATGAAATAAAACCATCGTACTACAATATTTCTTGTTTCACCAGCATGTTGTCGTGCTTGGAAGAGATACGTGTACTGTAATAAAACGAAGATGAATAATGCTGTGGCCTTTGGTACTTCGAATATTATAATTTATCAATCGATCTATAAATTTAAACAGAAATTCGACGACGATCATAACGCTATCCGCATCATCAAGAATTGTTTAACTTCGACAGCAAGAACTGGATCGAGAAGCGTTGTTCCCGTATTGGATGTTTCCGTAATTATACCACGTACGGGAACGCATTCGCGGGACGAGAGGCTGTCGCGTTGTGTGATGGCGCTGGGTGGTGGAAATGTGGCGGCGACTGCCACACTTTTGGGATGGAAAATTAACCGGAAGCGGTTTTTATATGAAGAAAGCAATCAGCTTTCTTATGATTCGTGACCAACTGAAGAAATAATCATTTAAAAACCATACGCGCGGAAAATATTCAAGTATTGGTTCGATATGGCAGTAGTATGATATCCCGGTATAATTATACAATTATTACAAATTATAGCTTGTTGATTTTGGGAAATTAAGTAATGCACTCAATACCAATAGAAATTATAAAAATAATTTGGTCGTATCAAACATGCAATTTTTTTTAAGAATCTTTTCAGTTACTTTATCTGTCGGGCTTCAGCCACATTAATGCACCTGCTTAGCCGCAACCCAATAAAAACCTTTTTTTTACCGCGCACGAATTCGCACTTTTAACGGGCATTTCATTATTGCGTATTATTTTTATTGAAGTATGTCCAAGGCTGCAAGTGTGACTGAACAAGGGCAGAATAACTGATCATTTGCAAATTAATTTACCTCGATGCAAATTCTTCAACTGATCAGCAGATTGAAGCAGAAATTCGAAGCAGGCAAAGTGCTATCCGTATTATCAACAATTTAAGGGCCGACATAAGGATATTATCGAAAAGCATCCTGCCCTGATTATTGTCGATTGTCCGATTATTAACGTCGCTGGTAGTATCGCCGCTGCATTTTTGCGGGCTTACGCATGGTACTGTACTCGTATGTGATCATCTGCAGGAAGAAGACCGGCACTGGCGATGCGTCTTTGTTCCACAGTGAACAGCTACCCGGCATCGTATGTAAATGATGTAATACCGGTAACACAAAAACTATCACTCTCTACGACTACTATGAATACGGTACATATGTACGGCATGATCTCACTCTGGAATTTCTGTTTCAAAAACAGCAATCCCTGACACATGACCAACAATCGCGCGATTATACGCTGCAAACTTTTCAACTAAAATGATACGCTTCAGAGTACATAAGAGGAGCTGACGACGTGAATTTAAGCAACTGAGTCGCCGACTTTCTCCTTCCTGCTATTATCCTGTTTTTGTTTGCTTGTTTTTTTGTCCTATTTAGCCAGATTGTTAGTAAACAGTTAATACCGTTGTGTCCAAATCGGTGAATCGTATCCTTGCTTTGATTTTCTTGTTGACCTTTCGCTAAGCGATTTTCTGCAGCGCCACATATAAAATGGCAAAATCTGTCGCGTTTTTATTATCTAAACACTGTCTGCCGTACGTCTTCCTACTTTTTTCCGTTTCCAACCTCTGTTCCTGCCTTCCTGTTTCTAGGAATGGAGCCGATAATCCCGCCGGCAATGAACATATGAGCGACGTTCGAAAGATTAGAGTTGATGGTGGTCAACAGCTTGTACTAGGATGCGATAACTATAACACGGTAACGCACAGGAAAACGAAAATGGTGTGGGTTCGATATTCTGGAAATATATCGGATAACGCTGCAACATATCTTTTTTATGACACTATAAAACTGATCAGAAATCGGCGCTATCATTTGACAAACGGATTCGACCTGGAGATCCATAATGCTACGCATGAGGACATTGCTGTATTTCAATGTTATGATCTGCTCCGCCCACAGACTGCTACCCGATATCAAGTGGATGTGCAGAATCTTCCAGCGGAAGTCCAGACGCAGCTCGCTATCCATTCTGGTGCACGTACCGATGCTCCCAAATTAAAAGACACTACGTCTGACGAATTCGGCAATGAAACGGTCGCCTACGACGACGAAGAAGTGGAAGAGGTGGAAGTCGCGACTGATCCGGCCGCGGAACAGGAAGTAAGTGTTCATGATGATGCACTGGGCGCTGACAGCGAGGACTACACCGCAGTGGTGCTGGACGAGGAAGTGGACTATTTTGGTGTTGGATTGCCGGACGCCACCACGGATTCTGGATTCGATGCAAATGTAGGACACAGAAACGCGCAACCGCCACCGGAAAGTGGAACACGGGATGCGGACACAGAAGCGGAGAAAACAACGATTTCCGGATGGAGCAAAGGTCAGGGACAGCAGGATTTTGTTGGCCCCGGTGCGGACGACACGGTGGGACTGCTTAGCCGAAAATTAGTGTGTACCTGCGGCGCCGGAAGGATGTTGTTAACGGTAAAGACGGTGCTGATGGGGATGATTTGCTCACTTTTGATTATGTGATTATTCATAATTGTGATTACTATGCTAGCCCTACTCGTTCAGTAAAGTCTCTGTTAACCCGTTGACGGGCATTGGTGTCTGGAAACGACAAGGTGTTTGGGATTTTTTCTCCAGCGATGGGCAACAGTTAATCGTTATCCCATAAAGTAATAAGCTACAAGGTGCTTTAAAGCAGCAATAAAAACATAATTTGAACTTATGTCTTAAGTTAATTAAGAACAACAGATGCGCAAAAATCGCTAATTCTGAACTTTCTGACCTCTGGTAGGTTTTGCTAATTAACTAATTAGTGGATGAATAATTAAACCGGAGATAAATCAACAAGGTACAATTGACTACGCTTTATTCGAAAATGTCTAATGCGGATTCTAAAAGTTGACCCATAGATGACCACAGTCCGCCAAAAACGTGTGTCGTCTGCCAACACCATTGCCCATGAAGGGTTGTGAATACACGGGCGGGGGCACTTTCGACAGATTGTTTTTATTACGTAAACGTAACAAGTTGCTGTCAGTTCTGAGGCAAAACATGCTCCATGCGGTTTTGATTGTTGAAAGCTGGCAGAAAATGGGGTTGCTGAACGGCACCCCGGGCGGTCACCATGGTAATCCTGATGCGTTAGTCCTGATTGTAATTTTACCGCCAGTGTACTGAGCATTGTGAAGTGGCAGCAGAACCCTGTACTCTGCTGCGTAGCCTGCGCTTTACGTTCGATACCGAACACCTCTTGGGCAAGCAAAGCTGTGGAGCCGCGCAGCTTTAAAGAGACATGCGAATTTTGAGTTTTGACCAGTCTCGGACGATTGCAAACTGTAATGACCACTTCAGTGATATTGACCTTTGCGATAGCCTTATGTAGATTACATCCGATAAAGTGTTAGAAAAAGTGCGAGTGACCACTAATATTTCGTTCGGGGCCAGTCGCCTTTGCAGCTGACCATTCCCGCCGCTTTCTCCATACTCACCACTGCGGCCACACCAGGAAACGTGCAAGTCCGAATGATGCACGCAGTGTAAACTGTAAAGGCGGCTCAGCGTGTTCACAAATGCAGCAAGCGCAATATTTAATTGCACAAAGGCTGCTTCGTGGAGTACGGGATGAATATGAGAGCGGGATGAAAGTTTGCTAAGGAACATTGTCAGCATCGTTTGTTTTATATGTTTTATATATGGCATAGTGGTCAAAATGCAAGTAAGCCGGTTTTAGCAGTTTTTAATTTTTTGCTGACCAGTGGTCAAATTGTTGACCACTTCTATACTCCTGTTTTCAAGTACTTTTTTTGAGCTATTTAATGAAGCCATTGCTTTTACTTTATTCCTATTAGACTAATTATTATTAATTTAGGCGTTTTTATGGTGTAGACCGTCCATGGGCATTGGCGTTGGCAAACGACATAGTCACCACCGCTGACAGATGGTCAGCACAAGCTCACAAGAAATTCCCTTTCTTAATTGAATTTTTTCATCGAGAAATCCTGATTTTCAACAGGAAACTCGCACTCCTTCGGGTACCGCCCGCTGGAGGGTTAAGTTGCATTTATGATCGTATGACAGTTCTGTTTGTGTTCTATCAATAGGATGTTAGTGGAAAATATACGTGCTCCCACTCTTTTTATAAAAACATCATACCTCTCTGTGTGGCACGTCCGCAGAACGATCAGGTCATGGCCGAGTGATCATAACATTCCCAAGCCGAAAGTTCACTACGGTGCTCATCGCGTGCAGTGCAGTGCAGGCTGCATGGAATATTACGAAAAGTCAGACATCTTTCTCTGTTGGCTGGTATACGGCCAGTGCAGCGCACTATGGCGCATAAGTTATGATTCATAGAGATAAGGACGGGTATGTTAGAAAACGGAGCTCTGCAGCGCGGTATCTTGAATACGTGCGGTATAGTTGTTTTGACCATTTGGAGCGCAGATAAACTCCGGATCGTGATGACACACGTTACCCGTCGTTATCTACTGCGCATTATGCACAAAAAACCAACTGGCGTTGGAAAGATACGAGAATGTCTGATTGTGAGTCTTCGCATTGTTACTATAGTTGCTGTCAAATATTCCACGTATTGGGACTCTGATGCCATTTGTATTTAGGTCAAAACTCTCAAGTGCGCAACAACTCACGCACTGATTTGTGAGTCAGACAGATTCACTGATAACGCCGCGCGCATTGGCCAGATGGAGAATCAGTTGCTGAATTAGTAAACCGAGCTGTTGAGCTCGGTTTTATAATTCGCGGTCACATTCATGATCGCTTGTCAACTCGTTAAAATTATCCTGCGCTGCTAGTAAACGTTCGTAATAATCCAGGCTGCATTAAACATTAAACAGTATGTAATTACGCTGTACTTACTGTAGTTCGTCATGAAATTTTAAGATAATGTTTAATTAATAACTTAATAATTAGTAATTGAGCGAAAATTTGATGAACTAACTAGAGTCATTCGCGCCTAATTAGCACATTTAGCACCTAGTTAATTAGCGAATCTGCCCCTAATTAGTAGTTTCGCACCTGGTTTTTTTTAGCACTTAATTAGCAAATTCATTACACATGAAGAAAAAATTAATATTACATGTCATTAAGCTATGCGCAATTATTTTTCTTAATAAGTTTGCGCTTGTTGTGTTGCGTTGTCCATGGTAGTGAATGGCATTGAAGGCAGATTTATTGCAGAATTCACGGTGCTGTCAGATTTGGTGTTTATTTCTACGAGTGTATCCGTTATCAGTGGAGGAACATGTTTCAATTTTTTTCTCTTAGTCATAGCGGAAAGATGAGTAACCGATACATGCGCAGCAGTCGTGCCGCAGATACAAGCGAGCTGCTGATATTTGACAGTCCTATATATCTTGCGAAACACATGAGTTTATATACATATGAAGTTGAGTTTCTGTTGAGTTTGAAGTTGCTGTTTAAGTAGCAACTCAGAATCTGATCCCATACACATGACAAATCTGAGTATTTTAATCGAAGTTCGCACAGGCTAACGTTATAACTTGCGGGATGAGGTCACAGCCGATTGAGCTTATATAAATATGCAATAACATGCAGCACATGTATACTTCCACTATCTACACTATGCAGCACACAGGACCACACAAAATAATTTCCTTGGTTGAAACCAGAAATGAAACAGAAACCGAAACGGCATGTACATACGGGCTAACAGCGTGTAATGCACTGTAAATGCAGACCGAATTCTAACTGCTAAATACTTAATGTAAGAATTTAACCCATTGATCGATAGAGATTTCATATAAGTTTTTTTCCGCGTTCGAATTTTTGTTGCTTCATGGGTATTCGAACCATGTAATTTTTGTAAGTGCGTTACCATGCACTGCTGCGCATAAACTGATTCTGATAAATACTTTGTCAGTGCACACGAGTTGGTTGTCTCAGTCCGTAAGTTTTATTTCGGTTATTCATAACAAATGGTGAAGTGATTAAGTGGGAATTCAAGTGATTTGGACTGTTTTTTTTGTTAACCTGTTGTACTCGCACAGCACAGAGTCGTACTTATAGTATGATTACAGTTTCTTAAACAGCGAATATCTATGCAGATACAACGGGGAAACGCGATTTGTGTAATGGGTACGATCCCCGATCAGGATAGCATAGAGAAAGTGTTTCTTTTGTAAATGCCGTTTTGTTCTGGTGCATAGTTTGTACTCGTACCATGATACTTATTAAAGGTTTCACATTAGTACAATATTAGTAATAGTACACCTATAGCTAGTATATTGCAAAACGCTGATTCTGTACGCACGTACAGGGCTGTGTGTTTTAACTCAGGATATCTCAGGTACTCGGTTCTTATTCGTTGATTAACGGTCTCACGTTGTGGTTTACGACCTGAGGTCTCAGCCTACCGAGCTGAACAATTACATTAATTTTATAATATGCAGCCTGCAGCATACCGTATGTACTCGTACGTACTACGTAGGAAACAGGACCTACAAATACATAATATTTTTTTATTTGAAAGCAGAAAAGAAAACAAAAGCCAGAAATGTGTTCAGTACTATGTGCAGCGGATACACAACCGAATCCGCGCACCGCTATACTTGTTAATTTATTATGTCCTTAACACACAGGATGGAGTTTTAATTGTTGTTCAGCGTTCAAAAATGTGAAGCACAACGCCATAAAATTTAAAGGTTTAATTTAAAGGTTTTTGTTAGAGGTTTTGAAATTCGTATTTTTCACGGGTATTTCATTATTGCGTATTGTTTTTATTAAAGTATGTCCATTATCTTACGTACTTTATTTAATATGGCACTTGAGCAAACAAACCCATCGATTCCGAAGTAATTTTCATTCATGCAACATCCCGGACTGATCCATATTAATAGATTCAAGCAGAAATTAGGGGCAGGTGAAGAGCTATCTGTATCACCAAGAATTTAGGGACCGACATCAAGAATTTTGTCGAAAAGCATGTACCATGATTACTGACTTACTGTGGATTGTTTTGATTAACATCGCCGCGTGTAGCACTCTTACATTTTTGCCGGCTTACGCATGGTACTGTTGTACAAGTACACGATCGTCTCCATAGCAGGTCTACAGCAGGAAGAACACCGGCACTTGCAAGTTGCAACGTGTCTTCCTTCAACAGTTACCCGAGCAGTTACCCGCACAATATATAATACAAAACTCATTGAGGAATGGAATTTCTGGTAATACCAGAACCTGATACATGACCCACAACCGCGCGACTACTGTATACGATCATATCAGCAGTTGATGTCATTTACTCCAGGCAATAGCATATCATAAAACGGACTCATGACTATCTTGAATTTAATTGATTGAGTCGCCAAATTTCCCCGTTTATCCTGTGCTTAGCGCTGACTAGGGTCAGATTATTAGTAATTAAACAGTTACTGCTGGTCCGAAGCATTGAATCGTATGCCCTACGCTGACCTTTCGACGTTTGGCATTGTAACGTTACATATATATAATGGCCAAATCTGTTGCGTCTTTATTGTCTGGATATCGCTGGTCACATGGCTTCCTGGTGTTCTCAGTTCTCGCCATATACCCTTCTACTCCTGTTCTTTCGGCCGATGCAGAAATCTCCGCATTAAGTCTACCTTGGCGCAGCCTTATCAAGATTAGCGTTGATGGTGGTCAGCAGCTCGTACTAGGGTGTGATAGCTATAACCCGGTAACGTCGGACAAATTAAGGAAATTGATGTGGGTTCGTTGTAATATTACGGATTACACTGAAACACCTCTGTTCTACGATACGGTTAGACTGCTCAGGAAGCATGAACGCTATCAGTTGGTTAATGGGTTCGATTTGGAAATCCATAATGCTACTTATGAAGACATTGCGGTCTTTCAATGTTACGATCTACTCCACCCGGAAGTAGCCACGCGGTACCTTGTGGATGTGCAGAATCTCCCATCGGAAGTACCGATACATCCCGATATCCCCGAAGACTCTGGAGTACGTATCGATGCTCCCAAACTAAAAGATACGACGACTGACGAATCTGGAATATACGGCGATGGTACGGGCGCATACTACGACGCACAAGAGGAGGAGGCGGAAGCAAGTCGTCACCATGCAGGAGTGGGCGCTGACAGCGTGGACCACACCGTAGTGGAGAATGAAAGGGAAGTAGGAGATTCGGGCGTGGCATTTTCGGACGCCACTACGCCTTCTAGACAGTATACAGATTCGGCACATACCGACGGACAACCGGCGCCGGGAAACGCAACACGTGGTTTTGGCACACAAGGAAGGAAACCAACGGTCTCCGGATTATATGAAGATGTGGGACAGAGAAATGTGCAACTGGCACCGGGAAACGGATCACGAGATCCTGGCGCAGAAACGGAAAGAGCAACGGTTTCCGGGTTGAGCCACGGTCACAGACAGGATTTTATTGGTCACAGCGCCGACAATACCATGGAACCGTTTAACTTAAGCATCGTGAAGATAGTGTGTACCTGTACCAGTAGTGCCGGGAGGTTGCTGTTAACGGTGACGAATGTGCTGATGGCGACGGTGTGCTCATTTCTGATTTTGTGATAATTGTGGTTTCTAATGTCTTCTTGTTCTTATTCCTGCCGTTTAAGTCGCATTATCGGTCGTATAGCAGTTTATTTTTTATTTCTGATCAATATTATGTTAGCGGAAGGCTTCACTAGGTTTTCTTATAATTAAGTACTTAAAGTACAGAGCAATGCAGTTGCTCTACGTGGCACGTATGCAGATGGATCAGGTCATGGTCGAGCTGACCACAACATTCCCATGCCGAACACTGACGACTGCGCTCATCATACGTGATCCTCACCCGTATATACTGTACATGATCCACAAATTACTACTCGTATTTTGCAAAATGATACAGAAATACCACGTACGACGGTACGAGTCACGCACTACGAAACCGTGTTTTTTACTCAGATCTCATGATTGTACTATATTTTAATGCGCTGATCAACAAATACAACTACACGCCGCGATCGAATTATAACTAGCGGTGGTTGATAACCACATCACTGCACCGAGCGCGAACAGTAACCACTGTGTCTGTTACGCATTTCCAGTACCACTTAAAAATGGTACGTACCACTGGAACTGGAATCAATGTGTGGATTTCCACATATCCCATAGGAAAGAGGGTTACGTACGCGCTTTTTGGCGTCAGACAAACTCTGCTTCTGCTGTGGAAGTATATACTCTGCTATGGAGCGTGTAGTCTTGACGATCAGTTACTGTAATTGCAGCACCTCGCGCTTCGCGCTCGGTGCAAATTATTCCGTTTAAGTCACGCACGGAAGCGTAAAGATTTGAACTACTTTTTCAGCTTTTAGATATAATTGTTATTATTAATTTCATGAAACAGGATCACCGCGTTAGCGCTGTTGTCATTCGGATGACTACTTAGCTAATAGATTTGCGTTTTAATACAATGTAGCACCATCATCGTCCGATTAACATATTCAGTTAAAGGATTTTTCAGTCGAACTGCATTGTACTACCTTCATGACCATGTATACAATTTCTACTGTACTTAATCGCTGTCGCAATACGCGTTTACTAGAGTAGGGATAACACACGCTAATTGCAATTTCACATCGATTATTGACATTGTTATATTGTACCTACATTATTTACCTAAACGTGGTCGATTAATAAAATCAATGGGATTTTATAGAGTTCAACAGGAAATTTTCATCATGGATGGATACTTTACATTTGATTTGATGGCTATTGGTATTAGTATTATTAGTGTCTTCGCAAGGTCAAAATAAAGTTTGATGGGAAAGTTTGATGCGTAACCAGCTCCACTCCCTAATTAAAACTACGGTTATATGATATTTTGTGTTCGAAGTGCGTTTATGGACGTTCTCTAACTTTTCGCACACTTAAACCGGTACAAGACAACAAGTTGATTTTTGCTGCAGACACGTATAAACATAGCAACCGGATAAAAATTTGATTAAATGCAACATACGTTGTTTTTCGATCACTTTGCAAACAAAAACATAGCATAGGTCTTCCACAGCGCTCCACATATGCGGAGGACTGGAAGTGGACCGGCGGTTTTTTGTCTTTTCGGCCCAATTCGTGACAGACTACGCCGCACTGTATGTACAGTACAGTTGACATAAATAATAGTGCGCTCCACACAATACCATTAATACAGTCACTACATTCAAACAGACACGCGTATTATCGAATACGCTGCCAGAGTTTGATGGCCAGCAAGCGCGTGCCTGCACGTTTTTATTACCCAATTTTTTTGATAAGATTTTCAACCATTTCCAGTTTTTCCAAGTGGCAAAGCACTGCAGCTGTGATTCTCGGTGGTCGAGACTTATACTTTGTTCAACCAATTCGTAAACCAACGCAGATCGAAAGCGATGAACTTGCATGACGCATGCCTGGCACGCTTTGCGAAAAAAAAATGTCAATTTCATCTGGCACCACAGTACTGAGCAGCCAAGTCGTTGACTGACACCAATCCTGCGGTGCACGTGAGTTCTGGTTAATTCTTGGTAAGGACAAAAAAGTGTTCAACTATCAGAAAACTGAAAATTATTCTGCTATCCTTTCGATCGGTGAAAAGTGCACTCGCATGGTGATTTGGTTAGCGCGCTGCGTTGTATCGTACTGTATGCTTATATATGCCGAAAATGACAACGTCCGTTGCGTTTTTGTTATCCGGACACCGCTTGCCGTGCATCTTCCTGGTTTTCATGGTTTTCGGCCTTTGCTCCGGCTTTCGTGTTCCCTCGAAAGCAGCCGACATCCCCGCCAAGAATGGGCCTGCGCGCACCGTGAAAGATATTCGAAAGGTCAGCGTCGATGCCGGTAAAAATCTTCTATTAGACTGTGACAGCGCCTCAAGGTCAATGGCTGCGGATAGTCAAATGATGTGGGTTCGCTACGATATCCTGCACAAAAATCCCGTGCCGCTGTTCCGCGACACCATACAACTGTTGAGAAAGAATCAGCGCTATCATCTGGCTGGTGCGTTTGATTTGAGGATTCTTAATGTTACGGCGGAAGACATTGCTGTGTTTGAGTGTTTCGACTTGGTGCACCCGGAAATCACCACACGGTACGAAGTGTTTGTGCGCAATCTCCCACCGGGAGGGAAGATCCAGCAAGTTGTCCCGGGAGATTCTGGAGTGCTTGTTAAAGTCCCTGAGCTGAAAGGTCACACGATGGACCAATCCGGAACAATGCCGAATGGTGCGAAACCGGTAGAACCAACGGGTGGCGGATCGGGCAAAGGTCATGCGGGACAGAAAAACGGAGAAGCGGACACAACGACGCCAGAGACAACGGCTTCTGGAGGGAGTAAAAGTCGTGCGGGGCAGAGCGGCTGTAAGGATCCGATGGCGGATGGTGCGATAGCAGTGCTGAACGGAACAACAGTGGGCACGTGTGGGGCCGGAAGGTTGCTGTTCACGGTGACGACTGTGGTGATGGTGGCAGTTTGCTCGTTTCTGATTACGTGATGCATGGTGATTCTGTTCCGTACAGACACATTGTACAAAATGATGCCGCTGCACTATGCATATGCCGCGTCATTAATCATAATAAGCGTTGATAATCTTAATAATCATGGCATCTTGATAGTCTTTTTATGCACCTTCTTTATGTGTACTTAACTGGTAACTTGGAAGCAGTGTGGGAACGCTTACTATCGATACTTTTTTTTAGAAAGTGCTAACGAATCGTAAGTAAAGCAGTCTAAGCAGATACTGCTGTTGCCTGCATGCATCGAGCTCTGTAGCAGAGTTGGTTAGGTCATCACTCGTCAGCATCACAGCACTTTCAAACCGATATTAAAAAGTTTTGCTAATTGGTAAGACATAATCTATAGAACGAATGGTATTATGTGCTAAAGATTACTGCGACGCTGTCTTTTCTAACGGATAATATGACAACATATACAGAGTACGCACTTTCCTTTTAAGTGTCCTTTGACACGCTATATGCGGCCTGAACGCAGCCGGATGCACACCGAAATTTAACTGCTAAATTTTAATTTTGTTACAGTGTATGGGCATCATAACAAATCGTCATCATCATCGCGTGGTTGCTGCAGCATAACTCAATGGTTTTATCTCGTATTGGTTTAATAGCATTCTGGCACATCGTCGTATCCTGATAAGAAAACATATGCCTCATAAGAAATTAGGAAAAAAATAGTTTATAACGAGGATAACACGGACAACGAATTGGATCGTTGAGTGACTGAGCGCTATACAATGTGCCGTTCACATGCGGTCGTTGCCACGTAAAATGCGGAGTGCAGTGCAGCCGGCATTCGGCCCCCTGTATATGAGTGTAGCCGACATCCAGTCTTCTGGGCAGTCCGAATGTTCGCGTAAATTGTACTACGGTCACTGAGACTGGCAAAGAATGGTCCTTTAAAAAAAATTAATATTGACCGGCGCGTAGCTGAGCGTGTTAGCAATTTCCGGTACCGGCGACTGCGGCGTCTAAATTAATGGATGACTTGTGGTAGTCGGCGTTACCCACGTCGTAGCTGATCTATCAGCGAAGGACTTTTCGTTTCTTTTCCTGATTTAGTGCTGTAATTCTTAAAATATGGTATTCGATGCAGTGACTTTATGAAAAAATATTCCACCAAGAAGTGCTAAGGGTAGTAAAGGTATTAGAATTTCTTTTATCTCAAAAGCTCCGATATTGCCTTCTTTGCCATATAAAAAAGTATATTATTATAAATAAATTATTGTAAATGCCTAATAATACTATGCTAACTGTTTTTATTAAATTACGACATCTTTTTGTGTTTAAAACGTATATAAAGCTTTCTGACTTACGCACATTTAATTACGAACCGGCAAAAGTATAAAACATACGCATGTACAAAGTATGTACAGAGTAGCTGGATTCCGATTACATATAAGAGATAAGCAAACAACAACAATAAGAATTTAATTTTGAACGTGAAATACTTTTTACCGAAGCTATAAATGAATTCCGCGTGAGTGTATGGCGCGTACTTTCAAGTTTCCGGTTGTACTCGTATACCGCACAGCGGTATATCTATACGAGTACATCAGTAATTATCGTTTTGCATGCACCTTGCTAACATGCTACTATATAATATTATTACCTTTTAATCTTTTATCATTGGTTAACCTATTGCCAATACCGTAACTTATTCGTAAGCTTAAGTACCGTATCAGATTTAACAAGTAGCAGAAAATGACAGTCGAATACAAGAAACGCCTTATCTATTAATAAAGTGTGCAACGGAAGGTGGTGCCGCGTTCGCAGGATGGATGCCGCGCTTCCTCATACTGTGTACGCTGGGTATATTATCTGCTGATAAGTTTTCCGAATTTAAATTACATATTTATTTAATACAGAGACGCAGTATTTTAATTATTATAAAACGACTAGAGGATACCGCGCCGATCTGTTAAAATTATTATAGGCTGGCAACGCGTCCCATGAACGTCATCAGTTGTGTGGATTCATGGCGAATGGCAAAGAGGAATGGATGATCAGCGCGGAATTCCGGCGGTGGATCCAACGGTTCCTCGAAAGCGCACTCCGTTACGCCTATGACGGCGGTGGCGGCCGCCGCTTCCGTTCCCGATTCGTTCACTTCTATTACAAAAAACAGGGTTGATAAATTAGCGGTTATTAATAGCGCATTGAAAACTTTACATCTTTTTACTATGCGACTAATTTGACTAATAAATTAACTACAATATACACCAAATGCGCTTTTATGTGCAGAGAAAAATTGTTTACATGAATGTGTAATTCCTTATGTGCACTTAACCTTCCTTTTTCAATTCTTATGATTTCATTCTGAAAACAGCGGATAAAATGCTGAAAATGTTCAGATTGCCTAAAATGCATATAAACAGCGGCGCTGTATATATGTATTTTAGGCACCAGCGCCCCCAAATAAATTTGAGAAACCAAAAAAGCCATAATTATGGAGATGCTTATCCTGACCTAACGAACCTAGAGTAGTGCTTTTGTAACAGCTAGCTTCAGTCTTTAACGGCTAAACCAAACGAGTAGCAGGAAGCGATGCGCTCCGGCCTACCAGTGCACAGTTCGGTGCACTTTCTTAGTTATTATTTATGATTATTTATTATTATTGATTTTATTACCGACGAAAGCTTTGTGAATGACGTTGGACACGGTCAGCCGATCGTCGTCCACCATCCGGCTGAGATCGGCTTTCTCGAACAGCTGATGCACTCCCAGATTTTTCAGCACCGGCACCAGTTCGTACGATTGCTCCAGTTTGAATTTAGGCAAATACACATCAACCTGCACAAAATAATGTCCAGAAATAAATGGTAAAACCAGAACGACAAGAATTACCCATCTTATTGAACAAACAGTTTACTTGTTTTATTTGTAATCAGTAAGATAAAATTTTAAAATAGTAGGGTAACACTGAAACTTGGAAATTAATGTACGGCGCAATACAGACAATATAAATAAAAGAATCTGACTGAAGTCAAATAAAATCTACTAACTACGGGTTCATTAATATTGAACGGAATGCAATAAAAAATGGGTCTAATATCACTATATACCTTAATTTTCCCATTAGTCCAGCGAAAATTACAACAAAAATAGCATTTAAGTGACGGCAGCTGATAAGCGTGGGATCTTTATGACAAAAATGTCTATTATTATGGCAAAAACAATTATTTATTTTTTTGAACAACTATGTAAAACGGGTATGTCTTGAGTATTGTAAACGTACTATCAAACTGTATTTCCAAAAATTGTTAACAAATGAGACACGGTGGCATAAATATACAGCTACTAAATATGGCAAATAAGTCACTTCGACCAAGCTAAAGGCCGCAGTTTATCCAACGCACTACGAAAATGCCTTACGCGTAGTAGCGTATACCTCTTGTTCTGAGGCACTCTCAACCGCATCCCGCAGCATCCGCACGCTTAAATGCCCCTCCAACTCCTTCAAGCCATTACGCTTTTTAGGCAGCACGATGATCATGGACAATTCATGATTTTTGTAGGGCAGGCGCAGCAGCTGGAAGTGTTCATTCTCGGTGTAGCCGGCTTGGAGAGACTTGTGCATGAGGTCCACCTTGGAAGTCTGTCCGTTGAGATTGGTGAAATCGGCGTCCTTCCAGGTGGCATGTTCCTCGAATTCTTCGTGCCACTGCGCCTTGAAATAAATGGCGTTAACCAGGACAAAAGCGGTGTCCGGGGTCACTGTCTGCGTGTTGACCAGGTCACGGATTTTGTTGTGGGTCTGCTTCTCCACCCATTGGTTGATCTCGGCGACCGCGCCAGCCGGATTGTTTTCGAAATCTGTTTCTCCCACTTCGCTTTTCAACTTATCTACCGGGAAATTCTCGATTATTTGGATGTACCTCGTATGTACTGATTTTTTAAAATAGAATTTATTGATTCTATTTAATGATTCTATCACAGCTTCATGATTAAATAAATTTACTGAATATTTTCTTAGTCCAAAGTTATGGATTATTTAATTCTAATTCAAGATGATTGATTACGTTTGCTGAACATTTTTCCTTCGATTGAAATTATACTGTAGATTCATGAGTAATTAAATTACCGATTATCTTCCAGCTTTTTTGCCCATCGGACAACGATCATGCGATCAATAAATCAGATTTTAATTAAGAACTTAATACAGCAAATTAAATTTCGCCAATTAGTTATTACGGTTTGTACCTGTAATGATGGCTTTGAAATCAGCTTTTACATGCAATCCCTTCCGCAAGTACGCTTTATTGGCCAGCGCCAAGTGATAGTTCTCCTCGCCATCTTCCTTTTTACTGGGCGCAAACACCCGCAACACCTCCCCGTACACATCCAATAGCTGCTTCTCGTTGCCGCCGAAGACTTTCTCCGGATGCAGCATGTTGGTCATCTCCTGTTTAGTAATGCCATCCGCTCCCAAATACGCCAGGAACAGTGCGCTCTGGATGCTGAATGGCGATAGGAAGGCATTCTTCTCGGCATTCGCTTTGTCCTGGATAATACTCTGGTAGATTTTCAAGGAGAACTGATCGGCCGCTTCGCGGAATCCTTCCAAACTGAGCGCCATGTTTTAATACAGTCGACTGGTCGAATTAAAGCGAAGAACAACCAAGCATTCGTCTGGACCATAAATGGTGGAAAAGAGAAATTTTCTTCGGAGATATTATTATGTAGAAGTGAACTGGTTTGCGATATGAAGGAGGATAGCCGGTTGCCGTATCAATAGCGGCATGCGCTTTTATATGCAAGCAATCAGTGCAGATATGAGCGGATAAGTCAGGCGTTTAAAGGTCGTTTGATGCTTAGGAATTATACTGAAGTACTGGATCTCCAGCTACTGCGTGCCACAGATGGGTATAATGCGGTTTCGGTCATGGGATCGGAAATGTTTAATGAGCTTTAGTGTTTTCTAGTTCTTAACAAATGTGCTGTTCGTATACCTAGACTGTTTTTATAACACACTGTACGACGGTACGGGTCTGATAATTCTGCACGTACATTGCGGTGTACTGTACACGATTTAATTTGGAACGGAAGACAAAAACTTGCCGGTCTATTTCCGATCCTCCACATGATCCGAGAAAAAGACGACATAAACTCCCTTTCATTCCAGCATGCGGAAGCTGACAAAAATGGAAGAGTTGTTTCTAGAGTTATCTGTACTCGCTGCACCGAAGAAAATTCTTGTGAGAGTGCATCTCCTGAACCCCCAATAGTACATACTTTCAGGTAATGACCACATCCGTCTTAAATTTTTATTTTCTGGGCACCGCTTTGTCGCGTTTGTTCCTGGTTTTTCTTCGTTTGCGGCCTCGGCTTCTGTATTCGTGTTGCCCCGAAAGAAGCAGGAACCGCCGCCAAAAAATATATCTATGCGCGGCATTGGATACTCGAAAGGTCACCGTTAATAAATGGTCAGAATCTCCTACTAAAGCGTGACAGCGCTTCAACGTTAACCCTCCAGCGGGAGGTACCCGAAGGAGTGCGAGTTTCCTTATAAAAATCGGGATTTCCCGATGAAAAAATTCAATTAAGAAAGGGAATTTTTTGCGAGATGGTGCTGACCATAGGTCAGCCGTGGTGACCATGTTGTCGCCTGACGCCAATGCCCATGGACAGTCTACAGCATATAAACGTTTAATTCTGTAATAACTAGTCGAAAAGTTATTACACAAAAGCAACAACTTCATTAAATAGCCCAAAAAAAGTACTTTAAAACAGAAGTATAGAAGTGGTCAACAAGTTGACCACTGGTCAACAAGTTAACCACTGGTCAACAATAAATTAAAAATGACCAAAAGTCATTTTCATGCATTTTGACCATTACTACTGTACTGATAAAATATAGATTATTACAGTCATATGGTGCTGGACGAAGCGCTCTTTACAAAGTTTAACATAACACTTGCGTCATTTCGGGCACGCCAACCCGCCTTTATGTTTGCTTGTATTGCCTGGGGTTCTATGTTTCCTGGATTTGACCAGTGGCTACAAATGCCATTATCGGAAAAGCGGCGGGGGTAGTCCAGCTGCACTGGTGATAGTTGCTGATTCAGATATTAGTGGTCACTATCACTTTTTGAAATGCACTAGCGGTAGGAAAGTAACCCGGAAGTAATGTGCACATCGCCAATGTGCACAGTACAGTGTGCAACATTCTAGTTTGCAATCGCCCGAGTCCAGTCAAAGTTCCCATGTTTTTTTAAAGCTACCCAGCCCCACTTGCTTGGTTTATCCAAGTGACGCATCGCAAACATAGGTGGAAACGCGTCAGAGCGTAGTGTTGCGCTTCCATTTTACATTGTCATACACACTGTTTCCTCGAACGTGTTGCTGTCTGAACTCTGAAGGCTGACAACCTTCGAGACAATTTTACTATTTTGACCACCGCCCGGGGAGCTGATCCGCAGAAGCGCTTTTTGCCAGCTGCCGATAACCGGAACGGTGTGGCGCATGTTTGCTTACAAACCGACAGCAACTTTCCGGATACGTTATAAAAGCTGATGTCGAAATTGCACCCGCCCGTGGATTCAAGACCCTTCATGGGCAATGGTGTCAGCCGACGACACACGTTTTTCACGGACTGTGGTCATCTATGGTTCAACCTACAGTGTCCGTGTTAACCGTTTTCAGATAGAGCGTTCTCAGGTGTACCTTGTGGATTTATCTCCGGTTTAATTATTCATTCGCTAATTAATTAATTAGCAAGACCTACGACAGCTAGAAAAGTCCAAAATTAACGATTTTTGCGGACCTGTCGTTCGTAATTAACTTGAGACAAAGGCTTCAATTACGTTTTTACTGCTGCTTCGAAGTCCCTTTTTGCTTTTTGTGCTATGGGATACCGATTAACTGTTTCGGATCACTGGGAAAAAAATCCCAAACACCTTGTCGTCGCCTGACGCCAGTGCCCGTCAACGGGTTAAAGAGAGAGTCCAGTAAAATGATATAGGTTCGCTTTACGTACTATTCTACATAAAACTTCCTTTGCCTCTTTTCAACGGCACGATAATACTGGAAGGAGAATCAGCGCTGTTATCTGACTAACGGATTCGACTTGGGTATTCGAATTATTGACAGCATGACTTCTGAAGATATTGCTGTGTGTGAGTGTTTCGACTTGTAATTGCGCCCGCAAATTGCTGCGCGGTATATGTAAAGTGGTTGTGTACGATCTGCCACCGGAAGGACAAAAGCATCACATTGTCCCGGACGTTCTAGCAGCAGAAAATGGCAGCCGGATAACAGGAAACATTTTATATAAGTTATGCATTGGAATATCGTGCCGCTCGCAGGATGGATGCCGCGCTTCTTCGTACTGTGTATGTCAGATCTGCTAATTTATTTTCCGATTAAAATTATTTTATATGGAGAGGTGATATTAAAAAGTAATCGGCTGGAGGAAACGTTGAGATAACGCGCCGAGTCTGCTAATAAAATTAATATTATAAGCTGCCGACGCGTCCCATGAACGTCAGTAGTTGTGTGGCTTCATGCCGAATGGCAAAGAGGAATGGATGATCAGCGCGGAATGTCGGTGGTGGTTCCAAGCGTTCTTCAAAACTGCACTTCATAATGCCGATGACGGCGGTGGCCGCCGCCGCTTCCGTTCCCGCTTCGTTCACTTCTGTCACATCAAAGAAGAAACGTTAGCGGTTATATGTGCATATACACGTACCTAGTGGTTCTTGCGCGTTTATACGAGTATTTAGCTGGTTGCTGAAATTTTACAGCGTCAAGCTGTGCATATTTTTGCACTCGTTGTTTGATTGAAAGTCCTTTGAATAATTGCCGGATATGCATGATTTCCCTGTTGTCGTTCTTTTTTGTTTTGCCGACTGCGAATCGGCGACTACTTTTCGCTCGTTTTTGAACAGAAATTATTGTATGTATGGGTAGTGTTTTATTTCAGTTGAATTTGCGGCAACAGGGTGACTTTTATTGCGGTGTCAGCCTTAATTTTATTTAATACAGCTCTTCCAGAGTGCAAATGTTCGTGAACAATTAAGCATCGACATATTGCGTTATATAGTTAGGAAGCGAGAAATTATTATTTTTTAAAGATTGTCAATGTCGAAAGCCACGTGCAGCTCAACGGAAAAATTTCGGAAGAAAATGCAACAGCAGCGCTGCAGTATGTAGATGTACATAGATAACAGACGAATGCTATGTTTCACAGTTTTCCGACGCGACCCAGGAATGTCAGTAGACCGGTGGACTGGTGTTGGATGGCAAAGAGAAACGGGTGATCAGCACGGAAAACCGGTTTTTCCATCAGAAGGAAATTCATACTGCGCAGCATTACGCCCACAACGGCCGTGGCGGCCGCCGCTTCCGTTCCCGACTCGTTCACTTCTGTTATACAACAGCGTACGTAAATTAATTTGCGGTTATTACTGAACTGACGGAATTTGCGGTTATTACTGCACAGATGCAGTGTACCTATAATTATGTACAGTACTACAAGCGCTGTTGTTTTCATATATGCAGATGTAAAAACTGCTAACGTGAATGGGTTATTATTACCATCTGTACAAATGCCAACTTATATAGAAGTATGTACAAAGTACGCTGTAACTGTTGCAAATAAACTAATTTTGACACTTTTCACTGCATAAGAGTTTTTTGAATTCGTCTTTTTTATTGCTGGGAGTTGTGGTCATTTGTAACAAATGATGAAGTGATAAAGAGGGAATTCAAGTGGTTTGTAAACTTTTAAACTTTTAAACTTTTAAACCTTTAAACTTTTAAACCTGCTGCACCTGGAGTACTTAAGCTGTCTTAAGGTTTATAACACTTCTTTGAATCAGCTAAAAGTTCTTGACTAATTTTTTTAGCTACCTAAAATTTTTAAACTAATTGTTTTAGTTTTAGCCAGGTTAACCGCAGTTAACCGACTAATTAGTCGGCTAATTTTAGTTTTTTTTCATGATATGGGTAGTTCTTTATTTGGCTCAAATTTGCGGCAGCAAAGTAACCTTTATTGTGATGTCAGCCTCTTTTATTTATTGCAGCTCTTCCAAAGTCCAAATGTTCATGTGCAATAAAAGTCATAATTCTTCATAGTTACAGGAAGCGAGAAACTATTAATTTTTGTAGATTGTCTTAATGTCGAAAAGCAATGTGCAGCTCAACGGGAAAATTCCAGAAGAAAAGGAGCAGCAGTGCTGCATATATACTGGACATGACAGATTAATGCCATGTTTCACAGTTTTCCGACGCGACCCAGGAATGTCAGTAGGCCGGTGGACTGGTGTTGGATGGCGAAGAGAAACGGGTGATCAGCACGGAAAACCGGTGGTTCCACTATACGGATATTCATACTGCACAACATCACGCCCACAACGGCCGTGGCGGCTGCCGCTTCCGTTCCCGACTCGTTCACTTCTGTTACACAACAGCGTAGATACGTTAATTAGCGGTTATTACGGTACAGATGTAGTGTACCTACAATGTACAGTACTACCATCGCTTCTATTTTCATATGCAGATAAAAAAAATGCTTCCGAGAACGGGTTATTATCGCTCTCTGTGCAAATGCTAATTTTTATATGTATAGACCACAGAATACGCTGCAACTGTCGCACTAACTAATTTTGACACTTTTCAGTGCATGAGAGTGAGTTTTCCGAATTCGTCTTTTTTATTGGAGGGAGTTGCGGTTGCTTATAACAAAGGATGAAGTGATACCTTGGGAATTCAAGTGGTTTGTACTGAGTTCCTTTCTAATCCTGCTGTACAATAAAGTGTACAGAGTGCTTAACCATACGCTAACCGTGCTTAAGGTTTACAAACACTTAATCTTTGAATACATATCGTATACGTATATCCACGCATGAGCCGCATATAAGAACATGTAATTTCCTTATTTACGTTGTTTCTTGAGTGATTGACTGCGAGGTTGCGAATGCATTTGATCTTTTTAGGCAGTAAAATACTATTAACTATATATTTTTCCTTTGCGCCCAGTGATATAAGCAAAAAGTGGTTGTATATATGCAGTACGAATCACAGTCTTCCGACGCGACCCAGAAAAGCCAGCAGTCCGGTAGACTGGTGTTGGATGGCGAAAAGAAACGGGTGATCAGCACGGAACACTGGCGGCGCTTCCCGATGAACAAGAGCGCTTTTTTTCTTGGCAATGACCGCCGTGGCGGCGGCTGCTTCCGTGCCGGATTCGTTCACCTCTGCAATCAATCCCTCAGAAATTTAACCGCTGCTTACGGTTAAGTTTTGTTAATAATTATTACGAAGTTTATTAAGTAATTAATTTTATCCAACCAAAAGTGGAAAGTACTGAGTTTATCGATTTTACAAATTATCAAACACTGTAATCAAACACATGCAGTCGAACACACCAACCAATGCCCTCGGTGTCCGTTGTCGCTAAACATTTTAAACCATAATATATTGGTGATTACATTCATTTTATTTACCATAACACAATGTCGCTACATCCATTTAATTTATCAGATTTTTATACACCATTTTTCTTCGTTTATAGTTTTTATTTATCAAAAGTATCGTAACACGATGCTCTCTGGAAATGAGCAAAATTCTGTCGCGTATGAAAAAAAGTATATTCATTTCCATTCTGTTCTATATTGTTCTGTTCGACTATTCAAATGTGTTAAAATGCTGAAGTCATCGATTAACGGTGAAGGAAAGCATAAAAGACAGAAAGCTGAAAACTTGATCAGCACATCATGCAGCAGCTCAAAAGCCGAACGCGAAAATTGTGTGCTGTGTTAATAACGATGGATTAGTTTGACAAGACAACGACACGACCCAGGAAAGCCAGTAAGCCGGTGTGGCGGTGCTGGATGGCGAAGAGAAAGGGATGGTCAGCACGGAATATGGGCGGTGGATGGGAAAGGCCGTATAGACTGCAGTCCACGGCAACGATGGCCGTGGCCGCCGCCGCTTCTGTCCCGGCCTCGTTGACCTCTGTAACCAGCCTCACGCTGTACTATTTCGCTGCACCAGCGTCACGCACGGCAATATAAATATCCTGTTAAATTAAAAATATTATTTGACTTTTGAATCTCTATAATTTAAATATAATTATAGCCGCACATGATTGGTTGTTTGAAATTTTTACAATTGCTTAATGATTCATTTCATACTTCGGTTTTTAGTTCTTTCGAGTTGTGATAAATACCCAGTACCATAACATGCGATTATATCGAACTCATGCTTCTCCGCGCAGTATACCACGTTCGAATCGCAAGCAGCTGTGTCGAGATAATCCCAAAGAGAGCGATTATAAGAGACCGGTGTTCACAATGATTCGGAAAAAATGAAGAAACAGTTGGCTCCGAAATAGAAATATGTACGCATTGGCGGCATTGTACAGTTTTGCGACAGGACCCAGAAAGATCAGCAGATCGGTGGCCCGGTGTTGAATGGTGAAGAGAAACGGGTGAAACGGAACACCGGCGGCTCTTCCTCGCGCTTAATGCGGCTGCGACGCGCAGCGAGCACCGCCGAAGCGGCGGCTGCTTCAATGCCGGATTTGTTTACAAGGAATTAATCAGAAATCTCTTGTCGGTAAATTCCTGCAGTTCCAAAAATTATCCATCGATTTTGTTTCTTATTTGATTTCAATAGAATGCTTTATTGCGCACGGTCTATCTTGTGTTTTGCTGTAGTTTTTTTCTTTTACCGTTGGGTAACGCTTTCTGATACTGTTTTTCGTATACCTCGTTTATATACAGTACGAGTCGTCTAGTGTCTTTTTAGCAAAGTATTTCCTTGAATAATTTCTGTTATTTTGTTTCACATTTTGTTTGTTGATTAAAACAAAAACATTCAACAGGCATAAACGTTAAAAAAATTAAAATTATGATGATTACCGCATGTCAAACTATTGGGCTGCAGGATAAGACGTTCGTGAGTAAAGAATTATATTAAATTATACTAAAGCGGACTCCGATCGCACTTTTACAAGGCTGCGACGCGGCCCAAGAAAGCCAGTAAGCCTGTCTGGCGGTGCTGGATGGCGAAGAGGAAGGGATGGTCAGCGCGGAAAATGGGCGGTGGATTGGGATTTACGAACATACTGCAACCGAAGGCGACGATGACCGCCGTGGCCGCCGCCGCTTCCGTCCCGGCCTCGTTGACCTCTGTAAACACCCTAATGCTAATTTTTGTTGCACCGGTGTGTATGGCGCGCATGAACACCTTCGTTCCAATGTTCTGTAATTTGTTGGTTCAATTTTTTTTGTATATGTTATCTACGTAGATTTCTATTTGTATTATGATGATAAAAGCGTAACTGGTTTTTCGAACGACATTAATGTTGATGTGATATGGCACATGTATTTTTCCGGTACATATATGGTATGATTCGGCTGGATTTCTATTGGTTGCCGTGATAATTGGCGGTATAAGCTCGATGCTGGGAATATTTTGCAAAAATTAATATTGATCAAAATTTCTTACCGACAAAAGCTTTGTGAATGACGTTGGACACGGCCAGTCGTTCGTTTTCCACCATCCGGCTCAAATCGGCTTCCTCGAACAGCTGTCGGACGCCCAGACTTTGCAGCACCGGCACCAGTTCGTACGATTGCTCCAGTTTGAATTTGGGCAGATACACATCAACCTGCACAGATCAGTTCCCAGAAATAAACTGTTAAACCAAAACTATGAAAATCAACCAGCTTACCAAACAAAAACTACAGTTGCCTACATGCATGATACAGCAATATAAATAAAATCACAAGGCTGTAATAAAAACAAATCTTTTTATCTTTTTGAAGATCATAATAATTATACGGTACAATACAGTCTTTTACAGATATAGTACGAGTACCAACAAAAGAATAAGACCCTAGTCAGATGGAATTTATAAATACGTAAAACAGTTAAAGGCATACAACAAAAACATACTGTAGCAATATTCTACAAAAACAAATTACATTCCTTAATTTTCCGAATTTCCCAGCGAAAGTTAAACAAAAATAACAGTTGACGGCAAGTGCCTATCTGTAGCTAAGCGTTGGAGTTTTATTACAAAAATATTGTTTTATTTATTTAAGCACACCTACATAATTTGGACGTGATATTTTAGAAGTACTTGATTTTTATAGTGCTTGTCCTTAATTGCTTTATAGCCAATGCACTACGAAAATGCCTTACCTCGCGTTCTGAAGCCTTCTCAACCGCATCCCGCAGCATCCGCACGCTTAACTGGCCCTCCAACTCTTTCAACCCGTTACGTTTTTTAGGCAGTACAATAATCATGGACAGCTCGTGATTTTTATAGGGCAGACGCAGCAGCTGGAAGTGCTCGGTCTCGGTGTAGCCGGCCTGCAGGGACTTGTGCATGAGATCGACCTTGGAAGTCTGCCCGTTTAGATTGGTGAAATCGGCGTCCTTGTAGGTGGCATGCTCCTCGAATTCCTTGTGCCACTGCGCCTTGAAGTAGATGGCGTTGACCAGGACGAAAGCGGTGTCCGGGGTCACTGTCTGCGTGCTGACGAGGTCACGGATTTTGTTGTGGGTCTGCTTCTCCACCCACTGGTTGATCTCGGCGACGGCGCCAGCCGGATTGTTTTCGAAATCAGTTTCACCCACTTCGCTTTTCAATTTATCTACCGGGAAAATTATCGATTTTATACTCAGATGTGTTTACTGATATTGTAAAATTTAACTTATTGATCATTTTGCTTAATAATTAATCGAAAATTATAAAATATTTTTCTTAGTTTAAATTTATTGACATGAATTGCATTTACTCATTAATATTGTGAATTTCCCAATTGATTAAATTTATTGAATAATTCATTGATTCATCATTTCTAATGAAAAATATCGATTATTTTTCGTAATACTGCAGAGTTTTTTATTTGAATATATATGTCATTACAGTAAGCAAATACTCGTAACAATTTCGTCTCGGTTGCAATCGTAGCTAAAATCGAGATTATCTGGATTAATTTACAACTATTATGATTAATTTACTATCGAGCTGTTTCTGCCCAGCCAACAACGAGAATAAATTAGAAAAATTTTAGTACCAGACTATAAATCATCATTAAACAATTTAAACCGATAACGGTACGGCAACTGCTAAATATTTAAAATCAATAACTGGCTAATGGGTACAGATAAGATTTTTATCGTATGCAAATAATGTAACTACATAAAAACTACGCGAGTAACTGGGCTTTTCAAACCATATTCGCCGGCATACTGTAGATCAGCGCGATAAAATATAATTTTTGTTTTATTTATTGTTATGATGTACCTTTAATGGTGGCTTTGAAATCGGCTTTCACATGCAATCCCTTCCGCAAGTACGCTTTATTGGCCAGCGCCAAGTGATAGTTCTCCACACCATCGTCATTTTTGCTGGGCACAAACACCCGCAACACCTCCCCGTACACATCCAAAAGCTGCTGCTCGTTGCCGCCGAAGGCTTTCTCCAGATGCAGCGTGTTGGCCATCTCCTGTTTCGTGCTGCCATCCGCGCCCAAATACGCCAGGAGCAGTGCGCTCTGGATGCTCAACGGCGACAGGAATGCATTCTTTTCCGCATTCTCTTTATCCTGGATAATATTCTGGTAAATCTTCAAGGAGAACTGATCGGCCGCTTCGCGGAATTCCTCCAGATTGGGCGCCATATTTTAATACAGTTAACCGATCGAAAAAAAATCGAAGAACACAGAAGCCGACGGTTGGAGTGTAAAATGCAGAAGAGAAAGTTTTGTTCGAGGGTTATTAGTATGCAGAATAAAACTGGTTTGCGATATGAATGCAGAAAGCCGACCGGTTGCCGGATCAATAGCGGCATGCGCCTTTATATGCAAGCAACCGAAGATATGGGCGGATGAGTCAACCGTCTGTCTGAAGGTCGTTTGAGGACAGGAATTATAATGCATCGTAATGCATCTCCAATCTTCGCGTGCCTGGTGCCGGGTGCGCTTATTTAACTCTCCACAGTAGACGGTAAAGAGGAACTGCAATTTTCCACAAAAATCAGTTACTAACACGGTTGCTTTATTAGAGAAAAAGATATCGGTTGATTTTAGCAATATGATTACACTGAAACTTCTCTACAACATACACCGTCCGTTCCCGGCTTTCTGAATGTTACAGAGGGGTGTATGTTATACAGAAGCACTGCCCCAGGGACACTGCCCTCAGGGGCACAGCCCCCGGGGGTGTTCCTTAACCAAAAAATTAACAAAATATCATTATTCGGTCTGTATGGACATTATTCGGTCTGAATGTTGGTTTTGCTGTCCTTTTGCACGCTTGGAGTTGGAAGATCCGGTACTAAACAGATTAAAAACAGAAGCCGGAACTTCCTTTTAGAGACACCGAAATGGTTTTTTTACCCCAGCCCAGCCAACCGTATATTACGCAGGGGTTGAATAAGCCGGTAAAAATGTTACCGGTTCCATAAAAGGTGTATGTTATAGCTGTAAAGGGGTGAATGTTATAAAGAGAACTGCCCCTGTGTTATAGTCTACCGGACGGTTTGGTTCCCAGCCTCATGCATGCAGTATTAAAAGGGGTGAATGTTATAGGAAGGTGAATGTTAAGAGGAGTTTCACTGTAATAGGGAAACGCGTGAAAATATTTGAATGAAGTTTAAGGTGATAATTACGGTGTAGACAACAGACGCACCAGAGAATTAGCTTTGGTTGAGTTCTAAGAGATTGAGTATGCGTAGTACATGGCCGCTCGAGAATTTTCTGATGTCGGCACAAAATAATTAAGTAGACAAGTTACTGAAAACCCTTTGCGTGTCGCCTTGTACAACTACTTGTATTAATTGGGCGTAATACGTAAATAATTTATTTTGTAACATTATTTCAACGGTCTCGGTATATACTGTATTCGTAAGTCGTAACATAATAATTTTTATTGACACTTTATCGGCAGTATAGTATAAATCATTGAGAACTTAAAGCATGAGAGTCAGTGCGTGCAGGGCAGCACTGTCGTAGCAGATTAAAATCAGAGGGAGAAGCGGCAACGAAGAAACCAGCTACAAAATAGCCTGCTGGCACAGCAGTCTAAAATTCAAGTAAAACTGTAAACCGACTTCCATGCCCAACCTAACGCCACAATTTCTGGAACCAAATCTTCATCTCCTTCTGTGAAATCTGCACCCCGTAAGGATATTAAATCAAAAAATCCGAAGCGAAGGGCCGGGGGAAAGATCGTACGAAATCGAAGGCACCGGGGAACGGATAAATTCGGGACAGCATGAACGTGTCCAAAAGGCTTTTAGCCTTCGTGAGTATCATTGTGTCTAAATTAAAAGTACGTAATCTGATCGACCCGGGTATCACCGTCCTTTCCACCTTCCCCGACGAGCGACTTCCACCGCAATATTGACTAGCAAAGTGCCAAGCTGCCTACCACTCGTCCTTTGCCAAATCCCGGAAGTAAAAGTGAAAGCGCCCCAACTGACCTGTGCAGTGTGCATCACACGCGCCGGTTCCGTTCCTTCACAGAATCTTTGATGATTGCACTCGTATAGATTAATGTCAATTTATACTCGCTCGCTAATTCGCAATGCAGTACCCGCAAAAATTTTCTACCATTTGCCCCTATATAAATCCATAATTATTGTTAAATGTACAATAATAACAAAAATTATTTGCACTTGGAATTTCAAAAAGTAGGATCCTGCATTATGAATACAAATAATTGGTAAATGCATGCAAATTATGCAGTTTTTGAGTGAATGGATTCGAACTAGCAAGCAGTCATACGCACAAACAAGTCGAAAAGTTGGGCGTCTTTATGACTTCGCTCATCCCCAATGCTGTTGCCTTTCGATATTCTAGATATTTGATAATGTCACTAATAATTATCCAGTTACAATAAAAAACTGAAAAGTATGTATGCGCTCCGTGTGCTTTGGAATTCGTAACTGACAGGACAATATCGAAGTTATTCCTTATATTTTGAAAACAAGCAGCTACGCCATCGGCGCCGACGAAAGCTCAAGAGCGGTCAACACGAGGCGTTTGCCGTTTTGCCGTTTGGTCAGCTTGACAGTGAGATGGCTATCCGAGTTATCTGTAGTTGACGTTAATAGAATAGGAAATTCATTTTCCCGCTATTTCTGGAGGAAGACCCAGCCCGTGACAAGTAAGACAGAGTTGCCGGTTTTGACGAGAACACCTACAGTCTGTTCATGTTTGTGAAAGGAGCTAGCTGTACGCGAACTGAAGTCGTGAACCACTTGTTGCGTCGCCGGCTACTGGCCGGTCAGCTTTCGGACAACTTCCGAACAACCGTCAAAAATTCCGCAGACAAATTAAAATCAACATGGGAAATGTCGCACCGGCGCAGGGTAAACGTAAAGCAGAGACACAAGACAAGTCGGATGAACTGCCGTCAAAGGTTAACAAGATCGAAAAAGAGTAAAAATGTGAACAGCAAGGCAGCCAGATCTATGGAAAAGGCCCTCTCTTCGAAACGAGCAGTCCTGCATGCCCAGTCACCCGTTAAATTACCGGTAGAAAGCGTTAAGGAGTCAGTGTGCGAAGAGCAGTCGCTGATTACTGGACGACCAAAGGCGCCAGTGTTCATACAGCAATACCCGGTACAGGAAGCATGGCCAGAGCCGAAACCTCGGGCAAAAAGCAGCATCGAGGAAGATGAGGCGGCGGCAGCCGTGCTTCAGCAGTTAATGGACAATGCCAATAATTCAATGAAGTCCAGTCCGAGCGACGAAGATCCAATAATTCTACCAGTACATGAAGCATCGCCAGAGCCGGGATGCCGGACGGAAAGCGATATTAAGGAAGACGAGGAAGCGGCAGCGATGCTTCAGCAGCTACTGGAAAGCTACAGCGATCCGGTCCGCGAAGAACCAGTTATTCATATTCCTGACCGTGATGACGACACTAGGCCGGAACTGGCACGGATCCAGGTACAGATAATATGAGAACCATGATCGCAATATTGTCGCATTCAGTGCTTTTAAAGTTTTAACACCCTTAAGGCTTAAATTAATTCCGCCAGGTTTAAGAGTAACCTTATTTACGGCAGCGCCGCCGAAAGTACGGAAAGTACGCTACTGACGTAGAAAACAATCAGTCGATTCCATTACTTTTTCAGAGTAATTTTTGTTCGTACCTTGTAGTTCCAAATTACCAATAATATACCAATTGCGCCAACACGAATCGCGACATACTTACATCGAATTTCACCCTTTACATCCTTACATCGAAGCTCAAAAACGGCCTGATTGGCTGGGCTTCGATGTAAGTCAATTTTTGCTCAAAGTCTGTCGCGGGGCGGTGACGTAAACCGTTACACAGATGGGCGTACCTTGTAACGGGTCTAAGCGACGCCCTGTTACTTACAAACTTCGCTTTTCTGTGGTTTTGATTGGTGGGTCAGCATTCTGAGTTAGATCAAGGCTGCCCACCGCCAATGGCAAAATTCGAAACCACGTGGTACAAATTCAGTACTTTGAGTGGTCTATCAAGAAAAAATCACAACTTGTTTGGTGTCCTTTATTTTATTACGAGTATTTCTTTTTAATTATTCTATTTTTTGAAATATTTGTCCATATAAATGGAGTTTTCGCATGAAAGGCTTTTTCATTTTACAATTTCCTGACGGAGATCATGCAGGGTAGCCTGCTCACTGGGTTCCCAGTTGTTTGCGTCTGGGCTATTATCAGTGCTACGAGCAAACGTTGTTTATCCTTTACCCACTCAGATATTTTGTGGATAAGTATTTTAGCAAGTTATGCAGATAAGCTAAGAAGTAGCTGGAAAAATTTCAAATCTTTTCCGCTTTCTTGGAAAATCTG
The DNA here is from genome assembly GCF_019649055.1 of Paramacrobiotus metropolitanus. NCBI lineage: Eukaryota > Metazoa > Tardigrada > Eutardigrada > Parachela > Macrobiotidae > Paramacrobiotus > Paramacrobiotus metropolitanus. The sequence goes on from NW_026570309.1 coordinate 223,157, forward strand.
CAAAACAATGTTGTTGACGTTTCTTCAATTATCTTGCGGGGAACCCTGCGTGCTGGCTAACCAGCTGGCTCTTGTTAATGCAGCAGTACCTACTGGGCAGAGTGTTTGATTCTTGCCAGCCTTTATTAACTGGATAGCCATCCATGGTAAGCAAGACCATCAAATGAAAACTTTTATTATTTTACGACTTATAGTATGTGAAATACTTTCAACCAAAACTTTCAGATTACGCAATAAAGCGAGCATGTTTGTGATTATTCTTTTTCATCTGGTTGCGGGTTCCCGCTTATCTGGCTACCCAGAGGAAGATATTTGACAAATAACTGTCATTTTGCTGTTGTGCGGTGTATAAGGCCAGCTTGGTGAAATTTTTAAGTTGCGAGCCAGGGCATTTATTTTATATTTCTGACGCCAGAAAAAAGTAATTCTCAATAAAGCCGTAATTTCAATAAATATCGGCAATAAGCAGCACGTATAAATCGAACATGTCAGCGTCACCTATTGAGGTATGTGCGTCCTGTCTGTTTTGCGCACACCGTCCCCGTTAACACGGACATACATGCAAGCCGTGAAAACGGGCGCGGTTTTGCATACTTTGTATGTAAATGCACGCTGAAATCTTTGTAAGTAAGTCCCTGATGCGCCTATGCGCAATGACTATAATATTATCTCTCCGAGAACTGGAAGCAGGCGGCTGTGTGTGAGTCAGTGTGACTGTGTTACGAGCTATGATTACCGCCACCGGTGGCGGGTCTTATGAAAGTTTTCTAAAATTTAATACTGTAAACATTCCCGTATTTAAAATTTAATAGCTAAGCAGACTAAGCTAAGTAGCCTTAAGTTTGCTTGATTGCACTTGTAACTTGTTGCAGAAGTTCAGAACGATTACATAGAAGTATTCATCTTTTTCTGCTATCCTTACAGTTAACTGACAATCGAATACAGCGATCACCCGTAATGTCTACGCAGAAATCAACGTTGCCGAAGGCCGTGCACGACATGAAGCGTGTCGTGGAGAAGACATGTGGCAAATCCATGGAGGCTGGCGTCGTGGAGCGTCTAGTGGATTTCGAGTACGAATACGTGATGGAGCTGCTCCAGGACGCCCGTCACATCTCGCAGTACCTGGGCAAGAAGGACATCGACGTGGAGGATGTGAAGCTTGCCAAGGAGATGAGCGACAAGAGCACGGCCAATGCACCCCGACCCAGCAAACCCGTGCTGACGGCGCTGGCGCAGAAAATCAACGAGATCCCCTTGCCCCAGATCAAGCAGACCTTCGGATTGCGGATACCCGGGGATCGGTTCTGTATGACGTCGTGCAATTATCAGACGATGGACGTGGTGGAGCACGAGGAATCCCCGACGATGAATGGGGGGCCGTGATTGTGTTGTCGTTTTTTTGTATGTTGACGGAGGGGAGAATGCTGCACCACGGGCGGCTGTAATCTGTTCGGTCTGCTGAACGGACAAATTGTTAAATTAATGACAGTATTCAGTGATATTTTCTCTCTTGTTTATTGTGTATTCTAGTACTTCTACTCTTGTCTGTTGAGACATTCAATTATTCGGTGAGCTAGTTAAAGCCTAGTTTATGGTTAGCACATCTGAAATAAAAACCATGATAAAATCAGCAGCAGTTTTTTACAATTTATACTCGCCTTCGATTCGGTCGATTTCTGTACGAGTAGCATTTTTGTGTGCGCCATTACGCCAGTTGGCATGATTTTCGCATCGGTTTGCTCCCAATCAACGCATCTGCAACATGAAATCCTTTTTTTATGATTTATTTTTAATTCCAACAGATGACTTGCAAAAAAAGCCACATTCTTTACGGAAACGAAAAAAGAAACAAATGGGGATTTTGAAAAATCTGCAAGACAAAACCGCATTAAACTGCCACGTCGGGCGGTTGTAATTGCCACAAGCGCCGGAAGTCCTTGATTTTCCGTTCTTTTCAATTTTCAGCTTATAGCCTTCACTGAATTATAAATCACGTCAGATAGAAAAGTGATTTCCACAGGAGAACAGGCCAACTGGAAGGAAATCGCCCGTGTGTGTTACGAGCCGATGCGTTTCCGGCAGTCAAAATACAGTACCGCACTCAGACCGGTACTATAGGGCGAGTTACTACGAACTTGCGAGTGTAGTGTACAATACAGTATTACTGTTTGACCGTAAAGTTTTTATCAGAATAATTCGGCATTCTGTACTGTATTTTAGGCTGTAAACTAAAACTGAATTAGGCTTTGACATATTGCAACGCTTTCGCTTTGCCAGTTTTAGTCAGAAGGATGTACGGTATGTTGCTAATTATCGTGTTGTATCTGTACCTCGTATTTTGGGAAAGCGTCGGAAACGTATCGCGAGTTTTACATAAGTTGTTGTGGTCCATATGGCCAACCATGCCGACGTGGAATGCCAGCTCGTACAATTCTTACGTAGCCCAGACAGACAGATTGTGCCGAGCCGGCGCTGCCAATCATATTTCTTCACGTCGTTAGCAGTCGTCAGTCCTTCGCCGTTCTAGAAGAGTGGCACCAATTCGCAGATTCACTTTGTCCCGGATTGTGCATTCTCCTCTTTTCCGTGCAACAATGGGTCTCCTTGGTGTTAGTGTGATTTTATTGGGTAGTCTTGCCATCCTGGGTTATGCCGAGGATCCAGCGAAAGGACCGAAAGTCACGGATAAGGTAAAAATGCAGTCAACTGAGCATTCGTGAATGAAGAGAACTGCTCTTTCTGCATCTGCTGTATGTTCCATCATTTATTGTGCCAGTTGGCCATGCATGCTGTGTGGTTTGCAGGTGTTCTTTGATATTGAGATCGGAGGCGAGAAGGCCGGGCGCATCGTGATCGGACTGTTTGGGAAGACGGTGCCCAAAACGGTGAAGAATTTCGTGGAGCTGGCACGGCGTCATGAGACGGAGCCCAGCGCCGACGGCTCACTGGTGGGCTACAAGGGCAGCAAATTTCACCGGGTGATCAAGGATTTCATGATCCAAGGTTAGCTGATGGCGATGCACTCGAGTGCCGCGCTAATCGGGTGGTGCAAGGGCTTTTCTAATTTTTGAATATTTATAACTACAGTCTTCGCTACTCATTTCCGCTCATGCATCCATCCACTGGTTACTGAGTAACTCATTGACTTTTTGCCTTTTTACAAACCCAAATTACTAAATTTTTGTAATGTGTTTTGTATTATTTATACTTGTTGTGTTGCGTTTGTTCCATTTTACTTGAATTTCTTGAACAGCTTTTTTTGGAAAAGAATCTAAGTTCAAAAGAAATTTGAATTTTTGAAATCTGTTATTGACAAATAAAATGATTTACTGTATAATTAATAAGAAAAGTGAATAACATGAAATTTAATTAATAAAGTGTTTATTGTATTTTTTATTGTATATGTAAATTGTTATTGACTGCACATTTTCAGCTTTGACTGCCTTTGAGTACGTTATACTCGTATGTAAGTACTTAAATTACGATTTATGTAATTGGAAATGTTGCTGGTTGCAGGAGGCGACTTCACGAAAGGTGATGGAACTGGCGGCAAGAGTATTTATGGAGAACGCTTTGCTGACGAGAACTTTAAGGTAAATATTTCTCGTACTGTAAGTTAAGGTGAATCTAACAACTATTATCTATGTAGTTTCAAAGATTAATACAATTCGCATTGACGATAAATTAAAGAATATTTTCCGCTGTTGTAGCTGAAGCACTACGGTGCTGGCTGGCTGTCCATGGCCAACGCTGGTAAAGACACCAACGGAAGCCAGTTTTTCATCACAACCGTCCAGACGACGTGGCTCGACGGGCGCCACGTGGTGTTCGGAAAAATCCTCGAAGGCATGGTACGGTGAAGCTAAATATAATTAATTCCAGGGATGTACTTCGAAGATACTCTGTAGCTGTACTTTTGCAAATTTTTGTTGAATTAAAATCAGCAATTAATATTCGTGAATTAAACCGTCTCAGTGGGCGGATTAATTTTGAATTAATACGTATTAATATTACTGCGATTAAATCAGTTGTTTTTGTACCGTTGATACTGATGGTCTTATGTACGTTGATCATTCATATGGGATTTTAATGGACTTCCAAATTTACAGTCTTTTTGCCGGTTTTTGTACTAGTGTTTTTGGCGTCGTTCACGTTTTTTCAAAAAATTATAAAAAATTCTTGCGCATTGTAATGCATAGAGTCGATGTTATTTTCAGGATGTGGTTAGGAAAATCGAGAAAGGCGAGACAGATCGTGGCGACAAGCCGAAGAAGGAAGTGGTCATTGCGGATTCGGGTGTGATTGAGGTGCCGGAACCCTTTTCGGTCGGCAAGGATAACGCTGTTTAAAACTCAGACGCTGCGCGTAGATATTGGTTAATTTGTGCCTTTTAGGTTTTTCGTTATTCAAATTTGTTTTATCGCAGATCATTTTGATCGATGGGGATTTTGTTGTTAATTTTTAGGATTTCTGTCAAACTTTTAACTTTCTGGTCAACCGGTTTATGTTATCTCTGATGTACTTTTGGCTGCTTGCATAGAGAAAAAACTAGTAAAAATCTTTTATGTTTGTAATTTCGTATTGTCAAGTCCAAACGGTTTGTGCATCTGCAAATAGTGCCAAATACAGTGTTTGACTGTGTTTCCAATTTCGAAATTCCACGTACAGAGACGTCACACGTGTACTCTTGGTAATAATTTTATCGTTTTGTCCAAAATGATCTACATCGTTGGATTTTATCCACAAAAAACATCTGTCTACACAATTAAATGGAAGAATGTTTTTGAAAAGTTTGCAACCAAACATGTGAATGTTAAAATTGAAAATTCTGTGGAAAACGCAAAACGCGTAGATATGTACTTACAGTGGACTTCAAAAAGGTGATACATTCGGTCCGCGACCGACAATTCATTAGTCAAGACCAAATGACCAATAAAATGACCAATAAACTGCAAACATGCAACTGAGCACAGACTCATGCTGAATTCAAACACTTGCGCCGCGCACAGTTCCGAACGCAAACCATCCACCGATACCTCAAACGAAAGAAAAAACAATTACAAGAATTTTGATACCAAACAAGCTGTTTTTTATGCGATCTAAAAGAAAATCGAGGCACTCAAAGTTTCTCGTAGACAAAGCTCCCCTTAGACAATTTGAATCCACGGTTGAGTTTCAGTTTTCACGCAGAAAAAGTATGCTTTGTCTACGAGAAACTTTAAGTGCCTCGATTTTCTCTTGGACTCCATAAAATACAACTTGTCTGGTATCAAAATTCTTATAATTTTTTTCTCTTTCGTTTGAGATATCGCTGGACAGTTTTCGTTGGGAAATGTGCAAGTTGCAAGTGATAATATCAGCAGGCCGATGGCCAGCACGGAAGTTGGGTGTTTGAGTACAGGTAAGTTCCTGGTTGCGCGCGTTTTGTGGGTGGGTGGGTTTTGTAACACCTTTTTGAATTCCATTGTATTGCTAGGCGAACCTTTCATGGCTTTATTCAGGCAGTGATGGCTGCCAATCAACTACGAAAGTCTCCACATCTACTGCCGGCACTGTTCAGTCAGCATACTCGTATAAAAAGTCAAAACCAAACCGGGTAAATCTTTCTTTCATTTACACTTGACGATTCGCAACCTCAGGCGGCTCTACGCACTATTCACCAACATTTGCAACAATGACAATTTTTTTCCACGAAGCGCAACATCCGCGGCGGTTTCGATCTTCCGTGTGGGCAGTGACTGGGCCCAAGCGGACGACGATTTGCTGATATGCTCTACTTCAAAAATTGGCGAGAATATTATTATCCCAAGTGCTTAATAGAACCAGAAACCGTGTTTCCTGTTACGGCGGTAAATTTATCAGTCCGTAGTGGAAATTTCAGGCGGCATCAGGACAATGTATAAAGCACGTACGGGTGGTTTTCGAAAAAGGCATTCATAACTTCACATCCCGGTGCTGCTCAAAGACTGTCGGCACGTCAAGCATATTTTTTTAAATCTAGACTTTATAAAACTTGAGAAAAATGCGGGAAATGCCAAACTTTTACAGCTACGGTGGGATGCAGAATTCATGATTGCTTTTTCTCGAAAGCTAACTGGGTCTGGGACCGGAAGTGTTCCTTTGCGTAGAGGGCCTTGTTTAGAAGGTATCATACTTTCATCATCAATACACATCATCCAAGCTGCAGCATGAAAAAGGATTAACGCATAAACCTCTGAAGGACTGATCTTGCCGCTACACAGATGTCCAACACTTTGACCATGTACCCCAGTGACCCTCTAAAGCTTAGTTGCACAGTTCGATAAAATACTAAACAAATAAAACCCCGCGGTAGACGCTCGCCACACCATCTACCGATGCAGATTTTCAACTCAACCCGAAATAAAACAAAACAATTTGCATAAGAAATTGCATAGATTTGCATAGGACGCACATTTTATAGTTCCATGCACGGCAGGTACGAAATGCGTATGAAAAACTGCAGCCGAGTTCACAGCGGCTATATACAACAAATGAATAAAATTCAGTGATACCTTGGAGGATCAAAACACACTGCCAAATTGACAAGATCAGCATGGAATCTGATGAGCGCCCAGTGCGATCACGAGTACTGCTTGCACTACAAAGGATACAATACATAGAACTGATAAAACTGTAGAATGATGTAAATTATTTCACCGTGTCAGCATATATGCGCGTGGAACAGTTTGCCTAATCGATGCAAACGACTGTCGCACACCACAGTAAAGCCGAACTGATCATACGTTATTGACATCGCATCCTTTCAAAATGTGTACAAATTACCTGTTCGCAGCAGAATCCATGCAACGATAATGGACGTCTCGTCGGTCTTCTTCTTCCTCCTGCGTCTCTTCGGTCAAGGCTGGGGTCTGGCCGCCGATGGGGACCGCCGGAAGCACTGCCACGCCCTTCTGGCGCTGGTCTGGCTGTTCCTCCTCGTCCTGCTGTGGAGTCTGGATTTCTTCCTCTACCTGACCTTTTTCCGGGAGCGCGTACAGGACATGGACTTCAGTGCGCTGACCATCGGTATTCAGCGCTGCTACATCGTCGCCGAGGCCATCGCCATGCTCCTCATCGCCAAACTCATCGGCAACCAGCCGCTGCGGTTACTGGACGACATCCGCCGGCTGTGCTTCCTCCCGGTGGAGGACGCCATCCCGGATGCCGGAAATGGACCGCGAAAGGTCACACGCCTAAATTTACTGACATCCAATTATTGATTGTTGATGTTGCGTTTATAGAATAGTTTGCTGCGTCGTCAGCGTTATACATGGCAGTTTTGGGGCGGTGTCCTGATTTTCTGGAGCATCGCCGCGTCCCTCCTCCTGGGCGGTCTGCAGTGCTACTTCTTCATTAACTTCCTGGCCAGCACCATGATGAAGGACAACTGGAATTGGTACCGCGTTGTCGACGTGGGATTGGTGACCCTCCCGGTGTATGTCGGCACCGTCGTCTTCTTCCTGCTGGCGGCCGTCAATACTATCCTGGACATGCTACTGCAGATGTTGGGGGTCTGGTGCGCCCTGGCCATCAGCGCCGCCTTCCGCCAAGTGTACAAGGACCTCAAGGCCCTGTCCAAAGCCATCGACGCGCATGCCCTCCCCGGGGAGGCGGCCGCCATGGAGCGCGTAGAGGCGCTGAGCGCCCGGCACCTGGCGCTCAGCCAGCTGGTCAACCGCACTGACGCGGCATTTTCCGGGGTCAACCTGCTGGTGTGTCTGCGGGATTTTGTGGGGTTTGTCACCGGGTGCGCGGCGCTGCTGCGGGCCGATGAGGACGTCACCGGCGTTAATGCCCGGTTCGATGCCAACGCCCGGGACATCGCGTTGGGGGTGGATTTTCTGGCGAGGACGACGTGCGGGGCGTATCTGGCTGTGTCCATGGTCAACTGTGTCCTGCGCATGTCTGCTTTCATCCGCTTAACGGAAACGGTACGATTACGAATTTACAAGTACCACACTAAAAATACAAAATTGTTCTAAAATTATTAGAAAGCTAGATAAAAAATGCAAGCGTTCTTGGCATTGCTTGAGTGCAAACCGAGGTTTGTAAAACAGTGAATATTGTGCCTAATAATAAAAGTTTATGTATGTATTGATAGTAAACAGTAGTGCATGTGCGTTTCTTACTTGTATGTGTACAAATCACGCATACATCTATACAAGTAGGCAAAAGTAGGCCGGGCCAGCCAATGGCAATTGCGAAAACGTCTTAGTTGTATGTATGTATGCGTGATTTGTACACATACAAGTTGCAGCGCTAATGCACTAGTATTAAACACAGAAGGTAAAACCGAGCTGAATATACTGTATATCGGATATAAATGTTAATAGTATTACTCGAAACGCACTTTAAATGTGTTCTGTAAGATACAGAGCCGGGAGTTCTGTAAAAGTGAATCTACCAATGGTACAGCGCTGAATCTTATAGAGCGTTACAGAGCAATGAGAGCTCGGACTCTAAAAGCGCCCAGTTACCGTTGACCAATTTGGTCAACGATTTATTTATTTTTCACAACAATTTTGTGGCCGTTTACTTCCTGTTTTTCTGGCGATTTTAAGTTTTATTAAGTTGAAGAAATCAGACGACTGGTGAAAAAGCGAAACGCAATTGCACGTAAAGTACGTCGAGGTGGTTTTACCATTCCTCGCTCTGACGGCTATGGCGAAGTTGCCTGTTGCCATCGATACAAATCAAACATGCACAGTCGGAGGCAGCATAAAAACAGTGAACAAAGCAGAACTGGAATGCTGATTCGATAGAAACAATTAAATTCCCGTTACTTACCCTCAAATCTTGAAAATTAAAAATAGGACTTTAGACGTACAGCGGACTGTGCATAAAAAAATAAATTTGACATAGCAAGAAATGCGAGTTCTGTATCGTAACGGAGCCAGGAGAGTTCCTTTTAGATACAGAACACTTTAACTCAGACGTCCAATCAGCGGTAAGGGGGTGGTATCAAAAGTTACAGAACTTCCGGCTCTGTATCTTATAGAACACAATTTAAAGTGCGTTTCGAGTAGTACTGTGAAATAATTCATAAATAAAATAATAAAATAATAATTCATAAATAAAATAATAAAATAATAATTCATAATTCATAATTCATAATTCATAATTCATAAATAATAATTCATAATTCATAATTCATAATTCATAATTCATAATTCATAATTCATAATTCATAAATAATTCATAAATAATTACTGTGAAATAATTCTTGTTAATAATTATTGCGAATAATAATGGTGATTATTTATTCCTTTACATGATGTACAAAAGTTTATGATTTAGGGTAAATCGGCACTGCGCCCATTAAGTCTAATCTTTGAACAAGTGACCACGTTGGAGGCGAAGACCAGCATGATCCTGATTCTGAACCGCATCCGCGGCCACAGCCTGACGCTGACCGGCGGTGGCCTCTTCTCTCTTGATCGGTCTTTCGTCGTCACTGTGAGCTTCAGTTAACCGGTTTTTTTTAGTCGAAACAAAATTGGTTAACATAATTTTTCGGCAGATGTTCGGAAGCTTCTTCTCCTTTTTTATCCTGGTGTACCAAATGCAGGATCAGAAGAAGGACATCTACTCCGTCATCACGCAGGACGATGTCCACGGGCTGGCCGCCCAGGTGGCCAACATCACGCGGCACATTCTGACTAGTCCGGCCACGTGAACTCGCGCTGTTTCTGTTAATTACCAGAATTATATTTGTGGCTTTTTACCCTTAGTATTAATTTATGTATTAGTATAACTGATTTTATATAATTGGCAATACAACAAACGTGTGATCCTCTGAAAATTCAGTGACCTTCAGTGAAGTAATGGTGTACCCGGGAGTGCTGATGCCGATCGATACACGCATACGAGCTCGCACACTTTATTGTTGCACTAAATAGCGCATGGTACCTGACGCTATGCAGAGAATATTTAGAAACGACTATTGTTTAAGCAATGACAATCAAGCTAAGCGGAGCAAACATCATCTGACTACCGCGCATATGCATCCGCTGACGTTGCGGCGATCTGTATAACAATGTCAACATTGCTCATCGATCGAGTGCCCACACTTCAAACTAACCTGTGCTTATGTATTTAGCATAGTTATACTGATCGGGCATACTCCGCGGGTGTAGTTGCCAGGATGGTGCAAAGGTTACCTAACAACTGTCGTCCAATAAACCATCGATATCCTGAATTCTGGAAGAAAAGTGGGCTTATCACTGCTACCGCTTATTTTTCGGCCATTTCCCACACTGTCATTCAGGATGCCGAAAGTTATGATCCTTGCAGCCACATCGGTACATTGCTAAAATTGCCTCAAGATGAGGCGATTGCGTAGTCTAACTGTACGTACTACGTGCACCTTCCGCATGGGAACCACGCGTTCGGTGCCGATGGTCAGCGGGCTCCCGGAGCGTCTTCAAAATTGCCACTTATTATGCGCTGCGGCAAAACGTCTTAGGTAATTTTATGTTTTTTTGTGATACATGTATTTTGTGCGATGATATACCGCGCGGTCATCGATATAAAAGCGGCAGCGTGAATTCTACTGCGTACCGCCACAAGCCGAGATTTCACGCGGGGAGGTGGTATAGGCTGCCGGTTTGACGAACGTCGATGGTGACCCGCCGCACTCGATCCACTAACTGGAATGGATGCTTTTAGTACTGTTTCGACAATATCGTGACGTTGTTAAACACTTTGATGTGTCAGCAGAGCGAGGATATATCTGCATAAAATTGAAAAATTGTTTGGCGTATTCCGATGATCCAGTGCCATTTGTTAGGTTGCTCATAGTACGGTTGTGGTGTTTGAGTTATTGACTGACAAATGTAGTACGATGGCTTCGAGGATGGGTGTTTGTTTACATGTTTCGCAAGTTAATGGCACGATTACAAAAAAACTGTTTTAGTTAATTTAATATACTTTGTATCAGATTTAATTTTTTTAAGCGTAACACTTTTATTTGCAATTACTCACGTTATTAATTTTGTAATATTTTAGCTATGTTTTAGATTTAAATGTGTAACAACGGAGATTAAAAAAAATCTGCCGATGACTACGTACTGGAAGCGGAAGGAGGGATGCCTATATACATGTATACCGGCATCTTGTCGCTGATGTGTGTGTTCGCCCGATGACTTCCGGTCTGATGACGCGCAGCGCATTGCGGGAACACTAAAAACTTGAATTTGCTTAATTATGTGTCTTGAAACCCGAGTTTTCTATGCACTGTTTTATTTTACTACGAATTTTGCCGGCATACCTTATGCAGAATATTAAGTGCAGTATAACTACCTTGGCGATTTAATTTTAACGATGCTGTTGTAACGAAAGCGTAGTGCACGTACAGTATTGGCAATTTGGCCCTGACCATGGTGAGACAGGTTACCTACACTTTACAGGCTTCGATATACAGTCATTACAGTGCAAGGTGCACTTCACATTCAGTGCATGCCTATGCCGATCTGCAAATTTTAACGTTTTGCTGCAGAAACTTTTACCAATTTAATTTTGGTAGTTCTGTAATTAATTCTAAAAGTTTTATACATTTAGCTTTGGTAATCTGCTGCAGTTTAGCAACTACAGAAAATTGCTCGATGCATACTGGATACCGCTGAGCCGGGCGATATGCGTTTCTGCATTATGCAGTGTGTAGTTTAGAATAAATCGTCTATACTTTGAACTATCGTGTGCGAGTCGAGAATTTCATGCCGTAAAAATGTCAATTTTTTAACCAGGTTCCATCAGCTTCTTTGCCCACCCAACAACAACCGCCGCCGAGGAATCATTCGCTCGTAACCTATTACTGTCAAGCGGACTTAATCATATCTGGACTCTGCAGTAAATAAAATTTCCCATTTAAAAAACAAACAAAAAACCGGCGAATCAGAACAGCGCCTCACAAGTCTTCCATCAGCGCATCCAGATTGGCGCTTTTATCCCCCACGGCGTCCCGCTCCACCACCGTTCCGCTGAGCAGGTATCCGCCGCTGCCGTTCATGTTATTCTCCGGATGGGTCCGATCCGGCAGGACCTGGTAGTAGCGCAGCCACGTCTCGTTCAGACAGATGCGCACGCAACTGCCCAGGGTGCGTAGCGCGTTGAAGGTGTCCACCAGGACTTCCCGGTAGGCGTGATGCACGGCAAAATTACCGGATAATCTCAGGAAAGGCAGGAGAAAGAGGAGGATGGATTTCGGGTGCAGACGGGTGGACATGATTAATCTGGAATGAATCATCAAGGATATAAGCAAGGCAAGCAAAACGAAGGGTCAAATAAATAACATGGTGCTAAAATAAAAACAATAATAAGGAAAATTTTTTAACTTTATAGAAACACCTAAAAATGTGAAAGACCATTGAAATAATGATATATCTAGTAAAATGTAATTTTTATGGAACATCTTTAGTAGTTTACATTCCAGAAGCTGCTTTTAATGACAGGATCAATTCCGTAAGCACATGACTTTTAAAACCTATTCGATTTCAATTCTGGAGAAATTTACACTTCATTTCTAAGCAGTGTTTGAAAAATTTGGTTGATTAATGACCGGAGTAGGCGAAAAAAACCAAAAATATAACTTACGAATCCATAGGCGTATTCTGGATGAACCGAACCGCTTCCGCTTGCGGATCGCTCAGTTTCCGTCGTTTGAACGGTGGAGATGGCTCCGGTTCGGCGGCGGGCACGACCGAAGAGGATAGGATACGGACATTGGAACTGAGCACTTCCAGATTATCCACCGATAGATGGTGTATGGATTTCAGCCATTCCTCATCAAATCCAAACATATCAAACGCCGGTCTGCCAAAATGCCAACCCAGAATTTATCCATCAGTTATAAATTAGAAACAAATGCGTAAAATAGCAAAAATGATTTGTCACTATTTCAATTAAAACATCAGGAAATTAATGAATTTCTAAAACGTTACGAAGTATCGCATTACCAACTGTCATCTGAAATTTGTCAACAGGTTTCAAAAATATGCAAATGCGTGAGCAATATTTTTTCGCAAAACGAAACGGTTCTGCTACGATCGATCTAAAAAAATTGTATAGCGAGTTGTTAAATAGAAAACTCGTCTAGAAATAAATAAGTATCACTAAATAAAATTAGAACTGACAATAAAAAATGCAGCACATCCTAATAAATATAATATAATTATTAATAAAAATAAATCAAATCAACAGGTGCACAGATATGAAGGCAAAATAAGAAAAACGGCATAAAATTCGCCTGAATCATGGCATACAATTACAGCATGGATTGAAATTCGGCAGAGTCATCCGTAATTTGCTTCTGTCGTGCTATTACTTACATTACTGGTTGCGGTCCCGAGTGGATATGCACGATTCGTCCCGCACCGCCTGTGCGCTGCAGTGCCGCCGCTAATAAAATTCCCTGCGATCCATCCACCACCACCACATTGGAGCCGTGCCGAATATTGGCAAAGGACAGCATCATGGCCAGAGTATCCACACGCAGATGACTGCAAGAAAACTACTGTAATTCCCGACTGCAACTGCCACGGTAATAAATGCGCATTTATACAAACAGTAAAAATCGTAATATTGCCTCACTTGATTTTCTGGGAACGCTGGCAGTTGTACACCTCGCACACTAACCGCAGTGTGGGCTGCAGTACGCGAAAACGGTAAATATGCCTAAAAAACAAATGTCAAAATAAACTACAGATGCAAACAAAAAGCGTTGAGAATAGAGAATTTAAAACAGAAAAAAATACAGCAGCAATTATGTATTACGGAAAAGAAATGCCAAATAAATACAGGGTCAATAATTCGCAATTAAATTACTGAAATTCAAAGCCTTTATTTTAATTGGCATTTTTTTGTCAGTGTACGTAGAGAATTTTTCGCGATAAATCCAGTCAAGGGATTTTTAAATGATTATTTTCTGTTAGGAAGCATTCGCTAATAAAACGGTAAGTAATTTCAATAAATTTTTTTCAGTTTCTTTCGGCGTACTTGTCTTTTTTCTTTTGGACGTATTTCTCTTTGGAATATTCCTGGCGCTGGCCGAAGGTGCTGCTGTTCTTGACTAAATTCCCAATCAGCTCCATGCCTGTCACACCGCTGGATTTCAGCGCCGAAATCTCGCCCAATGTTAACGACTGCGCACTGCCGTCGTCCACCAGATTGCGATTATCACCGTCTTCTTCACCGTAATCTGCAAGCATTTTACAACTAAAAAATAAAAATATTCTTCATAAAAAATACTATTGCGCAAACTTGTAAAAAAAATATCGCACAACTAAATTTCACAAAACTTCGCTCAATCCAAAGCTACACGCCATCAATATTTTCCCGAAAATTGTTAGTTGTTTGATACAGAATGTTGGTAGCTTGACAGAAGCGGTTAGAATAAATCAATAAAAACATGTGAGTCAAAAAATAAATTTTTCGTTTTCTGGGGACTTTGACATACCTTCGATGTCGTCCTCATCGTCGTCCTTGTCAACGCGCTGGAAAACTCCTTCCTGCTTATTCCACTCAACCAGGCATCCATACGGTAGACCCACAATCTCATCGGTGCGGGTCTTCATTTTGGAAATCATCAGGAACCTGCGAGAAGGTCAACGCTCAGGCTCGGCGAAGAACTTCACGCTATAAGTGCACTATGCACCGAGAAACCTACTTGCCACTTCCCACCACGCATTCCTTCGACCAGTCTTTCCTCTGGAAAATCACCCGCGCTCCGTCCGCTATGCGTGATACTGCTGTCGCAGCATTCGAATGGGTCGCATCCATGATAATGCCCCGTAAAAAGTTGGCAAAAATGAACACCAAAACGGAAACTGGAAAATGAAAAACTAAAAAGTGGCAAAAAGTAATGACAGGCGCCGGATCCGAAACGAAGTGCGAGTTATTTAGTCGACAAGCTAAACCCCGAGACGACGGTTACCTGACACACTGTCGCCGAATTGTTATTTCCGGTGCAGCTGACGAAATTGGCACCGCTGCAGTTTCGTGCGGTTGCAACTTGCAACGTTCACAGGACTGGACAAGCCGCTATTGGCGAACTGCTTTAAGATGCTATGGTACAAGAAGATATATGCCGGATAATCGTTGTTTTTTAGGCAACAATTAAAAAACAACAACTACATAACTGGTCTTGACGTGAGGATCTTTGCTGAGCACCTGCTTCATTTATCATCAGCCATAATATTACTAAACTAACAGGAATTAAACAATCGGCGAACGTCACTTTGTCGGAGACGCGCTGCCCGACGCAGTGGGCAACTCTTGCGTACTTGGTGTTTGAGCAGACTTCTCAAATTAATTTTGTCCTATTCGTTCATCCTATGGGTAAAAAAATGAAGAAGAAGATGCCGAGTTTGTTAAGTGAACGTTGACACAGTGTGATATTATGGATCAGGCCGATCAGCTTATCACATAGGGTATAGTGTTCCGTCATGATCACGCACACATCTGTAGCTGGTAGTATTTTTTAAAATGACCGACCACATTGAGAGTAGCAATATTAAGAGCCATCCCACAGGGAATCATCGGCGAATATCGCTGACCACAGTAAGCATTGAGGCAATGCAACAGCATTCATTAGATTATACAACCGGCAACCAGTCACAGTCTGTGAAATAATAAATATATCTATACCTAATCAGAATGTGTCAGGCCAGCTCATTTCTTGGCGCAGCACATGACTCCGTTCGTGTTCTTCTTGATGTTGAGCTGCTTGAACTTGGCCAGATCGACAATGTCCCCATTTCTCCAGTTGTGGATGTCGATTTCGCCGGCGACGCACTTGAAGGAGCCGGCCGGTTTGGGACAGTCGCCGGCACTCTTGCAGGTGACCTCCTTGTTGACCAGCGCATCGTAGTTTTACGCAGACTGCCCGGCGGCTCCTTGTTTCTTGAAGGAGGGATTAACTTGCGTGTCGATCTTGATCTTCTCGCATTTCTGAGCGGCGTCCACGGCCACCGCGGCCAACACCAGCACGCTGCAGAGAGCAGCAGCGCAGAAACGGTTCATTTTCCTGTAATTTTAGCGGTCAAACGGAGGGTCTCGAGAAACCACAGATCGTGCGGCAATTAAACTTACAAAAGTAATGGCATTTGTCAAAGCAATCACAGATGGCCAGATGGATTCGACTGCCAGGAGATGCGGAGTTTTTATACTACCTGGACGGTTGTTTTGACAAACGTTCACGTGGCTGTAAGCGGATGGCATTTGCCTGAATCACCAGTGCAAGTCAATCAATAAAAACAAATCACCGTAAGTGGTTTTGCTGTCGATACGGCGAAAGCGGTAGCGCTGGTCCACTGAGAAAACCGGCTTGCCAAAATTTTTTCGGACGCACGCCGTGATTAACCCAACCCGCGGCTGTTTTTCACCCAATTCTAAGCGGGTCAAATTGCATTGCAGTGATACAACAGGAACTTTCTTGTTTTTGTTCTTTAGTTTCTCTGTTTTTTTGCTCCTGTTTGTTTAAAACAGTGGCAAAACAATCACGCTATGAGTAATGTGAGTCGTGCGACCGAGGGGATTTCGAAAGAGCGCACGATTTTTCGATTTCGTGCAAATTAAATTGTACATTTCCGGCTCATTTCAAAAGTTATTCAGCGTCATTTTTGTTAAAATGGTTGGCTAGTGCATCAATAAAGCGCACTGGCGCTGTGATATTATGCACCCTATGATACCTTTGAAAGGTCATCCAAAGTAACTGCAGGGGTTTTTATTTAAACGGTGAGAACGTTTTTCCTGGAAGGTGACAGTCACACTGTTATTATAGGTAATATAAACGGCAGTGCATAATTAACAACCACAGTTTCGTAAGTATACCACAGTTTCGAATATCTGCAGTTAACATAAATTTAAAACGCGGGCTTTGTTGATAATTGTATGGTTATGGTATTTTAAGGTGAAAACCGCACAAGCGTCCAGTTCGTTTGCATGGACTGCTATGTAATTCGTTGGAAAGACATTATTCAACCATTTGGCAGCAACGCTCCGAGTACAGTTTGATCGTTTGCTATCCCATTCTATTGTTTTTCTGCACCGTTGGAAATTGTTTATGTATACAATAGTTTTCGGCGCCATTCGATCGCGAAGTGCACGGTTACAAAGTGCCGACGTTTTATTGCTTGCACTAGCAGCTGGTGACCTTTTGACACTGTAAGCATAGTCCTAACTTCGAAGAATAATTAGAGATACAGAGAACGGTGACAGTATCTGCTGCCATGCTGGAAGTAGTTATATTTTGTAATATACCTACGAGTAGAAGCACTAGTGCGATTATGTTGTTAATTTTCTTAACCTGGCGTTAACAAAACCATAAAAGCTCGCACTGTGTCATGCTGCCGCAATTACAAGTACTACAAGTAGCATATAACTAATGTACATAGAACGCGCGGCAATGATTGTATGTAAAGCACAGAGGCATCAAGCTACATACTTAAAAAAGCGAAAGTTTGTAGCGGGCAGGCATATTATTAATTAACATACTATACGGTAGTACTTCCAAAAAAATGAAAAAAACATAATCATCTTTTCAAGTACCAGGGTAGTAAACGATCGAAAGAAAAAGCTTTTCAAAATCTCAAATATTTTTAATGCAGATCGTTTTGTACAAATACAGTTTTGAAAAAACGAGATTTTTTACAGAGAAGGCAGAAGATTTTGATGTGTTATCAGCGATACATATAACGTTAACCATTAGCTCGAATTCAGGTCTGGATAATTCAATACAATAATACGGCATAATTACAGTGATTTTCACAGGTTGATATATTTTCCTGAGTACCTGTTTGTAGGCGACCCGGACATTTTCCACAGCAGTTACCTTTTCGATAATGTTAACGACTACGTACAAGGCTTATACAGATACATTTGGTTACTGAGCGGATTCCCAAGATTCGCGGATTGGTAAGTACTCCGCTTAATTAAATATGGATTATTTATTAGTTTATAACATTCTCGATCAAATAACCATTGACGTCGGGTTTTAGTGGTGTTTTCGTAGAGCGGTTTCGTGCCGTTGTGAGATTTTTGTCACAGCCCATCTCCGCTAAAGTGTCCCGGATCCTTGTCGTAACCTGTTTCCTGTATGGAACCGTAACTTGTATCGATAGGGCCATCGTCCAGTATTATTTGTTAGCTACGCTGGACATTCCGAGTTTCGATGCCGAAATATCACTGCTTTCCCACCATCGCTGCCTCGGAGTTTGCAAGCATGGTAAACAGTACCCATCTTCTACGGGGTACAATAAATTTCTACATTATTCTGTTTGGGATTAAGATGATACGTGCTATACCTGTATAAAAAAATGAGATTTTCAGGTAGTCGAATCTTTCAAAGGATTTCAACGTATTGCGCCGTGGTGCAGTGGTACTGCCTACGCGGATCTAACGACGTAGCCGGGGTTCGATTCCCCCATCGGCGCCTTTTTCAGCCGTATCGGTTTCCAGCGGAAAGGTCAACCAGGTTTTAGCTGGTTGGGCCTGGTTCAGCTCAAACTCAGCAACATACATCAACAGCAGGCTTTACCGGTGCTGACATTGCGGCAAAGTCGTCAAATACTGACATTTAATTTGCGACTCCAGGCAGTGCATGAAATGCTGGTAGTTTACAATGCATGGTAGCTTTGTTTTCCAGTGCTGAAAAAAAGCGGGGTGTCTTCTTGGTTGTCGTTAAACTTGCCTTCGTTGCATGCACTACCTATTTATGTTCCTCCTAAACTCGCGTTCATGCGCAAAACTGTATACTCTTTTTCAGTATTTACCGTTAATCGCAGAGAAACTGACGAAACTCGCCAATCAGCATTGAAGATAACTTGCTCCGTTGGAAGTCATGCCTAATGACTATTGACAATCGATATTAATACAGTACTCGTAATTCTATTCCAACCCACCTGTCAGATTCGTTTCCACCTAATCTGACTTTGGCCATTGTTTTGTTACCGAGAGAAAAACATAACTCTTACCGGGAAATCAACTTTGAAAAGCGAGTTGAAAGCCTACAGACACCTGGGGCTGTTTAATTGGCAATTACAACAGACGATGAAAGTAATCATGATCTGGAATGATTATACAATTATACTAGAAATCTCGTCTACCTTGCGCTCCTTGAAAGCTTGACGGCGCTTGCGGCTTTTAGGTTTGCCGGTAATTTTGAGGCGCGATTCGATAAATCCTCTGGAAAGTCTAAGTTTTTTTCAAGATAAAAAATGCCGCACTCGCTAAAGGATTTTGCTGATGAAAACTTCACGACCGGTGTATGTGACTGGAAAAATGCTCTTCGTCTGAACATGTCCGATGACACGCTCGAGTCCGGGTACATTATGTTATTGTATCTTGTAGCTTTTCCAGTTCTTCTCTTTTGTTGCACCATCGGAAGTATCTTTACAGTCGCTGCTATTTTAAATGATCCATCACAACGGAAAACCTCCACGGCAGTGTATATGATCGCAGCAGCCATTGGAAATTTATGTATACTGTAAGCCGTATAATGCGTTTATATCCGTATAATCTTATAATGTACCGCTTATCGTAACAGTTAACAACAATAATCGTTGATGTTTTAATTGTTCATGATTTGTGAGTTTTAAATCTGTTACGAATTTTAAAATCCGATTCTGTTTGTGTTTAGGTGGCCTCTCCTCCCAGAGTACTGTTTGTTGCTGGAGGCAGCCATTTTCTATGGGTTTCCGTATGATGCGGATAAAGCAACGTATCCTTGGGCGGTTTCCCAGTCATTTGGCTTTGCTGAGTTCCTGGGAAGTACCGCTCTTCAGTTTGTAGATTGGTAAGGGTTTTCTCACTTGCTGTGCCGACTGAAAAATGCGCATGATTGATATTGTAGGACTTTAATAATCTTTGCTTGCGAACGATTATTCAGCACAATGCGGCCGCTAAAAGTTTTCTCCAGAACACGATCTTCAGCCTGGAAATGCGCGGTAATAAAAGAAGCCATTATTTTAATTCTGGCTGCAGCATTTTCCTTAAATTATTTATGGACATTTTATTACTGGTGGACTTCGCCAACGTACAATGGCAATGAGGGCGAGATGCTGTTGGCTGTTCCTTCGCTGAAAACCTGGAGCATTCTGCAAGCGAATGCTGAAGTACAGAAAGCGTAACAGCCGCTTTTAATTAATTATAATTACAGTACTTACTTGTAACAGCGTGATTTTGTAGACAATAATGCTGATTTCCAAACGCCTGTTGCTACTCTTGATTAACGGGGTGCTGATCTTCGTCTTGCGGAGACATCAAAAAAGCACGAGAAGAACGTTGTCTTACCGTGCAAGTTCTCGAACAGAAAATGCCAACCACATCGTGCTGGGCAGTCTGGTATTATACTTGGTCACCCAACTGCCTTTTGTGGGCTACGAGTTTGCTCAAATCGCCAGCCGTCCACCGTACTGCACCTTGGTCCTAACCGAAGCCGAGAACATCGGTGCCCGTGATATTGTGCAGATTATCAGTTGGGTGGATTATTCGGCTACATTTTGCGTCTACTATGCATCCAGTAGCAAATTTCGTCAGCAGTGCACAAATCTGTATAGACGCACACTGAAGTCCAGTTGTCGGTTTTGTTGTTCTCGTATTTCCGAAGGCGGTGATGGAGGTTCATCAGTTGGGACGATTATTCTTGGCACTGTTACCAGTAACTCGTCCACGGAATAGTAATAAGCTGATTAGGCTCTACACTTTTTACCAGTACACTGTGTAGATACTAGAAACCAAGATACAAGTACAACCTTCCAGTGATGGGCAGATGTTGGGATGCCAGATTTTGGTTATGAGCGGAACACTGTCGTTCGTTGCAGATAGTTTTCCAGAACTTAAATATGCAGGAAATTGCCGCCTTAGTAAATAGTTCCGACAGGCGCAACGATGGTTCCCGTTAGAGTTCAACATTTCCAAGCATCTCCCAAGATACGACGCCGTGGTTGCGGCCAGTTTCCTTGGCCAAATTGGTCAGTTCAGCCGGCCGACGGTTATCTCTGTCCTCTGTCTGCGCTCTTTCATTCAGCTGCGCAAATAGGATATGGCCGGAAAATGGGTTTAGATGTAAAATCAAATTTGGCTTCCATTGCAAGCGACATTCAACTCAAGTGTCGGGAAGCCACATGAAGGCCGGTTATCTGTTGTTAAAAATGTAAAGTGAAAGAATGGAAGTGAACGGTTGTTGAGAAAAGCCGAAGGAAGCGTCGTTAACGGCCTAAACGTCAGCGAGCTAGTCGCCAGGTATTCTCTTACCACTACCAAAAGATTGGTATTAAAAGTCATCCAAAAAAAGTTGCAAGAGAATCCGTGATTTGAAGAGTCGTGCAGCCGTGGGGCGATTTTCGAATTATGACATCGGCTGGGAAATCATCGTAGGTCCATAGCAACACGGGTTTTCCCTATCGCTTTCTAAACAGCGCGTGTTTTCAGACTATCCTCTGTGCTTCTGCAAGAGACGCGAAAAAATAAAATAAAGCTCTCCTCTACGAATAGAGCATCAAATGCCTGATAAAAAAATGCAACGTATTCTTACACTGATGCAAACTCACTACTCAGTATTAGTGGTACTCGGTAGTAGTTGATAGTGGTATACATATGTACATTATACAGGATGTATACTTCGCTTTGCCCATTATTTTAATCAGTACCGCTTTAGGGATCAATATATTAATCACTTTACCGAACTGACAGCCTTTTGGGGCGGGCGGCTACATGAACATTTACAGCTGACTGTAATGCAGTCTTCGCACTGACTGAGTATGTATTCCAGTCGCACAATATGCAATATTGTGTTCAAATCCGCATAACGAATTTTATTAATAATTATCAAGAACCGCCGAGCTTTCATGCATAATTTAGTATTTTACTCCTTCTCCGCGTGCAAGTTTTTTTATATTATCTGCTTTGTTGTACTACATATTAATTTTAATTTATGGACAAGCAAGGCCGTATTAATCTCGCTGTCAAACGAGTTCAGGATGGAGTCTTTTCTCTGCGTGCTGCATCGAAGCTGCATAAAATTCCCTTCACTACACTGCGTGATAAGGTGCGTGGGACGCAACGCGAAGAAAAGCGGAGAAACTCCGCCCGTTAAAAAGCCGGTCTAACTCTCAGATGAAACCATCTCTTTTTTTTGGGAAAAGATATTGAGTGATACAGATTTTTAATGGAAACGTTTTTGTAAGAGCGGTGCTGGTCGCCGGTTAATTTTATGACAAAGATGTTAACAGAGCCGGTAGTCTTGTGATGGCTACCGAAATTTGTGTTCGAATTTTTAACTGTTTCTGACGTTCTGTTTTTCTTAATAAATGTTCTTAGGAATTGTAATATCTGTTTATGAGAATCTAAAAAAATATTTTTTAAAAAGGCCTGCACGTCAAAAGTTAAGTTTCGGGTGATTAATATATTGGTCCGTACAAGGGAAGTGATTGAAATAATGGGCAAAGCGAAGTATTAATAATTTTAAAATGTACAGAGACTGTATCTACTCTGTACAGTATTAATGTTCAAGACTGTATCTACAGTATTAAACTTCATTTTCCTGAAAACTGAGTCTTGTTTCTGAAGGTGTAAGTTATACTTTGTAGTTCTTACTTATTTCAACAGGCGGTATCGTAATAAAAAGGGTCTACCTGTAGTTACCGCATATGTATGACAGAAATGACCCTTCGCCGGCGATCGAGGCAGTGCATTGTAACAAGGTACCCAAGTACGAGCTTAGATACAGCAAAACCAGCGCATGCAAATAAAATCATGCAGTATCCGAAAGTTAAGTAAGCCGGGCAACCGGGCGCAACTGCGCAAAAATTAATTCCCTATGCCCAGTATAAAATTTGTGCAACGTGCGGCCGTAGCAGTACTCGTACTAATGACAGTAGCAATGTTAATAGCCGTCCCATAGGGAGTATATTGCGCAATATCGGCTAAGGTGATTGGTTAATGCATCAAATATTAATAAAGCACACTAGCGGTGTAATAACTTGCACCCTACGAGACCCTTCAAAGGTCATCGTACACAAATGCAGCGGTATGCATTTAGGACGATAAGCACGTTTTCCCCACGTGATACCGGTCGGTGAGTGGTGACAGTCCCACGCCTAGATAAAACATCGCATCCTGGTATCCCGCTGCTGTACTGCAGCAGTGGACAGGCCGTCAAATGAACGTTCGGGCATAATTAAGCAGACCTCTCCCGAGTACTTTAACTTGAACACGAGACCTGACGACTGGAACAGTATTTTATGATGAGACCGTGGTGATGCAGTATAGTTACTCGAAGTTATTATCGCGCATGAAAATGCTCCTAGTTTTGTCGGTGGGAAGGATTTTTTCTTGAGCTGATATTATTCATGCTTTTATACATTGCTATGCTTGTTATTGCGTTACTAAATCAAGTTTTTTGTTTTATAAATCAAGTTTTTTGTTTTATAAAACTGCACAAAGAAGGACTGACGTAAAGTTAAGTACGTTTCTAACTATGACTTTGTAATTTGGCGTGTGGTTAAAAATGGAGGCACTCCCTACAGTCAGCTTTAGTACACCAAAATACGGGTGCCCTTGGACAGAAGAGAGCAATGATACCACCGGCCAAGAACGCTCGGAGTACAGTTTTACCATTTGTTATCCCATTCTATTGTTTTTCTGCACGGTTGGAAATTGTTTAACTATCACTGTTTTTGGAGTCATTCGATCACGAAATGCACAAATACAAAGTGCAAACGTTTTATTGCTTGCAGTAGCGGTTGGTGATCTTTTGACACTGTAAGTGTAGGCATAAACGGCATAGTTGAGGACTTTGTAATAACTTCAACATGTTATTACAGAGAATCGTGACAGTATGTACAGATTGTACTGTACCTATTATACGGTCAAGGTTTCTCACTGGTCAGCAGTAGTACACTTTATATGCAGATATATGACCGTACGACTGAATAATTTAGTACAAGGAAATAGCTGTTTTTAAATTTTACAGGTGGATACATCTTCCGGAGTACATATTTGTAGTCAACCCGGACATTTTCAACAGCAATTACATTTTTGATTATGTTAACGACTATGTACAAGGTTTATACATCTGGTTACAGAGCGGATTCCCAAGATTCGCGGATTGGTAAGAGCTCTCTCAATGTGAAATAAGTAATGAAAAAATGGTTGTTATTATTACCTGATTAAAAAAACAATAATTAGGGTTTTGGTGGTGTTTTCCGTCGAGCGGTTTCGTGCCGTCGTGAAACCTCTGTCGCAGCCAATCTCCATCAGAGTTTCTCGGATCAATGTCGTAACTTGCTTCCTGTATGGAACCGTGGCGTGCGTTGATAAGGCCATCGCCCAGTATTATTTGCTGGCTACCCTTGACATTCCGAGTTTCGATGCCGAAACATCACTGGCCTTCCAGCCATCGCTGCCCCAAAGTTTGCAAACCTGGAACGCCATATCAATCTTCTACGGAGTACAACAAACTTCTGTACTATTCTAGTTTGGATTTATTTGTATTAAAGAAATTATGATCTGCAGGTGGTGGAGACATTCGTCATATTCGGCATTCTTCTGATATGCAACGTAACCATCATTTACAAAGTCATCAACCATCGCCGC
This sequence comes from Paramacrobiotus metropolitanus, assembly GCF_019649055.1. Lineage (NCBI taxonomy): Eukaryota > Metazoa > Tardigrada > Eutardigrada > Parachela > Macrobiotidae > Paramacrobiotus > Paramacrobiotus metropolitanus. Next base: position 247,772 of record NW_026570309.1, read on the forward strand.
AAAACTGTCCGGCTACAAGCCGACTCGCATCTCAGGAAACCGGGAACCACTAAAGCGCCACATCGAGCCAAACAGAAAATGGAGGCACCGCTTCTGATTTCCGCCGTTTCGGTGTATTTGATATGCAGGCTTCCACAAGCGGTCAATGACACCCTGGGGCGGCTGTCGCGATATCCCTTCTGCTTTGTTAATTACCAGAGTTATAACGTGGTGTGGCGTCCTGCCGATGTCATAATGCTGATTCCGTATTCCATCAACTTTTATCTGTACTGCGCATTTAGTACGAAATTCCGCAAGGGAGTGAAAGCGACCTTTACGGTAGTGTTACTAAAAACAAAGTTGTGGAAGAATGCATCGTCTCGTGGTCAAGAGGAATCGACGCAGATTCGCCAAGCAACATCTACAAGTGGCCCATACACTCTCCCCAGTTAAATCCAAGCTCAGATAAAGATACCTGCAGTCGACAGATTTCACAGAAACCTGGAAAAAGCTTAAGGGTTTGTTATTTTATGTAGAACAAGCAACTTCGTGCAGCTCGGTTATAAATACGACTACGGATAATACGAAACTTTAGCGAACATTCAACGGGTACACGTACTTACTTGCACCTCCACCGGCGGCTTCCAAATATGTACATACTTACTTTCTTAAGCTAGCCTGCAGTGCAATTTGTATGAGTATCAAAATTATACATAGTATGCATCAATTCCGATTGAAAAGGAACTGGGGAAGGGGTTTTCAATTTACGGATGTTACCGTCCGGCTAGGCAGGATGCTGGTGTCCGGCTCAGAAAAAGTTTTGATGATACTACAACTTCTGTAACTCTGATAAACTACGCTAACGCATCGGCCTCATTCGATTGTTCGTTTTTCTGAAAGTTAGAAGAATAAAAGTCTACGTAATGTGGAGTGCTCTGTAGCTAAATCGAAGGCAGAATTCCATAATCCATTACCCTTTAATTTTTTTGTAACTTATTAGGCCTCGTCCCGAATTCGAAGCGCTAAGTATTTATTAATTGTGGTATGGTGTAGTTACTACCAAGTACTTACTACCTATAGTAAGTTCTTGTTACTACTCAAACACTGATAATGGTTAAAGTATTCTGGGTAAGCCGAAGACCTTTGGCTTTCAGTTAACATGCAACACTACCACAGAAAGAAACTGAGAGATCGCGTATAATCTTGTGCAATCTGAATGTTTTTTTTATACAGTTCATGTTTGATCAATAATCGAAAAAAAAGGATATTTAACACGCTATCGTATATCCTGACCCATGATATTACTGTACATATTTGTTAGCAAAATGGAAACACTTCATAAGCTAGAAATTCTCGTTTGATTGTACGTTTGTACAGAAAATCAAGTACATTGTCTGACAAGGATATTAATTGGTATAAAAGACTAAAGCACATTACTTGGAACTTGGAACGCATTCTTGGAACACACACACTTGGACTAAAGCACATTACTTGGAACACATTACGTTGCTCTTGGAACTTCTAATCATAACTAATCAGATCACTCAAACGTAAACGCTTGTTGGATGGCCAATTCTTGGTCCAGATCCTCCATTTGAGGGCTACCAAACAGACTTTCAAACGCATGTGCGACGTCCCATTCCGCCAAAGCCAAAGCATCCCGTGCTGCCGTCGCATCGCAGCATCCCGTCTCCACCAGCTGCGCGACTTTGCCATCCATTTCCGTGTACTCCGTGCAGTCGGCAGCGTTACCGTTAGCGTACACTCGCAGCCAGTACCGGGCCGTAAGATTAAACTGGCTCCGGTTATTAATGAACTGGTATGCCAGGACGGCATTGACAGGATCGCCCAAAAGCTACATAATCGACGGAAAAAACATTAACAACCCGAGCCTGTATAATGTGCGGCATTGTAGTATAAGACACATAAATTTTATCATTATGTTTACGAGTATCTTACCGGTGAACTGAGCAAACGGCGAGCACACATCAGCAGCGTCTTAATTGTCATACTTTCGCACCATGTCGTACAGAAGCGGGGATACAGCCGTCCGGTGTTGGGGCAGATGTTGGGGTGCCATATTTTGGTCATGAAGCGTAGAATCGGCGGTCGTTGGGGATAGTTTTCCGGAATTTTGATATCCAGCAGAAAATTACCGCCTTCATAGATTGTTCCTGCCGGCGCAGCGATGGTTCCCGTTAGAGCTTCCATGCGGTTCTCAAACATCTCCCAGAATACGACGCCGTGGTTGCGGCCAGTTTCCTTGGTCATATTGGCCAGTTCGACAGACAGACGGCTTATTGCGGCATCCGAAAGTGCCATCTCGAATAGCAAGTTGTAGCATTAACCTATACAACACATCAGAAATATTTCCAATTTCAAATCCAAATGCTATGCTGATGTAATTCAAATGCTAATGAAAGCTGCACAAGGTAAAGCTGAACGTCGTTAAAGGCATAAATAAACGTGAGAGAGCTTATGTTGTCTCACAACGTTGGCCAAAAGGGCCAGCAAAGATTAAGGCACGTTATACTTTACTGATTATTCGTAAGTCATGGCATTATGACATCATAGCAGTAGTGCCCAACTCGATGTGCCTCATTACACATACTAGCTTTGCTGGAAAAATACTGCCCTCCCCTTTGTGGACACATTACCCAAAGCGAGTGTGCCGACACTTTCGCGTGCTTGCGGTCACTGGAAAATGTACTGACAGGGCCTGCTTTGAGTCCATCACAGAGAACCATTTTATCACAGGTATGGGACAACGTATAAACGTAGTATTTATCAGCTCTGACAACGAGGAGGTTTTGCCATAACAAATGACAAACATTTTCAAAACGTTTAGCAGAATAATATAATATACGAGTTCGCTAGATTGTGGTTGCTGTCGGTTTGACATAGAACTATTGTTTATGCAGGTACTGAAGCAGTGGCAATCCGGTGACCCGCGATTTAATGACCAGACATCACTGATGGATAACCCTCTCAACGGTGTTCCTCTTGATTCGCTGCGGAATGTCACGCTGTTTATACTCTTCTGGCATTTTGTTCAGGAAGATCTGCACTACTGGCAAAATAAAGGTTCTTTTCATAAAATGTGTCGCAAAGACTCCGACGATGTATGCAAAAAAGGGGAAACTGGATAATTTAATCTAAAACAAAATTCAGTTTTGTTGATGTAAAAATAAGTTTGCTGGTATTTTCTACCGTGCTGGAAATGATGGAATGGTACGGTACTTCGGCGTTCTACATTTGATGGCTTCTCGGTAACGCTGCACGTTCGTTATTATTTTTTACACTTTATATGAACATGCAGGATTGCCGGTACGATGTATTTCTGACATGAAAAGCCGGGGTAGTTGCATTCGCCAAGACGTTTGTCTGTATTAACACGCGCAAACCCAAAAATGCCACGATATTATACACACAGTAGTACAGAGTTTATTATGTACATCTTATTAAACTCGAATTTGCCAAGTCTTATCAATACGGAGTACGGACACTCCTCTTCTTCCGGCAGGTCCACTTGGTATTCAGTACTATTGACAGTAATTACCCGGCATTAGTTCATTTTTACAATTTTTTTCAAACGCGCAGCAATCGCGTTAGCGTTTATGGAGAGTGCAGCAGGGACATATAGCCGACTTTTTCCTTTCATTCTTCTCCGATTGTACAAAATCATGACGCGGGCCAGCGCGTACAACACGGGCCTTGGTAGTTTGGCTATGTCCCAGCCGCAGCGACGATGCCGAAAATCCAGCCAGTTCTGCTCGCTCTCTTTTGACCGCGGATCCCGAAACCAGTAATTACGAACAGCCTACAAAGACGCGTTAAATTTGAAATAATTATAGCAATAGTGAGTGCGGTCTGAAACGGTGTTTTTATAACGTGCATTTTCGGTGAATTTTGATATTGCGCTGGTAAAGCTGCAACGTGCAGCCAATACTGTGCAGTAGTGTTCCCTTCTCTAAAAGCTGCGTAAGAAGTGCTTACAATGTGCGAGTAGAACCAAAAGATGCTTTTTTAAGGCTCTCCTGAACGCGCTTCTGTATTCGAACGCAGAGAGGGAATCTCTACAGTCTACGCATTGTATATGCTCCTTTTATTGTGCTAATAATACTATCCAGTGGACCGGCTGCCCTGTTTTATAGTCCTAGATTGCACGGATGCATCGCATATTTATATAGTATGTGTACCGGTACATCGGATATATATGTATAAAGTAGTGCAACAGTCATTTATAAGCACATACATAAGCATAAGCCTCCTTACATAAGCAATCGCATTCCATCCCGAATCACTGGGCGGCGCCGCGTCAATCCACTCGGACAACACCGTCAGATCCGGTCCAACAACCGGTAAATTGCAATCAATAATGTCCAGCAGGTCGCAAAAAAGGTCGTTGGAAAGGGGATTGACTATCCCACTGAACAGCGGGAGATCGCCGTATCTGGACCCGTACACCTCACGGTCTTCATTTGTACTACTATGGTATAGGCAAATATGATCGTCGTACATGGCGTCATCACAACAGATCCTACAGTGTCTCCACATCACCGTGCTACAAACCGACGCCAGCTGCTGACACTTGTCGGCCAAATATTTGACTGGGCACTCATACACAATGCCGTCGGCCAGCCAGAGGAAGCTGCAGAAAGCGATTGTGCGTTTCTTCCCAATGGGCTGTTGGCACAGGGCTTGCTCCAACCATAGCAGACAGAGGCTGTCCTTACAGCAATACTGGAAAGTCTGCACACCGGGACGTGCTTTCTGAATGATCAGGCACTGGTTGGATGTTGTCACGCATTTTAGCATGCAGACGGTGAACGTGTACTGCAGATCACTATTGCAGGAATCGCCGCTTAAAGGGTCAAACGTTATCCTGACTTCTTGTGCGTCGTCGGCAAGGAAGATGGCATTCCATAATTGGCAGACGCGGCGCTGCTGTAAGCGGTCCACAAAGTCCAGCATCCGGAAAGTACTGGATAGCAATTCTGGAAGCAACACGGATAACTGGGCGTCGCTGATCTCCGTTGTCATGGATAAATTCCTGTCGGTGTAATTCCCCAGATGTCGCAGGTTTGGCGATAGGTTTAACAATTCTTTACAGATGTTATCCTGGAAAATTAAGGCGACTGACTGATTGTTTGACTTTCTTACTAAAACGTGAACCGTTTTTCAAATAGTATGTATTACCTACTCCAGAAAAATAGTGTAAATTTTAATTTTATAGAATCATTCGTAATTATATCTATGATATCAGTAAAAATTTGCTACGTCACGAAGACAGATTAAGTAATTAAATGAGATCGACGGTCATTTCTCAGCCTTCTGGGAATGCACAAACACTTGCCCAACTAGCCACTAAGAGCGGCTCAGAATTTTCTTGCTGGATGTAAACCAATTTTTTTGCAGACAAAGAAACCGGGAAGATTTGCCACATGCTGAGGATTTTTCTGAAGAGATGGCGAAAATCTGGAGAATCTAATAAAAATTCGCGGCGACGCTTTGCAGGCACCTCCAAACATCTCTTGACAAAGTGGTTTTTGGCTATAATTCGCCGTTTTATAGAATTTTCAGAAGGTCGTATGCGCAGCTGTTTTGTGGAAATGGATTCGGTCAGCAGTACATTGTCAAACTGCACCCGAACGACGGTGTGCGCATCATTCGGGGAAGCACTGTTCATTTGCAAAACGAGGTCCATGGCAGGATACCATGCCGGCGGGTGGGTGGGAAATTCACGAATCAGCACATCCATCATCTCCGAATAAAACGGCGGTGGCCCATGATCAGTGCGAAAGACCTTGCCATGCTCCACCACTTCCGCTCGCCTGCCAGGATATCCGAAATCCACCACGAAATGCCCGTCCTTCTGGACATTGATCACCGCTGCGCGTCGAAAAATACCGTTAGGGTCTCGCACTTCCACCGTGTTCCATCCGCCTCGCCAGGATTCGTCAAATACAGTCTAGAATGTATGAAATGATAAATGAGACATTATTTGAAACCTCTGCTACTGCGATGGGTCAATATTTTACCTTATGTTTTAACTTGTAGAACAAGATATTATGATAAACATAATTTCTAAAACTCTTATAATGGATGTAACGCTACGCGCTTGGCAAGTTATTAATCGACAGTCCATTCTGTACTATTACCCTATAAGAGTGCGGTTCGCTAACTGTTAATGTGATCTAACCAGGGCCCGGTCACCGGCTCCCGGCTCCGAGAAATTTCATTTTTTGCAGGAAGACAAATTAATCCTTGGGTACGATTAAAAAAATATTTCCATCGGCCATGGTTGAGTGGGCGTGGCCAAACTTAAATCCCAGTGGTAATACATGCCATACTATGTAATAAAGGAATACCGTAATAGTGTATCGTACAATGTCAGAGGTTTTCTGTTTTCACAAATGCGTGTAACCGGTAGTCAGATGATTTTCATAATTCTTCTAAAAATTACTAGTGTAAAATAAACCACCGAGAAAAATTACATACAGTATTAGAGTAGTATGTATTGGGAAAATGGAATACGTCCCGCGCACGGTAGAATATCATACACATGTTGGCACAAATACAATACGCGTTCTCACTACTTACCAGTTTTACAATTTTATAAATTCTTCTCTATTATTAACAGCACCAATTTTAGGACGATTAGAAATGCTCGGACCACTTAAATCACTTATGCCAACCTCTAACACATTAGGCTACATTGATACGGTATTCCCAATAAATAGTGCTGCATGTATTAATGCCACAGGAATTAAATTTAGCGCCGCCCACTTCACCATGGCCGATGAAAATATTTTTTTAAGCATACCAAAGAGCTACTCTGTCTTCCTGCAAAAAATAAAATTTTTCGCAGCCGGGAGCCGGTGACCGCGCCCTGGTAAGTTTTATTATACTGGAGATCTTTTTATACCCGTACCGCTATACGGCGATTTTGGTTGCCACTTCTGTACTTCATACCTACGAACTATGTATAGATATATACATTTGTCATTCTACACGTTGACGGTTCCGCTTCTGTACATATTTGCCTTTTTTTTCTGAAAACGCACGATTTCTCGCGCCGAGCTCGAACATAATGATGGGAATTTCTTGACAAAATCCTTGGAATCATATTCGAATTCGGAATTAAAAGAGCGGCTTATTCTATAGTATGTAGTATTCAAATTTCGAAAAGCAATATTATAGCAAAATAAAAGGGACAAGGTTTATTTCTAATGGTAGATATATTAACTTTGACTGGTCTAATGGCATATTAAATGCGTCTACTCCAGTGCATTATATCTGTAACTTTTGGTTTGTACTACTCGTAGTATTCCATCTGCGTCTGAAATTATTCCACAGATTCTGTAAATTGCCGCTGAAGGCTCACTTACAAGGACAGGACCATGATGCACGGCATTCAAACGAAACTGGAGGTTTACTACCATTTTTAGGAACTCTTCAGCCGATATCCAAGTTATATTGCGCGTTCGCTATTATGATTCATTTGTACAAGTTATACAGAGGTACATGTTGATGTAGCGATACAGAACAGCTAACACACGCATATCGGCACATGTCGTCCATATTACAGTATTTTATAGCAAAATATCCATCCAGCCAAAACGGGCTAGTCCCGTGGAAAATACCACTAGAGAAGCACCATGCAGTGAGAGATCAAGTGCAAAGTAAAAACTGAAAAAATAAAATACGCCTTCGCCAGCAACCGGAAATCATGGATCTCTATATCCTGTGCACTAGTGTACGCGTGCATGGTATAACGGTAGCAGAGGCTGCAGAGATACTGTATGCATTATGCAAGAACTCGCTCGTGCTCTGTATTAACGATTGTAAGCAGTGTAAGCGTGCGGAGTTGGTTTTCTTGCCGTTTAATTGATAGCTCGGCTGCGTATTACTTTATCGATCCGCTTCCTTTTTACATGCATGCAGACACAAGTTACTGCTTAATAAATATAGATACATTTACTCGTACACTTTTTTTAGAGGCATACTGTATAAGTGTATATATTAAATCGAATTGTATCGACAAGCAACAAAATCTTCCAGTAGTAATACGTGCAAAGAGTTGGAAAGACGTCAGCGCACGTACTTCCAGTTCTTTAAGCGTGATACACTCCGAAAAACGCTAATATCTGCTTGAACCTTAAGTTTAACATGGTGAACACTTTAGCATGGAAAGTTAACATTGAGGTCTGAATGATGTCTGGATGTGCACGTTTTCGTCGTAACAGTCTTTGGCTCGCGGCGCCGTGGACGTACATAGCGCCGAGGGATCCGTTCGTCATGGCATGATCACCGACACCCATCCATTCCCATCGCGGATTTATTGTGGGTTTCTCGAAGAAACGCATTTCGGAGAAACTCCGAAACTATGAATTCCAGAACCACGGTGCGGTGAAGGTCGTACTGCGAACATCGGGGCAGGATGCGTGGCGCTGGTATCGCGCCACAATTATCGGCAGACTTCTCCATAGGTTTTGTATTGTCAATGTCCAGCGCGAAGAAGTTTGGTTGAAGACTTTGTGCGGTTCGATGCTGTACAAAGCGTCAATGAGGAGCCGGTCCGACGATATCGCCGACACTGTCAACCGTTGTCGGAACACCTGGAAATATTGGCAAGACCGTTAACCGACAAAGATTTTCAGCGGTGGAATTGCTTGTGGGAGGAGGAGATCTGGCTGGTCAGTGTTGAAGAAAACAGAAACTTTGTTTATATTTCATCTTCCGAATGTAAATTTTCGGAGGATAATTTGGTAAAGGGAAAACTATGGTGGCATGCAGTTTTGCGATTTCTCTTTGCAATGCAATTTCTCCTTTAGGATACGCCTTTTTGCGCCCAGAGAAACCCCTTCGTGCGAGATCCGTTCGTGGACATTAAGAAACAGATCCGCTCCGCCATGGGCTTGCTCATATCGCGTCGCCATATCTGGCATATCGTCAGACAGCTAAACAATCTTCCTAGCGATATAACTGACACATTGCGCAAATTACGACAGTCCAACGGACGGACATGCATATAACATCATATAAAAAATCCGAAGGCGTTATGGCGATTGCTCAGGATGGTGTACAACATACAACACATTTGCAATGCCACTACGTACTGCATTTATAGACGGCAATACGTAGCCGGCAGAAAGGTGGACGGGTGGATGGTGACTGTTGTTACGATCGTGGAGGTGTACGATCATGAACACTGGATAGCGTGGATTGCATGGCTGTATGTATCTTTACGGTCGTGTTTGTGCCGAGTCTGAGCTGTATCATTTATGATCATATTTGTGCAGGACATTTATGTCTTTATGGTGTTATGCATTTATATGCATGAGTGTTTGTGACCGATGGTCAAGTGTGAATGAGAGGAAGGCAGGACTAATCTGGCCTGCAGGAGCGGATGTGCAGTGGTCAGATTGGTGCGTGTGTTTTTATAGCTTTGTGGCTATATGCGATATGAGCGTGTTGTGCGAGCATGCATATTGATGTGGTATATAAGTTGATGCAACTGTGTTGACACAGTTGTCGGGAGTGCAGCTGTCATGAAATAAAAGTTAAGCTTTTTCCTGTGGTGTACGTTGTACGAGGTAGACGTAGTGCTGCAGGGTATTATGACTGTTCAATGAAATCGCACCACTCTGCCGAATCGCATCCACCTTTTCCTAAAGGTCATATAAGGTGGATGTGATCTGACAGAAAAGTAACTTTTACATATATGGCCTTTACATATATGTAAAGGTAGCTTTTCTGCCTGCTTTCTTACGTCCGGCTCTGTATCTTTATTCGGCAAAGGCCATCGATATTACAAAATATGCATTCGCGTAATACTACTTAAAATGATCCAAATTTAAACGTTAAAGAAACAACCAAAATCGTTATTGCCATCAGACATTCTAGGACGCATATTCATAGTACCCAACACAGCAGCGGCGTTTCCTTTCACTACAGCTAGACTTAATCTCTGCTTCAAAAACGCAGTAGAACGAGGCTCCCCTGTCACGTCGCGAATCTTTCTGCCAGCGAAACGCCAGCGAAACGTCGCGAATCTTTCTGCCAGGCTCTGTTAGTAGTTTTATCTTTGGGCGGTTGCATCTGCCACATACTTTTGTTCTGCCTGATTTCGCAGCAGTCTTTCTAATAGCGCGATAATCGAAAATAAGTTTTCTCAACAGAAATTTTAAATGATGAAAACATAAAATGCGGGATAACAAAATTCCGAATTTTCGTAAAAATCCACTGTTCCGTTTTTCGTAAATATCGAAGTACCCACTACCCTCTCTTCTCGCTCGGCGCTCATACCGCATTTGTACCTCACCATTTGCCGAGAAGAGAACTCAGACACTTTTCTACCGGACTTCACCCGTCTTTCTACTGGAAGGCGTTCGCGTTCATGCGGCTAGTGTGCCAATGCTTAAGGTCACTGGATGATGTGCTAACAGGGCCTGTTTTGAGTCCATCACAGAGAACCGTTTTATCACAGTTATGGAACATGGCATTAACGTAGTATTTGCCAGTTCTGACCACGGGGAGATTATGTCATGACAAACTGACAAACGTTTCAAAATGTGCGCTATGTAAATTGTGATTGCTGCCGGTGGAACCATTCTTTGTGCAGGTACTGGAGCAGTGACAAGCCAGTGTGTCACGCCTGTTCATGCTCTTTTGGCATTTTATTCAGAAGGTTCTGCATTACTGGCAAAATAAAGTGTTTTTTTTTCATAAAATGTGTCGCGATGACTCCGACAATGTACCATAAAAGGGGAAACTAGATAATTTAATTGCAAAAATGCAAAATTTTGTTGATGTACAGCACATAAAACTAAGTTTGCTGATATTTTCGACCGTGCTTTTGTATGGAATAATATTTCGGCGTTCTGTATTTGATGACTTCTCGGTTAAACGCTGCCTGTTCTTTACATCTGCTTTGTAGTACTGTACATGAATCTTGCAGTTACGATGTATTCTAAACATATTCTTTCTAACTCGAAAACCGATGTTGCTGCATTTGCTGAAAACATTTGTACTAACCAGCGCGTACCCCAAAAATTGGAACGAAAATAAACAGAGTGCATCTTATAATAATTTGTAAACAGCCTTATTACTACCGAGCACGGACATTCTTCTGGCATGTCCACTTGATATTTGCAGTAATTACCATTTTACCCGGCTCTAACCCATTTTTATAAATTTTTTAAAACGCGCAGCAAGCGCGATTGCGTTTTTCTCCCTCATTCCAGCCCGCTTGCGCAAAATCATTACGCGGGTCAATGCGTACAACGCGGGCCTTGGCATTTTTGTTATGTCCCAGCCGCAGCGTCGATGCCGAAAATCCAGCCAATTCTCTTCACTTTCTTTTGATCGCGGATCGCGAAACCAGTAATTCCTTACATCCTACAAAGCGAACAACCGTCAATCGAAATGAAATTCATACATCAGTGAGTGCAGTCTGAAACTTTGCTTTCATAGCATGCATTCGCCATGAAATTTCGCTACTTGAGCTGTAAAGATACAACACGCGATCTTGTGCAGTGTGCCCATCTGCGACAAATGATTAATAAAATGTGCACATTTATAATGAAAAACTAGAGGAGAAAATGCTTCCTATGATGTGCAATAATGGTTTTTATTGTATGTTCGAGCCCAGTGCTTGAAATCCCTGCGCATTGGCTCTGATCCTGTCTCACTCTAATGGTAAGTTGATACTGCTATTTAACTTTTGACGAGCGGTGCCGGACTTTCTACTTTTTTAGTCCTCGATTGTACAGATAGGTGCATCACATGTGTACACTGCGGTACGATCCTCACATTAACAATTCCATTCCACCCCCAACCATCTGGCAGCGCAGCTACAACGTCTATCCACTCGGACAACGTTGTCAGATCCGGCCCAACAACCGGCAGATTGCTGTCAATGATGTCTAGCAGGTCGCCAAAAATGTTGCTGGACGCGGGATTGAGTGCCCCATTATACAGTGGGAGATCGCCGTAACTGGATCCGTACACCTCGCGGTCCTCGCTGGCAACTTTGTAGTATAAGGAATTAAGACCGTCGTACAGGGAATTATCACAACAGATCCGACATTGTCTCCACATTACCATACTGCAGACCGGCGCCAGCTGTTGGCACTTGTCAGCCAAATATTTGACCGGGCAATCACAGGTAAAGCCGTCGGCCAGCCAGAGGAAGCTGTAGAAAACAATTTTACGTTTCTTCCCAACGGGCTGCTGACATAAAGCGTGCCCCAACGACTGTAAACAGGGGCTGTCCAAAAAGCAGTATTGGAAAGTTTGCACATCGGGATGTGCTTTCTGAATGATAAGCCACCGGGTGGATACCTTCACGGTTTTCAGCACGGTGACGGTGAACTTATACTGCGGATCACTACCACAGGAACCGCTAAATGGGTCGAAAATAATTCTGACTTCTTGCGCTTCTTCCGCAAGGAAAATGGCATTCCATAGTTGGCAGACACGACGCTGCTGTGTGCGGTCCCGAACGTCCAACATGCGGAATGTGCTGGATAACAATTCTGGAGGCAAATGGGATACCTCGGAGTAGCTGATCTCAGTTGTTGCAAATAAACGGCTGCCGGCATTGTCCAATTGACGTCTGTGGACTAATGACAGGGTTAACATCTCTTTACAGATGCCCCGCTGAAAAATAAAACAGCGATTACGATAAATATTTGTTTTAGCTTTGTTGTACAACAAAAACATGTTTATGTTTAAATTTAAATTTCAAAACTGTTGTTTACTTAATATTGGCGAATGTTTTTGTCATTAGTATGCTATCGAAGGAAAAATGAAAATCTTAATAAAAATTCTCGACGTTCCGAAGAAAATTACAAAGGAGATTGACGGCTATGTCCCAGCCTTTTGGGTTGTACGAACACTTGCCCAATCAGTCAGTAACAGCGGCTGCGAATTTTCTTGCTGGATGTACACAAATTTGTTTTCAAACAGAGAAACCGGGACAATTTGCCGTTTATTGAGGATTTCTCTAAAAAGATTGTTGGAATCCGGAAAATCTAGTGAGAAATTGCGGCGATGCTTTGTAGGCAACTGCAAGAACCTCTTGACAAAGTTGATTTTCGCTACAACCCGGCATTCCAGAGAATCCTCCGAAGGCCACATGCGTAGCTGGTTCGTAGAAATTGTCTCGGTCAGCAACACATAGTCGAAGTGCACCGGGACGACTGCGAGCTTATTATTCGGAGAACCGTTGGTCATCTTCAAGCAGGCGCCCATGGCAGGATACCAGGCCGGCGGACGGTTGGACAATTCGCCAGTCAAATTCGGTTGGAGAATTCGATCTATCTCCGAATTAACTGCAAGACACGATGGATCGTGGCCAGAGGGAAGACCTTGCCGTGCTCCACCTCTTCTGCAAGGATTCTTCAGATACTGCCTAAATATATATGAAATGCGAAATAAAACCTTTTGTAGAATTTATCAGTTACTGTGGTTGGTCAATAGACTACATTATGTTTTAACAGAATGCCTACATCAAAATACTGATACAAAGAGTCATAATTTTCAAAAGTCAGATAATGTTGAAGCAAGTATATTACGTGTATTGTACTGCACTGTTGGAATACTTCAGCGCCCGGCTTTTTTGTATGTACTGCCAGAACCATGCTCTGGTAGTTCAAATTAATGCAGAACGAAATAAACGAAATGCAAGATTCCTACCCTACTTTAACGAAGGCAGCGTCCGTTCTTTCTAAACGACGACCTACCACTACTGAAACGCGGTTCTGGTCGTACCGTACGATAGACTGTATTAAACATCGGTATAATCTGCAACGACTGCAAGTAAATATTTTTTTAAATCTAAAAGGATTTTGTATACTTTTACCTTTATTCCGGTGATTTTGGCTGCTATGCCTATTTGCTTTTCTATCCGATTCTATACGTCACACAGTATTAGCATTTCATTTTTTCTAAACATGCGCTTTTAGCCTTTTACGTGCACAACACGAACAAAAAGATCCAAATTTTTTTAACAAAACTACTGAAAATTATATTCGTAATTAATTTCGAAACAGAACTTACGCAATAGCAGTACACAATAATTATTATATTCGAATTTCGAAAAGCACTGCTGTATCCAATAAAAGGGACAAGGCTTGCTTCCCACATTTACACGTATGTTAAATTTTAGCCTAATGGCACGCCAGACATGTTTACTCCACTGTATCTTTAGCTTTTGGTTCTGGAATAACCTCGAAACATTCGCCAGCATTTTATATGTATGTACCACACTTTAACCACAGTACCAGCATTTTACGTTAGTTATGTACATATAGATATTAATTTTCGCAGATTCGTGAATGCCTGCTGAAGGCTCACTTACGATGACAGGATAAGGAAACATGAAATTCAAAGAAAACTGGAAGTTCACGTTCACTAGCATACGGTATTTAGAAAGCCCACAACCGATATCGATGTTCCGTTACGCGTTCACTAACGTAAGATGTACTGTAGCAACTGTACACGATGCATGGCACTGATGGCAGCAGACAATAATTATGTAATTTGCCAACAAATTTGAAGGCAACCGCTGCACAGAAATCAGAGAATTTCGTCACAGTGTATCAATTACTTAAATAAAATTGTCTAATGCCGTCGATAATCTTAATCAGAAGTAGCAGTTGTAAAGAGTAGATTCGCACACATTTGGCAAATTGGCAGAACAGCTGACATAGAACTATTATATAATATGCACAGCGGCACGTATCATTCCCAAATCTTATAGGAAAGCAAATTCAGCCATATGGTGGTGTTGCGGAAAATACGAGTAACACCAGAGAGCACCACGAAGAGATAAAGTGCAAAGTGATACCTCACAAATCAAAAACTGCTTCTGCAGCAGCCGGATATCATGGAGAAATACCCGTACCCTAATGATTGTAACTTTGTAAGTACGGTAGAAACGCGTGAACGTCAAATCAGCAAGCTTGTGGAGTCGGCTGCGTACTTTATCGATCCGTTTCCTTCAGTATGTTGCTTGCAGCACAAGCTATGGAATCTTCCAGTAGTAATACATACGAACTACGAAGCATGCAAAAACACGTCAGACGTGTGTACAGCGTACTGTACGTTTTACTTGTACGAAACGTTAAGCGCGGTATACACCGAAAAACGCTTAAAAATCTGCTTGAAACCTCAAGTTTAACATGAAGAATAGTACAACATGGAAAATTAACATTGAGATATGAAAGATGTTTGGATGTGCACGTTTTCGTCGTAATAGTATTTGGCCTCGCGGCGCCGTGGACGTGTATGAAACCGACGGATCAGTTCGTCATGGCATGATCATCGACATCCATCCTCATCGCGGTTTTATTGTGGATTTCGATTATCCAGAGCATCGCGCGGATCTCGTTCCGTTTGATCAATGTGCGCCGAAGAAACGACGATATGACATCTTTCAGATCGGGGATGCGGTGCAAGTCGTCGTGCGAGCTTCGGAGCAGGATGCATGGCGCTGGTACGCTGCCACAATTACCGGCCGCCTTCACCGCCATTTTGTGACTGTCAAAGTTCAGCGCAAAGAAACAGCCGCGGAGGAGGTTGTGCGGTTAGAGGCTGTACAGAACGTCAAGGAAGAACCGCACCGACGATATCGCCAACACACGCAACAGCTTTCGGAGCAGCTGCGGAGATGCTTTCGGAGCAGCTGAGGAGATTGGCGAGACCGTTTACCGTCAACCATTTTCAGCGCTGGAATTTGTTAGGGGTGGCAGACATTTGGCTGGTCACCGTGGAAAAAAGCAGAAACTTTGTTTATATTTCACCTTCCGAACGGAAATTTTCAGAAAATGAACTGGTAAAATCATACTCCTGTGTCCTGGCTTTGTAAAACAATGATGATGATAGGAATGACTTCGCAACGCAATTTCTGTGTAGGATGCGCTTTTCCGCGCCATGCGGAGCCGCTTGCTGCGAGATGGTTTTGTGGTGAGTTGGAAAAATATCCGCGGTGCGGGCTCCTTGTTAACGTCGCGGCGTCATATTGTCAGTCGGCTGAATGATCTTCCTGACGATATAACTGACATATTTCGCGAATTAGGACAGTCCAGCGGACGGACGCTTCAGAAGCACGTTCGTGGAGGCGTTTCGTCACTTTTGCTCAAGAGCGACAAGCGCCGTGTTTACTCTCTACCTGACGAGTTGCTTCGTGCGATCTTCCAGTTGTTAGAACTGCGGGAACAAGTGAGCTGCCGCCTGGTTTGCAAAACCTGGTCTTGGTTGATCAAGCAGATGATGGGCTCGCACATTGAACTCAATTTAAGTAAACGCGCGTACCATAACGATGCACTCCTCATGGCTTTAGAACAGGTCATCAGTCGTCGTACCAAGGTAATTCTGTTCACTTTTCTCGGATTTCCCAGTGATCCCTTTGGGATACTCTTCAGCATACTGAAATTTAAGCGAATCCGAATCCCGGTGATCGTCTTGTCAAATTTGGACGTTTGGGCTAATGATATCCTGGTATTCTCTGATTCATGGACACTGCGGTTTCGTTCAGAATGGGCGGAGGTGTGTGATAAACTGGTTCTACACAAGACTACGGTTCGGGGATTGCCGTACATAGATGTAGGAACGTGCCGGTGTTGCCTGAACGGTTTGGAAAGCGACACAAATGATTATCTGTATTACATTGGTTGGCCCTTCTGTTTTTGGGTGGATCTGTATAAACATGTGAATATTGAGAAAAGCGTTATTGCCACACAGAACGTAGTGCCAATGGAGTCAGCACTGGGTTTGTTGGAAAAGTGTTGTCCATCCCTCTGCTGGGAGCAACCTTGGAAGTATTCCGACACCTCCGCATGTTTAATGGCGTTGAAAAACGTGCTGTCAGATCCTACTCCATCCCAGAATATTATTACATCTCAGGTGCGGTACGGAATAACCGTAGTGTTTGTCAGTTCTGAAAATTGTGAGATTAAGTAATGTCCATGTTAATTCTGGGTGTTTTCGATTAAACAATTCATTACGCAGGTACTGAAGCTGTGGCAAAGAGGTGATCCGCGATTTAAGGACACAGCAACATTAATGGATAACCCTCTCAAGGGCATACCTCTCGAATCGCTGCGGAATGTGACGCTGTTTATACTCTACTGGCATTTCATTCAGGATGACCAGTATTAAACGAACATAAAGGTCCTTTCCATAGACTCTATCCCGGTTTCTCCGACGATAGGCTAACCAAAAAAGACAAGAGATAAACTGAAAGTCTGGGGAACATGTTCGATTTTGTTGATGCAAAAATGCTAGCTGGTATTTACCGGTATTTGAATTGTTTTTACCCAGTGTTGTATGGAATGCGTGGATCGATGCCACTTCAGCATTCTATTGATGACTTGTTCTAAAATGTTTTACTGCGAGCATGAAAAACCGATTGAGAGCATGAAAAGAATAAAAAAAAAGAATTATCTATGGAGAATGCATCATCCAAATATCATTACCAAGTGTGGACCTAGAAAGCACTACTACAAATAAAATAAACAAAACGGTTCATCTACTACAGCTGTCAACATTACCAGCCTTAATGTTACATGCGGATTTTTGGGAAAAGTTGTACAGGTAACATTCTGCGAGTAACGCGACCGTTTTATTTCTGTGAGGTGGATTTTGAAACAATCAACAACAACCAAACAATTCAAAACTATTTAAAGCTATCTAGCTTAAAAAATTGGAAAAAGATAACCACTACAATGTACATACATAGCTTTCCAGACTGCATAGCCACATACCACAGACTACATAGCTTTCCAGTTTTACTAAAACTAGTAAGTTAGTAACAATCCTAGTATTGGTTAGTGCTAGTAAGTTAGTTAGTTCGGACAGGCAATCCACCTCAAAACTTAAACTTAACGGTAATAAGTTTTAATCGATCTTACGAAGTACATAATCCTATAAACTTTTTAAAACCCGCAAAGCGTGATGGTTTTCGTTTAGGAAGAGCAGCACGATTAAGTGCCGGGACTAGCTGGTTTTGTCTTTCCGTTTTATCCCGATTGATCAAAATCAGTATGCGGGTCAATGCGTATAACAAGGGCCTTGGCAATTTACTTAGGTCCAAATCGAAGCGACGATAGCGTATGTCCAGGCCATCTGCCTCCCTTTCAGCCGGCTGCGAATCCCGAATCCAGTAATTCTTTACAGTCTACAAAAACAACAAAGTTCTATCTTTTGCAATCCCTAAAACGGAAAGTGCAGTCTAGAAAATTATTGCGTAGTTCCTGTTCATCCGTGCATGTACGGATGTACCGTATCCATTTACTGAATTAACTTCCATGTGCCTGCATCTGTAAAATCTACATCAAATTTGGCTGGCCACTTTGATAAGATCCTTACTCGAACAATTTCATACCATCCCGGATCATCATCGGGCATAGCAACAACAGCGTCGATCCACTCGGACAATGACGTCAGATCCGGTAGAACAAACGGCAAATTGTTGTCAATGGCGTCAAGCAGGTCGTCGGAAATGTTGCTGGAAAGTGGGTTAAGCGTCCCAGTGGTCAGTGGAAGATCGTCGTATTTGGACCCGTATACTTCATTGTCAATATTGTCGTAACGGGTAAGGTCACAACGGAGTCTACAATGCCTATACATCACCGTGCTACAGACCGGCGCCAACTGCCGACACTTTTCAGCCAAAAATCGAACCGTGCAGTCAAAATTCACGATGTCCGGGAGCAACAGAAAGTTATAAAAAACGATTCTCCGTTCCCTCCCAATGGGCTGTTGGCACAGACTCTGGATCAGCCATTCCAAACAGTTGCGGTCAAGCCAGCAGTAAGACTGATTCTCTAAGCGGAGATGTTCTTTCTGGATGATAAGACACTGGGTGGACGTCTTCACGCATTTCAGCAAACAGACGATAAACATATACTGCAAATCACTGCCACAGGAATCACCGCTTAAAGGGTCGAAAGTTATCCTGACGTCTTGTGCATTTTCGGCAAGGAAAATAGCGTTCCATAGTTGGCAGACACGGCGCTTCTGTATGCGGTCCAAAAAGTTCAAGAGCCGAAAAGTGTTAGATAACAATTCTGGAAGCAATCAGTGTTGCTTTACTTAGTAAAAGTAAATAGTAAACTTTACTTAGTAAGCCGTTTTTGCCTTTTACTAATTAAGTAAAAAGTAAGTAAGCAGCAAAACGGAAAAGTAAAAGTAAAGTAAAAGTAAGAGCAGTCGAGGCTTGAGAAGTAAATAGTAAGTAAAACTAAGAGGAGCGAAACGGGAATAGCTTAATTAGTAAAACAGCCTTTTACTAAGCGTCCGCAACAGATAAAAGTGACGGGCATCATCAGAATTCTGCTGGACATGCTTTTTTCCATAGCAATAAAGTTTGGCAGTACAAGTTTTCTTCTGAATCGCTAAAATTTCGCTGCACTGCAGACGCTTTCAACCGCTTAGGTGGGCGAGTTACGTGACTGCCAGGCGTATTAGCTAGTGCTGCTTCGCTGCAGTACTTACCTTGGCACCGGATACGGTGTAATGACTTTTGCTAATTTTTGTCAAAAAATAAGTACTGTAATTTTACACAGAACCAAATCGCTTCATTGAAACAAATTTCTGAGCACAAATTAAAATTAATCGGTGTGCACACTGTCCCAAAGTACAAGCAGTTATTTTTGTTTTAGATACGTAATATGCTTAAGAAATGCATACTTTATGGCAATATTGAAAAATTTTGTTGCGTATGGCGATTTATCGCAAAACACTTATAGTAAATACTATTTTACTAGTAATTACTAAGTTAGTAAAAGTAAGTAAGGTTACGATAAAAAAAGTAAAAAGTAAGTAAAAGTAAGGAAGAAAGATTATGAAAAGTAAATAGTAAAGTAAATAGTAAAGTCAACAGCCAGACGAAAAGTAAAAAGTAAGTAAGGTTTTGGGGCAATAGTAAATACAACACTGGAAGCAATAGTGAAAAGTGGGAATCATCGGTCTCCGTAGTTGCAAGTAAATCCCACTTGGCATGAGCCGGAAGACACCTTAGAGTTGACGACATGGTCAGGGTTTTTTCACAGATGGAACTCTAACGAAAGAAAAGTTAAAAATTAGATGTTTTTGTTTACGTATGTACAATTTCTAATAAATTTCTTTAACACTACAGATACGGAGTATTCTTCAATGGAAATTGTAAAATTAATGATCTCATGAGAGTAGCATTATGCGAGGTTAAGAAGAGAGTCAAGAGACTAATACAAAAAGGATTCACGATCTTTTGGGATCGTACGAAGACTTGCCCAATCCTCCAGTAAAAGCGGTCGAGATAGACGTTTTTGGACATAAACAATTTTTTCTGGAGACAAAGAAACTGGGTAAATTTCCCAGTTATTAAGGATTTTTTGGAAAAGATGACGGAAATCGGGAGACTCCAGTGAGAAACCGTAACGAGGTGCCGGAAGCAGGTCCAGAGATCTCCTGACGAAATGGTGTTTTTCAAAAGTCCGCTGTTTCAGGCTAAGTTCAGACGGCCGCATGCGCAGCTGTTTCGTAGAAATTGTCTCGCTCAGCAGCACGTTATCGAACTGCACTCGCACATCGGCTTGCTTGTCGTTCGGGTAACCGTTATGCATCTGCAAGCAGGCTCCCAGGGCGGGATACCAGGCCGGAGGACGGTTGGGAAATTCCCGGATCAGCACATCTATTTCCGAATAAAGATACGGCGGTCCGCGGTCTACGCGGAAGACCTTGCCATGTTCCACCACTTCCGCTCGTCGGCCTGGATACCCGAAATCAACCACGAAACTCCCGTCATTCAGGATATCCACCACAGCTCCGCGCCGGAAAACACCGTTGTTGTCTTGCACTTCCACGGTGTTCCATCCACCTTCCAAAGATGGCTCGAACACAGCCTGGAAGCGTCAAATAAACGAAAAAGATCTTTATAGAATGGTACGTACTACCGGCGCGGTACTAGCTTATTTAATTCGAATTCCTCCCCGGTTATGGGTTATGTTGAAATGCCGGCTAATAACATCAAAACAATTAACTCACTCAAAATTTCAAAATCTTTATAGTTTTTCACTGGGGATTCTGAATATACTAATGCACTATCTGTACCTCTGTTTACGCCTATTGTTGGAGGAACACATAAAGTGTATTATCTAACACATAAAGGAACACATAAATTAAAGGAACACATAAAGTGTACATAAAGTGTATATCTTTATCTATAATTTATATACAAATGCCTTTATATCAAATTTTGCCGCTTAGTAGTAAAAATTACATTTTTCTTCGCGCACACTGCGATTTATTTGCGAATGTCATTATGCCAGGACCTGTTCCCTGACAAAATCATTGGACACAATACGCGAAACTCAAAAAGCGTCGCACTTTGTACCAAATAAAATCGAAAAACAATTGCTTGCCATCTGATAAATTCTTATGCAGTAATATATAATATACGAGTACTATGTACATATAATCTACCCTGTAGAATCGATTCGATCGAATAAATGTATAGATATCTACAGACTGACTATAAATATAACACACACATGTAAGTTTTTAGACTAATGGTAAATATAATGATTACTCATTAGAGTTTTTAGCACTGGCATAAACCGCAGCATTTGTAAGCAGCGATTCCTAACACTTCTTAGATTACTTCTTAGATTCCTAAAACTCGTATTTCTGTTTTTGGTTGGAAACACCGATCTAGAAACACCCGTCTAGATATGCATATTTAATACAGTTTACTTACGATGACAGGACAATGAAATACGGCTTTCAAACGAAGCTGCAAATTCGCCACCATTTTTACGACGTTCCCAACCGATGGCACGTTGCACGTCCAATCTGCTATGTACTACTATTTCATGATGCGGGCCAGTAATAGTACCCAGTATTGTGGATTGCTATCCACTTTAAAAAAAGTCGAAAGCAACCATTTCAATGAAATCGGAAACATCGTCAGTAGCCGCATACTTAAAATACAAATTTTCGGATATAGATATTAACGAGTCTTCCTCGCTGTAGAGCATACTTAATACTACATTTACTTACTAAGTAGAGAGCATTATTATGATTTGCATTTTGCAGCTTCAACATGGTCATAGCATTGCCCTTACTCTTAACTCGTTGTGGGTTACCAGGCTTTATGATGAAAGTAGTTGTACTGTAAGTACGGGTACGCAGGTACAGTATGTACATAGGCATGCAGCTGTTCCTGCAAGTTGCATGGTTGATTTATTTTGTTATAAATTTTAACTATGAAGTAGTGTGTCAGCGTTTGCAATTATTATTATTCGGGTGGCTATTGCCCAGTAAATTTAGGCTTATATTAAATTACACATTTTTGTTATAAGGTTTGAGTGTCGATTGTACATGTCGTGATCCACAAAATGAATACAGCTGCATACTGCTGTACCTACCCGATATACAAAGGCACTGCACTCTAAGGCGGTGCTCCGAGTCCCTCTGCGGTCGCGTCGGGACTCGGATCCGATCCTTGACCACGTGGTTGACTTGGAACGTCATCGTCATCACGGAGCCGCTGCCGGAATTTATCGACAACGGGTCATTGCTGTATTGTTAACAGAAAGTAGGCGAGTGTTTATTGTAATACAAGACCATCCTGTTCGAGCCATCTGCAGTATAAGGCTGCATGTGTATGTCAGCAGTACTGTATTGGTTACCACTTCCGGTTGGACATTGTATCGCGGTTTTTCTACAACGTAAATTTGTATGTAACCGCTCTACGATCGCAGTGTATCAGTAAAAGTACTGCAGTGTACTACGATTGTAATGACATTGTATGTATTAATTTACTTGTTTAATGCTATGGCAGCGCAAAAATCGTAGTCAAATGACTGTAGTGTTGTCGTCCAAAAAGTTGTCTTCAAAAAATGCCATAGAAAAAACTGCAAGCTTGGTTTATTGGTTTCGATATTTTTTTGCAGAACATTGGCGATAAGAAAGAAGGTAGGGTCTCCACTGCACACAAATGCGGACGGCAAAGTTTTTTCTGATTTTTTTGTAGATGAAATCGCGGTCGCAAAACTTTTTCCACGAAACAACAAGCAGGCACACAAACATCGAATTTTGCCAACTTTATCGAAATCTGACAATGGAACAACGATAAAACATTACTTTAATCCCCTACCAAAAACACTGCGATACGGTATTTCTCAGATTTCCAACTATGGAATGCTAATAATTTATAATAAATGTCCCCAGATTGATAAAAAATCATCATAAACGACATATCTCCTTGGCGCAACAGACAGCAACACCAATCAGCCGTTTTACGTGGTGCAGAACAGCTGCAGCAGGCCTTTTGCGTACGACACAATCTCCGTCCCGCCCAGTTTGGACTGCCCGTACAGGCGGTCCACGAAGGTGATGGGCACTTCGGCCACCCGCATCCCGGCGCGGTTGGCCCGCACCAGCATCTCCATCTGGAAGACGTAGCCCTTGGAGATGCAGGACTGCACCAGTTGCTCCAGGACTTCCTTCTTGTACAACCGGAAACTCCCGGTCAGGTCGGAGGCGCCCGGACGCAGGAGCAGCTGCGCCAGGAAGTTGGCGCCGCGGCTGACCACCTTCCGGCGAAGATCCCAGCCGTATACACCGCCGCGCTCAATGTACCGGGATCCTGTATTACAACAGAAGCGATGGTATTATTTTCATGAATTTTACGATTTCCAGTTTCGTTTTCGGTGCTTATCCAAACTGCCGCAAGCATGATAAAAACATCCTGCTTCAGTCAGCCCTGTTTTATATTTATAGTTTTTTCCCAAATCAATATTTTTAAAAACATTTTAAGTAGTACCGTTTTCTTGTATTTTCAGATTTATAAAACAAATCAAAGCCTTCAAATCTTCACAATCTTTACGAATTAATCTAACGCATGGGTTCTAGAAAGCAACGGTTCTATCAACACAAAAGTCGTAGTACGATGGCAAAAATTCCCATTGGGCCAATCCCGCAGTCCGGTAATGAAACCTGTTAACGACAATGAGTGTTCACGGACCTAAAAAATTTTGCCTTTTTTACTCCAGAACATTTAGAAGGCGCGGAAACTAATCA
This sequence comes from Paramacrobiotus metropolitanus, assembly GCF_019649055.1. Taxonomy (NCBI): domain Eukaryota; kingdom Metazoa; phylum Tardigrada; class Eutardigrada; order Parachela; family Macrobiotidae; genus Paramacrobiotus; species Paramacrobiotus metropolitanus. The sequence continues at coordinate 271,826 of NW_026570309.1, forward strand.
AATTGCTATCACATTCCTCACCAGAGAAAAGCAAGAAGAAATACTAGCAAAATAATCGAAAATATTGTTTATTCAGCTTTCTCATGCTACGCAATGTAAATTTATCTATCGGTCATATGCAAAGGCGAGCTATTAAACTGCAGGAAATAAATTTTAAAAAAAGCATCTAATCGTTAACACTGGTAAATGCGTGAATAGTACAAAGTCTGAAAAAATAAGCTGGCAACACACGCCAACATACAGCCACGTGGAACATCGGAAAGCGCAAAAAAATAAAAAGTCCACGCGACATTTTTATCACTTTGATTAACCCTAAAACTTGCCAACTTATGATTTTAATCCATATTTTTGGCAGAAATAAACGGTAAAGTTATCTTAGAAACAAACTTTCAGTGAAGAGGAAGGGATTCCCTTCAAGGGAATCACGAAAATTAAACTGACGAAATACAGCAAAAAATAACAACTTTGTACTAGATACACCGTACACATCTTCCGTTTTCTAATTGCTGCTTGCACAAACACAAAAATGACAAAATATAATTAAGGGTACATATAATAAAATTACGCTAACGATGAAAACTTTTTTATTATATTATTTTTATCACAGGTTTTATTTCTTACAACGCGAAAAATAAACATGGATGATAAAATAAACTTGTAAAATTATAAATATAGATATAGCCAAATAACACAAATTCATAAATAAAATTACTAAAAGTATTGACAAATCTGCATCACCTGTGACAATATCATAATCCTGCTCCTTCTGCTTCTCAATAAACTCCATGATAAATTTGGGATGGTGGGACAGATCAGCGTCCATGATAATCACGTAATTCCCCTTGGCGTGCTTCAGTCCGTGGATGTACGCTGTGCCCAGACCCAGCTTCTTCTCGCGGGGCAGCAGCACGATGCGCTCCTTCCCGTACAGCTTCTGCAGCTCCTTGGCCACCTCCAGCGTCCCATCCGGGCTGCCGTCATCGATGATGAGGATCTCGAAGGAGACATCCAAATCCCCCGCGGCAAACTCGAAGCCTTCCGCGTGAAGATATTTGTGGATCAACCACACCACCAGGGGCAGATTGTCGCGCTCGTTGTACGTGGGCAACAGAATACTGTATTTCACCATTGCTGTGAACAAGAACGATTAAAATTATTGGAAAAAAATTTCAAGCAATCAAATATGTATTGCTTTTAAGCAAAAACTAAACAGGAAACTGAAAAAACGGAAATTAACAGCGAATAAATTATAAATACGGCAAATTTTATTTTTATTTCGGATTTGATTTTGCTGGCAAGTCAAAGTGACATATTTTGATTTCTGCTAAGAAATTCGAGACCACGCACGTTGCCTGGCTAAAGTAGGGGCCATAATCCCCCAAATGCGCGCTAGTTATTCAGTTAATTGGGCGGTAAGCGTTAGCGACTCAACCTTACTGCCTCCCCTTGAATCAATAGCTCCACCCGCCACTAGCGACTTTTAAACGGCATTTGCCTGCTTTCGCTGGGATTAGGCTGCGCTCGCTACGCTACGCAACTTTCTCTGATGCAATCCATTTTCGCCGTGCTGTTTGCGTATTTTGTTATTCATTAATCATTTTTAATCAGTTTTGTGAGCTTTTTAAATTTTAGTTTTCTGCAGAATCTGGAATATCAGCAACTCCGGAAGGTTTACCGCGTAGTTTCTCGATTCCGATTTTTGCAGCGAACTTTCAGGATGACGATGAGCCCGCGCTTCATCGGCCCGACATGGAGAGCGGTGGCCAATTGCGGGATGTTTCCCAAAAACAGCATCTTAACGACTGCGCCGCGGAATTTCACCGGTTAGTTTCTCATCTAACCGCACCTAATGATATTGTTCTGCCGTGTTTCGGTGGGCATGTGATTGAGAAATGTATTGCCTACAGTGTCGGCTTGCAATCTCCTATACACCAAAGAGGCCATGGGACTCAGCAACTATGAATATGCCCGGGAGAAAACGGCGACCCAACTGGGCACGATGAAAGGTTCGTCGGACATTTTCCCCTCGTATCCCGTAACGGTTCCGTTAAAATTTGATACGAATAGAAAAAATCATGACTAAGTAATTTTCTAACGGAATCCGGGTGGGTGTAGATCGTTTCAAGCAGCGGATGGATCAGTATCTGAGCGCCGACTCGAAATCTCTCATCTTCACGGAAGATCTTAAAAATATGTGCTATCTGGCCGAGGACGATAAGGATTTGCAGATGGTCAATAAAATGCTGAAAAAGTATGGATGCTTGCCACGAATGAGTGCACATTGCGGTGCAATTTGACCGTAGGATGGTGTTTTGAAAGGATTTTTGTTGTGAAGGTATGCCAAGCAGAATGAGCAGATGCGCTTCGGTTCCTTCGTTTTCGGACCGGTCCTCATGCGTCTGCATCATTTCCTCGATAAGCCGGATGAAGCGTTAGCCTCCATTCAAGATCCCGTAAGTCTATTTGATCTGCAAGAGTAATATGCGAATTTATTTACTGGAAAAGTAAATAACTACTTAATCTGAAATTGGGTAATTTCACTATTTCATTAAGTAATCATTAGTTATGTGATTTGTGTGTGCCTAATAATTCGTTTTTGAAAAAAATACATCGGTAGTTACAATTAAGAAAAAAAATTAGATAATCAAAATAACTGAAGTTAAAACAAAATTGTATTATTCTTTGAAAAATAGGTTGAGAAGTTCTCTGCATACAGTAAAATTAATTAGAAGTAAGTAATAAGCTGGTAATTTCAGTGAGTTCAGATGAAATTTTTTTTAAAGTGGCAGTGGCATTAATCAGTAGCCAGTAGGTACGAGGTATCTGTTTATAGTCAGAGCAGAACATTTTTACGTAACGTTTTAAACATTGAAGGACCAGAATTAAAATAAAAATAAAATTGAATTGCGAAGTTTTCTTCCAAACTGTGTTCGCTTCTGTGTTTGAGTGTCCGACAGTTGGATGAATAAGGTAGTTATTTTTCTCGGATGTGTTAAAATGGTAGCGCTTCTCTTCAGGATCTGGGGCAGGTGTATGACCAGCTGACTTCCTACATGGTGGCGATGGATCTCCTGTACAACCACCAGCGCTACGACGACGTCCTGAAACTGTACAAAGCCATGACGCAGCGCCCGTTCTTTGCTGAGAAAATGCCCAAAGAGAATCTGGTCCTAGCCTGTGCGGCGTGTTATAAACTGGTACGAATACGGAGCTGCATTCTTTCTTTTTTTGGGAACCGTGGAATGACATTCCTGTCAATATAAATTGCCTAAATTATGTGGCTGATACATCCATCCGTTAAAAGGTTGTAATATTTTGCAGGGCACACCCGAAGCGTATAAAACGGCCATGGAGTTGGTGAAAAGCTGCATTGACAAGCAGGCACCGGTTATGCGCAAAGCGGTGTCCTTTGCGGCTGCTTTAGCTCTGAAGAACGTAAGTCGATTCATCGAACAGGGTTGACGGTTTAGAATTTTGCTGTATTGATAATAATGTTTCCCTGAGCGTATCTCGTTATCGAGTTCTAAAAATGAGGATTGCTATCTAAATATTAACTCCGATATTTCGTATAATATGTGTATGTTTAAGAAACGTCAATTACAAAGCAGAAATACTGCAGTTTTTTTTATCGGATTGCTTTCGTGACTGTGCAGTAAGTATTTAAGTCTGTGTATTATGCGAGATTATGCGATTCGCTCGCGATATTCGTTGTAAGTTTTACTGTCGGAAAAATAGTCATTTTAGTACTCGTACTCTACTCAATAGGTCGGCCTTTTTTTTCGTACAAGTACGTAATTGTGTTCCCGTTTTTGTACTCACACGAAAAATTATCGTCCAGACTCACAATTTTTTTGTAGAATGATGCGACTGGTGCATTGGAGCTGCTGAGTATTCCTCCCAATCAATCCTACGTGACCATCCGCAATTTGCGAATCCTCTGCCTCGTCAAATTGGATCGTTTGGAGGATGTTCTCCCTATCCTGCGCTCGATGATCGAACAGGATGTGGGGCCTAAACGGATTGGGCATGGCTTTTTCCAAGATGTGGTACGTTGTGCTTTTACATTGCAGAAATGCTTAAGTACACCATCTTTTTAAAGAATAGCCTGTATGTGATGTAAGGGAAAAATTGTAAACTATCATTACAGCGGAAACAAATATGTAGAAAAGGAAAATTTTATAAAATAAAAATAGAAAAACAAATATGTGAATAGTAAATAAAAATGAATTAAAAACAGCAAAATTTTAAAACAAATCAAAAAAATAATTTTTACGATACAGTAAAGAAGAGTTATTTAAAGATCCCGCTGGCCTGAGCGTTTTATGAAGTCTGAAAATGTGGTTATCTAATTCTGCTCAAATTATAGATCGCGGAAGTGAAGAAAGCCCTGGAAACCAAAGAGGACAAGGAGTTGCGCCAGGAATTCGAGAAGACCTTCAAAGCCCTGGAGCACGGCGACCAGATTGACGCCAAGACCCTCCACGAGTTTCTGGAGCGGCCCATCGAAGACTACAGTAAGCGGCCGGATTTCCAGGGGCAGGACTTCAACGACCGCCGGCTGACCAATACCTCGCGCTTCCAACCGGAAGGCGCCCCGGCCCCCTTCCGCCAGCGCGGCTACCGCGATGACTACCGCTCCCCGAGCGGTTTCCAACAACAGGGCGGATCACGGTATGAGTCCGGCGGTGGACGGTTTGATTCCGGCGGTGGACGGATGGGCGGGCTGGACGGCACTCGCTCGGGGGGCTACGAGTCCGGTAGCAGCGGCCGGTACGGGTCGTACCAGGGCAACCGGGACCGGGTGGGACTGTCCGAACAGGGTACGCGGTATGGAGTATCGCAGCGGGCGCGCGGGGGCTCCGACAGCGCCATGGATGAGGGACGGGGGATGCGTGGGGGCCGCGCGGCAGACGATGGGTATAATCCCAATCGGGAGGCCGGGTACCGACCGCGTGGACAGTTCCGACAGCCCAGTGGCGGGGCGGGTGGAGCGCAGCGCCAGGGACTGGCGGATTTTGACGATTGAGGAGCGGTCAGTGTGGAAGGCTTGTTAGGTTGTTGTTGCACGTGCTGGCGTTGTGGGTATGTGGTTGCGTTGGCTTGTAATATTGGCAAGTGTGTTTTTGTACTACGGCAGTTACGGTTGTTTTTATTTACCACGGACTGTGGCGCTGTGGTCTCCTTTTTTGATACTTTGTCACTTGTATTTAATGTGGCTGGAAGTGCGGTAATATCCCGTGTTTGAATAAATAAAATGAAAGCAGAAAAATCAAAGGGCATTTTTTTCGCAGTATTGAACAGACAAACATCGCTCACAACAACACGTTCATACGTTCAAAAAAAAATTTGTAATCATGTAAAAAAATCGAATACGAGCAAATCATGTACTCGTAACCGTCATTGGTTTTAATTTAGTATGTATTACCGCAAGTGTAAGAATTTTTCGATCATCTCGTTCCGATGGATAATAATTATTTTTTAAAGAGAATTGCAGTGCGAACATTTTTGTTGAATATTAAGTGATTATTAACTTCCAAAAAGAAACAAAATGGCACAACACCTAAAAAACAAAGATATGTAGGCCGCAAAACTACAGCACTTCTTGAAATAGGTACAAGATTACAAGTTACGTAAAAGTTTAAAACTACAAAAAGGGTTGCTCGACACGAAGTAGATAACGTAAAATTAAAAAAGGTAGCGCAGAATACTGTTGGCACATTTGATACAGTGCAGAAATCAACAGTGCAAAAGCTGGCTGTGTAACGCAATAACGCGTGCCAATAAACTGCTTATAACTGCAATGTAAAACTTCAAAATTTATCAATAATCCATAATTTTGTGGCATTGCGTATGTGAATTTTTACGATGCTCTGCACTTATTTATTTAATTCTTTTATACTTTGTATGTATTAATATATGAATACTTCAATGTACAAATGTACTGTGAATTTTTGTGACTAAGCAACATTGAAAACTGCTGCAGGTTTAAGCACAATGACTGAAAATCGTACCGATGTTTTGAAAGGTCAAAATCATTAAGGTCGCCAGATGTCATGCAGAATCGGTACCATACCAACGACAACCCGAGTACCGGATCCACACACGATCCCGACGATGCCTCCGATAGCTCCGAACATGTGGTGGTGCCGACACGCGTCACCTTCACGGCGGATCCCGAGGTTGTCGTCGTACAGAAGAAATCCTGGACGGCACTGCAGCGCTCCTTGGTCATGTGCCACGAAATGGAGGTGTGTGGGAAGATCACGCTGGAGAAGCTGGCCGAAGCTAGCACCAAGTTCCAACACATTGATGACTTCCATTCCAAGATGGAGCGCGATCTGATGGAGACAGCGGTGCATCTGGACGATATGCAGAAATGCTGCTTTGGACTGTGTACCAACCCGTGGGCGAAAAAGACCGCGCCGATAGCACGGCAGGCGCTGGAAGAAACACTCGGTACAGGGATACTAAAGGTCACCAATTGTAAAAGATCACTTATTTAAACAATTACGCTAATGGTCTTTATTCTTTTTAAATGGTTTTCCACTTTTTAAATGGTTTTCCATTAAAGGTCACTTACTTTATCTATTCACAGTTCACAAACAGAAATGGATGTTTATCTCCGTTTGCGAATAATACAGTAATTAAACTGATGTTGCTGTAGATGATATGGTGGCGGGTAGAGCGAACAATGATCAAGTGACACCGACCAATCAGCAACCGGGTGCCAAGGAGTTCCCCAAACTGGAACCGTTCATGCTCATCGCAAATGACACGGTGGAGAAAGAGATGGAGGGATGTCTGGATAAAATGGACGGTTATCTGGACAAGCTGGAAGATATGTCGGAGGACATCGGCAATCGGCTGAATGGAGAGCGCCGGGTGATCGATGCGACGACGGATGCCATGGACAAGAATATCCTCCGGGCAACGCTGGCGAGAAAAAAGGCGTTGGCAACATTGAAGGCGGTTTGAGAAACGCAAACCGCGAAAGCTTGCATTTCGGATATTTTGCTGTCTGATTGATACTGTATTTGGCGCTATTTTATTGTTTACAAATTGTTACGAGTACATGTTTCAAGTTTCGTCATATACTCATAAGATATGAGGAGGCCGGTTTTAACTACAGTGTACATGCAACAAGTGTTCCCGAGACGGTATTTTCTGTACTTGAAGTATAGTTCATTTATTCATTACGTAAAAGACTTGCTGCAAAGTATCCACACGCTGCTTGTCGGAAATAGTTATACTTGTCGGAAGATTTAATTTGATTTAATAAATCAAAATACTACACATTTAATCCCCCGAGGTGGTATTAGTCTAATAATTATTTTATTGAATATGCGCCGACTTCGACTCTGCTGGTTATTATTTTATTGAATATGCGCCGACTTCGACTCTGCTGGTTAGGGTACTTGAAGTGCTTCTACAGATACTCGAACTTATGATCTTATCACAATTCACAAGCACAGCTCACAGTCACTTCACATAGTCTAATCTGCCAAAATTTTTACTGATGCCTTACCATTTGAGTGATCTGTTAATGTTGCCCATACAGCAGTTTTAAGCTTTCAAGCTACATTTTAAGAGTGTTATTAATTAATAATTTTGTGACACCAAAATGCGATTCTATTACTATGAACATCCCATCACACCACAGCGCTGGAGGGCTGTGGATGTGCGGGACGGTAAGGGTCTCTTGTGGCACGGAGTCATAATCAACGTTGTGGAAGCGGGTTTAATTGTTGACTTTCTGTATCCCGGAAGGCGCTCGCAACTGATCGAATTTGGCCAAGCGTTCCGCTGCAAAGGCTGCTTCTATAAGTCGTGTTGCGATAGTTCCAAAGTCACATTCCAAGATCCGATTGAGGTCCTTGTGAAGGCTTCTCCGAAGCACCCGTGGACTTGGCACCCAGCTAGGTTTCTGGAGAAATGTGTTATCTGGAACATGTTTGTTTTCGTGCAAGTAGAAGTGAATGGCACGGAATGGAAAGAGCTTGTTCCCATTTGGCAGGTTCGTCTTCGACCGTCCACAAAAGACTTGCAGGAACGCGTCATCGTGCAAGGCCACATCAGCTCGCGGTCGTGTCGTTTACCTAAAGGATACCGTGAAGGCCCAGTGGAACACGACGTGTGGGAGGAATGGAAGCGAGAAATGGAAACGGATGGATCGAAGGCTTATCCTGTTTGTGTCCTTGGCAATGTGCAACGCCGATTTATGTGCAACGCCGCGACACGTCTCCCATCGAGTCCTCTTATCTGGAAGAGCTTCAGGTTGGTGCAGTAACCCTAGGCGAAGTACTTGTACAGAATGTATGGTTTGTGCTGTACAAAACAGTGTTGAAGTGCTCCTAGTCATAGACAGAGCAGTTTATTTTTGCTTCTGATGGAGTACTGTACGTAAATATTTCACAATAATTATGCAACTAAATGTTTTATGTTCGCACTACACTTACAGTACTTGCCATAATTTATATCGGTACGTTCACATGTTTCAATAGTGCGGTTTTCCAAGTCAAAACTTGCGGGAGAAAGTCTCACACTATTTCACATAAGTTGTATTTAATAGAAATGTTTACTTATAGGAAACTGTGCTTGATCGTAGGGAGACGTTGGCAAAACACTTGAAAACTGTATCCGCCGCTCCGGCCGTTATTTCTGATGGATCTGTGGATATGCAGTTCTCCGCATTGAGTCTGAACATAATCATCGATATATTCCGAATGCTGAGTACCGTAGACCGCACCAAGTGCCGTCGGGTCTGCGGTCAGTGGGATGCCATTCTGACGTCGGGGGGTACCATGGGCGACATTCGAGTGTCGTTTGCCACCAGCTCAATTTGGCCGGAGACTCAGTACATCTTCTTAGTCAGCATTCTGAAGTCCCTGGACCCGGCTACGAAGTGGATTATTATCAAGAATTGCGAGCATAACCGAACTTTCAACAATCTGCTAATTGAGTGCGTGTCATGGATTGCTAAGGTGTCCATGGATACAAACGCCAAGAAGCTGCAGATAATCATCCACAAATGCTTCTTGGACGACTGGGATGCTGACGATGTTCGGGTTTTCATTTTTGACTATCTCCGTAGCTTCGCTCAGCAGCTGTTTGATGTTGCGAAACGCTTACGTGGCACCGTTCTGGTGTGGAGTAGTTGCACATATCGAGCGCCGTTAACACTTCCGAATGTGCACACCCCAATGGGCAAAGGATCAATGTCGTTGTCGTCACAAACTGTGGATAGTATGGAGGCGACGCTGTACAGTTTATTTGAGAAAGACCTGCCTGTTCTTGTCCCGTTGGACGAACTTTCCACGTGGATATCTGAGGTTGCTATTGGTGGACCGGAAGCTGTGGAAAAAAGTGGAATTCTGCCGGTGCGGTGGTGATTCATACGATAATTGTCAATTTAATCTACTTTACCATTTTGTGGTTATTGTGTCGTAATTCTGAAGTCATGAAAGTTTTTTCAGTTTCCTCAGATTATAGGCTTTCGCAGTACGATCCCGGCTTTTTCGTTGTAGTCAGCGGGTTTTTTTCCATTACAGATTCTGAATTATTACGGATCGCTGGACTGCCGCATGAAGAAGCTGGGTAAATTTGTAAAGTCAACCGCTGGAAATTTGAAAGGTTTGGATGTGACGAAACTGCCGAAATTGGCCGTGTATGTCTTGGGTCTCAAAATGATGTCGTGCCAGGCCAACGTCGCAGTGTGAAGATTGTAATATCGTTATCAAGTAGCAATCAAAACACTTTCTGGCTCTTTTATTATGTTTGTTTGGTTGTTATTAATGTGACCTGGGCCGCTAACCATGTCAACGGGGAATCTCGCGCTGTGGTTTCACTTATTTTATGGGAGTTGTTGTTCCTTTTGTTTGGAAGTTATAACTATAAGTACTTGTTGCTCACTGTATGATAACAATCTTAATTTTTCTTTTAAAATGTCGCAAAACCTGTCATGCAGGCAATAAAAGGTCCAAAATTTCCTGCAAAACTGTGTTTTTGCTGTCTCTGTAGTCCGGAGTGGTGTTCGGGTACTAGTATACAGTAACCGCATTAAATACGAGTAGTTCTCGGCCAGTAGAAGTACGATGCAATTAAAGGAATTTTGCACTGGTTATAGACTTATAGTAATACCATAACCGTAGCGTCCCACACCTGCATGTAACTTTATCTTGTGCAGAACTGCTAGTATTATGTATCTCGTCGTTGATAATGTTACAATGCTGTTAATAGCGCACCATTATTGTTTAGGCGCAAGGATTGGTCAACATTGCATAGTTGTTATCAAATTTTTTAGAAAGTTATTGGTGCATGGTCGATATTTATTTATTTCTGCGGCGATTGCGAATAAAAGCTTGCGTGGCGCCTAGCGTATCCAAAGTAAAAATGTTGGCTTGGTTCCCATTGGTGTGCCTTTGAAATCATAGTGGCGTAACATGAGATCATTTTGAATCGCGATGATCACTGACGCTCAGGATGGCAATCTGACCAGTTACCGCCTATAGGATGCATGATCTTTCTTACGTAATTCCAGCATATACGTAATATTAGCATTTTCTTTAACTTGATTACATGAGCCTAGGAAGGCGGTTGCGCGATGGTGTCATACAGTCATTACTTACCTTGTATGACTGTATGACTGTTACATTGTGTATCGTGTATCTGCGGGCGTTGAACCGATCGTAACACAGAACAGGATGTTTATACTGTTAAGTATGAGGCAACCGATATCATAATACGGCATCATGGCCGGAAACCTTTGCTGCTTCTGCATATTTTAACGACATCATACACGCAAAGATGACGTAGTATATGGCAGAGATTTCCGCTCCTCAAACACTTCTGCCGCTGTCAGGGTACCATGTGAGACATATAAGGAGGAATGAAATCTCGTCATCTGTACACTGCTGGATATTTTTTGAAGAAACTACGCGACGCTTCGTAATGTGTAATACCGTAACTTAATGCCACACAACACGAAATTATGGCCGAATCAGTTTGCTCGTCTAATCAAAACCCGTGTTCTACGGAAATCAGCGCCATGCTGAGCGAAAGCGCTCAGGCAAAGATCTTTTTGGGGAAGCTTAGTGACTGCGGAAAAATGGTAGTCGTGAAGGTACCTTACCTGGATCACGAACAAAGCAAACGTCAGTGCGACGTGGAGCTGCTTGCACAGGCAACGAAAAGGGTTTTATCATTTCATCACGAAAATGTTGTCTGCCATCTTCATCACGAAATCAGCATAATTAAATCGGCAGCAATTCCGCGGTTCAGTTTGCTGGATAGCCAGTTTAATCGTGTTCCACAGTATCAGATCGTAATGGAATTCTGCTCTGGTACGTTTCATAGTTTTTCACTTTGTGTTCACGGAAAGGTCAATGAATGTTTCCCTAAATGGGTTTATTTTGTAGGCGGTACACTACACGACCTTTTGAAGACGTCCTCGCTAACCGCTCCTTTGCTACAAAAATGGACGAAGCAGCTGATCAGTGGACTCGCTTATCTGCACGCCCAGCGGTTTGCCCATAAGGATCTCAAAGGTGACCACATTTTCTTATCGTCACCGGATGTCAACACGTGCAGCCTAAAAATCGGTGGTCTCGTGAATCTCAAACAGCTTTTACCAAATACAGCGACTTCCATGTACAGTGGTGACGTTTCTAATAAATCCAGTTCCTTTGCGTTCATGGCACCGGAGATCATAACGGGTTCTGAAGTGGAGATCGAGCCGGTTGGGGAAGCGAAGAAGCTGGGGCGTCGAAGTGATATCTGGAGTCTGGGATGCGTGATAATTCAAATGATAACCCGAAGCCTTCCAAGGTTTCTTAAGCAAAACGATCATAAGGTCACGGCAATAACGGGAGAACTGGCGATTGTGTACTTTGTCGGTAGTGGAGGCTCGCCCACGGTCCCCAGCAATATCCCGGCTTTCGTGCAGGATCTCATCGAACAATGTCTGGCGCGGGATCCTAATCATCGACCGACGGCTGCTGCACTGCTGGAACATCCATTTTTCAGCTACCCTGCAGATGAGTTAGAAAAATGGATTTTGCCTTTGCAGGCTGGATAGCTTTGACTTTCTGCGATCAGTGTGATGTACAATACGCACTCTGTAATCCGCGATACTACCGTAGCACTTATATCCCTTTGATACTATTATCAAATCCAGAAAACAGAGTACTTCTACCAGTATATAGTGATTGTCAATTTTAATTATAGCTTACTTTGCTTTTGATTGTGCGTTTGATTGTACATATTATAAGTGATGGAGAGATCCGTACGATAGGAATAATTATCGTAAATAATCTATCCTACCGACCTACTCAACGACAGTGAATGAGCTAATAATCTCAATGTGGCATAGCTGAGTCTAAGAATCTACGCGAAGCGAGAACTGCATCTCCGACGATATTTTAATTAGAAACTCCGAAGCTGCCAAAACTCAGAATGCTAGAACTGATCCTCAAAGTACTGCAACTCTCGGACTTATATAGACACGGCGCATCCGTGTAGAAACAACCAAAAGTAAATCCGAAAACAAAAGAGAAACGTCGACAAAGTGAAAGAATAATAGAAAGTACGAGTAAAGCCGTCACATTACGTACTGTACTGCTATGTTCCGTCATAAGTACATTTTTTGGAGGCTTTCCGTATAGTGTACTGTACAGTATGGTATGTGTGTGGAGAAATAGGTACAAGCCCATCCAACAATTCTTTGACCGCTGTAAGCGCAGCGCATATAAATCGCGCACAGTAATGCAAATACGCATCGTAGTGTAGTGGCAGATATATTTATAAATATTCAACCAATAATAATATATTAGATCACAATTAATAGACCATTATTAGACCAACGTGGAATCAATCATCTTTAGCCCGGGCATGTTGCAATCAGTAATTTGAAAGTAATATGGATATTAAGTACCACCGCGATATTGTATTGCAAAGCAAAGATAATACTGTTACAAAAGCATAAAATTAATATAAACTATGATGGCAATAAATAATGCTAAACATATTACATTGTATATCACAGATACAGTAACTGCAACACATGCAGATTTGTTGCTTATTTACGCTGAATACGCAGACCCATGTGGCGTGACGTGTCGAAGCACATTAAATGGTTCAAGCCCACGTTTCTTTAAATTCCCGCTTACAGCGGTCGAAGAATTGTTGGATGGGCTTGTACATATTATAGTACTCGTAATAACTACCGACTGTCGGATTGTCATTTAATACTTAATACTAGTATTATTTCAATGGAACGGAAAACAAAATTAAAACATCTGGATACTGATAACAACGAAATGTGCGTACATCGCTGTACCGTTTTGTAAATCGCCCTCATTTTTATTTTTTTTACATGGCGAAATATCGGCCATTGCTAAATTGGCGCTCTCACTGAGGCTAATTAGCTACGCGCGATAGAATTTGTTTTTTTTATACTGATAGACGAAGCAATCGACGAGATTAGATATGATGCAGCAGCATTACGGATAATAATTCTCTGATCACAACTCGAACTTAAATAGCGATGTCTCTTCGCTTAGCCGGCAGTTTTACGGCTTTCTCCAACGCTTCGGCATCTTTTGCGGAAACGCGAACACTCTGAGAGGTCATCACCGTCTTAGTACGGGCATTTTTTCCCTGAGCTCTTGGCGGTTGCTTTAACACTCCCGTGACAATGATTTCGGGAAACCATTCCCGAAATTCTCGGTCAGGGCTGTAATTTGTTTGCCCTGCTGGCCTCACAGTAAATGGAGGGCTATTCGGGCGTTCGACCTGGTCAGGATGGAATACAACGGGGATTACTCCGCTACGCATGGTCTCCCCATAATGTTGCAATGCCGCTAGTTCTCATAGGCACGATGGAAATAGGCAGATGTACAATTTCCATCATGCCGTTGAGAAGATTGAGATGAACGTATGCTTTGCAACCGCTCTTCAGCGTCGTTGTGACTTGTGATGGACTTGTGGGTTATCTGCTCGTCCTTCCAGTGAGGACGATATTCGCCTCCCTTCTTGCAAATTAGTCGAGCGGAGCTGTATGGGAAAGTTGCATGGTGCGGATGTGTTTTCGATGTCCGTGCGTTTCCTCCTGGGTTTACGAAGACTTGATTAGTTAGCTTTCCCCAGTCTTGGACAGCTTTTACAGCTGCTTCGTAGGACCTAAATCGGCCTCCAGTTTTAAGCAGGGTCGAATCCATTTTAGAAGGGTAAATAGTACAAATTTGCAATTATAACCGTTACGAATACCGGTAGGTAGCAGACATAACTGTGCCGACTGTTACTGGAATACGAAATTATGCCGGCTAATACACAGTACCGGTATAGTACACGTCCTAGAAATTATTCGGACAATAACAGAATATTTTACTTTAGTTGTTATGGTGTTGGTTTATAAATACCTGCCGCATGGCTTCGGGGTCGTTTCCGGCCATGTTCGGCATAAATGCCCAAATGAAGTAAAGTTCCGAGCCCACATTCGGTTTTCCTCGTGTGGCGTGTAGGAGTAATTCGATTTTACAGTATATGCTCCACAGTTCACACGTCGATGGCGCTGCAGTCAGAGCATTTTGTTGTCGCAGTTTATGTACTCGCACAGTCCATCAATGTTTATTGTTTATTGTACGTACGGCAGGCAGGTAACCCATTGAAAGCTAGGATCGAATCTAGCGTGGGAATTTAAACCTGGCTAAATGACAGACAACATTATGAATTTAAAGCAAAAGCCATTAATACAAGAGAATTACTAAGAAAAGGAAGGCAGTCAGGCAATGGTAACATGCTTCAGTGCATTACGAAAAACAGCAAGCGAACTGCTACTAAGAATGTCGTTTCCGGCTTCGGTTAGCCGGTTTCTGATGTTGTTCAGTCTCCACGCCAACGTAGACTTCCCCGTCCTTGTGGCCGCGTCCGCTTCGATGAAGGTCCTGTTTCCGCTTCGAAGACTGTACGGTTTGGATTGTTGCTTTATGACGATCATTTCGGTGAGGTAGCGGGGCACTTGGAACTTCTCCGGGTGCAGAATTTTGTAAAGCCATGTTGCTTCCTGGCGTTTCCATCGTTCAGACAGTGGCGTAATCCCGTATTGTTTCATCAGGCTGGTGGCAGATACTTCGGCATACAGTAGTTAGCGATAGCTCGAATAGCTTTTCTTTGCGCAGCAGCCAGCGGCTCCAGCGTGGACACAGGCGCACCGCTCCACACAGTGGAGCAACGGTCCAGGTGAGACTGGACGAATGCGTGATAAAGTCGGGGCGGGGCGTTGGGGCAGCGGCAGTCCGCTCTTAACACTGTTTACGAGAGCGATTCCATGGTAAGCACTTTTTTGGACCTTTTTAATTTGGTCAGTCCATTTCAAATGCTCATCAGTTATCACTCCCAAGTGTTTGACTGACTTTTCGGTTCAGGCTTATGCCCGTTCAAATCAACTGACACGATACTCTTATCACGACTGTACGCAGAAGTGACCATTAGCAGTTTTGACTTCTTTTCGTTGACAAACGAACGGTAAGCCACTCGCATATTATTGGGAGCACTGCAGTTATTTTGTCTGCTGCTTCCGACTTCGTGTCTGCTATCGCGTAGCAGATCGTATCATCAACAAAACTTTCTAACTGCACATCTGGGCAATCAAATTCGATTTTCAGCAGTTCGTTTAAATAATTTATGAAAAGTAAAGGACCAATGACACTAGGAGTAGTCGATCAGCGAGACCGGATTACAAGTATTCACCGGCATAATGCATGCCGCTCATCGGTATCCCGTATCACCACCAGCTTTCAATATGCGCAAAACAGAATGGAGCAGCAGTGCGGGAAGTTTTCGTTTTATCGTTCGTTTTTTACGTTTAACCTTTTAGGTTTAATTTTATTGTAACTCGACACAGGAATGTTCATGGGCTTCGTGACACCACAGATATACTGTACTTCTTTGTACATATGACCATAGTCGTCACAGCAAAGCAGCAAAACAGTAACGACAAATAAAAATACCAGCGCAGTCTAAAAACAACAGAAATGGCGCACGAGACAATCGAAATCTAAATAGTGCGGTAAGTAACTGCCCTTAACTGTCATTATACTACGGTACATGCAATAATATCTAGCAAGCGGTGCAGTAATCGTACTGACAGTGCACTCGATTGCAGCCCAAATTACGTAAGTACTACCAACAAGTTGGACCCATTGACGTATAGGTCAACTGACCATTTTACATCCACTGAGAAACTGGACACATATTTCTTATAAACGGATTTAAATGGGACTCTTTCTCGTTTATCGTTACGGAGCTCCGGTTGACACCGTTTGTACATGGCGGACTAATTTGGCTGCTTCAGTGCCGCGATTGCTAGGCAACATGCTACTGCACCTGCAACATAGCAGTACCGGCGTCCTGG
This sequence comes from Paramacrobiotus metropolitanus, assembly GCF_019649055.1. Lineage (NCBI taxonomy): Eukaryota > Metazoa > Tardigrada > Eutardigrada > Parachela > Macrobiotidae > Paramacrobiotus > Paramacrobiotus metropolitanus. The sequence goes on from NW_026570309.1 coordinate 288,234, forward strand.
TCCCTTTGCCTTGATGGCTTGATGTAGTGCGCTTGTCGTGCTTACTTGATTGTTTTATTGCATTTGTTTTAACCAATCATAAGCGAATTGTATTAAGCAATGCAATTGCATCTTAAATAAATGGGAAGTTATGGTGCAAGCTATCGTGAACAAGTGTCAATGCGCTTAAAGTGTTAACAGTTCTATGTTCTTGACCTTAGTACAATATACAGTACCACTCCATTATATGCTAAACTTAATTGTCTGCACTATTGAAAATTGAGATAGAATTATCAGTTTACTTAAAGAAACATGTACGTATATAATGTATGCAACGGATTGCGTGGTCCAGAAAGATGGCGCACGGTGGATGTATACGGCACAAACGGACTACTGCAGCACGGTGCAGTCATTAACGTTGTCGAGTGCGGGCTTGTTGTGGACTTCTTTTGTCCCGGCAGGCGATCAGAGCTGGTGGAATTTGAGAAAGCATTCCGGTGTGAAGGCTTCTTTGTGAAGGGTCGCGGCAAAGCCATCACCGGGACAGATAACGTTGAAGTACTAGTACAAGTGTCAGCCGATCAGCCTTGGACATGGTACCCAGCCAATTTCCTGGATCATCACATCCCTTGGGCGGAATTTGCCTTGGTCGCCGTGAGCGCCGGCGGCAGTGTATCCAAGAAAATTGTTTCACTCCGGCACATCCGGGTTCGGTCGACGGAATACGAGTTACTAAATCGAAGAGTTGGTAAGCGGGACTTTATCACCGGTACATACCAATTGCCGGACAATGTGCCACAGCCGTTGGACCCGCGAACGTGGAGGAAGTGGAGGGAAGCGCTGGAATTGAATTTTCTGTGTAAAGTGTGTCCTGTCTGCTTCCGGCAGAATGAGTTGGTATACCTACAACCCGGCATCAACTCTTCGATACAGTCTGACTATTTGGTAAAAGCAGCAAATGTAATCTTAGTTACAGCCGCATGTACATCTAGCCTTATGGTATTCACCGGAGTACGGAGGCCTCCGTGCTTTATGAGAAGCATATCCAGACGTAAAAACTGATAAAAAGCACAAAATACCGGTTAGAACGAATAGCGCCGATATAGTCAGCCGGATAGAAGACTATTAAGTAAAACCTGTATATATGAAGGCAGGATCATAGTATGTACTATGTATGTACTTACTGAAAATCATAAGCCAGTGGCCTAATTTGTAAAGTACAGTATTTTTCGTCTCGACAGGCAGTCGTGATCGAATCTATTGTAAAGAAGAGCAACAGGACCAGGGAACTGCGTACCCAACCAGTCAGTTCCGTGGCTGATCCGGACGACATACGGTTTGAGCGTTTATACCATCACTGGGAGGTGATGATGGTGATTTTCCGGCAACTGACCACTTATAACCGAGCATACTACCGCCGCGTCTGTTCCGTGTGGGACGCCCTGTTGCAGTCAGACAGCACTTATAAGGCCGTCCATGTCTCGCTAACCGATCGTTCGGACTTCCATGCTGCTCTGTGTATCTTGAACGCACTGAATTCGCAAACCGAGTACGTAATAATTGCCAACGCCGCATATCATACAGAGATGTTGGAAGCATATTTACTGTGGATAGACGCTGTTCTCACGGTTGCGTCAGACTGTAAACCATGTAAAATAATCTTCTACGAATGCCGGTGGATATTTGACGATCCCGCAGACGACACTGAGAGTCTCAACCACGTTGTGCCGAGGTTGAACGGCACACGACCGACAGTCAAAAAGCTGATGTGGGTCAGTTGTGCGTATTCATGCCTCCTTTCTCCGACATCTAAGAGATCAAAGTATGCCACCTTGCCTATGGCTACCGGTTCCATTCGGATTCCGTCGCCTAGTTTATCTGAAAACTTATACTTTCTACTGGAGAAGGACCTTCCGTTGCCTTTGCCGAAACTGTCAAAGTGGGTCACCGATGTAGCCGATAGCGGTCAGGAAACTTATATCTATGATACCGATATCCAAACGGTAAAACTATCTCTTTCCGTTCTGGATATTGATTGTTAACTGGGCATCCTTCTGTAATTGGAAATTTATTACAGATTCTGCGAGACTGCTTACTTTCTGAGAAGAGGAACACGCTTGGTGATGACTGCTAGTCTGCCGATATCGCAACCAGTGGGATGTCAAAAGATCTGCATACTTTAGATGTGTCAACTGTGATGCGAGTAGCCGTGCATGTTACTGAATCCTACGCTACCAGGGACAAAAGGTCAGATTTGTGGAAAGCTGCAAGCACTTCCTGGACGCTTGTTCCGGAACTTCCTGAACATCCTTGTTCTCTTGGCGAAGCTGATGCTGCATCGAAGCCTTTTGGGAGTGCCGCACATGGACGTTTGGGTTGAGTTTGAAAACAGCAAGCTTGACCTCAACAACCAAAAAACAGCCATTTATAATTTTTTTCTGTTATTAATCTTATTACACTTATATAATGTCGCTCTGTTATTATCGTTAACTACAAATGCACGCTACGGTTTGCTTGAGTGTGAGCAGTTGCGAGCGCTATGGTTGCACAATGGAGAAAAATCATAAACGTATGTACTCTGTACAGATACTATGTAAAGTGTACAACAACAAATATTAATTATGGTTGTACGAGTACATCACACTAATATTACAAGTAGATTACGGGAATCGCGCCGGGTTAAAACGTTACGCTGCCAACAAAGCGGGTTTGCATGCTATAATTATTATTTATATTAACTTTTGTTGCGGATAGGTTGTTCAGTTTCGTTCGCTAAAGAACTGCATCCATACAGAAGATGAGAAACGATTTTTCATACATGTTACACAAAATAGCAAAGCAAGGCGAGTAAACTGGATGAATTTCGTGCAGTGCTTAATTTTTTCATTGACTGCTGAACCAGCCAATTTTTATCGCTGCGTTCTAATTACGCTGCATTAGGTTTGTTCCAGTTGATGAAATTACTGTAAAACAGCTGTGATATGTTCGAAGAAAATTCCGCCTGTCAATTCTAATCGTCCACTATTTGACGTTTATGTTCCTCACAATTGTCTGTGTACTTCAACAACAAATGTCGTTTAAGGTGTGATTCACCTGAAAACACACTGTATTGTCCATGCCGCCACAGACCCGGATATTTATTACTGTGAACTAAATAGCTGTCTTTGCGATATCAGTTGCCGGCTGCCATGCATATTCCCGGAAATAGCAATACGATTTTCAATGTAAATACACCAAGCATGATCGTAAGCGTTGCGCGTTGCACTTTGCTCCAAACCTGATTTTGTCGATATTCGTGTTGCGACTGGTTTATCTTTCCACTCAGTCCAGTGTGGTTAGTACTTAACAGTCACGGGCCATGTTATTATTTGCACACAAACATTCTTATAGATTGTCTGTAATTCGCGATGTTGGCTATTTTTCTTCTATTTTAAGTATTTTCGAATTTCTGTAAATGGCAGATTGTCCAGACGTCAATATTATTCCGCGTTCAGAATGGGGTGCACGAAATCCGGTGGCCGGATTAACAAATTTGACGCTTCCGGTTAAATATATGGTTTATACGCACACTTTTGGCGAACCATGCAATAATCCCACATCTTGTTCATCCATTGTTCGAGAAATACAGAATTTTCATATGAATTCGCCTAATAATTTTGCGGATATCGGATACAAGTGAGCAAGCATTTTGCTTCTAATACAATTGCAATATTTGGATAACTCCATCACTGGAAATACCAATACATCCCTTAACATTTTCAGGCGGCCTCGCAACAGTTATTTATTACTAGCAATAGGAGAAAGAAAGATTCATTTTACTGAAAGAAATAAGAAAAAATGTTTTAATCGGCTTGAGTAACATGGAAATCTTACGGAAACCATACGTAAATTTCAATTAAATGTGCTAGTCTTTCATGCATGATATCTGCGGCTAATCTAGATTCTACATTAATTTTTTATTTACAGTTTCCTGATTGGGGGAGATGGGTCGATTTTTGAGGGGCGTGGTTGGCATACGAAAGGTGCATATAATCCGGATTACAATAGCAAAGGATTCGGAACGGCCCTGATCGGTCGATTTCCCCCGGAAGGTGAAAGAACTATTTCAGAATACTGGAGTAAGAAAGCGCTTCATCTGATTATTTGGTTTGCAAACTTTGTACTTGGTATTAGGGAACTACTTCAGCGATCTCAGCTACGCCGCCGCGAAATCAGCAAATGGATTATATAAGTGCGCACTGAGCAAAGGCTACATAAGTCCGGCTAACGATTCCGCCGTTATTACGTCCCGGATAAATCCCGTTATTCGAGAGTACGTTTTAAATCCGGACGTGTTAATGCGTAAGTGCACCGTGAAGGAATTACAGGATCCGTTTACTGAGACAGTTTGTATCACTGCAGCCACGACGACAACAACAACATCAACGACTACAACAACGATTTTATTCAACACAACGAATACAATCGTTTCTCCAACAACTAGCACCACTCCTGGTACAAATTGTTTGCCTGCATTGCGCAGATTTTAAAAGCAAAACGCAATTAAGTATCATAGCGTAATGTAGCATTTTTATCAAGGTTTAATTATTTATAGTTCTCACCGATGGAGTTATTGCGGCCATTGCAACTGGGGTCGCGATACCACTTCTGTTGGCTGTGTTGTTCATTGTCTTAATCTGCAAACGCCGCAATAAGCTAAAGGTCAGCATATCAATGCGCTTCTTGTTCCCTTAGGGTAAAATAAATGTTGTTCGTTTATAACAGACAACGGAAGATTATCGAGCGGCTATTCAGAAACTCATTCCACAGACTACGATGGCGTATTATGAACGTCCCCGATGGTCGGTGGATTTAAGTAAGCACGAGCCCGGTTCTTTGCACTGTGCAGTACCCCATTATACAGCCACAGCTGCAAATTATTAACAGGTGCTTTTCACAGGAGACGTGTGCCTAGGAACAGGACAGTATGGACAGGTCTTTAAAGGTTCTCTAATGGACAGGAAACCGTCGAAAACCCTGGGTCCAACGCTGTCGGGATGCCGTCCAGTTGCGGTAAAGATGCTGCGTGAGTCCTGCTGTGATTATCAGGGAACAGCGGGGTTTTTGGCGGAAATGAGCATCCTGATGAAGGTCGGCCGGCATGTGAACATTGTTAACTTGGAAGGTGTGGTTTTACGAGGTAAATAAGCAAACTGTTGCAATAAAATGTTTGAGGTGCTTTCAAAGATGATTCACAGAGACGATAAGACTTTATCGTGCTTTATATGACTATAGTTATAATATTATCATTTTAGGGAAGCTGATGATGGTGATGGAACACTGCGAGTTAGGATCTTTGGACGCGTATCTTCGGAAGTTAAAGGAGGACACTTTCGCACCACCCCTTGATGTAAATAACTTGGTCCGCTTAGCCAATAGTTATGTCGCCTTTGGTGTCGGGGACAAGCCACAAGCTACGGTTGCGACTGGATCAGGTCCAGATGTATCAGAACTGACAAACATCGCCTATCAAGTCAGCCGAGGAATGGAATTTCTGTCGTCAAAGCATGTCATCCACCGTGACCTGGCAGCGAGAAATGTCTTACTGACCGCGGATAAAACAGCAAAAATTGCCGACTTTGGGATGGCAAGGGAGCAACCGGAATATATTTTGGAAAGGGAAAAGGTACACAGGCAAAGCAGAGCGGAACTCGAATAGTTTTCTCAGCTTGCAGCGCGATTCGCTGTTTTAACAATGGAGACATACTGCAAAACGAAATATCGAATACCTTTTATTTTTTAGGTTCCTTTACCAGTATGTTGGATGGCACCAGAATCCATTATTCCCGGTCGCGGAATTTTTCACATCCCCAGCGATGTGTGGTCGTTCGGTGTGGTTCTCTGGGAAATATTCTCCCTAGGAGAGACACCATACGCGATGGAGTTCCCCAACGGAATTTTATACGCGCAACTATGTACGTTTCTGCAAGAAGGCAACAGGTTACAAACGCCTGACCTTTGTCCAGAACCAGTGTAAGTGTAATATTGCTCAGTGCTACCCCAATTATTAATGGACGAAGAATCAGAATGAGGTGTCGTTTCAGTGCGTTATTGATGGTGAAGTGCTGGGACTTCCAATCCGACAGCAGACCGGATTTTTTCGAGCTGCGTAAAGGACTGGAGGCCCTGTTACCGGTTGCTGACAGAGCGCGCTATGTGCTTTTCGATGAGGAAAATGAAAAGCTCAACAGCTGCTTAAAGTGTCCGGCGGAAGATTCAGGCTGTGCATCCGAAACCGCGTCGTCTTATATATCGTATGCTTGAGAATCTGATAAAGATTTTTATTACAACTTTGTTCACATTGAACTTTACGCGTTTGTTAATTAAGATATACTTGCAAGCAAACTTCTCATATTGCGCATGCCGCAATGAATTGAACGTGGGGATTTAATTCAGCGTTAAATGGATTTCTTTAAGCATTCAGGGATCCGAATCTGCTTACTGCAGATACAGTACGCAGAAATTCGACGACAACGAAATCTGCAGAATTACGGATATGTCGCACTTCATACGCCCATTAAAATTGTAACGTGTTTGTGTATTGCGCAAGCAATCACGAAAACATTAATTAGACGATTCGGCCAGCCGATAGTGCATTTGTTTATGGCGGACCTGCGTGCTAATTACAAAGGCTCAAAGTAAGATATCGGAAATATTGTCTTGCGTATAAAGCCGACCAGCGTCATACGGTTTATCGACATGTATGTCTCGACTGGCTTGAACGTTATGAACAGAAACGTAAGCGGCAAATGTTTACTAATATGGAAGTGATGTTATGATATTTTTGTTACCTAATGCAATCAGCGATAGCTGATGTATGTCAATTAGACATTTTTCGCAACTGCTCCACTTAACCATAGCACTACACTTAACCATACGCTATGGTTAAGTGCGAGCGTATGGTAAATGCGGATACCATACAAATTCGTTGTATGGTAGCTGACTTCCAAAGGCTCCTCTTAGTTCCCATACACTTTAACTTCGTTAGAGCTAAGCTTTTCTAGCACAGAAAACATCGGAGAACTTGAATTTTGATGTTCTAAAGGATGCCATACCGTGTAGCACGAGAAAAAAAAATAAATACGAAGATCTCTAGAAAACATCTGCGCTGGTTTTAAGGTATCCTGTACACTGTCACTCCGATGGCGGTGTCTAGCTACACGATAAGGTATGGTTAAGGTATGGTTATGGTGTCTTTTGCGAAAAGCCTCTAATAATAGCGTGTACAATTTTAAAGTATTGTGCAACAACAAACTGTTTATTCCAGGTACAAATGTGTTAGACGCAAAGCGAATACCGTTAGTTATCGCGAATGTTACAATTTCATGAACAAATCATGCATCAAGGAAAATTTTCCGGCAGTTAGTTCCAGGAAGTGCTCATTCAGACGCATAGTTATCGGTGACCCCATTGATAGTATGGCGGTAAAAACAGCCTGTTGACTCCATTAAATATGGGTTGATTGTGTCGGCGGTATTGCCAGACTCATAACAGTTAGGTTAAGCAAAATCATTGTAGGCAATAAAGATAACGCGTTGATGATCTAATTTAAACCGACCATAAATCCCGATAGTTACCTGCTCGTGTTACCGGCTTATGCAGCCGTTTTATGCAATAAGATCATAAGAGCGGCTTAATCAATAACCAGCATTGCTCTTTTCTCTCGTAATATGCACAAAGTATTGTCTCGGGGAAATGGCTTTGCTAACAAGCACACCCACAATTTTTGAAAATGTGAAGCATAGTTAGCAATTTTTACATCAAAGATTTCACTTCTTTACCAGCATAATGTAAAACAAGTTCTTTATCGGTATAATTATTATCACTGTTGAACATCATTTAAGTAAAATCTGTGCGACTTGAGTAACGAACAATGTCAGAATGGCGGAATGTCCAGGAGTTGCCATTATTCCGCATTCTGAATGGAGTAAACGAAATATCACGGGAAGCCACACCGCTCTTAATTTACCCGTCCCATACATGGTGTTTAGGCATACCGAAACATCGCCGTGTGTCACTCTAGCTTCTTGCAGAAGCACCGTGGTTGCCATGCAAAAGTCGCATGTGGACGGAAACCAATGGGTGGACATTGGATACAAGTAAGCAATGCGCATTTACGGATGAGTATATTAAATGTCACAAATGTTTTTTTTTGACGTGCCCTTTCCCGGGCCTTTACAGCACTATAATCAGTAACCACAGTATATTGCAGTTTTGTGATTGGTGGAGATGGATCCATCTTCGAGGGTCGAGGGTGGCATAATAAAGGATCGGTGGCGAAACAGTACAACAGTATCGGGATTGGGATAGGGCTTATCGGTAGGCTCAAGACCAACGGTGGGTGAATTCTTGTTATTCCTTAATGATTATTTAGACACAGGCACGCCATTGCATGGGTCGGCGCATTAGTAAAAATCCTCCTTATGGTTGTGGTAGAAGTACTTTATCACCCTCAAAAGTTACGTTACAATTTCATGTCCCAACCACAATCCCCATTCTTGCTTTACTCTAGTTAACGACCAATCAACGACTTTATACAGCCATAGTCTTTAACATGTACTTTTCACAAGATATGTAAAGTAAAACCTTATTTGTTTCTATAAAAAAGGCGGAATAACAATTACAATGTTCTATTGATATTCTTATGGCATGGTATAGGAACTCAGCCAGTGCTTATTTTCAGGAAGCGAAAATCATGGATTTCTGTACGCTGCTGCCAAAGCGGCCAATGGTCTCTTTTACTGTGCGCGGGGGAAAGCTTATATTAATCAGACAGCGGATGGTGCTGTTGTTGCCTATGACATTAACCCGCTGATCAAAGATTTTATCTTGGATCCGGATGCAATGTTAAGTTAGTATAACCATTTCTGGTTTCTGCTCTCTCATAACTATTCTTAGTACACGGGTGCGTTAACGGCACACTGGAGATTTTCACGGCAAACACAGATTTGGAAAGTACTGCATTTAGAAACTTGTATGTACGAGCATTTGGAGGCTTTTGCAGCGACAACGTTTCCTCCACCGTCGCCAACGCTGCCTCCAGATCAGTCGATAACCACTCTGCCCACAACAACGTCGGCTTCGACAAGCCAATCATCTTCGGTTTCTCCTGGCTCCCGAGGGTCCACCACCTCCGCTTTCACAACAACCGAAGCATCGGGTGCGCCTTACGCAATTTAACGAAGCAAAAAGAGCAATCACTTTCGCTGATGCAACTTGAAGAGAGATCGTTAACATAACGCTATACAGTTAGATTACTTACTGTACTCTATTCCAACTAATGCGACACTTCGCAAATGTGTATAAGCACTTTCAAACTGGCATGATTAAACGAGATTCGTGATACATTAATATCATCTTCAAAAATTAGCGGTGAATATTCACGGCTTAAAATACCGTACAATTATTTTGCTACGAAAACAAATGCGCATTGTTTTGATTGTACGGTTACAGCAATACCGGGAGAAATAGTTGCCGGAATCGCTGCAGGATTTGGAGGCCTAATTTTATTGTTTGCGGTTCTTGGGATTCTGTTTTACAAGCGGCGCCTTCGGCTAAAGGTCTTGTTATTGGTTACCGGTAATTGGCTGTAAACGGAATAGAACAGGAATCTACTTCTTACGCAGACGAATGACTACCGACCGGCCATTCGAAAGCTGATCCCCGAGAATGTGATAGCTTACTACGAACTTCCACGGTGGTCTGTTGAACTGCGTACGTACAGTTTCAGTAGTAATCTAGATTGTTTTCCGTTGTGCTGTACTCGTATGTGCACAGCCAAAAGGGTTAGTTTTGTCGATTTTGTCTCTTTACAGGAGACGTTTGCCTTGGAGAAGGGCAGTATGGGAAAGTTTACAAGGGGATGTTGCTCGATAACAAATCACGCAACGTACAACGGCGCCGGTCATCTGAAAGTCGTTCCGTAGCGGTTAAGATGTTGCATAAACTGCGTCACGATGACCACAGGCACGCTGGTTTCATTGCCGAAATGGGCATTTTAATGAAAGTGGGTCGTCATGTGAACATTGTTAATCTGGAGGGTCTTGTTCTCAAAGGTAAGTGACGGCGTTCTGTGCATACTCCTATACTACTGTATGTATGTACATAAAACTTTCGAAAATAATGGAAAAAAACTTTTGTCAGGAAAATTGCTCATGGTAATGGAGCACTGTGAGCTCGGATCACTCGAACGTTATCTCCAAAGACTAAAAGTGGAAGCGGCTGATGTTCCCATAGGTAAGTGATCTGTGCTCGACAATCACGCCGAATCGTGCGAGATTTAATACAGAGAGTTAACGGCAGTGCTGATATAGCGGAGCTAACCAATATGGCGCATCAAGTCAGCCGCGGAATGGAGTTTCTAGCGTCCAAGAATGTCATTCATCGAGATCTAGCGGCTAGAAACATCCTACTGAATGCTTCGAAAACCGTGAAAATTGCCGATTTCGGAATGGCGAGAGAACAGCCTGCGTATATATTGGAAAGGGAAAAGGTCAGCCTGCAACAAATCAGTAAGCAGATTATCGGTTTGTTCCTACTAGTTTCTCTCTTACAGGTTCCACTGCCGGTTTGCTGGATGGCACCTGAATCCATTATTCCCGGGAGGGGAATATTCACCACGTTGAGCGATGTGTGGTCGTTTGGTGTTGTACTCTGGGAGATATTTACCCTGGGTGGTGTGCCCTATGCCAGCGAGTTTCCCAATGGGATATTCTACACACAGTTTTGCCTCTTCTTGCAAGAGGGTCAACGATTAAGCACACCGGAATTATGTCCAGAATCATTGTAAGAACGTACCAGAAGTATATTACCGGGAGATTCACAAACATTTCCTGCCTATCTATTTGACAGTGCGATACTAATGATGAATTGCTGGCACTTCCACGCGGAGGATCGACCCAATTTTTCCAGCTTGAGGCAAAGCATAGAAGCACTATTGCCGGCGATAGAAAGGGCACAGTACATTGCTTTTGATACGGAAAACGAGGCACTGAATAACTGCCTCAACAATCCAGCAGATTGTTCTAGCTCGTCCACTTCTTCATCGAGCACTTCGTCATCTAGTCAAACCATCGCGAAGATGTAACGCGATTTCCTCATTGCTGAAATTCTGTTTCATGAAACACCTTAGAATTCTTTTGTTTGTTTCTCGTTTTTCTCGGTTGTGGGATCAGTTTGTGTATCATGACTGCCGTTGGCCCGCAAATAATAAAATTAAATAACTTATTCGGCACTAGTCGCACTACTGTCAAATCGTAGTTACAAGTTTTATAAGCTGATACTGTTGCTCGTGCTCCTCATTATTCGTAATCACCAAAAAAGCACATTGTCCATGTGGTTAGTCAAGGATGATGTCAGCGACGAAACTCTTGCACTGCTCATCCCCATCACCAGGAGCGCATCCTTGTCCCAGCTGCATGTCTTCCAGAAGAATAAGATAATCAATGGGGTGAGCATGCAGTGAATCCAGTAAGGCCTTTATCGCGTCCTTTTGCGGCACGATTTTATCCGCGGTGTAGGAAACAGTGTATTTGACCAGACGACCTCCGTTAATCGTCTTGTCTTCTGTCAGCTTGGTTTTAACATTCTGTACTTTCGTCGGGCTCAGTAGTTTATCTGCAAATACATAGTGCACAAAAATGATTCCCTTAACACACTGGTTCCCTGTTCCTTCTGCTCCTCTATAAGGAAGCCAGGAATTTAATGTTGCAGTTCACTGAACATAACATAACATAAGGAAGATTTTGGCAGTATTGTATCGTTTTACCTAATGCCGATTTCCATCGTGTTCCCAGCGCGTTGAGGACCTCAGTGTTCGTGTGATTGGCCATGGACAAAACCTTATGATTAATAACATCTTGCTTGGCTGCTGTAAATAAAAAATCGAAGTAGATAGCTTTTTGATTAATATTATGTATAATTTTGTGCAAAACTGACGCATTCAATCAACATGCACCTTCGCTCGGTGTTCCTGTAGCAGCTATGATTGCAATAATCACAATATACCCCAACATTCTGGTGGTCCAGGACAAGAGATACGAAGGAGAAAAAGGCAGAATGATTTTCTTTAAAAGATAAAAGTTAGGGTTTGGTGAAAAGGTCGGTATCACGGGTACGTATGCACTACGCAGTTATCATAATAGTAAATTATTACAAGAATAGGGGTGCGCAACTTTGTAAGGCAAAGCTGAATTAATGGACAAACTTGAACATTACAGCCGGCAGCAAAACTTTCAAGATTTTCCACTTCAGCTTTTTCAATGTCCGGGGTAGGCTGGCAGTAGTTATGTAACTTACTGTGTTCTGTTATGCTGATCAGCGTGGTACGTATAGTTTTGGACGTATTGCATACGCTTATTTGCACTATTTTTTGGTAGGAGAGTGAAAAAAACATCTGCACAATCTACCTCAACACAATCGCCATTAGCCTTCCTCCCTTTCCCTCGTATCGGCTACAGCTAAGGGTGTAGAATACAGTATTATGGAACACTACTAGTACTTGTACTCTGTAAGTACGAGTAGCCGGGATTTGGTTTGGGTTCGTATAAATATATCGAGTAACTTGGAATGTGTGCACGGCTAGCCGTTCCATTACTTGCACGACATGTTTCTAATTTCATGGATATTACCAGCAATGGTTTCCGGCAGGTTAGTTGAAGAGGATGGCCGTTCAGACAGAGAATTATCGGTGACCCCGTAGATAATATTATTGCGTTGAGTACACTTCATGTTGATCGAACCGGAATATTTATCACAGGTAATGCTGATAACATGCGGATGATCTAGTTGTGGCCTAACAGAAATCCGGAAATTACCATTCTCGTTTGACTTAAAGCATTTTCATATTGTTAACCAAAGCATCTCAATTTGCGAGAAATTGCAGTACATATAACTAATATTTTTGACATTCAACCGTGCCAAAATTTTTGTCAGTATGCGCATTTGAGCACATTTGTAATTAAATTTAAGAAAATGCAGTTTACTGACCGGCAAGCAAAATGACTGATTGTCCAGGAGTGACTATTATTCCGCGGTCTGAATGGAACGCGCGGAATGCCACGTCCGATCTCACCCGTCTGGATCTTCCGGTTCCGTATATGGTGTTCAGAAATAGCTACACATCATCATGTTTCACTCTGGCGTCCTGTAAAACCACTGTTGCTGAGATTCAGAATACGCACATGGAAAACAATTTTTTCGACATACCATACAAGTATGTTTACTCTCACAGAAAACTTCCACAGACCAAATTTTTTTACTGTACTCTGTACATGCGAATTTATCCCTTAGCGGCATGGGTTACGTTAAACATCCCTAGTTGACCGTTAATTAAGCGCCTCGGTTTACAGGCGATATTACGTACATCTAGCTTTGGACTTTGGAAAACTTTGGAAAACACAGAGCAGAAAGATCTGGTTGCGGTCAAATGTCATTGTGCAGCGTTCGAACAGAAAAAATCGCATATGTGAATACGAGTACAGATACAGTACTATCTGTAACTGCAGAATTTACTGCAGTACTTACTGCAGAATTTTTGTTTCACATACAGAGTAGTGAGCAAAAATAGTTCTCTTACCCCTAAGTAATTATGCGATAAGGTTAATGCTCACCGTCAAATGACTTTGAGCCAATAAAATTCTCGATCAGACTAGAACAGCGCCGCCGCGAGAGTACTGTACCGCAAAAACGCCACCAGTCTTCCAAATACCGACGGTGTTTAATCAGAACCCGTTTTAGCCAGCTGCAAAGAAATCAAAGGCAGAGAGATGTGTTTTTGTTTAGGAAGTGAAGATCATGAGTTTATGTACGTTGCTGCCCGGGCGGCCAATGGCTTACTTCACTGTGCAATGGAGAAAACCTACATTAACCAGTCAGCAGATGAAGCTGTTATTGCCTTTGACATCAACCCCCTGATCAAAGATTTCATATTGAATCCGGGTTTGCTGGGTTAGTGTGATGCTATCATTTTATTGTTTGTTCTTAATTAGCGTAAATTACCGGAGGTTTGAAGTACTGATAATTATGCTTACTGCGCCCGTAACTGCGGTTAAAACTTAAAAGTCTGTAGCATTCCCTGATCATCCGTGTATAAGACACAACCATTCCTCGAACCTCGAACTTGGTAAGAAATTCTTATACCCGTACCTACGACTGATACTGTAGAACTCACGATTGACGATCGGATTTGACAAGAATAGACGAGAGAAAGAATAGGTAGACGAGTTTGGCATGACGTAAACGGCTACTGCAGTAGGGCGTTCGAAGTACCGCAAACCGCAGGGTAATGCTGCTAGGAAACGGCTGAATGTACCATGAATTTTGCAACAACAGCATTTACCGCAACGTTCCCTACAGCTTCATTATCCGCAGGTCAACCGACATTCTTGCTATTTCCGACAACCACAATGTATCGGTCTCCTTCGACGTCTTCTAATTCAAACAGCAGTTACAACACTGCCACCAATGATTCTTCACCAATCATAATGGAACCGTCAGGTACGAGTACCGAAAACATATGGTCATACGAGTCTCATACCGTAATATTATATGATTTGCAGTAATTAGGGGTGAGGTGGTGGCTGGGATTGCTGCTGGATTTGGTGGTTTAATTTTATTGGTTGTCCTAGTGGCGATTGTGTGCCTCAAGCGGCGCAACCAGCAAAAGGTCAGCTAATTGCATGTGCTGCGATAATCGCAAGAACGAAATGCAGAATATTTTCTTGATAAGCAGAAACAAGATTATCGACCGGCTATTCGCAAAATGGTTCCCGAAAATCTGATTGGCTACTATGAAATTCCCCGGTGGTCTGTTGGATTGCGTACGTGCCGTTTTCCCAGCCGTGTAAAGCGTTCTCCGATGTATGCTGTAGAAAGTTATTACATGCATGATTCTTGCAAATCAATAGGCGACGTTTGCCTGGGAACGGGGCAGTATGGAACGGTGTACAAAGGAGTCTTGCTGGACAACAAATCACGCAAAGCGCAGCTGAGCCGATTATCCGAGAGCCGTTCGGTCGCGGTTAAGATGATGCGTGAACAGCATCCCGATGGGCACATGCATTCTGGCTTCCTTCAGGAAATTGGCATTCTGATGAGAGTGGGCCGACATGTGAATATCGTCAACTTAGAGGGTCTTGTTCTCAAAGGTCAATGGAAGTTTGAATCAAACTAATAGTCTATCAATGTTTGCTTTATTATTTTCACTAGCTCATCATAATTACATTTTCAGGAAAGCTCCTCATGATAATGGAATACTGCGACCTGGGATCTCTCGAAAGTTATCTCCGAAAGATAAGAGCGGAAGGGTGCGATATTCAGAGCATTGACATTACTGAGTTAATCAGCATTGCATACCAAATAAGCCGCGGAATGGAATTTCTCTCTTCGAAAAATGTCATTCACCGCGATCTGGCGGCTAGAAATATCCTTCTGAATGCTTCGAAAACTGTCAAAATTGCCGATTTCGGAATGGCGAGAGAGCAACCTGAATACATCTTGGAAAGGGAAAAGGTTAGCTGGTACAAACAGCACTACGTGCGCTTTACGAAGACAGTTAACCGCTTAAGGTATTGAGTTTTAGTTTTAGTTTAATCGCTCGAGTTATGAATAGGTTCCGCTCCCGGTTTGTTGGATGGCACCCGAGTCTATCATTCCCGGCCGTGGTATCTTTACTACGCTCAGTGATGTGTGGTCATTTGGTGTTGTTCTGTGGGAGATATTCTCTCTGGGCGGTGCTCCGTATGCAAGCGAGTTTCCCACTGGGATCTGGTATTCACAGTTCTGTCTTTTCCTTCAAGAAGGTCAACGATTACATACGCCGGAATTGTGCCCAGAGTCAATGTACGAGCATACTACCTGTGGTTGGGCTTTTCCTAAACATTTTACGTGCATTTTTTGACAGTGCGACACTAATGACTGCTTGCTGGCATTTCCACGCTGAGGATCGGCCGCATTTTTCCAGTCTAAGGCAAAGTATAGAAACACTGTTATCGATGGCGGAGCGGACGCGGTTCATTGGTCCCGATACGGAGAATGAGACACTTAATGACTGCCTCAACATCCCAATTAATTGTTCCAGTCCATCTGGAATTGTTCCAGTTCCAGCTCATTCTTCGCCCGGATCTGACACTTCTAGTCAAATTGTTGTAATGATTTAGCGAGACATAAAAACGCAGCATGTGCATGATGCCTATATTTTCAAGCGCTCGAATATGGCGGCTGTTCATAAGTGAAGCGTAAAACTTCTCCTAACTAACGACATACTATTGCAAGTGCTTCAATCCTAGGGTAGCCCAGTACGAGTATGAAAGCAGCTTCGTGCACACGAACACGTGCAAACCTCGTTCGCGGACCATGTTTTCTTTTTTGTGCATTTTGACAATCCAGAGTTTTTTTTGAATGAAAATCAGGAGATGAACGAGTACAGAAGTATATTATATGGAGAACACAAAATGAGGTCACTGCTCTGTTTTTTTTTTAAAATTTAATTATAATTTACCGGCATACGAAATGTTTGCTACATTTCGCAACAATATCAAGATGTCGTCCTTCGATAGGCCTTTATTTGCCAGCTGATCCATAATAAGGACGTAAGTTATCATCCCGCCGATTAGCTACAAAAAACAGAAAGTAAAATTATTTCTCCATTAAACACTTTTGAAACTTTGGAAACCGTTTTTTTGGCAAAACGAATAACGCATCAGTATCCAACTTACGGTTGCCACGAACTGGCGGTTTACGGTGAAGAATCCACCAACAGTGAACGCCACGCTAACGGAGCTGACCCTTCTGATTAAAAACCTAAGTATGGAATCATCGTTTGATGCAGCCGATGGTGCATCGGCTGCGATATTTCGCATGGACTCTTTGATATTTTCAGCCTGAAATGACAAAAAAGGGAAATGCCATAATTCTGCCTGTACGTGCGCTGGAAAAGGGCAAAAAATGATCATGCAGTGCAACACCCACTTAACAAAGCAGCGTGCACAATGTTGGTTCCCGTAGAGTTTGTACGCTGTCAACTACTCTGTACATATTTTTTGAAGACATAATTCGATTTCTTTTCAAGAGCAGAGAATTAGCACGTCGGATGTTTAACTGCATAAAAACTCTCCGCCCCCTTTTCACAGCATATACACGTGCCCGACTGCCCGTACGTAACTTTTTACGTAATTACAGTATTTCATTTACCTGCTCTAGCATGTACACGGGTGTCCATGTGCCGAAAACAGCACAGAACACTAACGAGGAAAGATTTTGGACCACAACAAGTGCTCCAGTTCTCAAACGATCAATATACGTTAGCAGCGTAAAAATCTGATAAGCATACACCAGCAGCAACGTTAATGATGACAGTTCACTCAGTTGGCGTATAATTCGAGAGAGATTCACATGATCATTTATGATGGCCTCGATTTCTGTCACCTGCTTTGCATTTATCAATTTGCTGTTGATTCTGCTGAAGCATACTCCAACCGTAAAGCAAATTACCATGGGGATCGATTGAATCAAATAGAACACCAAATCCATAATCCACTGGCTTACTAATTGAAAATCCTTAAAAAACCGCAGAGTGAGCGACGTTGTCGGCAGTCCATACCATCGACTCATAAACTGTAGAGATCCGATACGCGCTGCACCGCCCCAAAGGGTATCCACCATGTAGCCGGCACCAACCGCGTTACACGTATGTATGATTAGTGCGAAGAGAATGACAATGGTTTTATCGCGCTTCTGTAGGTACTTTGTGCAGAAAGGTCCCGCTTGACGAATTGCTGCTACGTAATCAGAGTAGACATAGTGGAAGTACGCAACGCTAATTAAGCGTGTAATTGTCCGCTGAAGATCGGTGAAGAAGCTGAGGAGAGCGCCCGTCTCACTGCTTAATTGTGATTGCGATATTCTTATATAAAATGCTCCAATCGTAGCCACATAATAAGTGGCTAAGAGGCTTACCGCCCAGATAAGATGGAAACTTTTCCATATTAGGGACAAATTTCTGGTACCCGGTTTTCGCAAACTGGAGAAGATGCCGTATCCTGCCAGAGCGCAAACGAGTAACCATGGTTTTATCAGCTTTTCCAAAAACGTTAGGGTATGCGTATATTTCCCGAGAAAATGGAGCACGTTATGCAAGCATTGCAGCTTTGCCATAAAGAACCGCTGTCTTTTATAAACCAGGCAAAATCTGCTATAAAGCAAGATGGTGCCAGGCAATCGGCATTGTCAAAGCTCAGTTGTCTAGTTCTGTTTTATATAATATCAACATGATTGAAATTATATTAAATTGCTGGTAATCTGACAGAATGCCCATATTGTCAGTTATCTGCAAATCTATCTGGTTAACGCTTTCCCAAACTTGTATGTCATTGTCTTCTTGAAAGATGCTGAACTCACGGCAAATGAACTGCTTCGTAACTGTTAATGTCGACTGCAATGACGCACAGTACTGTACTGTATTAGCAGTACTGCCAGTACAGATCAGATCATACATACATACGTACGTACTGTATGCTATATTCTCATAGCTAGAGCGTATTTGATTTTATGATACAATAAAAGCATGCTGCATCCACTGCGTAATGTGTACTTAATTGAAGGACTGTAATTCTCACGAGAGCTTGTGTTGTGTTTTTGTGTTTCGATGAATACACAGTCAGAGTTCAAACTGAGTTCGCCAAAGGAAGCAAACTGGGTGCTCCCAGTTCAATTTGCTAGGCTTTACGGGCTGGAACAAAGAATTTCTTAGTTAAAAATGAGATTGTGGAATATGATACAACAACTATTTGTTTCCGGTTATGCCATTAAATTGTTGAATTGTACTCGTATCGCTTGCGAAAAGCGAGTAATTTCCGGGTTGTGTAATGTTTCAAAGTTCATGAATACATGCGAGCAGTAGTGTTTTGATAAGTAGGTGTGTTCCAGGCTCGTTCAGGCGCTCATTCCGACAGAAGTTAATCGGTGACCCCGTTGCATAGCTGTAAAATGGTCAATGTGGGTTGGGTCGTGTCTGCGGTGTTGTGATATTTACAGTGAAGACAGGCAAAGTTATCGCAGGTAATATGTAAAAGATAACGTGCGGAATGCGGATGATCTAATTCTTGTTGATTATAAACCAAGACAGTATACGCTCGTTAAACTGGTTGAGCGGTTCTGGCTGGCTAACTGAAGTGCAATTTTAAATTCTGGAGAATGTATTAGTATTTTTCGCCTTTCAACCGCCGCATATTTTTGTCGCTATGCCACCTATACACATCTGGAAATGTAATTCTTATGGAATTGTGGAATGCTATTTAGTGAAGGACGAATAAAATGACAGATTGTTCAGGAATTAATTTTGTTCGGCGTTCCGAATGGAATGCCCGTAACAACACAACCGAGCTCGTTATTCTCGATCTCCCGGTCCCGTATATGGTGTTCAGGCACACTAACACGTTACCGTGTGATACTCCGGCTTCCTGCAAAGCCGCCGTTGCTGGCATTCAGAATACGCAGATGGCAAGCAGCTTTTTCGACATTGCGTACAAGTATGCTTATTTTCATGCGTTACGAATAAATTCCGGTATATCAAAGCTGTTTATATTCGTATGCGGAATGCTTGAATAATATGTGGTCACGTTAATCATCTGTAGTCGACAGCATTTGCGATATGTGCTATGTTTGCAGTTTTGTAATTGGCGGAGATGGCTCGGTCTTTGAGGGACGAGGTTGGCACCATAAAGGATCCGTGACCCCAATGTACAACAGTAGAGCCATTGGTGTTGGTCTTATCGGTTGGCTCCAAACGAACGGTAGGTAACGCTTTAAAAAAAAAAATTTTGAAAGCCCGTCAGAATAGTAGTTGTGTGGTTGTACACACGATTCCAATAGTTGTAACCATCTTGCTCACAACTGTAACAGTCGACAACAGTCAAACCCCTTCGTTAATTTTCCCCTGTTTAAACGAAAACTGGTTGCTTAACCGAAGCGCCTTTATTAACATTATTCTAGCCCGCTCCTTGCAAATCAGATGAATGTGCTTATCTTCAGGAAGTGAAAATCATGGATTCATGTACGCCGCTGCCAAGGCGGCAAATGGATTACTTCATTGCGCGCTGGGGAATGGTTACATTAATCAGTCGGCTGATTACGCTGTTATTGCTTTTGACATCAACTGGCTAATCAAAGGGTTTATACTGGATCCCGATTCGCTGCTCAGTTAGTAAAACGACATGTTAGTTTATACCAGTTGCACGGTTCATGTGCCGTGTGCGACATTAAATCGGAAAACTTTGTCAGCGTTGTCTGCAGATCCGTCGACATCAACGCTGACTACGACAGCTTCGCCATCAACAACCTACCGATCATCTTTCACTGTTAACCACACTCGTGTGAACAGCTCTTCACCAACCGAAACGGAACGGTCAGGTACGTATGGGATGGTACTTTAGGTTTCGATATCTTTATCAACTAAGGAAGCTGCTGCTTCTCGGCGCATCTTTGAAGTTTTACACGATCTCCTGTTTCAGAACTAATTTCAAAAAAAGAAAAATAACGCACAAGATTGCTCGTAACGTGTATCTGAATGCATTGCAGCAATAAGTGGTGAAACGGTGGCTGGGATTGCTGCAGGATTTGGAGGCCTAATTTTGTTGGTTGCCCTAGGGGCAGTTTTGTTTCATAAACGGCGCAACCAGCTAAAGGTCAGTAGTGCATTATTCGCAATAGTTGCAACTTGTCCTGACGGCGTGTATACTGTTTTATTGAGCAAGCAAAGGATTACCGACCGGCTATCTGCAAACTGATTCCCGAAGGTGTGGTCGCTTACTATGAAATTCCGCGCTGGTCTGTTGAGCTGCGTACGTGCCCGCTTTCAACCCCATAAAACCGTTTACGTTTTAAAATTATGCGTTTTAAAAACTAAAAACCATAGCAATGAACTGTTGTCTATAAACAGGAGACGTTTGCCTTGGAACAGGGCAATGTGGGAAGGTTTTCAAGGGAGTATTACTTGATAACAAATCGCGCACAGCACAGCTGCGTCGATTATCAGAGAGCCGGTCCGTAGCTGTTAAGATGACCCATGAACAGCAGAGTGACGATACTACTACCCACACAAGTTTTATTGCGGAAATGAGTATTATGATGAAAGTCGGTCGCCATGTGAATATTGTTAACTTGGAGGGTCTTGTTTTAAAAGGTCAGTCGCAGGAGAACGCATGTATAAGTGTAAACTGCACAGCTTGTGTCCATTTTTCGTGATTTGCTTACATTTACAATTTTACATTTATCAGAAAAGCTACTTATGGTAATGGAAAACTGCGAACTTGGATCACTCGAAAGCTACTTACAAAAGGTAAAAGCGGAAGCGATTGATCTCTTGAACTTTGATGTTATGGAGTTACAAAGCTTCGCGCATCAAATATGCCGTGGAATGGAGTTCCTGTCTTTGAAAAGTGTAATTCACCGCGACCTGGCGGCTAGAAATATTCTTCTCAGTGCCACAAAGATTGTCAAAATTGCCGATTTCGGAATGGCAAAAGAACTCCCGGAGTACATCTTGGAAAGGGAAAGGGTCAGCTTGCCATTAGACACAGAATACGTAACTCAGTAGTAAAACGATGCTCTTAAAGCATCTTAAAGCAGCTTAGTCTGGCGACCGCGCAGCTTAGAGCAGCTTACGACTGTTCATACCCAACCTGGGAAATCGAACCCAAGACATACAATCTTAAAGCCAGACGTACTACCAGCAGGCTATGGGCAGATTAACATAAATTTGGTTTTATTATTTTTCCTACAGTAGCCAACTTATTCAGCGTAAGCTGATGAAGATACGTATCTTACCAGGCTAATGGAAAATTTTTTTGGTACATTTTGAAAATTCAGTGTAAGCTGATGAAGATATCTTACCAGGCTAATGGAAAATTTTTTTGGTACATTTTGAAAATTTTATACTTTTTTTGGTTTGATTTTAAGTTGTGCATTAGCTTAACGGTATCCCGTAGCATCTTGCAGCATTATTGTGCATTAGCACCAGCAGCAGCATTGCTCCGTGTACTGATAGCACGACTGTTTCTTCATTTTTATTCGTAGAAGCAGAAGTGTTACGCAGAATAATGCTGCGTCAAATTCTTGTTCGAAAGTAAACCTGTATATTATAGGTTCCGTTGCCGGTGTGCTGGATGGCACCGGAATCCATCATTCCCGGTCGTGGAGTCTTCACCACGCTGAGCGATGTATGGTCATTTGGCGTGGTTCTGTGGGAAATATTCTCCTTGGGCGGTATTCCATATGCTAGTGAGTTTCCTAACGGGATCTTCTACACACAGTTTTGCCAATTCCTTCAAGAAGGTCAACGACTAAGTATACCGGAATTATGCCCAGAATCAATGTAAGAGCCTTCCGGAGCGCGGTCGCCTGACTTTTTACGAATTTTTTACGCCTCTTCTTGACAGCGCGGTACTGATGACAAATTGTTGGTCCTTCCCTGCTGTGGATCGACCTGGTTTTTCCAGTTTAAGGCAAAGTATAGAAGCGCTACTGCCGATCGCGGACAGGAATCGGTATATTGCTTTTGATATGGAAAATGAGAAGCTGAACAACGGCATCAATAGCCTGGCCGATGGTTCCAGCTCAACCGGTTCTTCGCCCAGATTTTTGGCATCTGGTCAAATTGTCGTGAAGATCGATTTACCGGAAACCTCGCATTAGGGCATTTGGCGCTCGATTCTTTGCCATTTTTTTGCCTTGTTTGTAATTCGCGTCTGTCGGATGCAGCCAGTTTTAGGCCATATATAGCAAGCAATAGCTTCCGATCAGCAATTCTAACGTTTAGCACTTTATTCCAGTTTCCTAATAATACGAACCGTAATTATCTTTTAACGTCCTGATCACAAATTAGTTGGTGGCTGGGTTACGTTTATCTGACCGGACCGTCAATATCCATAGCAAATCGCAAGTGAGGGCAGATTTGCAACTAGTATATGCGGGCCACATCGTTTATCAGGGTTTATCAGGGTTATCAGTCAGAAGACAGCGACGAAGTGGATTACATAGTAGACCTTGCACAGGATTATTGGCTGAAGCTACGATGTAAAATTTTGTCAGTACAAATTTACAAAAAAACTGATATGGTTATTGCAGTCCGATAAATTTTGTATGACCTTGCGTTAATCAGAACGGCAATTGTCACTAAAGAATCTAGCAAACGGTTCAGAACATTATTTAACCGTCTGTTAATGTAAGCAGAAAATATTTATTCCCATTAAGCACTAGGACAATTCGATCAGAACAGAATCTGTAGAAGTACAGATCATTTCACTATTCAGTATTGCATTGATGAAGTAAAATATTCACATGGCGTAGACGAATGATCATTGGCCAGATTTCGCAGATCAGGTTGAACACCACGGAAAACATTCACCGGCACCCTATCCAGATTCCAGGGACTCCAGGGTATGAAAGAGCAGAATATTACACGCATCCTCTGTCTACGCTGAAAACACCTTCGCATTCTATCATTCTATTCATTGCATTCTGGTGCCATATGATTCAAAATGAGGAGGCATATGTGTTGGCAGCCAACTGGCAGCCGTAGATGATATTAAATATCATCTACGGTAACAAACCAAGATAAAATTTTTATCTTGGTCTGTTACCAGTTCCTCAATGGTGAATCCGCTGAGTCATTATCGTTACAGTGTTAGGTGTGGGAGTCGCACACCAATTTTTTGGAAAAATGCATTCCGAATAAATACATGTACGATGCGCAGAATCTGGTCTGCTTTTCCAATACAGCACAAAGCGCCATGAACCAAACTAACAAAATGCCCGCTGTTACCAATACAACTTCACCATCATTGATCACACAATCACCATTTTGGGGCATCTTTTCAGTGTCCATTCTCGTCATAACGATTGTCGGAATCTTGTCGAATTTGCTGATCCTGATATTGTTACTAAAATCTAATCCCGGACAAACGCCGTTCAACATGTACCTCATCAATCTGATTTTAGCCAACTTTTTGCATTTTATCACCGCGGCACCTTTGGATCTGAGCACGACATTAATGGGCAACTGGCCGCTAAATTACGCCGCCTGTACATTCTGCCTATACGCCGGCTACATCATCAACGCGGCCATCCCGCACAGCCACATGTTGGTCACCCTCAACCGTATCTGGGCCGTAACCTTTCCTGTCAGCTACCGGCACTATCATACCGGAGCCATGGCTGCCAGCCTTTGCCTGGCTATGTGGCTGTACATTCACGCGCTGCTGCCGCCGCAATTGATTCGTGATGCATTGTATTATCGTTTTCAGCAGAATGTGCCATTTTGCTGGCTGAATGCGGAACATCCGGCACAGTGGCGGCTGGTGCTCTTCACCGAGTTCTGGTGCTACATTGTACCGCAGACCGTAATGTTTACCGGTTATCCGTACATTATGTACAAACGCCGTCGGCGTTTGCAGTTTTCAGCAGAGCGACGGGACGGTACACAGCCTAGCGGGACGACAAACCCTCCTGCGTCAAAGAACCTGGTGGCCGCGCCAGCTAGTCGCCCATCCACCGGCTACAGAGTGCTGACCATCCTGACTTTAACGGCATTTGTCTGTTGGATTCCCAGCATGGTGTACTTCAAACTGAATTTATTGAACGGATATCAGAGTGCTCTTTTCTATCAAGTGGGCGGGACAATGGTGTTACTGCAGGCTGCAGCCGACCCATTGTACATCGCCCTCAGCGTAAAAGGCATTCGTGCAATATTGAAGACCATGATTTGCTGTGGAACATAGTTCTGGCCGTCAGGATCTCAGGTTTCTGCCCGGGCTAAATGAGAAGAAGGCAGTGGTCGAACAGTATCGAGGCAAAGATGGATTTCGAATGCAAGTGGCGGCTTTGCGGACTATGTTTCACCGTCGGGCGTCATACACTTGGCTTTGCTACATGTCGTTGCACCTCTATGTACTTCATATGCCTGTTCAGTGATATTGTATCATGTAACGATGTAGCAAAGTTTTCATGCAAAACATATCGAGTGTATTGTATACAAGACGTATCTGTTGCGATCGACTGCAATATTACTTATCAGTTTTATTAAAATGTCCGGCTGTTGCATAATGTACTGCGCCACAGGCTCATGCAGTGCTGGTTAAGGGCATGCGCGGCACAACCGACAATTTGCTGACCGCTATCTTGCTGACTGTGCACAGAACGAGGTGTTCTACTTCTTGTGGACAGTGAAGTCTGTTTCTTGCTGACATTATTTCGTTATAGGAGCGCACCCTTTTGCCGACTGTACATAACCCACCAAAATAAGAGCATTGTGGAGAAAGGAGAAGAATTTACGCTTTCACAGCTCTGATTTTTGGAATATGCGGACTCCAGGCAGCTACTACATACCAAATGCCAGAAACTGCTAGCGGTTCAGAATATACCAAGGATCACCGTCTAAGTCTTTAAAAGTTAATGGCAACTGGAAACAGAAAACAAGGTCGTATACTCCGGTTCTTTAGACAATGCAGTTATAGTTTACCGACATTTGAAGTATTAGTCACATTTTGGAGTAAAATTAAGATTTCCTCCTTAGAGATGCTTTTATTTTCCAACTGATCCATGATTAGGACGTAAGTTATCATCCCGCCGATTAACTAAAAAGGAATGCAAGGTATTGGGTAATCCCGTAACGAGCACAAAACGCTTGAGCACGGCTCACGTCTCAAACACTTTGTTTCATTACCTTCGCAAGCTGAGCATAGCTAGAGCATTTTGCTAACATTTACAGACGTACAGATATATAATCATTAGTAGTACAAAAGGGTTAGTTAGTTGGGGAATAGGCGAATAGCTAACTTACAGTTGCCACAAACTGACGATTTACAGTGAAGAATCCACCAACTTGAAACGCCACGTTCACCGACCCGACCCGTCTGATGTAAAAATCAAGTATGCGATCGGTATTTGATTCCGGTGCGTCTGCGGCGATATCCCGTAGAGACTCTTTAATTTTATCGGCCTGAAAATTGGCAAAACAATGGATTCGTTTTGATTCGAATGATGCTGCTACGTGTATGATAAAGGTACGGTGGAAAACCTTGGAAACTATGCTTTTGCATTTATTCGCCCAGTTGGAGCATTCACGCAAGCACACCCGGTCTAAACTTGCCTGTTTCCTTACCATTTCGCTGGTCGTCGACTATTTCTGTAGATCTGAATCATCTGATCTCGTAAACGTTGTACTTGTTTGTTAAACGATTTTTAAAAATACAGTTTGACTTCAAAGATTGATTGTTTTTATACTAACTTAACATGCAAAGAAAATTTCGGGCGTAAACAATCGCAGGAGTGAGGAGACAAAAGTAGAGCCTATTCTGTCTTTGGCAAGCCAGAAACTTCGAATTCGACACTATCACGGTATAACGATGCGCGCTTCGAACCACGCTTGATTTTTCTACGCATGACCAAGTTTCGCCTGTTTTTCCGTCAACAGGACCCGGTAAGTAATTTTAAATCCTAATATTACCTGCTCGAGCACGTAAACCAGGGTCCATGTGCCGAAAACAGCGCAAAACACCAGCATTAGAACATTTTGCGGCAGAACAGGTATTCCAAACCTTACTCGATCAATGTACGTAAGCAGCGTAAAAATCTGATGAGCGTAGACCAGCAGCAAGTTGAATGATGACAGTTTGCCCAATTGGCGTACAATCCGGGAAAGATTCACATGATCAGTCACAATGGTCTCAATTTCTGCCACATGTTTTACACCAGTTAACTGGCTGTTCATTCTGCTGAAGCATACTCCAACCGCGAAGCAGACCACCATCGCAATCGACTGAATTAAATAAAACACCAAGTCCATAATGAACTGATTGACCAGTTGAAGGTTATTAAACAAATGCAGAGCAAGCGACGTTACTGGCAGTCGATACAGTTGTCCAAGAAAGTGTAAAGATCTAATACTCCCTGTACTGCTCCAAAGGGTGGCAATCAAGTAACCGGCACCGAACGTGGTGCATGTGTGGATGAATAAGGTAAATAAAATGATGACAGTTTTATCGCGCAGCTGCAGGTACTTTGTGCAGTACGGTCCCGTTTGACGAATGGCTGCTACGTAGTTAGCATAGACACAGTGGAAGTGTACTACGCTAAGGAAGCGAGTAACTGTCCGCTGGAGATCGGTGATGAAGTTTAGGAGCGCGCCATTCTCAGTGTTGAATTGTGACAGCGAAATTCTCATGTAAAATGAACCAATCGTGCCGACGCAGTAAGGTGCTAACAAGCTTATTGCCCACATTAAACGTAAACCTTTCCATACCCGGGGGAGATTTCCTGTGCCCGATTTTCGCAAACCGGAGAGGATGCCATATCCTGCCATGGTACAAAAGGCCAACCATGGTTGTACCAGTTTTTCGAGAAATGTTAAAGCATGCGTAAAATGCACTAAACGGGCAAGCATGTTATGCCAGTTGTGCGAATCTGCCCATAGAAAAGCGATACCTTTCAGCAATAAACGAAAAGCTACTAGAACCCCGGATGATGACGGCTAATGGTTAATTTTGGAATTAAAGTAGTTTGCGCTGGAATCAGAATAGAAAACCAGAATTTTATTGCTGGGCAATCCGGCAGTGCGCCAATATAATTTAGCAAATGTCCTTATGTACATTGATTTTGCTAAAGCCTTCACATGCGCCATTAAAATTTATACGTACTCGTAAAACAGATTATGAAAGTATGTAGCTTTGCCTAATGTCGGTTACAGAGACGCAGAATAAGCAATATCACTACTGTAGTGTCTACTGAAGTACGCACGAAGGCTGACAGAGCTAACAAGTAACTGCACTGGTACCAGAAAAATCTGATCGTTCTTCCATGAGCGGCTGATTGAAGGACTCTATAACTCTCGTGAGAGCTTGCGTTGTGTTTATACAATTCTGTAGCATAGCTTCTACACAGTCTACTCTACACAGAACTCAGAAATTAAAAATGCTTGTTAAAGGCAATGTTATGCTAGAAAGGTTATACAACTCAGAGGTTTGGTCTGTCGGCACTGAATACCTCTTGCAACTCCTGCTTATAAAGCTCCTTGACAACCTTTTAAACTGGAGTACAACAGTCTCATGAGAGCTCGAGTTGTTATTTTTGTTTCGATAGCCTCAACTGATAACTTCTGCTTTAAAGCTTCCCGATATCACAACCTTTCCAAGATTCGTCTGACAGTAAGCGTACGCAGATGCATAATTGTACTCGGTATCCTCTGGTTTGTTTTCTCGGTGCATACTTTTTTGGCAACAGAATAAGCAAATATATATGTATTCAGATATCGCCGTGCGGCATTAGATTTGCTCTACATATCGGAACAGAGGCAGCCGACACCCGGTCAGGACTTACCGCACCGTGCGTTAAATTTTTCGAGATTAAACGAAACTTTTATTCTGGCATAAATTTCGCTACGATTCAATACAGCTTTATTGTCTGTATTGTCTTGCGTATACTATCGCTGTTGATTAGTGATATCTGTGCAATCTGCGTCACATCAGTTAATAATATAATAATATAAGAACCGGTAGTAAGTACCGTAGTGTACCTATTTGAGCTACTGCAACGTAAGTATATCTTGGGAAAGAACAGCTACAGTTTGCAGCTATCAAAGCTTGTTGGTGTCACGCGTGCCAGGCGAGAGACTGCGGCAATCAATGACAGATAATATTATGTACACTACAGGTTCATGATTTCATCAGACTCACCTAAAGGCAGGCGCTAATCCAACAAGGTAGCCAAACACTTCCGCTAGAGCCCTGCACGAGCAGCAAAAGTGCTGCTCAACTCGCTCGTTTCTGCTTTTTTAAACTTCCTGCTCGCTCAACTCGCTCGCTCCCAAACCGCCGCTCGCTCAACTCGCTCGTTTTCCAATTTTTCTTTGTTTCCGCTCGCTCAACTCGCTCGTAATTTTATTTTGGCAAATCGGCTCGCTCGTGAGATCGGCAAAAATTTACGTAATTTACGTATCAATTTTTTTGCACGAATTACTTATACCAAACGTTTCACCAACACAAAGACTCAGTAAGTGTAATTGGATGTTCAGAGACAGTCACTTATATCTCCATACTGGTAGTCCGTTTCATTACAGTTTTTCATTTTTTCGCTAATACATTTCTCTAATTTTCAACTGGATGTAGTTTTCTTAATTTAGCCTGAAATAAATACATAATTATAATAGAATGCTAAAAAATTAAAATGCACCTTTCTCAGGAAGCATTCAACTGATTCATAAACCCGTCAAATAATGTTTTTGTTATCTACGAGTACAAAATATCAAAGGTTAGTCCTGAGTCCCAACCGGTCTAGGAAAGTTAGGAAATCACTTCGCGCGAAGCGCGAAGGTGACGGTCGTTTAAGACCTTTTCAGGTCGGTCAATATAATTTTGTACTAGAAACTTCTCCAGTTCGCACAATGTAAGCCTGTAGGCTCGCGATCGCTCGCACCTGACCATCCCGCTCGCTCGGCTCGCTCGCAATTTTTTTTCTATTGCTCAGCTCGTTTGCAAATTCGCAAAACGACGCCTGCTCGCTCGAAGTGCTCGCGAGCGCCGAGCGCTCGTGAGCCGAGCCGAGCGGCTCGGCTCGTGCAGGGCTCTAACTTCCGCTACGCCAAACTAATACGGGTAAATAGATCCGGTATGATATCGCGCTACTTTGACAGAAGGAAGTGATAATGCTGATTACTCCGGGCTCACAAGAGCGCCCTCTGACTAGCTTAAAATAATATTGCATAAGACCGTAAGAGTCCATAAGCAAGCAGAAACCATCAGATGCCGGAAAGTTTACCGTGCTAGTAAATTTTGAGACTACGAAGCCAGCTAACCATGAAAGAAGAAAACTGCACCGACATGCATATCGTGCGCAGGTCAGAATGGAGTTTATATAGAGCGGCCGATGGACTGCCGGCGTTGCCGTTACCGACGGACTACATGGTGTATACGCATACCTTTGGAACAGCATGTTTTGACCGCGATTCCTGCGTGTCGATCATCCGAGAAATTCAGAATTATCACATGGCCAAGGCTTTCAATTATTCCGAAATAGGCTACAAGTATGTAATGATTCTTTTGACTGTAGTGTAGCAGGGACTGGTACCAGTGCACCTAATAAATGCATGGACTTCCATATAAGTTTGTTGTTTTATAGTTTTCTAATTGGAGGAGACGGGATAGTGTACGAAGGACGTGGTTGGCATACCAAAGGAGTTTTCAAAGCTGACATCCATCGTGATGGGATTGGAGTGGCATTCATCGGAAAGTTATCCTCTGAAGGTAGTAACATCTGCGCCGTTTTGCAAAAACAATTGTAAAAATCGCATTGTACAGCCCTGCTCAGCCAAGTTGGGGGAGTTTAGTTAAATAATTTATACATTATCTGTATACACTGTTTTGTTTCTTATTTGCAGTTTTCTAGTGTAACTTTTTACTGCAAATTCGTTTATTTCAAAACCGGTACCCTTCGGTGTGCCAGTAGGGAGCCGAGCACTGGTTAAGGGGGTTGGGTAGTGGTCACTTTTAGGATGTTTACAACTGTCCCTCTGTAGAACACACCAGCAGATATATTTACGAGAGATTTTTTGGAAACTGTTCAGTGAACCAAAGACTGTCAGGTATGCGGTAACAAAAAAATCTAGCGCAACCAGTGCTCGAGCTACCCACGAAACAACGTGCACCTGCCATAGGCTTCTATGTTAAGAAGTACCTGTTGAAGAATGCGGTTGCCAAGCGCACAGACCTAGGTAACTTCAAGTTGATTTTATCCATGGGTAAAACATGGATCATGTAAAGGATTTTCATGTTACGGCGGTCATAAATTTCCCAGACGGAGAAACAGGATGACCGGAGGAACAGAAGAAAAGAAATTTTAAACACGACTACTGCTACCAAGTTGGGTGGGTTGAGCCGCTTTTTTTCTCTGGCCTACTCTGATTATGACTTCACTATTATCCGGCAAGCGTTCTCAAAGTAAAACCTCCAAGCGCAAAAGACGTCGGAGACCCACGGGAACCAAGAAAAAATTAAATAAGAAAGTATTTTATGACGGCTGACCAATGCTAATTTTTTGAAAAAACTGCCCCAACTTGGCTGAGCAGGGCTGTAATTAAGCTTGTTTAAAAGCATATTCCTCAGAGATATGGTATCAACGGGCGAAATTTTTTGCCCTTGTTTGTAGGAGACTGCAACGGATTTACGTATGCTGCGGCGGCCTCAGCACATAAGTTACTGAACTGTGCGATCGGCAACGGGTTTTTACGTACACAAAACCAGTCAGGATCGGTGCTGCCGTTATTAATAAATCCATCTCTGAAGGAATATATTCTCAATCCAGCAGCCTTAAGATGTACGGTTCTTATATCTTGAGCTTACAAGCATAAATAAAGCATGACATTCATAAGAAACGTATGGATCTTGGCTTACTAGTAACATCACGCTAGGCACGTTCGTATGGTAATCAGTCCGATGCTTATTTAACAAGGTTCGACATTTTTTTAACCTCTACGTACTTTTGCCTCTATGTACTTACGAACTGTACCCCAAACTTTTAACCAAATTTCCTAGATGGAAACCCAGCATGTTCAGAAGCGGTTATCAGCAGAGAGGTTTCTAGTTCGCATCAGTTTCAAAGTAGGGTTGCTTTCCGCTCAAGTTTCTTGAAAATATATGCTCAGGTGTTGCCTTTTATACGCTTTAGCATTTCCCAACGTTGCTGGATTCTCCGCTGGAATCATTCTGCCAGTATTTTTACTGGCGCTGCTCGCATTTGCCGGTCATAGGTACCGAAACAGACTAAAGGTGCGTTAAAATCACACTCCGTAAAGATCACGTTGCTAAAGATCACAATTATGAAAACGGGTAGCGTGATAGAATTATGATTATTGAATACGAGGGGATGACAATGGTCTCCCTCCCTTACTACCGTCACCTGGCTGAAGGATGACGTTTTATGTGATCATACTATAGTGCTTATGTAGCGCGCCAGATTTAGCCGTATGTCCTGCAGCAACGTTTTTCTCCAGTCAGGTACTGACGATAGCAAGTGCGAGAATTGCCGTTAACATTCCCTCGTATGTACAGTAGGCACTAAAAGTTGCATCTTTTTCTTTAGAGCAGAGTAGACCATCTCTATGCCATACAGAAATTAATCCCCAAGCATGTCGTCATGTACTATGATCGGCCGCGGTAGTCAGTACATTTAGGTGGGTTGGTTATCTGTTGTCGTCAGAACATATTCCGGTACCTCTATTTGTGGATTCAAATAATAATATATTTCGCAGAGAATATCTGCCTGGGTGTGGGACAGTACGGGCAGGTGTACAGAGGAACCTTATCAGATGGTGTTGTCTCGAGGTCATTCTACAAAGCAAGTAGGCGACGTGTGGTGGCAGTCAAAATCATGCACAGAACACTGCGTTGTAGCAATCGAAGAACCGAAGACTTTTTGAGAGAAATGAGTGTTCTCATGAAAGCTGGACGGCACACGGATATCGTTAATTTGGAGGGCGTTGTCCTCACAGGCAAGTAGTACTCCATTTGGAAAGCAGCATAAAGCGTAGTACAATTTTAGCGAAGTAGCGTACAGCATAGACAGCTTTTGGGCATTCGGTTATTTTTTACCGATATGTTGTGTTAGATACATTGATGATCATGATGGAATACTGCGCTCTCGGATCGTTGGATGTATGGCTTAGGGAGCTAAAACCCGGGAACGTTAGATCTACTGCAGATATCTGTTGCGAAAAGAACAGTGAACTAACGCATATCGCATATCAAATCAGTCGAGGAATGGAGTATCTTTCTTCCAAAAGTATTATTCATCGTGATTTGGCCGCACGTAACATATTGTTGGATGCCGAACAGACAGTTAAGATTGCTGATTTCGGCATGGCACGACAGCAAACCGAATATATCTTACTTCGTCAGGTATTTGATATTTGGCTGTACAGAATACATACTTGATGTTGGGACCTTTGCACTAATTATAGATTCCACTACCAGTCTGTTGGATGGCACCGGAGTCCATTATACCTGGACGCGGAGTTTTCACGCCCCGCAGTGACGTGTGGGCCTTTGGGGTCGTTCTGTGGGAATTGTTCACTCTAGGCGATATCCCTTACGCCAAGGAATTCCCTAGTGGATTAAATTACGAGCAGTTTGTAACATTTCTCTCCCGAGGAAATCGGTTGCAGATCCCGGCTTCCTGTCCAGAAGCAATGTAAGCTGCTTCTGTTTAGCGCATAACTGTTTTCTAAGTATAGTAACGCGCTATGCGTAGTTTGCGCGTATTACATACGTGTTATGACGTACGTGTTGTGTATTCTGTTACGTACGATTTGCTGTTCTTATCTAACGGATTTGATCGCTAATTCCATCCATGATTCTGGTTTAATGAATCAGTCTGAAGTTTCTAACTTCAACTAAATCTGTGAGCTTGTTTCTAGCTGAAAGGTCGTGTGACTCTAGGTTAGAAGGAAGTTCATATCTCGCTCTGTTCTGTTTGCTTGGTCGTTCGGTTTGGTGATTAAACATTTTGGAAGTTCCTGAGTGTTTCGGTTTCGGTAACTTTCGTTAGGCACAGCAATCCGCTCGTACCTAGCGGAAGTAGGCAGTAGTTCCACTTACGGAGTCCAGAGCATATTCCCACTCTACCGATTGAGTAGGTTTGGTCATCTAGTGCGGTTGTCGCGGTGCGACTTCCGCATAGCATGTCAATAGTTATTCTATATCTACCTACTGCTTCGTTTCAGCACGACCTTAAATGAATGATTGTTGGGATTTCCAACCAGACAGCAGACCGGATTTCACGTATCTACGAAGCCATTTTGAGATGTACTACCCAACGTGCAAATCTCTATACATAAAACTGGATCATGAAAATAACATGCTGAATAAGACTCTGATAATTCCCACAAACTTTTCGTCTGCTTAAATTTATGTCATGCAAGTCATCTGTGGGGTGATTCAAAAACAATGGACTTCATTAACTGTCCTGACAAAAATTTTTTTAAGGAAAGTAAATCCATACGAACTACTTTCGGCAGTCCTATGTCTTGGAACAGAAGCCAAATGAACACTCATGCTTGGGGGGAATTAAAGGATTGTACAGCTGTTAACGTCCTGGTAGCAAACCTGTAGATTTAAACAGATTCAGAACTAATACTCTGCCCTCGTACTTGATATCATTTTTGCGTTGTTTAATGTTATTACCTTGACGTCTTTGAAGCCGGGAGAATAGGCTGACAGCCCAACTCCCGGCGTAACCGAGAATCGCAGCATTTGGCAGCAGGTGCCACTTACGGCGCCTGTAACGGGATCGGTCGAAACAGTGCTGCCGCTGGCACACACCGGTAGACCTCCATTGTTTCCGGCACCGTAGACACCAGTGGTCGCGGTAGCTGGCAAACCGGCTATTATGTTCATGTTACTAATCCACACGCCGGGATCATCGGAGCCAGGAAGAGCGGTAGGAGAATTTATGTATGCCCCAATTTGCCCCCACAGCTGTGCCGCTTGGAGCTCCCATACCGCTTATTGGATATGCATCAGATGCCAAGTCCCAAATTAGCGGAAAACCAGGCGGGGCGTTTGTGACCTGGAAACCGAACAGAATCACGTTGAACAAGGACTACATGACGTTTAATGAATGTATAGGAAGATCACAACGTACCGCGCATGTCAGCTGAGGATATGTGTTGTACGGTCTTCCGGAAGGATCAGTTCCAGGAGGGTAGCCGACACACACCGATGCGCTATCCGGGCACTGTAAAAAAAGGGGCGTTGATCCAGCTGGGGTGGATGTTGTGACTTGGCACGGCGCATATCGGAACTGCAATGCAAATTTATTGTTATAACTTTGATTTTGGTTGTTTTTTTAAGGGAAGTGGCCCGGTACATGGTACCAAATTCGTGTACATGCACGAAATCTTTCACTTTCGCGCACTCCCAAAACCTTTTTTCTCTTGTTTTATGACATTCGGTAGCCAGATGATTTGTATACACTGGCGTGAAAGCCGTTTGTGCGCGCAACATCCGGTTCGAGAGTTATGGCTGTTAGAAATTTCCAAAAAGTTAAAATGCATTCCGGTGTCCCAAAAGTCTCATTATGGACCGATCTCTTTCAGATTTTGCATGTAATTGCACATGGCCATGAAGATCGTTTTTACACCGATCCAGACTTCCATGATTTTTTTTTTAAATTTTAAAATGAATTTTAAAATTTTTGAAATTCATTTTAAAATTTGAAAAAGATGCTAGAACAGTGGATCGGTGTAAAAACGATCTTCATGGCCATGTGCAATTACGTGCAAAATTCGAAGGAGATCGGTCCATAATGAGACTTTTGGTACACAGGAATGCGTTTAAACTTTTTGGAATTTTCTAACAGCCATAACTCTCGAACCGGATCTTGCGCGCATAAACGGTTTTCACGCCAGTGTATACAAATCATATGGCTACCGAATGTCATAAAACAAGAGAAAAATGGGTTTGGGAGTGCGCGAAAGCGAAAGATTTCGTACATGTACACGAATTTGGTACCGTATACCGGCCCACTTCCCTTAAGTTTTAAGCCATTTAAATAGTGCATACGTGTTGTTATGAATATTCAGAATATTGTTAATAAAAACTACGATCGGTTACAACTACAAGCGATTTGCAATTCTTATGGCTTATAGACGAGTTCATGCTCAAATAAGTACCGTAATAAAGATGGGCTGTGAGGCTGCGCGACTCTGCGTGCCGATGGCGGTGAAAGCGACTGTCTGTACCATTCCATTGGCCGGCGCGGTACCGTCATAGAATATTGTAGCGATAGAAATTAGATGTACCGCCAGTAGGAGTGTTAATTGCTTTTCTCTACTGATTATTGGTTGTTATGTTATGAAGATCAGAATCCTAGTTTTCCTACTTTTACCGACCGCATCTCACGGTCAGAAACATCTTGAAATTAGTCTTGCTGCAGCTTGCTCTGAATCTTGCCCCTGTGCTTATGCACTTCTTGCTAATGCGCTTCCCGTGCTTCTTGCTCCCGTGCTTATGCACTTCTTGCTCCTCAGCTTGCGTTGCTCGCTGATTCTTGCTACGTTGTACTTGCTAATAAACACCTGCGATGACCTTGTGTTGTGTTGCGTAATCGCTATGGGATGATCGTGCATCTCCCATCATTGCCACCATGTAAACGGTAGTCAACTTCCGGTCAGCATCGCTGCCGACCGTGCCAGCCTTTCCCACTAACAGCCGACAGATCGTGGTAAGGTGGATTAACCAACCCACTAGAACAGCAGTCAAACCGGCTGCTGTTACAATATCTGCTCCGAAGCGGAATTGGAATTGACATACACGTGTCCGCTGGCTGTTAAATATTCATCGTTCGAAGATGATACAAGGTGTTGCTGATATTCATACGTCTGAGGACCGCATGTATCATTCAGTACCTGCACGATAAAGAGAACAACGCTTATAAATAGCATAGAAATGGGAAAATTTCCTGCATTTACGTTTAGAAATACGGCCGGCAGCGATCCAGTGCCAGTGCCCCAACACGGCACATCGACGACATAATTTATGGGACTGAGAAGAATGCTGCACTGCTTTGCATTTTGGCACTAGCATCCAGAGTTGGTGCACGGATTGGGTGGGTTTGGTGGACAGCCACCACCGCAAGGTGGCGACGCGTATCCGGGAGGGACAAAGTAGGGATCAAGCCATCCGGGATGGGCCTGTACAGCCGATAGGCTAATGACCAATATTGCACCGATAAAATTAAAGTGACCTTTATGAAACATTATGAATCTGACGTGCGTAATGTGCGTAATCCTGGCTCTAGACCTGTAAGCCAATTTAGCTCAAGGAAACGTTTAATCGTGTGGTTGTACTCGTATCTAGCGTTAATGCAACAGAAATTCTACAGGTAACAAGAAGATATTTTAATCAAGACAAGAAGCAAGATCGCACGTTTTTATTCAACATTGTGGTCAGTCGTACTGTTTCCGAAATCGTCGTTAGGGCGTTTATTCAATAATTTTTATTACGGTTGTACACAATGGTTTCTGCCGATATCCAAGCTTGTAAAATCGCGAAATGGTTTCCCAACCAGACGGTAATAAATTTTTATCTACTTGAGGCGCCTTCTTTACAGCCTCGGCGGGAGTCATACACGAGATCCAGAGATTTTAAGAGTTAAACTAACGCTTTTAACAACACACTTTGCGAGTTCTTCATAAGTGTCTTAGAAGACATAAACGGCTTCCTCAAGCAAACAACTCTCTTACTTCTTCCGGTCACATTTTATTGTTGAATTGACTATATTATTTTGTGGATTTTCAAACTACTGTAGTTATTTTCTGCGTTTTTTGTTGGTTTGTAATGTTTGCCACCCTTTTTTATTTCTTTTCCGTTGAATCTCGAATCTCCATAGCCAAGAAACTAACGAGAAAAAGCCAAATTTGCAATATTTATGGCGTGCTTAAATATTTGTGCTCCCATCACCATTTCCAAACACAAATACACTAAATTACAACCAAGTTTGAAATTGTGGAAGCACCAGTTTCAGTTGTGTCTGCAGTCGCAGATAACAGTTGCAGTTGCTAAACGATGGTGCAGGTGGCCCAGTCTTGGTAGCATACCTATCAGAAAATCTTTTTAATTGATTTTTTAAAAACGTTTTGCAGCTTTTTATAACGGAAACATCCGTTAAGCATGGCACTAATATTGTAAAACTGTTATAAGACTTTTGTATTGTACCTTAACGTCCTGATACCCGGCGGTGTACGGTGTGATCATTACGCCCGGCGACACCGAGAAGCGCAAGGTCTGACAGCAGTTACCGGTGACCATGCCTGTCACTGGATCTGTGCTGGTGGTGATAGGTGTAACACCAGGGCACGGCAGAGCACCGTTATTACTCGCACCATATATGCCGACCGTACTCGTGCTGGCAAGACCGGCGATGGGGTTCATACTACTGATAAAGACGTTCGGTTCATCTGAACCAGGAAGAACAGCCGGAGAATTGATGTTCCAGTTCTCTCCTGGACCGAGACCATTTGGTGCACCGAAGCCGCTGACTGGTGCCGCGTTAGATGCCAGATCAAAAACCAGCGGGAAGAGCGGAGGTGCATTGCTGACCTGTGCAACCAGAGACAATCACAATCAATCCATCATAAAATGTTATCATTTACTGCGGTTAGTATGGCATGTGGCTGGTGATAAGCGTACAACGAACTTACGGAGCATGTCAGCTGCGGATACGAATTGTACGTTCTCCCGGATGGATCAGTGCCTGGAGGATACCCGGGGCACACCGAAGCGCTCGTAGGACATTGCAAAATAAGCGCGGTTTGCCCAGGAGAGGATGTGGTCGTTGATCCCATACATGCCGCAAATCGGAACTGAAAACCGTGAAGTTGTATGCTATTCGATGCATTTATTATTTAATTAACAGTTGTACCATTAATTTTGTCTCTTATAAAGGTACAATTCCTAGCTAAAAACATCATCAGAATCGCAGACGATAATTAGTATACCGGTTTTGAGTTGAATTTGTCCGTGTTGAATTCTGAGTGGAATTGGATGCATCCAATTCACGTATCATGCATATACATGATACGTATTGTAAATTGTTAGTAGGTTGTATATGAGTACCGTTATGAAGATGGTCTGCGATGCAACACGGTTTTGTGTGCCAACAGCGGTGAATGCAATCGTCTGGACCAATGTGCTCGACAGCGCAGAGGGGTTGTAAAATATCTGCTCGTTGCCAGTGTTTCCGGTTACATAAGCGTATGGCGTAATGATGTCATCATCGGATGAGGACACGAGATGCTGTTGGTAGTCATATGTCTGCGGTCCGCAGGTGTCGTTAAAAACCTTAACACAAAACAAATAAAACGATATGTATAGTAAGCTATACTGTAATTTGCATTAGGGCTTTCTAGGTTCTTTACGCTGACGATGGTGGCAGGGGATGAACCTTGTCCTTGAGCAAAACACGGCACTTCCACCGTCCATGGAATTTGATTCAGCAAAATGGAACAGTGTTTCGAATTTTGGCACTGGCATCCCGGATTGGGGCAGGGATTGGGCGGAGGAGGTGGGCATCCGCCACCGCAGGGCGGCGACGGAAATGGCAGGTACGGCACCGGCGGAAAGTATGGCTCCAGCCATCCCGGAAAGGCTTGCACCACTCCGAGACAGCTCATACCCAGGCAGAGAAGAGCGAGACAACCTTTAAAAATCATTTTTCTAAATGGAAGACGGAGCAAGGCCATATTAACAAACTAGTGCAAAAATTGGGTGCAGGACAGTTCTCGTAATATATACCCGTGCGTGCGTCGTTGATGGTTTCTTGTGGGAGTTTTATTGCATATTTAGCCTTGGCATATTTACAGTATATTTAGTGTTCTTTTAAACGTAACTGTAAGCATGATATTTGTGGTAATTTTTATCGTTGGCGTCTACTTGATGGGCAATAACACCAGACCAAAGATGACGCTTTCTTCCAATGTCACAATAGAAAGATTTTTGTCAACATTACCGGAAGTTTCTGAGGCACTTGCCACAGCACGAGAGCAATGAAAAAGTCATTGATACCTAGAGTAGGAATTTAACGGTTGCCATACGTCTGGGATTTATGAGTGTAAATGTACACACGCGTTTACGTTATACGGCATATTAAAATAACAGAATTATGGAATGCCGTATAATCCAACGCAGCTGCATGCTACAAAAATTGGAATCGATTAATTCGAATAATTTAGGCCATGTCTGAACTGGAATCTTAGCGTAAACTGAATTAAATTCATGATAATTAAGTACTGTACGGTAGAATACTTAACTAACGTGCTGTAAAGAAATTAGCTGAAATAAAGGAGCTAAACGTAGACTATGTACAGGCCGGGCTCCAACTTTTCGGAGGAAAATGAAGAGATGGCTTTGATATACTTTGTACTTGGGGAAGTGTGCACGTGATTGACCGCCACCTCTGCCTTAACTTGCAACACTTCTTGCAAATGCCAAAATAGACAGATTTTGTCAACATTGCCGGAAGATTTTGAGGCACCGGTCAACGCTTATTGTCCAGTCAAGTTTCGCTCCTTCTGCTCTTTTCTTCGTCCAGTACTGCCGAGTGAGCAAAAACAGAATTATTATTTTTTTCTAATCTCACGTAAGCGTTCTTTGGCACAAAAGTTAGGCTTGTTTTGCTTTTTGGTGCTGCCAGCGTGTGGTGTCAGGGCGGGCTTATGATTCAGCCCTTCTCTCATTGGTTGGTTTTGGGTTTTTTCCTGTCTGGGCATTTGCATGCGCTTTGATGGCTCTATAAGGCAGCTGCGCTGCCTACAGAGACAAGTGGGTTCTTGGCTTGCGCGCAAAGCGCGGTGTGTGTCAGATTTCGGCATTAAAGCCTTCATCCGGGTTTGCTTTTGTTTCGCCGTCGATGGTCGATGCGCGCCTAGTCAGCGCCATCTGATAGTGGTTTTGATAAACGGAATATTGTTGCGACATTGTGCGCTAGGTGCGTGCTATAACTATTTTAGTAATATTTTCATTCTAGCAGTTCTTGCAACAACATACATTTGGTTTAAAAAACACTTTGTAATGGCCTTGAAGTGGATAATATCTACATATTATATTTGAAAAGCCGATACATAAAATATCAAGAACTGCATCGCCAGCATTAGAAAAAGGTTAATAAATATTAACTGATTATTTCACCTGACCGTACCAGACCACCGTCGGTTTATACGGTATCCTCCCATTTCGCCAAACCGGACATTTCGCCAACCGGGCATTTCGCCAATGGGATATTTCGCCAACAATATTTTTTTATTTTCTTGGGTTTTCTTAGTCTTCTTAGATTTCTTAGGTTTCTTAGGGTTTCTTAGGGTTCTTAGGTTTACTTAGGTACGTTTATAAGGTTTTCTTAGGCTTCTTAGATTCCTTATTTTTCTTATGATTCTTAGGTTTTGTCTCATGTTATGATTTCGATTTTAACTGTTTCTGATAATTTTGATTCGAAGTGCTGACATAGCGAAATGTCCCGTTGGCGAAATGGGGTGGTAGGTGAATTTTCTACGGAAAATGGTGTTAGTGCGGATTTTGTTCAGCCTGAAAAGTGTGCGCAATAGACGTTGTAAAAAATTTGGTAATTTCAACTGTCAGCTGTCATTCGACATACTCACTTACAGTAAAGCGTGTTTGAAGAATCGCTCAGTTCAGCCTTCGCTCAGTTCAGCCTTCGTTACTTCACATATATGTGCAATGTGCGACGAACCGACGTTACGAATGCCTCGTCTACGCACTGGAATCCAACTAAAAAATTAATAATCATAATCGTAGAAGATGGCATTTACACAGTTCGACGCGGCATCCGTATTAACTGTAATCAGAGAGATGATAACTGTATCTTAATAATTCTTTCCGTCGGAGCACAGAAACTGCGTCAGGGTTGTGCGTCAAAGACGAAAATCGTTTTCGTGGACATATGCCAGAAGGGTATACTACCGATTTCAGTGTTAATACAGAGAATGCAGGCTATGGACATGTTCCAATTGGTATTACGCAGCTGCTGTACTCCTGATGAAAACATGACAGTCAGCCCACATGGCATGGAAGTGGCTTTGGCGGCCATACTGCCCGGGACAGATGGGATTCTACGCACAACCCTGACGAAATTTCTGTGCTCCGACGGAAAGAATTATGATGCCGACGTTACAACCCTGACGTTACGAATGCCGACGTTACGAATGCTTCAAACGTGCGACAAACCGAAGTCTGTGGGGGCCTTCTACGTGAATCAAGTAGTTTTAACAGATCACAGAACGCTGCCGCTGACTGAATGATACTTTGTTCATTAGAAACGGACTCTGGAAAAGGCCCTATGGAATATGGAGCGACATGACATCAATGAACGGATCTTTGCAAATTGCACTTGAACTGTGGTTTTTACGACGGACGAATAAGGCTATTAAATTGGATAAAACTGAGGTAACGCTGTCAGCGCTACCGATGCATATCATTACGGAAACCATCGGATTACTCGCCAGCCTAAAGAAGTTGAAACTTCGCGTGTTTGTGGACTGTGGAAATATTTAGTGGATACTACGATTGGCCAAGAAATGGATTTTCTGGTTTAAGCCCTCGCCCTCTATCCCACCGGAAGCATACTACGCACTACGGACTTAACTTGTGCTAACAAGTAGCACTTTGGTACGCTGCGCATTGTCAAGATATTGGGTTTTTTAACTTCGCGAATGCATCAAAATGTACGGCAGACACATTTTTTTATAATTCAATGATGGCGTACTAGGTGTTCAATATAAAATTTTCGTGAAATGTTCGCCATACGCTAGCTGCTAGTTGACTACAACGCCTCAAATAACATAATACTGGGTTGGTATGGCTTAAGCCATGTTTACCCGGTAAGCGCTACTGCAAAGTTCACTGTAAACTGCCGCACTTTAGCCACGCCCCAGCCTTTAGCCACGCCCCAACGCGTTAAACCAGAAAATCCATTCGGGTGTCGCGAGTGCACACTATGTTATTGTGCAGAAGTGGAATTTTAATCAATTTTATTGCTGATTTTACTGCCATTGCACCATTTGTGGACCCGTTTATCCACGTAGAAGCGCATAAGGGGGACAGCATGGCGACAGGTTCTGGATTGAGTTTATTGACGCAATAGCTGCAGACAGCGACCGATGAAGTACTGTAGTAAGAACTTAATTTAATACTTCTGTTGAAGTTAACTGAATTTTGAGGTGAATTTTGTACAGTTTTGTAAACTGCCGCAGTTGCAAAAGATCTGAGATGATTGTTAAAGTCAATTTGTACTTCAGCATTACATCATTATGTGGCCAGCATTAGATCATTATGACACAGTGTCATTATCTCATGGCGTTTTCCAAGAGGAACACGGGTCGGTGCAGACTATGCAGTCCCCGTCGTTAAACAGTATTCCAGAGACTGAAGTTGAAGAGCACCTACTTGTTATGGAGACAACCTCTTTGGGCTATGCCACTGATGGTAAGTAGACTTACAATTATGACGGTATTTATAGCAACAATACTTCTCGAGCATTCTAATAAATACTCGTAGGCTCGTACGTAACCAAATTACAATAGCATTCTGTACATTGTAAATGTTCGCTTTCTAAAACAGTCGGTCTGATTTATGTATTGCTACTCGTCATTCTAGCTATTGCAGATTAATTAAAATTTATCGCGCTCCTTGATGTACACTACGATAAACGCTAGGAAAGCTATTTGCAGGGAAACAAGAGACCTGCTGTGCCGTTAGTTTGAAATCCCCATGCGCAATGAATTACGGCGTCCTTACTTGCGATTTGTGCAGAAAATTTTTCAGGACAAACTGCAACAAGCTGGTGAGTGTATGGCTTTCATGCATTTATAACACTGTTGGTACCTGTCTTATTTAGAAACTGAAATGCAAAGGAAGAAAAGGCGACTGTGTGGTGCAAAATGTTTACCAGCCATGCAGTTCGTGTCGTATGAAGAAGTGTCGGGCACTTGGTATGGACCTTTTGGCTAAACGAAAAGTACACCAACAACTGGACCGCGCTACCCTTGAATCGAGGCTCATCAGTTTGCGGAATCATCGAACTCCCAATGTTTATGTACTGAAGGCTGTCAAGGCTGTTGTTCGCAAGTGCGAAAGTGCGGAGGACGTGAACAAACTACTTTACGCAGTGGAAAACGGAGAAGTGGAGGAGACAGAATGTGTGCGGTTTCCACACAAGTCCATTAAGGTAACAAATAATATTTTTAATTCAGATGTTTTGAGTTTTACATTTATTTGTATTTAATTTTATTTTCGTTTCACATTTATGACTGTTTAGATCGACAAACATGAACATCTTAGTCATGTGCTTGTGGCTAAAGCGTTTCGCTGG
This sequence comes from Paramacrobiotus metropolitanus, assembly GCF_019649055.1. Taxonomy (NCBI): domain Eukaryota; kingdom Metazoa; phylum Tardigrada; class Eutardigrada; order Parachela; family Macrobiotidae; genus Paramacrobiotus; species Paramacrobiotus metropolitanus. The sequence goes on from NW_026570309.1 coordinate 332,175, forward strand.
AACCGAGTCAGTGAAGATAAAGTCGTTTCTTCGCACAGCTGCAAAGTCAATCCCGGATATGTGTGCATTAATCCGTACCATTACCGCAAGAAGAAGCAAGGACCAGCTGGAACTGTTTGCGTTGTTACTAACTGCAACTTTTCTACAGTAATAAATCCCACTGTTGGATTTTTTCGACTGCCGGACAGAGAAAAAAGCAGAGAGCGGTATCTGAAATTTTTCTCCGCGTGTGCCCGACAAGATTTGGACAAATCGGGTTTCAGGAAGCATCACCGAATCTGCGGAAGGCACTTTTTGGAATCGGACTTTAAGTTTTTCTTTTGTTCTAATATCAGGGATAGCGACGGTCTATTCAGAGAAATTAACTAATATTAAACTTTCAGGAAATGAAGCAAGCTTTGTCAGAGTTGCAGCCGTCTTCTAACAGGAGAAAATCTTTGCCAAAACCTACATGGACTGGTCTGCACGTTACGGTATACGGGTCCGAAGAAGTGGCCAGGCGACTTTTAAATTCAGGGTTCCAGTTTGTTCTCCCCGGTAAAATGACCAGTGACCCAATAGAGGTAATTAAAAACAAGAAAGCCAGTTTTTGTTTCATCTTGTCAAGACGGCTGTTTCAGTGTATATGCATTTATTTATATATCATTATGTAATACGTATGTAATACTATGTATTTATTTATGTCTTATGTATTTATTCATGTCTCATTTTATCAGATTGCTGATTTGCAACTGTTTTTAATCTTGCAAAACTATTTTTGTTCGATTTTAATAGAGGCTGTTTTCGACATTTAAATACGGCTCCGGAAAGGTGACAGTTGGGAAAGTCAAAGAAGAAGTTAAAAGGATGGAAACACTGCAGCACCTTACGGGCACTACTAATGTTAGTCGAATGGGGCGCCAAAAGCGGAAAAATAATGAAGTAAATTTTTCAACTTCCCCGCTGAAGAAAAAACGTAGGCTGGACCAGCCACTACGCACGGCGGCCTTTAATTTTGAAACAGAACTCAATTACTTGCGCTCGCTGGGAGATTTTTCTGTTCAGTCGCCGTGCGATATTTTTGGGGAGCTGCAGAATTTAAATGCTGAACTGTGGACTTCAGTTCAACTTGTCACACTAACCTTTGAAAATCCGGTCACACTAAGCAGTTCCAAGAAAGGTAGAAGAAATGCATAGTTTAGAAATATTGCTACTTATCTATAGTTATTGTTTTTGTATTTTTCAGATCTTGTCACTACTGGGTTGACTGATCTATGAGGTTATATCGTTTCAAAAATTCAGAAAGGAAAATTTTCCTGCACCTCTTGCAAGGCCGGTATTGGCAACATGTTTGGAGTGATTTTTTCGGAGAGTGGCGGATTAGTCACGGCACGGTCGCGTACTGATTTTGGTGGTTTAAGCTTGCCTTGTCCGCAACTAAGCGCGCTTTTGCAGTATGCACTTGGATTTTTCGAAAAGTTGCAAGAGATTAATGATTTTTACAGAGGGGATCTACATTTGGAAAGAGCACTCAAGTTGACTCTGTTAAATATGGAATTACATAGCTTTCATCCGCTTGGTGATATTTGTTTATGCGATCTTACGAAATATTTAGAGTACGAATGTTTGAAGCGTTTTTATAATACTGCATTTAAAAATGATGTAAATGAGCGCCGAGCACTTGCTCTGAAGAGAACATACGGTGCTCGAAAAGCGGTACCGATGTCTACAGATCCCAGTAAGTTGAAAAAATTAAAGCAGAATTAAAACTTGATAGTTGGTAGAAAACTAGAAATACTGAAGTAGTGATTATTAATTCCAAACGCCAAGCGGGAAAGGCTAGTCGCGATGCTGTCCGCCTTGTGAGCGGCTACGTGGATAAACGGGTCCACAAATGGTGCAATGGCAGTAAAATCAGCAATAAAATTGATTAAAATTCCACTTCTGCACAATAACATAGTGTGCACTCGTGTCGCTTGAGCCTGCAAAAAGATCAAAATTATCAGATGTCATTTATTTGGCAGGGCGAAGCACAGTGATGTTGTTAACGCCATCGACTGAGCGGTTAGTACTGAAAGGTGCGCATCTTGACAGGAATAGCCGGACCCTCGCCTAATTTTTCGAATTGATACAATCAGCATGGAACGTGTCAGCGCAAAGACCGTCAAGGAAACTCACGGTTGTTCTTTACCAGTGCCACTGGAATATTGAAGGTGAACTGGCGGAGGAAGTCGAGATGCTGGATTCGGTTTGCTCCAGTCTGGTCTTGCTCTGTCAGGATCTGGTATGGATGGACTGGATATTCTCATTTGGCAAAGGTTACTTCGCTAATGAACCGCTATGGTTGGGGTCAGTGAATCCCAGTTCAGCAGACCGGAAAACGCAACTGTGCGGACTTTTGTATAAGACGTTGCCCGTTGTGTACCATTTGTGTACGCTGATTTGGCGATCAACATCGCATTAGAAAAGTAAGAATTACCTTATTCGCATTTAGATTGTTCTTTCGGATGCTTAACATTTAAGACCTAAACCTGAATATTGTCAGATAAAATATCAATCAGATAGTACTTCAGCTTATGACTATCGGTTATTACTTGTAGGTATTATTTTTAGGCGTACTGAACTAGCTCACTTTTAAAGTGTTAATCACACTAAATAAATTATTTGTGCTATGCTATGTTATTACACTACTACAGGCTTGTTTGAGTGTTACACCTTGTAGACACGATTTAGTGTTTCTGCACCTTGATGGTTCTCACTTTTACCACAGGTTCTGTGGTCGTGTCAAGGAAATGATCCGCGCCAGACCCCTAAGACCAGCGACTTCTGGTACTATTGCCTGGACGAAAGACGAACTGGACACACTAGACGTTACGACATTAAGCAGGCTCACGCTCTGCGCACTTAGTCGCCAGATGATTGCAAGTAAAGCGGAGTTCAATATGCTGGGACCAGAATACGATGTCACGGAATTATTCCGGTCAGAATGAGCGCCCAATCAATCGAAGAAGTTTTTTGGTTATCGTTGTCCGAGAAAATACCCCATTTTGCGTTTCATTTTGTTGGAGATCTTGTGATAATTAATTATAATGCGATATGTATAGAAATACTTACTGGTAATCGCACTCGGTAATGGTTAGACATTGTCCTGCTTTATTCCATCATTACTTACAGGATTTGCTCGTTTAATTAGGCAGTTTAATTTGTATGGAAGTATGCATCTGCGACACAAGCTACCGAGTAGCCGGACAAGCGGAGCATTGCGATAAACGCAGTATTCGAACTCGTTTTGGTTTGGGTTTTTTCGGTCCCGGCAGAAAAAGAAAAATCTTCGTCATTGAAAAGGAAAAAATATTTTTTGTCTCTTACTGAAATTTTGTCATCGGGTTTTGGCACAGTACGCTCATAAATCTGTATAGCGCTCTTCCTGCGATCACTGGGCAAAACATCTTCGTACTTCCTGTTCACCAACGAAATCAAGGAAAACTTAGTGCGGACAGCCAATAGATAGCTTACGGAACTGTTTTATCCTTGCCTCTTTCAAATTTTTCTAATTTTAGCTGAAAAACCCGATCGTGTGCACCAGGCTTGGCGAAAATCATTCAGATTGATTAGTTTGTTTCTTTTAATTTATTAATTATTATTAACCGCGATTAGTCGACAATGCTGTTGAAGTATCTCGGGAGTCTGGAAGCTCTCCATGATTGGAGCCCGGTTGGCGACAATGTGCGAACATCCACACGGCACGCGCGCAGAATTTCCGACACACACCGCAGTAGATAATAAAGTTAACGGAATAATTGGCATATATACACTGGTTCATGATGGCGAGCAAAATCACATTCTCGTCATCCGTAAAATGGGCCAGGCAGCGCTTTTCCAGTTGGTGGCCAATACGTATGTTCGATTAGCCACGGAATTCTGGACAGGAGATATAAGACAACGGCAGCCGTTAACATGCGAATTGTTGTCACCACTTGCTGGTCACCGCCATGTGATCGGATTGCCGTACAGTCCTTAGGGTTTTGTACACAGCGCTGACCTTTTGCCAGACGTTTTTCAATGCATCGTTTAAGTAGTAATATCACAACCATTCCGTTAATCAGCATAAGTAAGACGATTGTCGAGAATGGGATTAAGACCTATCAAATTAAGAAAGATTTACTGAAAATAGATGTTTTATGGCCCCGACAAGATACGCCATTTTGACCTTACATAGCTAACGTCTTGAACTTTGCACCACTTCCTCCTCCACGTTGGGACAGCCTCTGATTCCCGTGGAAGAGAATAATCAATTAGTTCAAATATATAAACAGCAACAGCTATTGGAATGAGAACCAGTATTATAATTCGTGCTCGGAAAACAGTGAAGTATGCGAATCGAATTGGAGACATAATTGTAAGAAGCCGGGTGAAGCTAAATATTATCAGGCTCCTGCAAAATGAACACAAGAAAGTTATTGTACGGTATAATCTGCCGGAAAGTACAGGTGGGGTAAAATTGCGACGTTGATATCAATACCAATCGGAGCACTGCGATGCCACATTTCCTACAAATCACAAAGTGTTCGAGATTGTTGTAAAATTGACAGAGCGTGAGAGGCATAGGCGATACAAGCATTTTTATACGTACAGATAAAAACAGGAACGCAAAAATCATGAACTATGTATTTATGCAAACAAATCTCACCGATGAATGTACCGGCAATAACAAACGTATGGAAGAGATGGTATTCTGATTTATCACCAGCCCCAATCCGATCCTGTTAATTAAAAGAAGTGTTATGCCGAATTTAACTGGCATTGCCCATTAAAAGACCATAGAGTTATGAATATTTGTTCGTGCATGTGGTCAGGGACCCAGGCTCCCAGCAATATCTCATTTATCGGAATATTTTGAAATTATACGTACGGTGTTAAATGAGTAAGCCAACTTAGGCCTTGTCCCGAATTCAAAGCGAATCTCGTTATGGTACGGTTGCTCAACCGCACGAGGTGGCTGTATGCAGTGGCCACGCCTACAGATACGGTACGCGAAGCCACCTCGCGAGGTGGAGTTGCTGTATCGCAACGAGATTCGCTTTGAATTCGGGACGAGGCCTTACATTTAAATAGCTCACAGACCACGCCCACCTGTGTGAAAGATATTAAATGACATTAAACATGGTGTACGCAGTTGTGTAATGTAAGGACGTATAACAAATTAATGGATTTCAAAAAGTTTTTTACTGCCTTACATGCAAATCAGATTGAAGACAGAAAGGGCTTTCAACAAGGTGGCTTGAAAAGTCTTTACACGGCGAAGAATAATTGCGCTACCAATGTTTCCCACTGAACAAATAAACAACCAAATGGGACGTAGAATGATTTCACTGTAAGTGTATCCAGACTGGTTGTAAATGTATCCGTAACTACGTACGAGCCCAGCGCAACCGCTCCCGTTTACATACATGCTCCCGTACTGCAAACCGTGGTCATCAGCCTGGAAGCTTGCTACATTTGTTACTATCGCTGGCCCTGACATTTTTAAACAAACTCATTTATACATCAAATAATCCTAGTTTTGCATTACTTTCAGCTATCCCGGTTTAAAAAAGCCTCGTTTTTAAGATCAGATTTCTAGCTCACCAGCACCTGTCTCTTTCGAACTTGATCTGTGCATGGTACTGGCGCAGGCCCCACAAAGCGTTCCTACCGGCGTAAGAACCCCATCAGAAATTGGAACACTATTTTTTTGTCAACTACAGCATATGAAAGTACCAGACCTGGGCAGTTATGAGATTTCGACTCATAGTTAGAGTTAAGAGTTAATCGCAGCTCGCGAGTTACGCTACGAGTTAAGTTAGCCGCAATAACTAGAGTTAACTGGAGTTAACTTCTAATATAAAAAATCATGATTTTATTAATCAACTTCAAGTAGTCTTTTATGCATACCGATATCACTTTTACCAGATTTGAGACACAGACCAATTAATAATTTTTTTCTTAAAACTGATTTTTAAAATTCATGCTTTTTCTTATGTTCCTTTATCATGTTTTTCCTGAGGGAGAGAGCGAGAGACATTTTTCTTGAGGGAAGAAGATAAAATATAAATGAAACATAAGAAAGAATAAGAATGAAACAAAAGAATGAAACATATAAAGAAAACATGCTTGTGTTTTTGTGTTTTGTTCTTATTGTTTTTCCTGCCTGTTTTCTTTCACCCTCAGGAAAAAATCAAACATAAGAAGTTCTTATCTGACAAAATTCCTCCCTCTTTTTAACCACATAAAAATTCCTGCCTCTCAAAATTCCTCCCTCTTTTTGACCCTGGCTTTTGGGGCAGAGCGCCGGCAACGCTGAACTTTTTTACTAAGATTTCGCTTCACATGGCTACCGAAGTTAGTGTAGCTGTTTGACAGCGTTGACCGCATTATTACGCTTCCCTAATGGGCAGGTAGCGAACAATTACAGGTAGCAGTTAGCGCACAGACGATCAGTTCCCGTGTGATTTTGGTGCGGAACATGATTTGTCCTCTCGTTGACAAAATTTTGCTCCGCAAAAAATTACGTTCTCTGGACGCTGTTAATTGAGCTCAAATTGAACGACCACACTCACTCTCACAGTCAGCATGGACTCTCCGATGCATATTCATCGACCGAAGCGTAGCGAAGGTAGATTAATACATACTTTCGTTGATTTCTGTCCGTTACGAAAGGTCGTTACGAAAGGTTGTTATGAAAGCCATTTCCAACGAGTAACTGGAAGTCTATGCTTATGTTGCTAAGTCGTTTTGCAAAATAATATAAAATTTCATTGTTCAACATATACAAATAGTATTAAAATACTTAAATAGTTTGTAATATAAAATGTAGTATACTGTACTCAAAGGAAATGCTGCGCTCCGGTCTGTCACAGGCACGCCAACGTGCATTTTCCTAGTCTAGTCAAAGCCTTGGGCGGTCGTAGTGTACGTCGGCTCGAGAAATTTTGTACACACATACTTTTGTAATTATGGCAATTTATGCGATCCACGGTTAAACTAACATTTTTTCTTATATTTTCTATGTTTTAATTTCATTTTTGCTTTCAACTGAAACCCGCAGAGTTACGTTAAACTCGAGTTGCGCTATATTATTTTTGAGTTGCGCTAGAGTTAAGTTTTCGTCCTGGCGAGTTAAGCTTCAAAGTTAAGTTATAACTCGTTAACTCGAAAAAAACTTGCGTTAAGTTAAATAGTTAAAATTAACTGCCCAGGTCTGGAAAGTACTGTCCAAGAGTGGTGCATGCCGTACGTAAATACCAGCGAGGTATGAGAGAACTATTGTTCGGGTGCTGGATCAATGCAAAGCAGCGGCTATTGAGGTGGTGGTTGGGAGCTAGTGCGGTAAAGAAGGCGTGCGAACTAACTATACTTTCGCTGTTGTTTAACGCGAACGCCAATGCAAAACCAGTCAGTTTACCAGTTTTATTAATAAATACAGCCCTGCGCTGTGAGCGAACGCGCGCCCTGCGCTGTAACAAATTAAACACTTTAAAAATATTGCCAACACCAGTAACATTAAAACACAACTATTATCACATCACTGGAGAAAAACAAACAACATCGACAGCACAATTAATTATCGAACGCGTCGATCTTAAGTTTTACCAAAAACGGTTCGTTTTACCCAAGATATGTCCTAAAATATTGTCTTTCTTGGCGTAGGATTTCACGTCTTAATCCTTCCAGCCGTTGAAGGCAGCTGTCACGAGGCCAGCCAAAACTCCCCGTTCACAGGATGCTCAAATACACTGTGAAAAAACCCGACTTTATTAACGATAAAATGTGTCAGCACAGATTCAAAGCTTTATAATATAATCGGCTTTTATTAATTTATTTATCTAAACCTAATAAAATGAGAAATTGAATATGACCCGAAATGACGAAGTAACCAAAATACGAACCACCTAAAACAATAAAAGAATTCGATGAAAGTAAACGATAAAAGTACTGTAAGTGAAAAGAAGATCATGCATTTTAAATACGGCGAGCTACGAAAAAATACTGTGTAGTATGTTAACTGGTATCAAGCAAAGTACAGGGATTTATTTAGCTGAACCACCTTTATCACATACCTTGCTTAACGCGATCTCGCTCGTTCCTGCTGTCCGCCATACGCCGCGAAGTTCAGGATACAATAACGACTGGTGGCAAGTCAAATAAACGAAATCATTTTTAGTAACTGCAAAGATGATAAAATAACTTATTGGCAAGACTTTTGACTCCATGTGCTTCCTCTAAGAACACTAAAACGGTAACTTGCAGTCTAACACTCGAACTGTGGTGACTTACAGTCACTACTGTAGTGAATGCGACTCCGCTTTCCGTTGACATGGCTCGTCCTCCATGCCGCTGCTTCTCCTCCATGGGTTTTCAGCTATCCCTAGGTTGTGGCGGGGTTTTTGAGGACAAATCAGGAAAGGAAACGCGAGAACGGGCAGAAACGTCATCAGCCCGGAAGCCAGGAGAAGCGAAGTCGCTCAAGCTTGCAAGTAGTCCCCAGTTCAAAGCCATTTCGCCAATGATGACGAACCGTATTATTAAATTTACCGGAAAAGTGAAAACTGCTTTAATAAAAATAAGTTCTGCAGGACCAGAAGCGAAATCGCTGAAACGGCAGAAACTTTAAAATTTTACGAAAAGTTCAAAATTGAATAATGTTGCTGTGTTGCAAAGCCTGAAAAGTGAAAACCCGCGTGCAGGGTGTCCATTGGCCTCAAAAGCGTGCAGAGCAACCTCTGTGTCGACAATACGCATTCTAGCGCGTGGATTGTGCGGTGTGCCAACCGCACAGCAGAGAGCTACATTAATTTCGGCACATTCGCCAACCGCCCATAGCGCTGCTTATAGATTCATGCGGCGGTCAGAGGCCAGCGGCTAGTTTAAAAATTTTTGGCTCTGGTGGCCTGCGATTAACATCACAGCTAACGCAAGCGTAGCCGCTCGAGCACCAGCTTAGCTACTTATATGTTGGCCGCGCCAAATTGTTTCGTTAACTGCACCAGAAATACCAATTTTCAAATCTGTCGTGGAAACCGGGTATTGCACATTTCTAGAAAGAGCAGCAAAAAATGCTTGTGACGTTCGCTACGAAAATAAAACGCAGTCATCGCAAAACGTGTAGTGCAGACCAGTGAACAAACGGATGTTGTGCAGTCAACATTAATACACATACGGAAATCCAAACGTATGAGAAAATGTACGGCCTGTTATCCTGGCGCTACCTGTATATGCTACAAACAGTCAACAGACACCACTTTTACCGGTAAATGTCGCAAGGGAAAGTACGGTAATTGATCTTGTTAAAATCAATACAACAAGCAATTAATGTCAGGTTCGGCGCATGCAAACACGTGTAATCAATAATTATCAAAACAAATTGAACCCAATTTGATCAAAATAACTGTAGTGAAACATAAAAAAACAGAAAATTGTGGACATGATAGATGGTTAAAGGCATCTGCATACAGTCAGCCAGTATCTTATAGCACTAAGCACTCCAGCCGAGTCCAGCGCATATGTCAGTATCTGGTACCATGAAAATATTTTATGCACCTTTAAAGCACCTTGATTATGCACCTTGATTTTGTGCACGCACGAACATCGCAAACCTACCCATGTACCAACGTTTGCGTTTGAATTAGAATATTCTCATTTTGTTGGAATTCTTGTTTTCTCAATAAATTCTGTTTCAAATAAGACATGAAACCGACATGCCGGTAGACACAAAGCTTGAAGGCCGTATTTATGCGCTTATAGGTCAGTGAGGTACAAATTTGGTCATTTAACAATAAAAGTGCCGATGATAAAACATCGCTTGCCTACAACAGTATCGCCGTAATTTTCGGTTTTTGTTGAATAAAAATCAGTCTAGAATTTTTGATACTGTTCCTTAGCCTTTTGATAAGTCTTTTATATTGATTTTTCGTCGTTTGTCTCACTTGTCAGAGGTATGCTTTGATAGGCTGGATTACCTCAGGTATCAGTTCAGCTGCAAAAATAATGAGTTTTTTGTATACAGAAACCGGCGCATGGCTATGAGTTATGACTGATGCAATTCTAAGAAATATTATGGTTTCTGTTTTCTCCTTGCATCAAAATATTACTTTTTACATATAGTGCGAACCGCCCCCTACAGCCGCAACAGGCCTTTGTGTACGCCCCATAATTCATAAGCCGTAAGTGCAGAAATCAGCTGTTCGAATTCGGTTGAGTATTTTGTGTTTATGAGTTCATAATAATATTGTAATATTAACCCACCGAACTGTGCGGCTATGCATCTGTAGGTACTCTACTGTCATCTTTTTCAACAGGACTCACTGTTATAAATGAGCAAACGAACAACAAACGATACATACCTTGTATATCGATATTTACATAGCTTAGGTAGGTACATACATTGTACGGTTCGTTACAAAAGCTAACTGAATTATTATGACTACAAGCAATTGAATTACAGAGGCTATCATGAATTGCCATTTTCATGGAAAGTTTGTAAACAAAAAACAGTGGCACTGTTTTTGCGAAACTTTTTTTCGTTACGTATTTGTCAAAAAATGATAAGACACTGCATGGTCCATGCAGTATCTTATCGTTTTTGGATAAATTTTAACACAGTTGAGGCACTGCATTTTGTATCAAACAGTTCTACGGAATTGCAAGAATATTTAGCGTGCGACGACAATTCCACTTAATCCAGTTGATCTTTACTTTGCGACGCAAGTGCAAGCGATGGATGAGCAAACATGTCGTTAGAGATGCAAATGTAGTTGGCAAGTAAACAGTGGTCGGTTGTGCTGGTCAGCGAAGATGAGAGAGTAGCTGGATGTACACTCACTCTTGATATCCCATCCAAGCGTCACATCATATCCCGATAAACCAGGGACAGGAGAGACGCCGGTAAGCAATCAGGTAGGCCAGCTGCGGCAACACCGCGTCAGATATCACATCGGCCGCTCATGAATAATTTTCTTCCCCTTCCCCCCGGTTAATATCCATTTCGCTGCCGTATGCCGTAGAGCAGGTGGATTGACGCGGGAGTGAATGGGATGGACGCCAGCAAAGATCAGTCAAAGCTCAAAAAGCAGCACACCGCTCCACCGGATCCGGATCAGTTGGTGATGTGGGACGTTGCAGGTTTTCCTGAGTAGAATATGGGACGTACATTGCCTATACCGGTTACGTGTGAGGTGTGCGGGGATCGGAGCTTTGGCCGACACTATGGTATGACCTTTAAAAACTTCTGTTAGTTTCAATTTTATGCATTTAATCAGTTTTGTGTCTGATATAAAATTTAGCGTTATAATCCAGAGACTGTATTTCTCGTGCTGCGTATTTTGTTAAACAATAATTCTAAAAATACTGTTTCTAAATTCTGATTGTGAATTCTAAAACTATTTATTTGGATCAGTTGCTGATGCGCACGGAATTCATTGTCGATAAATTCTGTGTCATTTGATTAGGTGTTTACTGTTGCGATGGATGCAGCTGCTTCTTCAAGCGCAGCATTCGCCGGCGCATTTCGTACAGTTGTATTTGTAAGTATAAGTACAAGAAACTGTTTGTTGGAGATTTTTATTATTGGAAATTTAATTTTGCGCGTATAATAATCTTATATAAGTGTATTTGGCATTTTATGTTACATATATAGAGCAACGCTACATATAAAATAGAGCAGTATAATAACGCCGTACTAATTAAGGAGCATGAGGCCAACTTGCCATTCACTTTGCAACTGTACCATATACCGCAATATACTTAACCGCGCAGCAGTAATTACTTATCGTTAATAACGTACTGATGTATATACAACTTTACAGCTGGCAGTAATAACTGCGTTATCGACAAAGCCAGGAGGAATTGGTGTCCCGCGTGCCGGCTGCAGAAGTGTTTTGACGTTAACATGAATAAAAACGGTAGGTAATGTTTCCTGTATAATTAAATTTATCGTGTTAATCTACCGCAAGGAAATTTAATCGGTTGCCGCGTAGTATGAAACACGTTTCTATAATGTTCTCATTCGTTACCGAACTCTCTAGCTTTTGTCCTGATGATATAGCTGTGCAAGATGAACGAGGTCCGAGAAAAACTTTGGCAAAAACCAAACGACCCGCTCCCTCTGCAGAGACCGAAGACCTTTCCTCTGCTACCACAGCCAGTACTACAGCAACGACGTCACGGATGCTGCCGGGTTATTCAATCACTGATTTGTCGATTAATTCGGATATCCGAATTTCAAGCCCTACACTCAACGGAAGACTGCTGATCCGTCAGGAACACAGCGCATTTGCTGGGGTTATCCCATACAATAAAGGTATTTTGATGAACTCGATGCTTGTTTTTTATATTGGTTATCCTTGTTTTATTACGTAAGAAATTAGTAAGTTGTTGATTACGTAATGCTGTTACGATCGATAAGGTTATTCGCGTCATGAACAAAGTAATTTATTGCTTATAAATAATATAACTCTGCGACCCTCATACATCATACGCTGTTAACCATGATATATTGACAGAAAATAAAGCGCATTTTTCATTTACTGTTTGCTTCGACAATACATGTATATAAAATAACAATAATTAATCTTCTTTTGGGCATTATATCAATAATTATTATATTTATGTGGATGACTGCGTCACTAACATTGAACGTCGTATGATTGCAGAAGACATAACCGCCAGTCGCATTCCCTTGCTGCTCTGCATGCAGCAGTTCCGACTGATGTTGTGGGAGCGTATTCAGCGCACGGAATTTATGCACCTGATTTTGACCAGCGATCAAAAAGCAACCATTGACAAGGTCCTGTCATCGATCTGGCCGGGACTTTTTCTGCTGCATATCTCACACGGACCGTGGATGGAAACTACTTGTTCCGCTTTATGGAACCGGGTAAGATGAAAAAATTATACCTGCAATCACTACTGTAGAATGCGTGGAAGTGTGGAAGCAAACTTCACATTAACTTCAACGGGCATGCCTTACTCGTTTATGGCTTATTTCATAAAGGCCTTTGTACTACGCTTCTCCTCATAATGTTGATCGAACAGTGACATTTTTCAACATTTATGTACAGAGAAGTTCAGGTTTCTTCTCTTCAGGGCGGCAGCGAGAGCAACGCGATGGTCAAACTGCTTATGCGCTGTCGTGACACGCAGTTGGATGCATCGGAATTCGCCGTCCTGGAGAGTCTGATTGTGGTGCAGAGCCTGCAGAACATTCGCCTGAGTCCCTTCTTGATGGAACTACAGGAACGCCTACACGGTTATCTGTGGGCGCACTGCAGTATGACCCAGCCGACGGCACCGACCCTGCGCTTTGCAAAATTCCAGATGCTGACCAATCAACTGCGTCGCATCAAACCCGAACAGGTTCAACAGGAAATCGGCTCCCTGACCTTTACACCCCCGGCACCGCTGTCCTAGTAGCAGTGGCTTTAGTACAGTAGAATAATTTCTCGTATGTTTATGGAATGGTTTTTTTGGCAAGCGCTAGTCAACATGCTAGCCAATCGCAGTAGCTAGAGGGTATCAATGAAAAAGGTCGAGCGTGTAGGTCAGGTTTTTTGAACGGTATACTGGAGAAAACTAGGCAGTAATTTGGCTCTTATTGTTTTCTGCTTTCTGTGGTTGCTGTTCAGATATTCACGCGGACTGAAAATAAGAAATAACGAACTCTAGACAAACAAATGCTTGCAGTTTATATTTCTGTTCGTAACAGCTTTATTACGCTTAATATATAAACAACTTATATCAAGAATTTATATCGACATATTACATCAAAAATTATCAACAACATGAACACACGTAAGCTGTCAGATACAGTTGTTATTATTATACGAAGGCTGTATAATATAATTGAATAATATCTATGCGTGCTACCGAACGAAAAAGGGCATAGCTTGTCTTGGGGACATCAGTTTACTCTTAACGGATCACTGACGTTGAACGTAACAAATCGAAAACTTAAAATAAAATTTAAAAAATTTATTCCCGTATGTGGTGGCCGAAGTGTCCTTGTAATTTATCATTACGTACTTGTATGTACTTGTGCATGTATCTGAATATGCATTATACAGATTGCACTGAGTATGTACACTGAATATCTATATTGTACAATGAATATCTATATAATACGTGCACTGCCAAATGCACGGCGTTGTGCATTTTACTTGTATTATTATCAAGTGTACACCGATTTATCGGACAGAGCAGGAAATCCAAACACATAATATCTATTTAGAATTCGTGCCATGCCCGATAAATTTTCACAACTGGTAACATAATCTTTGATTAAGCATCAGAATTTTTAGATGAATGTCAATACAGACGTAAAATGGTCCCGGTATTACTGCAGTATGTATTTAAATGCACATCAAAGAGCGATGCCGTTGTCTGACACGGCTGTTGTTACTTGAATATTCATATAGATATGGCATTTCTGAACACTGCACATCCTCCAGTTGATGGAAAAAAATACTAAAGCGTCCAGTCATCTATGTAACTGCTTGTTCAGCTTGAGTGCTTTTAAAAGTTCTTACACCTATCGAAAACGATCAGTGTAACAAATTGCTGCACCTCAACAAACCACCGTTCATTTTGGATCCGGTCAGCCGAACTAAATACAAATAATCCAGATAGTAACACTGTTACAGTAAGCAGCACCAATGGAAGGGAATTCTTCCAATGGTTCTGGTCGAACCATTTGTGGTGAATTTATTGATTTCTTTGTCGCTAACGGAACGATAAGCACCATTACAACCAGTGACTCTGCGGCGATCTGGGGATTTCACACCATTATCACGATTATTACTAGTTCGTTGGCTGTTTTACTTAATTCTGCTTTGGTTGGGGCATTCCTAAACCAACCTCGTCGTCACTCTTCGTTCAGCGTGTACTTTATAGCACTGTCGATATCCAATGTGTTGTTAAGCCTTCAAGGATGGATCAATGTTGCTGCTGATCGTGATCCAGATATTTTAGATAATCGAGCTTTTTATGATGTTTCTCAGTACATTTCCTGGGTACTGGGCGGTATCCCGTTGAATCTTCATGTACTGATCGCCGGCAGTCGTGTATGGGCTATTCGATTCCCAATGTCGTACCGTAGCCGACATAACAGCCTGCTGGCAATAGTGTTGACCTTTTGCATGGTGGCATGCGTTCATGTAGTGTGCCTGCCTGTGATGATAATGTTGGCTGTATATAACCGATTACTCGAAAACAGCTGTCAGGTATGAAAACTAAATATTATGAAAGTTTAGAATGCTAAAATACTGAAAATCTTTTATCCAATATTATTAAAATTCGAATGAAAGGAATAACACCGGATTCCAGATGATAGAGCAAATATTGTGGTCAAATGGCCATGACCTTTTGAGAAGAATATCTGTTTTCCGCATTTTATTTGTGTTTGTTCATGTTTAGAAGATGGCGCTGTTCGACCTTCAGATAACATGGATTCAGTTAGCCATGGTGTTGATTTTCGAGTTTCCGATCTTTGTCGTGAGCGTCTCTTGGGTTTATGTGGCTGTCAAACGGCGGGGAAAACGCAAAATCTTATCTAGATTGACTTCAACTCCTTCGGATGCGCAAGGCAGAAACAACACCGGTTTCGTAGTGTTCTCAGCGGTGACAGCAAGCGCGGTTATTTGCTGGACTCCATACAACACATTGTATACCGTTTTCGCTTTCAGTTCAGAGGACAAGACCATGGATCCCACTTTGCTTAACTTGTGTTTGGCGTTGTATCTAATTCAACCGGTTGTGGATCCTGTGGTAATCGCTATCACCATGCCGGAACTGCGCGAGACCTTAAAAGATTTATTCCGGCAAATGATTAGGAAATGACAAATGATTAGGAAATGTTTTACCCTCACAGACAACTTGATTACCCAATAACGCTTAACACCACTGGAACTGCTTCTCCCTTTTGGTGTTTTACTCGCAGTTTTCTTTGCAAATACCGTACTGCATGTTCACTCTTTTAGTAAATACTGCTGCTCTTCAAGCTTTCATCGATAATTATGTACACGTCGTTAAAAAATTACAGTTAAACTAGCGCAGCTTGACATTTCTTACTACCGATGCTTAGTTTCCGGCAGCAAAAGCAATGCATTCCTCGTTCATTACAGTAGTGTCTCGTAATTTCTCCCATTCAATTCACGCCGTTCTGCCCGGTAGTATGGAAAGCCCCATCCTTTGGGCGAAAGCGCAATTTGCCCTTGGACTTCGGCTATACTATATCGCCATTTAAGTCATCCAGTGTAGCCGTGGCTGGACAGCATTTCCGGATTTATCGTTCCCGACTTGCTGGCTTCACCTCGTCCCGACAACTGATGCACAACTTGTGCAGGATACCGAAGGCCAGATGTCGACTGATCTCTTGCACTGTTGAACAGTCTCAGTAATACACAATGTAGTGAATTTTTAAACGGTAGAATGGTTGAAGTACCTCGATGTTTGATGCATCATTCGACAATCCAGGTCATACATATTTGCAGTTGCTTTATGGAAAATACCACATTTTTCATTTGTCTCTCGCAACTGATATAAGACATAAGTTGGCTGGCACCTGTCGGAAAATTACACAGCATCAAATTACGAATGATATCAAAGTAATCAGACGTCGTTGGTAAAGCTTCCCCCAAGGGACCTCTACTGCGCCATCGCAGAATTTAAATTTTCAAGAGAGTTACGGCCGGGCGTGACGCAACCTACTCTACCGGCAAACTAATTTCTGTTTTATCCGTGAACGGCCATAAAACGGTGAGTTTAATCTCTGGCATTCTATTGATTCTAGCCGATTGTAGAATGCATCTTTCAAAAAATTCCTAACCATGAACAACGGAAGCTGTACGAATTCCAGTAATTCTATAGGCCCTGGGATGACTAATGCGTGTGTTGTTGGAATCGATGCATTACCTGAAGAGGAGATCAGTTTGTCAGCCTGGAATTTTGACGATATAGTGACGATTATTTGCAGTACATTGACCTTAATTTTGAATTCAGTTCTAGTCACGGTATTGCTAACAAACCCGAAGCTCCGTTCATCCTTCAATATTTACTTGACTACTTTGCTTATCTTTGATGCCTTGTTAAGCTTACATGGATTTCTCAGCCTCGCTGCCATTCACTACCCTGGTGCCAAATATAATGCAGAGTTATCTGGCTTATATGCTTACGTTTCATGGGTTATGAGCGGAATTCCGTTAAATATTCATGTACTCATTGCCGGTAACCGTATCTGGGCAATGGCGGCGCCATTTTCCTACAAAAACCGACATAATAATGCAGTAGCAATTGGACTGACGTTTCTGATAATTGTGTATGTTCATGCGATATGTCTGCCGGTGGTATTTATAACTGTTCTTTATTGCCCTATTCCGATGGATTCCGATGTGTGCGAGGTATTACGAGCCAGAAAACATCCAATTACGCAAACGATACGTTATTGCAGCAGTAATTGCTGAACAACTGAAGCATGAAAACTGAAGCTTTTAAGATCACGACTAAAACCGATACGTAGTACATGTATGTATTCGCAGTTGAGCGGTTTCGTTGTCCTGGTAGAAATTCTCTCCTTGCCATTTTACATTACTGAAAAGCGCAAAAAACACGGGTATGGCCGATAGACATAATTTAAGGCTACTTGTTATCGATTTCACGGTACTCCGTCGAGACGGTCAACCGTGAATCGACGGTTTATTCGTCGAGACGGTTTGACCAGCTTCAGATTTATATCGCAAATTCTGGCTTGTCCAACACCACTTGAGCAAACCCAGCATTAATAAATAAAGACATAGAGCCCGTAAATTTCGCACTGTACGTAACTGATGATCGAAACAAAAAATAGAGTAAACTGGATTTGTATGTTGACCATAAGGGACACCTAGGTATATGCATCTTTACTCCAGATGACGATTCTGATTCAACTCAGTATACCGCATTAATAATGCACGTCTACTGTTCCAGAATGCTCCGAATATTTTGCTGGAATGGGAGAAATTCACGATGGTCCTGGTGTACGAGTTTCCGGTGGTACTTATGACGGCATCGTGGGTGTACATTGCATACAAGCGGCGACTTCAGAGAAGGATACTCTCTAGGGTGGCCACAGCTCATGAGACTATGGAAGGTCATCACACGCATCATCATCACAAAAGCGTCGGTTTTCTGGTGCTGACGTTCTTATTGGTCAGCGCCATCGTGTGCTGGACCCCGTATGAAACTTACTATGTTCTCTTCACATTTGGCATTATCGAAGAGAATCCGAAACTTATCAGCATCACTCTGGCGTTGTATATTGTGCAACCTGCTCTGGATCCCGTATTGATTATTCTGACAACCAGTGATTTGCGAAGATGGATTAAGGAAACGGTTGTTAAATGTATATAACTCTTGGTTTCGCTGTCAAGCTGGCCGATAACTGCTTAATAATAAAAGCCACCAGCGGATGCGCTACAGTTAGTTTTAAAATAACAAGAAGTTAAGATAGGTGGCGCAAACACCTTATGATATTTACTGTCGTAAAAACAATAAAATCTAATGAAGTGATATCTTGCGGCAAACCATTACGTAAGCATTTACCGCGCGTGAGACGCCTTGACTGCCGACGTGTCGATAAAATGAATACTGTAAGTAAAAGTGTAAACCCACACGTTTACAGTCTTCCACTAGAGTAGATAACGCCATATCCCAGAACCACCGGGCACTCTGGGGGAATAAACGCTGCTTCGAATTGTCGAACACTTTCAATACGTACCCCCTATATAGTATACACCTTCACCGCTGTTTGATTTATAGCCATGATGTTTGCAAAATGCGCTCTTCACTTTAGACTGTGAAGTTATTGTTGGCCAGTATCTCTGTATGCGTTCATATTTCACCCGCATCGCAGAATTCATTCGGGATCACGGATGATGTGACGAAGGGCTGCCAGTCCACGCTAAGTTGATGTGTTGAACAAAGTCTTGTTATTTAGCTGTTATCGATGTAATTTTAATTTACCAAGGCACTGGGATGCAAGACTGCAAATAGACGATCCCGGTTAAAAGTGCCATTTTTGACTAACTTTTGATCCATTTTTTATGAAAATAGCCTTTCTCTTTCCCCATAAACAAATCATAATATTTAAGCAAAGGGCATCTTTCCAAAGCATGTTTGCACTAATGCGCAATGAATGTGAATTATTCTAATATATCCACTCATTTGACCTGCGGAGATTTCGATGAGTTCGGAGTTCCTTATGAAACGGTGAACGACGACGATCCATCTACCGCTGTCTGGGGATATGAAAGCATTCTCAAAGTTACCTGTAGTACGCTAGCGTTTCTGTTAAATTCGGGCTTGGTTTTTATTTTTGTGAGATATCCCCGTTTGCGCTCCTCTTTCAGCGTCTATTTCATCGCTTTATCGGTTTCCAACGCCTTGCAAAGTCTCCATGGCTGGATCAATACCGCTTTGGAACGTGCACCCGTTTTGATGTACAACCCATATTTGTACGACACTTACCTGTACATTGCATGGGTACTGGTTGGTATCCCATTGAACCTGCATGTGCTGATTGCCGGTAATCGTGTCTGGGCTATCACATTTCCAGTGTCCTATCGAAACCGACATAACAGCTTTGCAGCGGTGGTGTTGACCTTTTGCATGGTCGCATACGTTCATATTGTGTGTTTACCATTTGTGGTAGTTATGGCTGTGTATTCGCGTTTGTTACCCGAAAGCGGTTGCCAGGTAGGAGAGCTACTCAATATGTTGTAATTCTTAGCGGGTATATACGTATACAGATAAATCTAGGCATTTCATTGCACCGGAGCAATCCAATCGAAATTTTATTATACTTCTTGTAATGCTGAACAAAATGTGAAAATATGTGGGATTTTCGAAATTCATCCTGTTTTCGCGCACTTGTATTTAGAACACTGTGCTCAACCGCGTGCAAAGAGTCTGGGTCAAATTGGCAATGGTGCTCGTGTACGAGTTCCCCGTAATCGTCCTGACCGCATCTTGGATTTACGTGATAGTCAAGCGGCGGGCGCACATCAAAGTCACCATTAGACAGCCCGCAATACAGGCGGACGGGAAGACGAAAAACAACACGGGATTCATGGTGTTTTCGGCGGTCACAGCAAGCGCAATTATCTGCTGGACTCCATACAATACATTGTTTACGGTCTACACGTTTTACACAGAGGGGTCGATAGCTCCAACGTTGCTGAACTTTTGCTTGTCATTGTATTTGATTCAACCAGTTCTGGATTCCGTTCTGATCTTTATCACCATGCCGGAACTGTACACAACAACGAAGCAAGGTTTTCGCCAATCAAATCTGAAAGCTCAGCAACGAAAGTAGGCAACAAAACCAGAGCGGGGAGTTGTGGCATACTTATGTGTTTACGTCGTGCCGTAAGCTGGTCGTGTATAGTACAGACATTATTCTTATCACTGACCATGAAGAATCTGCTATCATGCTGTGCTTCGCACAATCTAATTAATATATTGTGGAGTTTCGTTTTATATTACCTGAATGCAGCGCGAAAGCACATCTCCCGTTCATTTCTGTTTTTACCCACAATTTATTTATTGATGTTTGCGCACTGTCTTTACGTTAACAGGCTCGTAGCAAAATCGCTCGTTCCAGGTTGCTACAAAAATCTGGTAAAGATAGATGTTTTCAAAGAAAAGACCAGACTAATCTGCAGATTGATCAGTACATTCAGCATGTATAGGCGTATTGCGAGCGAAGTTATAGACCCCACCGGCACGAAGATAACGCGTACTAAAACATATGAATTGGATTTTTTACGATGTTCCTTAATCCGACTTTCTTTGGCTGAAGCCAAGTATTTACTTCTGTTCTCGACGACGTTCAAATAATTTTATGCTTCCCGTCAAAAACAAAACAAACCTTGCGCCGCGCTCTAGCAGTATAACGAATAAAGGCGGTTCTCATGCTACCTGTACGCCGATTGCCAACGAGAATGGTTGCAGAATTCATATATTGTAATTAATCCCAAGACAACGTAATAAATCTGCTTGGTGCCTTTTTCGGCCCAATACAGTTAAAATGTTAAATGACTATCTACTGGCAAAGTTACCAACGATGTTATTCCATATATAAAAATGCTACCGCTTTGCGGGTATTTGCATTTTTTGAAGAGCTAAACCAGTCTGTTGTCATGAATAAACGTTCTATGGTGATTTTTATTTATGTTTGCTTAGCGACATAACAGTCAGTCATTCCCCTACGGCCAGGCCGTTCTATGGTTGTATCAGCGACACTCCGTAAGCAACTGTTTGCTGTGAACTTCAGTTAAAATTAATGACGACAGTCATGACCCTGTTTGGCCGTATGCTAAATTTCAAATGCAGTTTTTCACCGGGTAACAAAATATGTGAACGCCATAATCTTTACACTCAGGAAGAGTGTAACTACTGGCTGCCATTGATACAAATTAAACACATTCGATACCATTGATTTCAAAAGCGATGCTGTTGGGTGAGCATGATACAAAAATGCGCTCATACATTATAACCTTTAATTTAGAAGCCTTGGTTGATTAGTCATCATGCTTTCAATCGTTAATATTCGCTCATAGGGAAAAAATTCAGAATTCAAGCTGATTTTAAAAAAAAACCGCAACCGATATACCAATACACACAGTTTTTGAAGAGCTGAGAAGGTTAATTCAGTTTTATTATTATCAAATGTTTATATAGTTCTTCGTTTACCACAGTAATCAGTTGTGTTGAGTCGCATCGACCACAATGGATGGAAATTATTCTACGGGTTTTGCCCTTATGACCTGCGGAGACTTCGACGAATTCGGGGTTCCCTACTCAACTGCTACAATGAACGCTTCCACAAGCAGTGAATTACCGGCAGCTATCGGGGGATTTTAAAATATTTTAAAAGTTATCTGCAGTACACTAGCGTTCATATTGAATACTGGTTTGGTTTTGCTTTTTACAAAATATCCCCGTCTGTGCTCGTCTTTTAGCGTGTACTTTATCGGTTTATCGGTCTTCAACGCCTTGCTGAGTCTTCATGGGTCGATAAATACCGCTTTTGATCAAGCTCCATATTTAATGGAGTATCAAAATTTATACGACGCTTATCAGTATATTGCATGGGTTTTGGCTGGCATTCCAATAAATCTTCATGTGCTGATTGCCGGCAACCGTGTATGGGCCTTTACCTTTCCACTGTCCTACCGAAACCGGCACAACAGCTTCGTAGCGTTGGTACTGACCTTTTGCATAATCATTTATGTTCATATTGTGTGTCTACCTGTAGTGGTGATGCTGGCTGTGTACTCTCGTTTGATACTACTAGAAAATGGTTGTCAGATAAAAGAGATGGTACTAGCAATCGTAATTTGTTGTATTTGCCGCTTTTTTGTATTTTTCCGTTGCGCAGTAGCAACGTAAAAGCAACTGCAAAGAATCATCCATATTAGAATATTATTAACCCGTTGACGGGCATTGGCGTCAGGCGATGACAAGGTGTTTGGGATTTTTTTCCCAGTGATCGGAAACAGTTAATCGGTATCCCATAGCACAAAAAGCAAAAAGGGACTTCGAAGCAGCAGTAAAAACGTAATTGAAGCCTTTGTCTCAAGTTAATTACGAACGACAGGTCCGCAAATATCGTTAATTTTGGACTTTTCTAGCTGTCGTAGGTCTTGCTCATTAATTAATTAATGAATGAATAATTAAACCGGAGATAAATCCACAAGGTACACCTGAAAACGCTTTATCTAAAAACGGTTAACACGGACATTGTAGGTTGAACCATAGATGACCACAGTCCGTGAAAAACGTGTGTCGTCGGCTGACACCATTGCCCATGAAGGGTCTTGAATACACGGGCGGGTGCAATTTCGACATCAGCTCTTTATAACGTAACCGGATCAAGTTGCTGTCGGTTTGTAAGGAAACATGCGCCACACCGTTCCGGTTATCGGTAGCTGGCAAAAAGCGCTTCTGCGGATCAGCTCCCCGGGCGGTCGTCAAAATAGTAACATTGTCTCGAAGGTTGTCAGCCTTCAGGGTTCAGACAGCAACACGTTCGAGGAAACAGTGTGTATGACAATGTAAAATGGAAGCACAACACTACGCTCTGACGCGTTTCTACCTACATTTGCGATGCGTCACTTGGATAAACTAAGCAAGTGGGGCTGGGTAGCTTTAAAAAAACATGGGTACTTTGGCTAGACTCGGGCGATTGCAAACAAGAACGATTGCGCACTGTACTGTGCACATTGGCGATGTGCACATTACTTCCGGGTTACTTTCCTACCGCTAGTGCGTTTCAAAAAGTGCTAGTGACCACTAATATCTGAATCAGCAACTATCACCAATGCAGTTGGACAGCCTGGACTACCCCCGCCGCTTTTGTGATAATGGGATTTGTAGCCACTGGCCAAATCCAGGAAGCATAGAACCGCAGGCAATACAAGCAAACATAAAGGCGGGTTGGCGTGCCCGAAATGACGCAAGTGTTATGTTAAACTTTGTAAAGAACGCTTCGTGCAGCACCATGTGACTGTAATAATCTATATTTTGTCAGTACAGTAGTAATGGTCAAAATGCATGAAAATAACCTTTGGTCATTTTTAATTTATTGTTGACCAGTGGTCAACTTGTTGACCACTTCTATACTTCTGTTTTAAAGTACTTTTTTGGGCTATTTAATGAAGTTGTTGCTTTTGTGTAATTATTTTTCGACTAGTTATTATAGAATTAAACTTTTATATGCTGTAGACTGTCCATGGGCATTGGCGTCAGGCGACAACATAGTCACCACGGCTGACCTATGGTCAGCACAAACTCATAAAAAATTCCCTTTCTTAATTGAATTTTTTCATCGGGAAATCCCGATTTTCATAAGGAAACTCGCACTCCTTCGGGTACCTCCCGCTGGAGGGTTAAACATTAGTATCATCCAAATTAAACTTTTCGACTTACCATTATTATTCATTGTGAAGTTTTATAGCAGACTGAAAATAGTGCTAGAAAATTAAAGAATACTGATTTCCGTAATTTCTCATTTTTCGGATCTTTAGAACACCGTGCTTTACCATGTGCAACAAGCATGGGTCAGGCTCGCTATGGTGCTCGTATACGAGGCTCCCATACTCATCGTGGCCACATCTTGGGTATATGTGATGGTCAAACGGCGAACGCAGCTCAGAGTCACGATTAGACAGGGAGTGGCTGCACATGGGGAGGGGAAGACAAAAAACAACACGGGCTTCGTGGTGTTCTCGACGGTGACCGCAAGTGCCATTATCTGCTGGACCCCATACAATACACTGTATGCCATCTACGCCTTCTACTCGGATGAACGTCCAATCGATCCGGTATTGCTTAATTTCTGTTTGGCATTGTATTTAATTCAGCCGGTTCTGGATCCCGTATTAATCTTTATTACTATGCCGGAATTGTACATCACAGTGATCCAATTCTTTCGGTAATGAGGAGTGCAAGCATTTTGAGGAAAAATGCATCTATAAATGTCTGAACGACGGTTTATTGACGCTATGCATGATCTGAGCCATAAAAGCCTGGGGATCCGCTTGGTGCGAAGCGCCATCTACGTAATGTACTAGTACAGTAATTCCTTCTTTAAAGTGTGCGGCGTGGAAACACACTTTTCGCTTTTATTGTTTTAACCTGACAGTTTATTTATCAATATTTGTGCAATGCATCCCCGTCTTCTACGCAGAAATGCACTACGGTACCTGATCAAACTTGCAGCTTCCTGTTTCGAATTGTGCATGGACAACGGAGCTGGCTGTTCAGTTATGTAAACTGTACGTTGAGGATCAATACAGAGTATCAACTATCTGCTGTGAGCATCAAGATAAACACGTCAGTGAACGCTGCGGTAGCGCTCACTAGTTTTGTAACAAGTTTAGTAATATTTAACGCTAGCCATTCTCCAAAGTCATTGTCAAAGTGCTTTATCTTTATGAACTCCGGATCCAAAGATCTTCCGTGTTAAGTACAGTCTGTGTTCGATTTTTTACTTTCGAAATACACGAACATCTGTTAGAAAGGTGTAAATATTTCGTGAAGTAAAAATAAAAGGTGGAAAGTTATTTTTACCTTTTTAGAAGTCAGTTATCGCTGTTATGCAGAAAGTTTGAATTTTTATCAGTCGTCGTTACTATGCAGAAATATGGTTTTATTTAGCCGGACTTCCGAGATGTATAATATATCCAACAATGGGTTCTACGACAACAACAGTGATCTTGCATCAGTTATTGTTTCCGGTAACACATCCAGCTGGAGGTCAACTTCTTCAGCGTGGGAACCGGCCTCGATCCTAACAGCCGTTTGTAGTATTCTGACTTTATTGTTGAACTCTTCAGTAGCTGGCGTTTTACTGACAGTCCTGGAGCTTCGATCAGCAGCATTTAGTGTGTACCTCATAGCTCTGTTAATATTCAATGCGCTATTGAGTATCCATGGTTGGCTGAGCGTCATCAACGAGCTGAATCCCTTATCAGCCATTCATATGGGCTTATCCGCCTTTCGTTTCTACGTGTCATGGGTACTAACCGGCATTCCCTTAAACCTCCACGTGCTGATTGCCGGCAACCGTGTCTGGGCGATGGCATTTCCTTTCAGCTATAAAAACCGGCACACCAGGAAAACAGCGATCATTTTGACCTTTCTAGTGATGGGATACATACACATTGTATGCTTACCTGCAGCAATCAGCATTTCCGTTTACTGCCGTGTGCCCCTATTTGAAAATGGATGTGAGGTAATCATTCATTATTTTAAAATTGCTACGGTGAAAAATGTGATTTCCGAAAGTTCAGAAAACTGTATAAGCTTTATTCGTCCAAAACATTGTATTTCAGATTACGGAACGGCCGTACATTATGACGATTAGCCAGCAAGTCGCTATGGTACTGGTTTACGAATTTCCCGTAATTTTTCTTATCTCGGCCTGGATTTTTGTCGCCGTTAAAAGGCGGCAACAACTCAAAATTCTATCAAGGATGGCCGTAACAATGTTAAATTCAAGCCCAACTCAACATGACTCGAAGCCGGATATCCATTCAAAACATAAGAGTGTCGGGTTCGTGATGTTTTCGGCATTAACCATTAGTATAATCTTATGCTGGACTCCATATGAGACATACTTCACCATTACGTCGTTCGGTCCAGATTCGGAAGTTGAAGATTCAGCAATCATAATTCCAACATTGGCGTTATATCTTCTGCAACCGGTATTGGACCCAGTGCTCATTGGCCTCACGATGCCGGAATTACGAAAGAAGTTAAAGAGCATTGTGGTTGCACTGTGTGCCGTCAGATGAATAGCTTAATTTGACAGCAGGATTTTGAGTGGTTTCTGAAATATCAAGCTCCTTTCTTATCTAAGAACGGTGTAGAAGATGTGCCACAGAAAAAGAATGAATAAGCTAAGAAATTTAACTGACAAAGTGCTGAATTAAATGCCTTGTGGTCGATTTTGTCAAACAAGTTTGTCTGCTTCAACAGAAACGTTCCGTTTCTTATACGTTCACATCTAACGAACAGCATCTACTATAGTTACGAGTATCTGCCCTCTGCTCTGCACTAATATCGCCGCATTACATTTCACAGTGACGTCATATTAATTTTTGTTGCCGGTCTTCATTAAACATAATTCTACTTTGTCTCTCAAGGGACTGAGCCAGCTGCTGGGCAAATAGCAAACGAATTCTGTCCTACTTCCGACGTACCGTAGTTGTGCTTCTGTTGTAGGACTCAAACCGGCGGACTACGGCGTGGCGGCTGTGAAGGCTTTTTGTAGTCATCGCTGGCCATGTTTAACGAAACTTTTATCGAAAGTGCTGAAAACGTTAGTAATTTTGCAGGCTGCTTATATAACTCGACTGATTACGGAATGAACGTCTCAGTCAATGGGGAATCATTGCAAGATTGGAGTTTTGACGATATAATAACGGTTATCTGCAGCACCCTCACCTTTATTTTAAATTCCGTTTTAGTAGCGGCATTATTAAAGAACCCAAAACTTCGTCCCTCTTTCAGTATTTATCTAACTGATTTACTTGTATTCGACGCCTTTTTGAGCCTTCATGGATGGCTCGGTCTGGCCGCCAGTCGGTTTCCGAACGCAAACTACAGTCCAGGGTTATCGGGCTTATATGCGTATGTTGCCTGGGTTAGCAGTGGGATTCCGCTGAATCTTCATGTGCTGATAGCTAGTAATCGTGTGTGGGCGGTGGCGTCTCCATTTTCGTACAAAAGCCGGCATAATAATGCAGTAGCGATTGGACTAACGTTTCTGGTTGTTGCTTATGTTCATGCAATATGTCTGCCGACTGCCGGTAGTATTTATCACGATTTTTTATTGTCCCGTCCCAATGGATTCCGATGTGTGCGAGGTAATATAATTACAAAACTTCACTGCGTTTCTGCTGCATCGCTCGTATGTTTTAGGTAGCTCCGCACATTCTATTGGAATGGAAGAAATTCGCAATGGTCATAGTACACATGCTACCGATTGGGTTGATGGCGGTTTCATGGATGTATATTGCGTATAAGCGTCGAAAGCACAAAGTAATACTTTCTAGACCGGCCGAAGCTCACGAGAATTCGGAACATTTTAGTTACAATCGAAGCATCGGGTTTTTAGTGTTTTCGGTCTTAATGATCAGCGCCATCGTGTGTTGGACGCCGTATGGGACTTACTATCTTCTGCTCACATTTGGTGTTATCGAAGAGGAGAACCAGAGGGTGATAAGCATTACGTTGGCTCTGTACCTCATCCAGCCGGTGTTAGATCCAGTGCTAATTGTTCTGACGACAAGCAAGCTGCGAGCGGTGATGAAGAAAATTCTTATGAACGTCTGATTTGCTTATTAGTGCAAGATAGGCTGGCAGTGGTGGGTCTGTACATTTAGTTACACTGAACATCACCATAATAAAAAGCAGAAGCACCAATTCGTGATAAAGTAAAGCGTACATACCCGTAGAATTACGTCAAATGTGGGTCATCAAAGTGTACAGTAAACCGATAACAAACAAGATGGCTACTCAACTCATACACTTTGACTAACAATAAGCGTGACTGTACGAGTTATGATTTCTGATTACAGTTTACCATTACAGTTTACCATTAGTAGTGATCTTAAAACAGTCATAATCTACATCAGGCTTCGCCTAGATTAATGCATCTCAGCTAATGCTGTGCCTCTGGTTCTGCGATATATATAAAGCGATATATAATGCGATATATATAAAAGCGTGTTAATAATTGACTCTTATCTGTAGATAAAGCGCTCAGTGAACTGTTATTTAGAATTCTTTGGTGCGGTGCATTGCACCGTTCTGTTTCCATTTATCTGGACCGCCGTGCTCGTTCCATTCTACAGTAGTTATAAGTACGCCGGCAATCATACACGGATATTATTTACAGAATTAATAATATAACATTTTTCAAGGAATATGGTTGACCGAGTAGCCAAGTAATCCTCCAAATGGATCGTCTAATATTTAAGCTGCTATTCATTGGGGACTCTGGAGCGGGCAAAACCAGCATTATATTACGATATGCGGATGATTGTTTCAGTAGTAATGCCGTTTCTAACGTGGGTAAATATATCTGCAAGAAGTGTTCGATAATTTTATCTTTGAGCGTTGAGCTCGGCAAAAGAAATAAGGTTAATGAAATACTACTCATACTTTACAGAATCGTGATAAAATGTTTATACTTTTTCAAGCTGGAAAAACCAGTCAAGACAAAAATTTGGTTCATTCTGCTCGTGCGCTTCAAATAATTGTCAGTACCAAGTGCGGAACTGATAATATTTTTGTCAGGAATCGACTTCAAGATCAAAACCATTGAAATAAAAGGACGCAAAGTCAAACTACAGATTTGGTATGTATAGTCAAACTACAGATTTGGTATGTACAGATTTGGTATGTCTGTAACTGTTCTGTGAGTGTTTCTGAGGTTCTCTCCCAAATGTTCCATTTTGCGCAAAAAATATTTCCACGAGATAAAGCGACCATTTTTCCTTGAAGTAAAAGTAATGAGGTGCAAGTAGCACTCACTTTGGTGATACCGTGTGAAACGTATCGAAATGCGAGTTTGTAAAGCGGGAGTTTTTACAATTTCAGGGATACCGCTGGTCAGGAACGCTTCCATGCCATAGCGTATCCCTATTATCGTGGAGCAATGGGGATTATTCTTGTTTATGACGTTACCAACCGCAGATCATTTGAAAATCTTTCCACCTGGATGCGAAACATTGACGAGGTAACACTTGTCACCAAAAGTGTATTTTGTGCATGGACTTTCTGGTACATGTAGCATGTACTCTGTATGCTAATGATATAACCTCTACAAATAACTTTTGGGTTTATTCAATTGCCAATGTTTCGCATCATAGCTGTACGCAGCAGTCAGTGTTTACGTTTGCTGGATACCATGAGTTGATTTAGAAAGTTTCAATTGAAGTTTCAAATGTTAGTATTACGCTACACCAACATTTACGTACAATACTCTGCAGAAACTAACTGGAAATGTTGACCTATTGCTACTTCTCTTCCATAAAAATGAGGGCTACGGTTGAGCCGAAGCTGGGTTTTCATGGCTTTTCAAAACATTTATATGTTGCAGCACGCTAGCGAAAAAGTCGAAAAAATCCTACTAGGCAACAAGTGTGATATGGAAGCGCAACGTGTCGTCAGTCGCCAAGAGGGCGAAGCCGTTGCCCGCCAGCACGGTATACCTTTCCTGGAGACCAGCGCCAAAAACAACATCAATATCGACCTGGCATTCCACAATCTCACCGAAACCATACTTCTCGACATTGCTCTTGAGCGATTAACTGCCAAGGTAGGTTGCTTTTGAACATATAGTCGTACATCAAATAAGAGTAGTTATCTGCCCTAACGAGGAGCCATTTTTGTGACCTCTCTCGCTTCTGGTACAGGCTGAAGCAGCTAAAGAGGTAAAGCGACTGACAGCCGCGACGGACGCTGATTCGAAATGGTCGAGTTGGTGCTGTTATTCGTGAATCGTTTGTCATGTACATATTACCGGTAGCTACTGATTTTCATTTTTGTCTACCTTTCGTTTACCCTTGTGCCGTGGCAATAATAACAGAAAATGATAAAACGATAGCGCGTGCATGATGTGCAAAATTGTAAACTCTGCGTATTTTTGTACTTTAATTGGCGGTATGTAAAGGTCACAATTTTTCTACCCTAGTAACGATGTACTCCAGGTATTAATTCTAATAAAGGTTGTTGACATTATTGATCACATTTCTTCTGGGAGCGAAGGCTTTATGCGTTGATGTACAGTAGCTAATTCTACAGTCACACATTGCCACAAAGACGAAAATTGCGACGAAAATTGCCAAATTGAAAAAAAGACGAAATTGCCACAAATAACCAAATTTGGAATAAGTAATAATAAATAACCAAATTTGTCCATCTACAAATTAAATTAAAAATTAGGGTTTTATTTTCTAATGCAGCCCAGAAATCCTTCTGCAATAACCCGGCGCAAATCTTTCATGGTAACAACAGTTAACAAAGGATCCAGCACCGGCTGGAAAAGGTACAAGGCTAGGCAGAGATTGACGAACCTCCGATCGGCTTCCGTTAAATCCGGGATAAAGGCCCACACTGTGTAGTATGTTTCGTACGGCGTCCAGCATAAAATCGCACTGGCCGTGAGAACGGAGAAAACAAGGAAACCTGTCGAGTACTGACCGCGTCTACCGCCCGTCTTTTGCGCGGCACTCGTGACTGCGCTCAACTGAGCTGTCGTTGTGGCATTGGCAATGGCATTACGCCGCTGTTTTTGTTTTATTGCGACGTAAATCCAGGCGACCGCCATGAAAACAATGGGAAACTCGTATATGAGGAGCATTACCAATTGATCCCAGGCCATCATCGGTCCAGGATCAGTATTGACCTAATGTACATGTATAAAATTTAACACTCGTGTAATATATGTAAATTAAAAATCAATAAAATTTTAAGAAGGATTTTAATAGAATGTATTCACTAAACCCTTATGCATATCAGTAAATTAGTATCAATGTGCTTATAGCTGGAAAAGGAAGCAACCTTTTTCTGCTATCAGAAACAGGATAAAATCAGACGGGAAGCGAAACTTATTTTACGATAATGTGTGACATATGTAAATAAATCATCGATAGCTATTTTTAACATGAGCGGAAGTACTGCACTTCTTAATGCTCCTGATCGTCTATAGATTATTATGATTTAACTGTATCACAGTGTTTAAGGCAATACCTGACAGCCATCTGTTTCAAATGGTAGTCGATAATACAGCGCATTCATGATCACACCAGGGAGACAAATTATATGAACGTAAGCCACAACGACGAAGGTCAGTGCAATCGCCAACCAATTGCTATGCCGGTTTTTGTACGAATAAGGAAACGCGATAGCCCACACTCGGTTAACGGCGATCAAGACATGGAGGTTCAGAGGAATCCCGGTGATCACCCAGGATACATAGGAGCGGAAGTCGCATAAGGTGATATTGGCCATGGAGCTGGGGAATTGTTTGCGCGCTATGTTGAGCCATCCATGCAGACATAGTAAAGCGTCAAAAATCAGCAGTGTGATGAGGTACACACTGAACGATGAGCGTAGTTCGGAAT
The DNA here is from genome assembly GCF_019649055.1 of Paramacrobiotus metropolitanus. Taxonomy (NCBI): domain Eukaryota; kingdom Metazoa; phylum Tardigrada; class Eutardigrada; order Parachela; family Macrobiotidae; genus Paramacrobiotus; species Paramacrobiotus metropolitanus. The sequence continues at coordinate 363,860 of NW_026570309.1, forward strand.
GAGTGAGCAGAATGGATGCTATAAATGAATTGAGCGTAAAGGTCAGCACGCTACACACCGTTGTTAAGATCGCATCGTAGCCCCACACCGGTAAAAGTGGAACTGGAATATTCGCCGTTAGATTAACAAGTGGTATTATCGGCGATTGATTTGCATTGATGTGGTGGAAAATTCCACTCGAATTGTTCATAGCGAGGTGCACGCTGAACAGTACCAACTGATTTATGCGTAAGCTGTTTGGAGTGAAAATTTGCAAGTGTGGTTCACTTGTTTTAAACGCCTTTTTCTGCCTTGGGCGATAAACAGTCAGGAAGGAATTACAAATATGTGATATATTATGCCTTAAAATAACCTGCAACCGAAGAACTTCATTAAGCTGTTCTTGTGTACAATACACGTGTAACGAAATACGCTTTAAAATGCGCAAGAATGAGATAGAGGACGTATCATCTGCTATACTATACAAGACTATTATACAGGTAGTGCTTGTCATACAATAAATATGGGTACTGCGCTGGAAATATCACGATGTGTCGCGTCATCCCGGGTTATAGCGGCAGTCAACGAACACTCTGCAATGGCATCATCGTTTTACTTATTCATCATTACCTTTGTGGCGGATGCATGTTATTATTGTACTTGACGTAGTTCGCTCTAACAAAGCTGGCGGTTTATCAACTTGATTAATTCTGAGATTGGATAACGCCAAGCGTTTTGCAGGGACAGATCAATAACGTACGCCCACGATGCTTATGACACGGGTGAATTCATGACCATCCAAGAAAACTTCAGGGCCATACGCTTGTATATCTTCTACAGATACAACGTAAGCTGATTCTCCGTCACGGTTTTGTGTTTCAGGGTTCACACTGGAAATAATATTTGTTGCTTTCTGCAGTATGATGGCGCTTCATGGCGGCGTTGCGATGCCGATCGTAGAAACATTCGTGTTCCACAGGAGCCGTCGTCATTTTGCAGGATTGTTATACTGTAGTGCCACCAGACAGAGAAATTAACGATTTTTCACCAGCGACCATTTATTTCGGGTTCGTGAGCACGAATAGGAGTACTTCTATCTTTAACATTACGAAAGTTACTAAAACTGCGAAAAAATGTTGACATATATACAATTGTACATACAGATATATTATTAGCAGTTACCTACTTTTTCGATTCTGCATTGCGATTTGCGATCGACCGGACCTGCGTACTGTGCACACTGTAACATTAAAGTACAACACTCCTAATAGCAGTTGTTATGAAATCAGTCGTATGCAGTTTCATTAGTCACTAGCTCACTATTAAGATGAGATCATCGTTTGCACATATCTGTATCAGTTTAAGATGCCCGTTAGCGATACTAGTGTTAATCAGCATGTTTGTGTACACACAGCTGTCATATTGAAATCTGTGGTCGGAAGTGTACCAAATAATCCAGCTACATATAAATTGCGGTTGATGGCTAACATGCCACCCTCAGAACCGGCTACCACATTTTCGTATGTTTATTAAATTTAACTGTAGCGCTGTTGTGCCCTGAATTCAATTTTTTTTATCGCTGTCTAACTAACGGTATTCCGTTACGGCCAAAATGGTACCGTGTTACCATTTCTCTGGAATCTTTTTCTCGCACCATCATTTGCTGGACATACCCGCTTTATTAAATCGCCAGATGCACCTGCTAAATCACAGCCTACGTCTGTGCTGCGGCAACAACCATTCCTAACGCCAGCATTTATCCGCGCCGAGAAAATTTCAGAGACGGATACTACACCGAGGATTACTATTCTACTTACAATAACCGTTCATAATGACCCGCTTTGGCATCAATATTATGAATGTACTACGCACATCTGACTATATCAGTAATACGAAAACAGTATTAATTTTTGGGCAGGTGAAATACTTTCACGTCGGCTTTCTCATCAGGTGTTTGTTTTTGGTAATTTACTGTACTATGAAAAAATTGTTATTATGTTCATTTCAATCAATTATGGATGTCCGCATTGTAAATACTTCTATCATTTTTGCTAATTTATTGTTTCTTGTCCAATCACCGCGTGCAAGTTTGCTCAAAATGAGATTCTAGCTCTCCAGAGAAAGCGTTATTTCCACACAAATCAAATGCCTTCTAATTGTACATAATATAATATCATGAAGTTGATATTAACATGTAAGAAATCTCACACGGGAAACATAAGTCGCTGCACGAATTCCCAAGCATTTCATGTATGCTTAGGATACATTCCTCCCGTATGCCTAGGCTCTTATCTAGGCAATGTAGAATACCTGGGGAATATGTGCCGAATGCAAATGGGATAAGAGAGATTACGAAAACAAGAAGACGTACGCATGTATACACCCAAATTATAAGTAACGTACAAATACGTGGAATAAAGTGACAAAGATGGCTCGGGTTTGGTAAGGTGGTATGAAATATGATTATCTACTTCTGAAGGAAAGGTAAGCTACCACCAGACTTGAAAGTTCAGCCGGTTAGCGCATCAAACCAGTAGTCACCTTACGAGTATACCTTGCCAGTCAGTGCGCTCTGATCTTCTGGATTGTCACGACTTGAAGGTGGCGTAATATCTTTAATATTTACCCGCCACTGAGGGCGCACAAAACCAACTAATTATCGGCAACATAGCAACACAGGCACACTGCTTCCGCAGTTGCCATGCTGGACACACAGGTCACAGCGGACACAGTATCTCGTGACATAGTGCCACTACACTACGCCACATGGATCACAATTGATGTTTGCGAAGCAAAAATTCGGATGTAGCGTTGAGCGTTGAAATTTAAACATCGTACCATCGCGCCAGTATTCATGCCACAGCTAATGAATGCAATGAATCGATAGTACGAGTAGTGACTTTTAAAATTGTTCCTTTGCTAGGCTTATTTACTCGTATTACGTACCAGGTAGTAACTAGTACTACTAGTTTTTACTGACAAGTATTAGTAGTACTAATATTAATTTGTCAGTATAAAAAGCAACATGCGGCATACAGCAGCATATTCATGGAGTACATACGACATAAAAGGTTTAACAGCCAAAAGAGAATATATTTTGTGATTTTTATTAATTCAATAATTTTTTGTTATTGACTGACTAATTTTTGTGCAATAGTGAATAGTCCAGGATGTAAATCCTGAAACCAATGCGAATAGGGAAACGGAAACCGATATGATACTGCAGATTCAGCCTTCGATACGTTTCCCAGCGTTTATAATTTAATAAATCGGTGCCTGGAGGTCAGTAGTGCAGTGCCACAGTCCACAACTCCGCATGACAAAGGATAAAGAAACAGACTGGATGTCTCCGTTCCCACTTCCCAGACAGCAGGCACACGACAGGCAGATGACCAGTTTTCGCTCTCCATTGTTTACCGTTTGCAGCTTGCCACTCAGTCGACTTTCAGACTTCAGTGCAGCCTTGCTTGTTCTTCGTTTCGATGCTGTCCTCATTTTATGCTATGCTGTTGCAGAGCTAGGACGCAGCCGGGTTAGCAGAGTTTTTACGAATTCAGTCAACGTTTACATGAGTAGAACACAAGTTTTTCCGCTTTCGACAAAATGGACGGGCAGATTGTTGGTGACTATTTTAAGCCTGCAAAGCGCGATCGTCGTCAAGCCAACATGGGCAATACGGTACTGGTGAATCTGGACGGAGAGAAAGATTTCTACCTAGACTATCTGCAGGATATCAACGGCCAAAACGTCTATGTGGATTTCGACTGTACCACGATCCCACCACGTTGGATCTCCGCGCAGCGCGTGTGGTTGCACGAATTGCTGGAAAAGCAGTACCCTCAGTCCCAGGAATCTCCCGCCTATGTGGCTCTCCGCCAGCAACCAAATGGACCGTATATCTTTCGTCCAGCCATCCGAATGAAACGCTATTCCACCCATGGTGATTTGTTCTATTCCTATGTGCGCTTGGCAAACGATACTGCTGCACGACCATGGCGTCTGGTGCATCGTTGGCAGATGGTGGAACGTCTCCCTGAACTGTCTGCTCCTTCCTTGCTAGAACGATTACCTGCTGTTAATTACCGCAAGTTTTCGGTGTCTGCGCCTCAAGTGCGTCTTCTTGAGCATATCGATGAGCACCGGATTATCAGTGTACTGAATGCGGCTTTTCGCGGCGGTTACAGCAATTTTGCTGGGTGGGATCGGGTGTTTGTACGCATGGAAGGCGACACCATACATTTCTTGGTGATGGACATATACCACTATCATCCCCGGCACCGCTGCGCCAATCCACGGTGCTGGACCGATTCCACGGCGGAAAAAGTCGAAGCTGGTCTACGGGACTATATGATGCCTTACTGTAATCATCCGGAGTTTCGACCACGTCTGTTGCGCTTCGGTGAAGGTGAGCACGGATGTGCGGCGTGTGCGCAAGCCCGTGGTTGACTGAAACGATGAGTGGAAATGAATCAGTTATTCATTTTTTTATAATTTTATTCTACCAATAGCACACTTGATGCACCACCGTGAGCCTAATTGACGTACACTGAGATTTGGAACTCAGAAGAAAATTTAGTGGTTTATTACTTTGTATTTGTTTCTGCTAATTTTATTTTCGAAATTCTGCTCGTATTCCAGCACAGAGTGTACATGATTAATCGTAAGTACGTATTGTACATAGATGGTGACGCATAATTAATTATATTTTTGCAGAAAAGCTAGATGAGCAGCCAATGATGAACTTTCTGCTGCCGGAAATTATGTCAGAGATTGTGCTCCATTTGGATGTCCGCTCTCAAGTTAGAGGGCAACGGTACATACTACACACATTAATTTGTAGTCTGGCTGTGCGTATCTTTCTTGAAACCAGTATGTACTATGTACCGTATAAGACCGACCTGTGCACTGCTGCCATAATTATGTTTGTTCGAACAGTCCTGGGCCGTTTTGGAAATGAAATTAATTTGAAACGAAACCTACAATTATTAAAAACTGAATTTGTGATGCCTATTTTTCTCTGTTATGAAAAAAGAAATCAAATCGATGCATATTAATATTTAATGCTTACTTGGTAAATAACATAGTAGTAGTAACCCATAAAAAGTTATTTTTGGATATTTTATTAAATTAACTGGGATTTAATTAATTTGGTCCGTTGCTCCACCAAAACTTTGTTAACTTATAGTTGAAAAAATTCAACTTTCCATTTCAAACCATTTTCTAATTTCAACTGCTTGGAGTCCTGATTTGGAAACATTTCGATTTGAGAGTTTAAAATTAAAAACGTTTGAAATTGTGATTCTAACCTTGCTGCGTTGCTAGCTGTAATTCACAATCCAATCCTATCAAAATTTTTTATGCAGAGTCTGCTCTTTGTGGGCGGAGTTGCTGGACAATCGCGCATCGGCTGTCTCCATTACGTTGGATTTGCACAACATCAGTGCGCATATGCCGACCCAGGCTGCGACCGAAGCCTACCACGTTGCGTTTATTTTGAATCGCACCGTCAACGAAACAACCAAGACACTGACGCTGATCGGAATGACACAACGCAGCGGTGACTTTGATCTGCCGTACGATACTCTGCAGAATCAGATTGAGGAATACCTCCGCCTGAAACGTACGCAGTTGCTAGCCATTGTAGTCCAGGACTACCGGTCTGCTTTTCGCACCATCAGCATGGTTCCGATTCTAATGCCCCGCCTACGAGAACATGACGTGTATTTCATTCCGTCTCGACTGAACAGTTTGTGCCGGAAGCTGCTGCTGGTTAACTGTGTCGTGGAATTGGGGACCTGGCTGAAATCGAAAGGAAGTGTCAACAAGTTCCCTGTGCTGCCAGGATGGGATGCGGCCGATTCGCCGGACTTTTTCGTTACGGTGTCGCGTTTTTGGATGACATCCAAAAGAAAAATGCCGGGGGACCCTGGACTCTTTGGCCACTTCGGTGTGGTAATAGGCTGTGGTGGTCCTCCTGTAAGCGTCTCGGTTCGCGATAAAATAAAGCAGCTGCATGCGTACTGGGTGGACAAGGTGCCATATCCGGGGAAAGAATGGGAGAAATTGCGGCAACTGGTGGAATTGTAAGTTCGCAATTATGCGCAGACTGTAATCTTTGTTATCTGCTTACTGCATAAAAACATGCCAATGTTTACCAAGCAACTGAAATTGATCTAGCCGAAAAAGTAAACTCCAACTTTCTGAACGCTTTTTTAAAGCTAAAGCGGACTTTTTTCCTGATTTCGACAACGGTAAATAAATCTCTTTCCCTTTTTTTACCGTAGTACGGCAGGGAAGAAATTTGGGAAGAAATCTGATTTTCGATTTTGTTTCTGTTAATCTAACTGTAGGTTTGGATTGTGTGAGATGTCACTGGCACCTGGATTCTGGAGTGAACTTGACCTGCGGAATTTCGACGGTTTGCCCCTGACCAATTTGCTGTTGGCTGTCCTTGCCTATCTTTATCTGCCTGCAGCTGCCCTGGAGCAGTCGGAAGTAGTTTTTTAACGCAGCCGCAGATGTTCAGTGGATTAAATGTATCTTACGTTTAGTTTCCATTGATGTTTACTTGGCTAAATTGATTAGTACGTTCTGCGACCGCATTCACCATCTTGACGCCATTATTTACGTCATTTTAAATTTTTCTTTTTATACGCATAAATATAGCGTAATATGTGTGGGATACGGTACGCGAGTGGAGCTGACATTAAATGACAAATTGGCGTGTGAAGCGTAGTATCTTTTGTTGGGAAGTATGAAAATTAAAGTGTTACGCGCATCGGCGTATTGTACGCATCATAGGGCGATACCGTGGAACTTCCGGTACGTACGCCGTCATCGACCAACGGATACGTGTGGTAATGGTATCACTCTGATGTCAACGTTAACCCCGAAGGCCCGAACAAAGCAAACCAGCGTCACTTTCGCGCACAAGTCAGGTTTAAGTGAATGACAATTTCACAATGGAAAGGATCTCGCGACGATACGTACTTATTAAGTACTTAACACCTATCGCCACTTTATTATAGTTTTTGACAGAATTTGCCTGGGGGTCTTTTTCAGAATTAACCACACACCAGCAGTAACTATAAATACATATTTCACCCAAAGGAGATATCTTCCTTCATAAATCACTACGTGCTTACTGTTTCCAGTTTTCTCGTTTTGACTGCTCTTGTGCATTGATTTCCGATCCACTTCCGGACATATCCCTGATCTTTTTTCGTTTTAGCTGGCAATAGCTGCTTACCATGGACAAATACACCGAGACCATTGATATAACGATCCAGTGGAATGCGATGCTGTTTGAAGCCGGTACCCATCGCGGCAGCCTCCGCGATGGTTACTACACTTCTGATTACTACTCAACCTACAACCAGTAGCTGAAACAACAGCGTACCGCCAGTTCCCGAAATGGATTTCTGATCTGCAGGATTTTAATCGGCTACTGTGGCGTTCAGTTTCATGATCTCACGGCCTGTGATTTGCCAAAAACCGACGCACTTAAATGTCAAAAGTATTCGGACATGTGTCAAATCTTGTCCAGAAGTATTCGCACATCTCTATTCCTTCCAATCTGTTCCAAATTCTGTCTCGACAATTTGTTTTAAATTACTTTAATTTAAAATTTAAGTCCCTTGGGGTCCAGGTTTGCTGAAGCAAGTTGTTCTTTACGCCAATCTGGTGCAGAATTATACGTACTTGCAATGCGCCAGTTCTGAAATTTTTGCAAGTCCGAAATAAATGGAAAAATATTTTACTGAGCGACAAATTTACCATAATATCATTGTCGTTCAGAACACTGGAGCGGAAAGCAGTCAGTAATGCGAATACGACAGCCGTAAGAAACAGATTGAGCATTAAGCCGGTAAATGCCATCTTGAACTGCACTAGAATGTTATTTCACCTGCTGTCTTTACCAGTTATTACGTTCGGCGTTTCTAGCATAAGGATGCGTAATACTGCTGACCTCCATGAATATGACATAATACTATGATGTAGCTAGGTAGTATTAAGAACATACCAGCAGGCAGCAACATGCGACAACCGCATTTCAGTTCAAATGCAGTTGAGTTCGATCGAACAAATATCGCACCAATTTTTGCTTCGAACTGTTCGAATAACGGAATAGGGAACATTACAACTATTGGGTGGCCGAACAAAATGTCGGTCTGCTTCTTTGAAGTGTTGAGGGTCCATCCAGCCTTTAATCGACAGTTTTTTAATTTAGTTTGAAAGAGCAGTGTTCGTTTCATATAAAAAATAGGAAAACCAACATTTTAAAAAGCTCTGAATTTTTTACAAATTCTTTTAAAGAAATGGGTGGAGTTGGAGGATGTCCCGGAAACCCAAATTCAAATTTGCTATTTCTCAATTCAAAATCGCCGTTATTCGACGACGTATTTTGTTGGTTTTCATGGTTGTAACTTTACTATTTCGGGTAAGGGAAATGTTTCTTGTTTATTTCCTCGTAAAAAACTATGACCTTTACTGGATTTATTCGGGGTAGAAGCGGTAACTACAAAACCCCACACATATGATTCTCGTGAAATCAGATGGCCGTTGCTTTAATAATAAATTTCTCTCCGACGATTCAGAAACTGATAAGGCTTAAACGTGTTTCTATAAGAGCATTCATTTAGCTACATTCATCATCGAAATCGGCTTATCTGATTGCACCCTGTTTTGCAGTAAAAAATTTTCCCTAAAATAAGCGAACAAAACTGACAAAAAACTTGCAGTTTTTCGAAATGCCACAAAATGCGGGAACTGCATAGCTCATTCAGAGCATGCACCATGCCAACAACTTTTTTTTTAAAAGCAGAAGATTTTCGCTACATAAATCAGCTGAAGAAGTTAAAATATTGCGCGCTGGAAAAACGTATCACCAGATTCAAAAGTTTGCGAGCTGGGACAAAATAAATTTCCACACGTTTTTAATTAACATCGTTATTAATGAGCATGTTTTAATTTTCTGAAATAAATTTCACCGTTTCTAGTAGCTAATTAAATTTTCTATCGAACGATTCTAACTAATTTACAATAGGACAAATGGTTCGCGAGAAACAAACCACAACAGGAGACCGACATTTTGTGCGGCCACCCGGTAATTTCAGCATCCTGAAATAGCTTTACCTTACAGTAAACACGAAGCCGAACCGATGACCCGCCTTTTCGTCGACGAAAATTCATTGATCGTCACTAAGACGAACATACGTATACGATGTCGACCCGTCACGAAGTCGACGTACCAACCTTATGTAAACCGCCTTAGCTTTCCTATGTTTCTTAGGTTTCCTTAGGTCTTCTTTATTTAGACAGTTTCTTAGATTTTTCCTTAGGCCATCCAGTTTTTTAATTATTCTTAGATTGTCTTAGCCGTTGGCCTCGTGATCATCGACGTTTTGCTGCCGACCTCGGCGACCTCGTGGCTGTTGTCCTTGGTCGGCGGGAGTGTTAGTCGACATAATTTCGGCGGACCAAGTAAACCTTAACAGTTAGAAAAAACTTCTGATGTGTGCATTTTGCTCACTTAGTCGGTTTCAAAAAGTTACTTTCGATCCAAACGCTCGCGAGACAGCACAAATATCTGTGGTTCAATCCAGCGCGCTTTTTTAAAGAATGCTGTGCGATTATCGGTTTTGTCGTGCAGCCTATTCAGTATCTTTTCAAGTTTTGTTTCCCCACAAAATCCTAGATATTCTTTTAAGGTATTGTATTTGTATAATAAATTCCGACATTACCAAGGCGTATTAAATTTTAATGGCATTCAATCGTGCGTATTTATATAACCGCTACCGGCAGTCAAAGGAACTGTGCCAACTGCTGACCAAACATGGACAAGCTGGCACTATGGTAAGAGATCTATAAAGGAGATAGGTAGTGTTGGGTAGTAAAAGTCCTTGCCAATATACTTATTTTTACTATCTGCTTTTGGAAGTTTACTTATTTTTACTTACTATTTAAAATTTCTCGGGACTTTTACTTACTTTTACTTACTATTTCAATTTTTCCAAGGACATTTACTTACTAAATTAAAGTAAATTTACTAAATAAATGTAATTAGGACTGAAAGTGTCGAACTGCGTTAGTTTCAAAGCGCTGAAAAGTACTGAAAACGGCGCAGAAAATTTTCTTATGCATTAATAGAGCTATACAGCGATGCAGGCGCATACTGAAAAGTAAATACTGCTGCTTTTTAGGGCGGTAGGCTGTCAGCCAACTACTGCGCACACTCACTTTACCTGCGAGAGGCGGCGGCTAACACGCCAATTTTACATAACGCTTGATAAAACGAATTAGTAAATAATTTAGTAAATGATTTTTATTTAGTCAACGCTAAACCTTAATATTTACTTACTTTTTACTATTCCGGCAGCACATTTACTTACTTTTACTTATTTTGTTTCCAAAACCTTACTATTTACTAGACTTTTAATATTAGGCGGACTTTTACTAAGTAAATGGCCGTTATTTAATTTTATTTAGTAGCACAACACTAGAGATAGGCTTAGCAAAAAATCCATTAAAAGATGTTTTACTCTTAATGTTCACATCGCAGAAGTTGCATCTGCTACGAGTAGTACGTAAATCACAGAATAAAGCAAGTCCACAGTCCATGGCGGGGAAGAGAACACGTCTGTACCAGAGTTCGGATGGTTTCTTTTGCCCTTCACTTGTTATACGTCGAGTAATAATCCGTGGTAAAATAACCATCTCTGAGGTTCCGGGGGGCGACGTATGTTATAGGAGCAATACTTTCTCCGCCCTGAGACTGATTGTTCTTTGTGATTAAATGGGCCATCTTGTTACAGCTGTTATACGGTTGTAACCCAAAATTAAAGAACGCCGAATCAGCGTTGAAAAGCCAGAAACTAATTTTTGTTGGGATTCTATTAGTATCGTAGTAATCCAAATTTTGAATGAAATTTTCTCGCTGGGCTTCAGCAATATATACCGTACCTGCAGTAGCGTCAATGTATTTTGCCATTGACAAACAGCTTGAGGCCGGTCTTGTCGGCAGACCCTTTACAAAGTTGCGGTAGACAATAAAAGTTTTATTACAGCATATCCTATCCGTTATCTGATTGTCATTCATCCATTGATAATTAGTGAATGAAACTGCTCATGACGCTGTTACTTCGCCATTTAGGTTGCTGCTGACTTCACTGTAGGACGTAACTCATGCGACACTGAGGTTGGATGACCGCACTCAGTTTGCTAAGCGAACACGTGGTGACCTTGGTTGCGGTACCCCTTTGATCGGTTACAGACGTTGAAGCCCCAGTGCGCGGGTTCATTGTTATATGTCCTCGACATCCATTATCGCGCCACCGTCAAGTAGGTACAAGGTACTTAGGCCTCGCAAAAGGCCAAGATAAATGTGTGCTCTTTTTTTGGCGCGTTTGATGAAGTGCAATCCTCCTATAATTCCACATGATTACTGCACTGCAAGAAAGTGCAACCAGTGAGGAATCAGTTAGTGGTCTAGGAAATGGCCGTGCACCTCGGCCACATCAAAAACTCATACAACGTAACTACATATATGATTCGCCAACATGAAGTAAGCATTATTTTGTACGTTAAGTGCGGCCAAATGGTGACGTTTTGAGATGTGAAAACAACATTGTCAAGACAAAGCGTCGTCTTCATTCTGATGCGGTCTGAGTGACAACCATATTACGGCAAGGATCTGCAATCAAATAGGCACTTAATTTTAAGTCGCAATCTTGTGCAAATTGTTACTCGTAGCCCGAAGGTTATCGTGCGCCAGACTTTGAGTCGACTGATATAAGCAGTCTGCAGTACAATCCCAGTCACCTCCAGTCGAATGAAAAGTTTCATTTCACCTGCTCATCGCAAAGTTACTGCCCGCACCGCCGTAATACTTTTTTTCCTGCTGTAAGAAGTGTTGGTTTTCCTGCACCCCGGGTTTAGCGCTATGGCCAACATCTTTGCAACCCCCGGCAAGACGCTCGAAAATGCCGATAAGAACCGCGGTGTCATTGGCACTTCTATGGGCAATCCTCGAGATGGATACTACACCGCGGATTACTATTCCACTTACAACAAATAGATTGTCAAGATTTAAATAATTACATAACTACTACATGACTGTTGTTTTTCGTTTTTGTGGTGGTTTTTTTTGGCGCCCAGCTCGGACTCTGTTACGTCATGATCTCATTGTGTGATCTCCATGTTTTCGTATCCTGCTTATGGAAAGCTAATGTTGTAATAAGATCGTTGTTTAAGATAATTTTATTAGTAATAAAAAGACAATCAGGATACTCTTCCGGTATTTTCACATGAAAAACCCGTTTAATATGAACCAGAACGTGGTTTTAACGAATATACTGCGTCAAAAAGCGCTTCCCTGTTGGAAGATGGTGCTGACGATTCATGCGCACCGGATGTTACCCTTTTGCACAATCTTTACTGATTTTGTTATTCAATTTTTAAACCGCTGACAAACGCGATCTCCGTTTTTTACTATCTCGTATCATTTCTAATAGCTGATGAAACTTTAGTAAGACATAGATGTTTTAGGGAACTGGTTAGCAATCAAATGATAGAAGTTATAATCGAAAGAATATTTAAACTATCCGGAGCCGATAATAAGCCTTAGGCGGGTATTTGCAGGGGTTCTGTACAGATACACTGTATTCGGCACATCCGCATCCTTCATCGCATTTCCGCGGAAAGAAATTCTGCCGCGACGGTCTCCAAGGTTTGCAGTGCGGGAAGCTGTCCCGCCTGACCAATCATCTCCTCCCAGGTTTTATTAGAACCCAAGCACCCTACCAAACTTACCTTAGCAAGGACCACCGCTTCACCCGAGCTTGCCTTTTTTTTGATAAAATGCTTATGTATATACATGTATTAGAATGAAACCGGGTGTGCGCTTGTGTACAAATGCGCTGCTCGGAAATCGTATCGTTTTGAAAAAAAGTACCTCACTATGCCGTGTGCGAACATGCCTGTAAAAATTTGCTTCAACAATGCGATTATAATATCTCTAATTAATCAGTAAAGGTCACAAGTAAGATATGTTTGATTACCGTATTAATATGTACAAATACGTGTTTCGCACTAATGATTGCCGTATTAATATGTACAAATAAAGTGCGCAGACGTGTTTCGCACTAATGAAAACGCACGTGTGCATTTATGTCTTCCAAAAACAAAGTACTTGTGCACAAATCAGCAAAAGTTGTTGCAAAAAATGCTGCCTGGGCTTTTGTGAGCTTTTAGCGGTCGACGCAGCATAGCAAAACAGCGTAGCACTAGACAGCGTAAACGCGTAAATACGTACCTTCATAAATCATAAGAGGCAATATCCTTGTTCACGATACACGAGAAACAACGTAATTACTTGCATCAAGATCACTGGAGGAGCGCAACATTCATTCAAGATCAATTATTTTAAGTGCTTACAACCGTATAGCCACAAGGGAAAGGCTGTATGCATCGCGCGATGGACACGAGATGGCTCCAGGTAGGTGAGCTGATAGTATTATTATTTGTAAAACTGCAGCATCAACCGTAAAAAGCAGAAAAACAACGACGTCATGGTACGCCGTCTCTATGAGTGGCAATCAGGTAACGGAAAGGATCTACCATAATTAAATACTTAACGTCTACTACAATTTTGCAAATTATTTGGTTTTTGACAAACGTGGCCGGAAGGTGCAAGTTGAAGATAAAACACCTTGCCGCTTCTGTATACTGTATAATACGACCTAGGAAGGAGTTTTCATTCACAACTTAAAGTATTAAACCCACACTTACTGCAAGCGTAACTCAGCTTGACTTTCTGGTTTTCTTGTAGCTAACTGAACAACGCGAATAGCATCTTCGCTTTAAAACTGCAGGCTGCCTTCTTTGCGATTCTTTACTTATGTGCAACACTATGGCTCGTTTTATGGGAGTTTCAGTGGACAGTCTGGAAGGCTCAAGCCAATTTCCTGGATTCGGCTCGCCACGGGGCAGCCTCAGAGACGGATATTTTACTACAGACTATTATTCGACATACAACAAGTGCAGCGTGAAAAATTCTACCCTCCCTCGGATTCTCGGCATCTGTATTGCAGCTTCTGGGACCTTATCACGTGATTTTGTTAGCCGTAGCAGTTGACTTCTCTATTTCAGTTATTTGTTAAAAGGTCGTTTTACGAAATTTTCTCAAACCAGATCTCTTTTGCGGATCTCACACCCGACTTACTGTAGAAGTGATTTTAAAAATAAACGTGCATTTGTTTGGTTCTTTGGATTACTACCGAATAAAAAGAAAAAATGGATGCGTCATTGATAACTTGTTTTCGAAAGGCTGCAGTAGAAAAATATACCGTACTCTCGTATTAACGAAGGTTTGTTGGAAATATTCTACACGGTAAAATCGGAAACCGGTCAATAAAACGACCATACCGCTAAATCATGTTGTTGCAGTTCCTTAGTTCGTCAACTAACTGTATGGAGTATTAAGAAGCGTGTTTTGGGTCACTGGACCTTTGAAAAGGGTAAAACGTGCCTGGACTTCGTTTTTCAAAACAGTTTTGAAAAAAAAACGTAAAGAAATTCGTAATTCTTGAAACAGGAAGTACAGTCGCCTTCAAGGTGGTAGCACTGATAGCGATAGTTTTATGCCTACGGGTGGATATGCGTCAACAATGTTTTGAAGTTCAGCTTATGCTTATGGGACAGGAAAATTTGTAAATCGTGGTATACAAAACTTTAGGATCAAGATTTGTATATTTTGGTGACCTCTGGCAAAAAACACACACCGGAAAAAATGCAAAAACTGATTGAATTAGTACAATAAAACATTATAACAATAATATCTCATGAATACTGAAAAATGGTTGATTTAAGCAATGTAGGAACTGCTTGCAAGGATGGGGCTTCCTTGTTACGGATATTAAAACTATATAGTACATACCTGCAACCTTTGAAGTTCTAACTGACGGCATGATTGTCGTGTTGCCGCGGTTTCTGTCGGCGTACAATTTTATGTAAGTACGTAAGTGCAACCTTATTGTTAAGGCAGCGAGTGTCGTGCGTAAGACACGAGATGGTTTCAGGCGATTTTCCATGCAAGTACGATACAGTACGGAAATAGTGCGTGGAGACTAACAAAACGAAGCAACGCATGCTGCGGTAGCAAAATCTCAAGAGTGACAATCAGATAAGAATAAGGAAACTAATTTCATACAGTCATTGCTTTACGAAAGCAAATTTATGAAAGTCAACTTTAGTCAATTGTTCTTTTAGCCTCAAGGTTCAGTCTGGCTTGCGAACGCTAAACATTAGAATATAAGGCACGTGCGTATATATATTTTAGCCTCAAACTTCGCGATTTGTGCAAAACTTCTATTTATTTTTTCAAAACACGGAGGAGCAGTTATACCTTGATTGCGTTGACCTTTTTGTACTCAGTGTTAACGTAATTTCCTTCTATAAAATGAATAACCATTTTGAAATTGACAGCGTATGGAGTTATTTCAGCAAATCCGGACAGACTTCTTCGAGTGCCGCTTTCCCTCGTGGTAGCATCAATTTCAGGGATGGGTATTTCACAACCGATTATTATTCCACTTACAGTAAATAACCGGATTCGAAAGGTCATCACTGCATTGTATGAAGTTCGTATGAAGTTATTTACAGAGCAAGCCAGAAGGTTACGATAGTGATAATAACGCTATGCATTATCTGTACGGTAAGCGGTTTGTGTAAGTCTACTGTCAGAGACCGCTCACTCGAGGCGGTAGACACCTCTTGTGGCTTGCTCTGTCGCCCGCCCGCACATGGCCACGCCATTCGTGCCGCTATATTACGCTGCTCACTCAGCGTATACTTTGTCTACGCTGACCAATCAGCGCATTTCTGCACTCTTGGGGGCGTAGCCCAGCGCTTACGAGCGATTCTATGCTTTGCGGCATCAGCTGTTGCATACCTGCAGCACGCTGAATCATTATCACGATTTCTTACGAGCTCGCTGGCAGCTACTTTCCACAGCTTAGACCGCATTGGTTTTCTGTGTTTGTTTGTGGTTGCTTTATTGATTCACAATAAAGGGTTTTGCCCCATTTTCCTTGCTCTGCTTCCGTGTCATATCTGACACTACAGATATTGCTTTTGACACTAATAACTTGATTCATTTTCACGACATGCTTTAGAAGGAAAGGTTACTGAAATCCTGTACTGCACTTTCATTACCGAACAGCTAATTTCTAAAACAGGTTTCTTGTAGCGGATTTCCCGTACAACTCGGCAACCGAAATAAACAAAATTACACTCAGCACTACGGTATACTACCTTTCGTGTTAGATTATTTGCTCAAGGAAAGGTTGGCTGGCTGCTTAAAAGCCCAGGGGTTACGGAAAACCGTATTCTGAAGTTAATATAAGAGTCCTTCAAAGTGAAGCACCTACCGCCACCAAGGGGCGGCATTTAACTTAAAGGTGCAAGCGTTAAACACGTATACAAGATCGCACTTACGAGGGCATGATATCAAGTACATTGTGCATTTGTGATCTACTAATTGCTATCAACCACTGATATCTCCTCCTCGGCATCCACTTACCATGTACACCTAAAGAAGGTACATGTATATTAAATACTATTATACAGTACATATCGCGCAGGTGACCAGGATATTAAAACGTGGGCTCTAGAATTGGCGCATATACAGTAACGGAGTGCAATCATAGTATGACGCTGTTTGTTTGTTGACAATAGTACGCGTCTAGCAACGAATCAGTTTGTGGTCCACCCAGCGCCAGGCAGATCCAAACTGTAATGCCCGGTTTGTCAGCATAAGGTTAGCATTTATTCTGTACGTCAACTACGGCAACACCGTGACGTCATGAAACGTAAAAATAACGCTGTCAAACAAAGCGTCGTCGTCATTCTGATGCGGTCTGAGTGACAATCAGATAACGGCAAGGATCTACGGTCCATTAGACACTTAATTTCAAGCCGCAATTTTGTTGCAAATTGTTATTTGTAGCCCGCAGGTGCTGGTGCACAAGACTTTGGGTCGGCTGATATAAGCAGTCGACAGAACTGTTCCAGTCACCTCCATTCGACTGAACAGTTGTGTTTAAACCTGCTCAACGCAAAGTTTTTGCCTGTATCTGTAACGTCGTTTACATATATTGTACTACTGCTGTTAGGAGTGTTCGTTTCGTCATACTACTCGCAGGCTTGAAATATTCGCACTATGGCCAATACCTTTCCAGCGACATGCAAGCCGGGTTATGTCGAAAATTCCGGTCAGAGCTCCGGTGTCATTGGCGCTACACCAGGGAATCTTCGAGATGGATACTACACCGCGGATTATTATTCTACTTACAACAAATAGATTGTACAGATTCAGTTAATAATAAAACTATTGTGTGTTCTATTTTTTCGTTTTTGTAGTGACTTCTGTCACCATAACTCGGACTCTGTCGCGATATGATCTCGTTATGTGATCTCCACGTTTTTGTTTCCAGCTTTTGTCAGGAGAATGTTACTGTTAGATTGTTTCTTCAGATATTAAAATTTACTGTCAATAAAATGCTGTCACGACAAACTTCCGGTCATTGAAATAAATTATTATAAAAACTTTATCTAAAATAATGAAAATTAAAATTGGGTGCTTACAAAAACCAACAGCAGAGTGTGCTAATATTTAATTAATAGTAATAAACGTGCCTATAAATTGCAGGGTCCAAAAAGGGGTGGCTATAAAAAACTTGGGTGAAAAGAAGTGGTTATAGACTTATTGTGATTACCTACTTTATGTGCACGTTTTCATTTACGTTTCTTTAGGTACTTTAAGAATTAACATCAACCAACGATAGTGATTAGGAGCAACGGTATAATCAAATTTGAGCACGGGTCAGTAGTGTCAGTACCTCTTCCTTAGGTTTTACTGTACATACCTACTGTCATATATTTTAGCGCCGAGTTTGACGTATTACCGGTACATCTGTGTTTGCTGGTAGAATATAATATGGTATTCAGTGACGGATGCATACAAGGCTATAAGCAGGCACAACTGCAGAAACTTTTCCGGTAGTTTTGTTAATCAGAAATTTTACTAGTATAGAAGGTCGTAACCGCCCTTAGTGCAAGCGAGCGAGCATCGTAAGATTTTTGTGAAAAAACTTCTTTGGATAAAACACCACCAACAGTAAACATGCGGGGATCTGTCTTACCGTTCCCAGCTGCATCATATGCTGAGGACATATCATTAAGCTGTCTACGTCAGACGTCCTGTGCTATGTCGGTCCTGGCACCCACTTTCAGGATAAGACGACCGTATTTGTTTGTACATCCTTTTATTGGGTATAAATAGAGTTAGAAGTTTGCTGTAAATTTTTATTAAGAACCCACAGCAAAACCCAATAAATGATTTACTGTATACAATTCTGGCAACCCGCAAACTTGTCTGTTTGTTATAGACAAAAAGCAAATATTAAACACATGTCTTTCTGTGCAGAAGTAGTGTTAACTATTTTTCAAATTAAACATGTTCAGGCTACCGGGTCACACCGCGTCGTAGCCGGCTTAGTGAGGTCAGCCGAAGATTCTGAGCCAGCTCTTCAACTTGACGGCCGCAGCAAGCCGATAAACAATGCTACACCTGGCGGCGTAAAAGATGGTCCCGAAAGAGCAAAGAGAAACAGAAAAATGAAACGAGAATAAAACATATCCTTTTTCAAAATACAATAAAGAAGAAACACTATTCCACTCAGTGGGATGCGTTTCTGCTATGACTGCTAGAGATAAGAAGAGCAGCTGGCCTTCACTACGCGGAAAGCGTAGGCATAAAGCAGTCAAATGTAAAAGTATGATTCGTACAACCAAAAGTCAAGTAAAAGCGAAAAAATAAGGGTAAGTAGTGACGGAAAATGATAAGGTACTTATGATAAGACTGATAATGTATGTACAACATGAATAAATGAATGCAAAACCAACTTTCCTAAAACTCTTTTGAGTCCATGATTTCGCGATGCCAGAGCCGCTGCAGCCAAACAAAAGTTGGTCTTGATTTTCTTGCGCGTACTGGCATGTGGAAGATTCGAAACAACGAAATTGGGTTTCTGTGATGAATAAAAGCAAAAGCAGATCAACGAGGATTTGTTTGGAAATAACGGTTTAAATTGGACAAAACATATACTGATTATTTGACACTTTGTTTTTTGCGTTTAGTGGCGAGGTTATCTGGCTGCGGTGGTCGCTACGTGCAGTATTCGGTGGCACAACCCGTAATCGATCGCCGATAGGGTCGGTTTGCCACCTTGAGTCAGCAGGCTGTTGACTTAAATAACTAACCTGGTTAGCATACCAAGAGTCTCCCGGATAGGCCTTGTTCTTTTCTTTCTTTCCCGTGGGGATGGGAACGACGATTTGCCGTCAAGTCAGGTCACGTATACCCTGAACGATATCCGTATCGCTATGCCAAATCTCGCATTCTACTGTTAAGCAACGATAATTTGAGCCGTCCACGTGGTAGCCAATATTTCTTTTACCCCATTTCTGGTGTTGAACTGTAATTTCCTCGCATAAGGGCTCGCCATTGGTGCTAAACTTTTATGGGGCCTTTATTCTCATGAGATACTCTCTGCCACATGTTCCGCACGATGCTGGCTGGTATCTCGTTTTCCAGATGGGTGCGGGTATTGCATGGGCCGGCAGAAAGGCCTGTTTAAATCTAAGCGCGGCATTTCAAGGCCGTGTGGTACAGAGATCCCATACTCCATCAACTCTATATGGAGGACTATTGCCTGTCTTCCCGCTTGATGGCTTCTTCTTTTTAGGGTGTTGGAAGGATCAGAGATAGCCGTGTGATTCGCTTCAGTTTCGCTTTTCTTCTCAAGTGCCTCGTGGGTTCTGGTATCGGGATAGTCTGGGCACCCCATAGGTGCAGCTGGTTTGGTTTGCACGCCATTTTTTCTGTTTGCGGTTTTACCTACGGCGAGGTTTCAGCTCCATATCAATTATTACGGTTGTTGGCATTGGCCATATGTAGATTTGATGTGTCAATGCTCGAACGATTTTTTGTCTACCTCGGTAGAGTTTTGGAAAACAGCTTCTCGGATCCCTGATCTACCAGTAATTAAAGGCATTTGTCTGCAGTTATTTTTAACTGGTCTGTTTTTTACTGTTTTTACAGTGGAGTTTTAGCCGTCCCTGGATGTCGTATCACAGTTACCCAGGTATTGCACTTCCCGACGGGAGGCTTTTTGCTGCTATGGGCTGCGACTACGTTTTCTTGAGAGATGTAATCATGTTGTACAGCTCCAGCGACCACAATAGCTTTACAGCAAAGTGCAGCTTTTGCAAGAGTTCAGCACTGGCTCGAAACAACGTTGTCAAGAATCTGCATACTGCGACTCGATAGTAAAACGATATGGGTATTTTCGAGAAGTGGTGACCGATCGCTTCGAGTTTTGTCTGGTCGAATCTTTCGCTACTTCGACAAGACACCCCACTGCCGTGCATTTACTGTACTGGTGGTCCAGTGGTGCCTCAATGTCTTTAAGTTTATTAACTGAACTACCGAAAAGCGGTAAAAACAGGGATAAATGGCCAGTAAAAGGTCTGTTCAAATGACCACAAAACTTTTACGAAAGGTTTGCCAATGCTGGACCCAGATTATGGATCGGCTGCTGATCCACACTTCAATTCTGCAGAACAATTTGGTGCGATGCAATTCCGGCGACACGTCGGTAAGGACGAGTTGACCTCAACCAAAAACTTTAGATAAACTTAATCGGGTTCAATTAAACGATTGATTTGAAATCGTTTGATTCTACGTTGCATAATTTGGACGTTGCATTACTGGATACTACGCTGCATTATTTACCTTTAGGCTTTGGTAACGGTATCCTGTGATTGCAATAAACGGCTTTAAGTAAGTTTCATAGCGCCAGCCACAAATTCGTTTGAAGCCCGCCTCAAAAGGCGCAATAAATCAGAAACCTGCTTAAACTGTTGTAACTGTCGAGCAACGGGATCTACTGGTGGCTCAACCACCGCTCAAATTGAGCCGCCAATTCAGGTAATTGTAAACTTTGTGATAGCGACATCGGGTTTGCTTGAGAGCGTGATGGGTTCTGTCTCTTACTTGTTGCATCTGGCAACATTCCGGACGTTGCCGGATGCAACAAGAATGCTGCATCTGTCTGTTATCTTATTAATAAAACAGAAATAAAAATTGTTTTAGTTCCTGGTCCGTGTAACGCAAGTACTATCAGTTTTTCAAGTTTTTTTTTGAGTCTCCACCTCTCATTTCTGGGTCTGGGCTATGGATTAATCTGCCGGGCTGGGTTGATCCTTTTATTGTCGGGTCGAGTAGCAGTCTGGAGATGGCGACGGCACAGACGTAGAAGTTTGAGCAACAGGAAGTTGGCTTCGATTGGACCGGCTTGATTCTAAAATATAGCCCCGCCTTTTTACCCTGCTCGGTCTCTGCATCGTAAGAACCAAGCCGGTGCCTGCTAAAAGCTTGCCGAAAAAAAAATATTTAAAAGCTAAATCTGCTCCCTTCGTAAATGCTCAACGCCGCTTTGAAAGATCAGAAGTTCTTCAGTTTTGTAAAAACTCTGTTCCCGTAATTTATTTTTCCGTCGTGAAAAGAAGTTCCTAACCGACAATGAGCTTTTCCGAGCAGGTCCAGGTTTACGGTCCCGCCAAACATTAGTACGGCGGGTTCGTCAATAATGCCCGGGTGGTTCTCCGTGTGGCGGTTATTCCAAAACACGCCACCTGGACCGGTCAAAATTTCCGGACCGGGAGAAAACTTACGGTCCCGCCATACATTACTACGGCGGGTTCGTCAATAATCCCCGGGTGGTTCTCCGTGTGAAGGTTCTTCCAAAACACGCCACCTGGGCCGGTCAAAATTTCCGGACCGGGTCCAAATTTACGCCCCTGCCATACTTTAGTACGGCGGGTTCGTTAAAAATGCCCGGGTGGTTCTCCGTGTGACGGTTCTTCCAAAACACTCCACCTGGGCCGGTTAGTACTGATAAATTTTGTGGTACCTTCTCAATTGTTTCAGCGGGGGGCTGCGCCCCCCGCACCCCCTGCTTATTGGGGCTCCGCCCCAAACCCCAGCCAGGGGCTTCGCCCCTGGACCCCGGGGACCCAGCTCTTCGCGTGACGCACTACAACTTAAAAACGCTCGCTCGCTTCGCTCGCTCGCTTGATGATGATTTTAAAGTTGGCGCAGCGTTGCAGAGCAGTTTGGTTCTAGGCTGTGCAAATGCGTAAATAATGGCATGAGAGGCAGTATCCTTGATAATATGGGTGGTCAAAATCTTCTGTGTAATCGATGCATGTAGCGTAAAGGCCAGAACAAGTAAAAACAACCCGATGAATCAGCCAAAAAGCTGTCAACAAATGATAAGACGAGTATGTTTGCGTGCCAGGAAAGAAACTGACCACCAAAGTGAAAACAAAAGTTACTTTTAATGCAAAATGCGGCGCCACATGAACTAGTCTGCATCATGTCCCGGCATAACGAAGACATCGCTGCGCCTGTCACGCTGCAGCTATTCTTTATTTGCGAGGCGTTCAAAAATTAATTGCACGTGTATAAATTACAGTAGTGGCAATAACTGTTGTGATTTCTGCAATGGCACCACCATCTAAAAGGCAGAAATTTCTTAATCTATGCGACAAAAAGATTATCAGTTTAAAGATCGAATAGTCAATCAATGATGAAACGGAGCAAGCCTTGTTAGAAAGCGATTCCGAAAGCACCAGCGATAGCGATTTTGATGCGCTTGAATCAGAAGACGACGATGTTGAGTTCATGTTGAAATTTAAAGTGTGTCTCCAGAGCCGTCGTTATTTAAGCCGGCAACAAATGCAAAGTGAAAGTCAAACAGACTGAAATGCAAAATATGCTGGTAATTCCGTAATTAATCACGCAAGCGACATATCAGATCATTACATATGAAATTATACAAATCCATTGTATACAGTTGTTGGCAAAATGTTGACAACGTTAACAAAGAACTCTGCTGGCTGACAAATTATACGTGTGTATGTCTGGGTAAGTAATGGTTGCGCTTCGATATCGAAGCGCAACGCTTACATGGAAGAGTAAGCTGATAACCCATCCCAGAATTCTTGTTTACGAATGAGCACGTTTGCTTGTTTACGCGCCGTTGACTCACGCTTTTTACCCAACTGCCGCGCAAACTGCCGCGTAAAGAATACACAGAGATTTTGACCACCCATAATGATCTGCGAGTGACAACGCAATTCAAAAATTTATTATTATTATTATTATTACGGGACAAGAGCAGACAACCCCAAAGGGACTTCAAGTCTGGTCGAACAAAAACATTTTTAAATGCAATGTACAGATTTGAGGGCAAAACTTAGCTTTGCAGCTGCATGCCTAACCGCAATGGAAAAACACGCATCGCGCGTTACACACGAGATGGCTCCAGGTGCTTAAGACGATTTTAATTTCAACTGCGACATCATGCCGTAAATAACAACAAAGCAACGATGTCATGATGCGCAATCTTCAGCCACAATTAGTGACAATCAGATAACAAAGAGGATCTACCGTAATTAAATACTTAACGTCTACCGCAGCGTTTTAAACGGCTTCTTGACAAACTTAACCCGAAGCGACTTATCAAATACCACAAACTTTTTCGGTACTATAAATACGTACAGCTTAGGAAAAAATTTTCATTCACAATTTCAAATACGAGTTATAAACAAGTATCTGCTGTGAACTTCTCGTTGTTAGGTTTTCGTCCTAACTGGAGAAAGCGGTTAGCAAAATACGTGTTACAATTGGTTCGCAGGTGTTTAGCATCATGGCACATCCAGTGGAAGTATCGATTACAATGAACAATCGAGTTAGCGCAAGCGAAATTCCTGGATGCGGGACTCCTCGGGGCAATCTCCGAGACGGCTATTTTACTACGGACTATTATTCTACATACAATAAGTAAAACGTGATAAAACCCATCAGGGATCAAGAATATTATTCCCGGCTCCTGCACAGATTGCTTGACCGTGGCCCTGTCTCTGTGATTTTATTAGCGGTAGCAGTTTACATACTGTATTTCGCTACTACGGGTGTTATGATTTTTGATAGATAACAAAAACCGTTTTTTATACGGATCTTTTTTATCCAGATCTCTTTTATGGATCTCCTGTTGTTCGTAAATCGTAACACATTTGACCAGTGTGCATTCGAGTAGTTGTGTTGAATGTCGACATTGACCTCGTAAATACTGAATCAAAAGTAAAAATAAATATTGCTTCCATGTCTTCATTGGCGATAATTATAACTGTTGAAGGGCCAAGATAGCACTATCTAAGTGTTGTAAGGGCGGGACGCTCCGCCCTCCTGAGTAGCTATTCGCTGTTTCTGGGGATTTCCACCCCGCACATTGCTGCGCTCTTTTGACGGATCTGCAGCACAGTTGCACTGGCTGCAGAATCCTTCCTGGTTAGTCTGGTGTTGCTGCGCCACGGTGCGCATTAGATTCGGCAATAAAGCCTCATCCGGGTTCACCGCTGTTCGCTGTCGAGGATACGCGTGGCGCCCATACGGCCCCGCGTTATAGTGTGCTCTAAGAAAATTGTGTCATTGAAATATTTAAAAGGCAAAAATATGAGGCAGTTCTTGAAGCGACAGTTGTGCTTCGTAACTTCAGCACCGTTTATTAGCATGACGACAAAATTGGCAATCTACCTATTTGTCAGCTAGCCGCTTAAGTGTAAATAAGAACGTTTTCGAAGTCAGTGAATTCAAGTGCTTTCTTTGAATACGCTAGAAGTTATTATGGGGTCGCTTTTTCGAATTCCGGTAAGGAGTCATAAATTAATGTGATAGGGTCAAAGGACACCGTAATGTAACAAAAAGGATGCTGACAACGGTGGGAGTGCATAGTTTTCTGCAGTGCATAGTCATACTTACCGACCACGACTCTTAATTGAACTGTATTGTGTCCAACCACCGTGGTGGTTAAATTGGGGCAAGGAAAATAAGAAGGGCAGCTAGGAAAAAGGAGAAGACAGTTGCCAAGAAAATTGAATGTATTTAGGTAAAACAAGTAAACCGTTTGTTGAGCAATATATATTCATTTACGGTTAAGAAATCATTTACATCATCCAATAAATTTTTTGACAAGTTAGCTCTCGAGCTCACGTTGGACAGAATGGCGCCTTGAATTATATTTACGCGATTTGTTATGCGGTGAAAGCTCGAAGGTACACTAACCTTCAGGAAAGGACTTAAGGAAAAGGTCATTGAAATAGGTGTTGATTAAGGCTTTATCGAATGCAAAATCTGAACCAAGTTTTTTACATTGAATTTGCTGTGAATTGTTTTTGCATTAGCCGAAAAGTAATTAGATGATAAAGCAAAATCTCCACATTTGCTACCGTGCCGGTCCAGTTTAGAGGTTTTAAACTACGAACAGGTTTGCTGTTGATGGTGCTCATTGAATTAACCCCAGAAACGATACTGCAGTGCGTATGCATGTATACAGCCAAAGACGCGCCCACTAACTCCTGACTTTGAGCGACGGGAGCAAGAAAACATTAAAAATTTTGTTTTTTTATTTGAAATAGGAGCAATATTAAAGAGTCCAATGGGTCAACATTGTATTCTAACGGTGCATCAATGAACTAACCCGATCGAACATGTCTGTGGGTGCTTTATTTTGTTTGAAGGGGGCACTTTACGCGCACAAAAGAACCGGTTCGAATACTTAGGGTAGGTTTTGTAATGGTTTGTAGGTTTTTGGGTTTTGGGTTTATTCATTGTAGGCGAAGCAAGCTTAACATTGCATTTTGGAGCACATGCAATTTTGAAAAACATGAGAAAATTAAGAGATAGAAAATTATTCTGAGACCATGACGTAGTTAAATCGGAGTTTCGAGAGAATCCGGACTCCACAATAATTCTATCGAAACGCACTACCTGTTGTACGTGGAATAATAATCCGTTGTAAAGTATCCATCACGAAGGTTACCCGGAGAAGAGCCCTAGACCAAGGAGCTAGTACCGGCATTTTGGACATAGGCCGACATGTTTGTGGCGGCAGAGATAATGGCCATAGTGCGAGTAAATTTGTGAAATATCGTGGTTAACCAACACTTGCAATAACACAAAAACCAGTGAGAAAGAACGCTACTGCTAAAGAAGAAGAAGGTGTGTAGTCGATTGAATGTCGATGGTATAAATGCAGCGGTCCCGCTAGCTGTTTATATCTGCCGACTTAAAGTCTTGCGAACAAGAACCTTCTGGCTACGATTTAGTAATTGGCACAATGTTGCGACTTAAGTTAGATGGCCAATTTAAAAAAAGATCTTTGCTGTTATCTGATTTTCACTCACGCATATGGCCATATCACAATGACGACGGCGTTTTGTTTGGCGCTGTTTAATTAGGTTTCATAACGTCCACGGTACATTGTACTGATGCAGATTATTAACGGACAAAATAGCTGGAAAAAGATAAATTATTTGATCCTGGCCAGTTAAGATTTCAAAGCATCGCAATTTGCAGTGCAATAAATAGCCACTTTATGAGAAGCGTGTATTCCGTCTTCATACCGTACTTATTGCTTTACTTTTGTTTTTATTGTGCCGGTGCGTGCGTGTTTTTGTGTTGTGCGGGTTATGACTGGATGCCGAGGCAAACATGCCAGCAGTGATATTGATAAGTCGATAACAACGCAATATCCTGCAACAATAACAGCGCATGCGACGCACGCTTTCACAAATTAAATGTTTCCCGCAGGCCAATACGCTGCAACGCGCGACGCACACGAGATGGCTCGAGGTGAATATAGCGTAGTCTAACGTGGGAATGTGCATTAAAGTTGACTAAATGTACACATACGACCGGTATCAACAGGTAACAGAAACAATTACCGGGTATTAGCAAAGTTTTATTGATTGACATTAAGAGATTTGCCGTTAAGTATGCCGGCATCAGTTTATTTAATTGTCATTCATCAAGACTTTGCCAAAACTCCAGCCTTCCTTTCTGTCGGCTAATGTTGTCGATCGTAAGCTTAAGAGAGCGCTCACTCAGGTTTAATGGTTGTTCGCACTCTCCGTATGTGTACCCCTGGAGCCATCTCGTGTGCGCGAATCGTATAACGTTTCGCCTGCGGTAAACCATCGTGAATACATGCCTCGCACACGTTATTGTTATTGCGACAGGATATTGCGTTGTTATCACGTATTGGTATCACTTCTTCCGTATCCTTTTACCATTCGGCGCGTCTCTGGGCAACCTTCGCGATGGATACTACACCGCAGATTATTATTCTACGTACAACAAATAAGTTATCAGTTGTTCTTATTACTAGTTGATCTCGTTAGTTAATCTCAGTGCTTTCGTTGTTCGCTTATGCCAAAGATATTCCAATGTTGTTGTTATTTATTTGGTAATAAAATCCAATCAGAATATCCCTCGAGTTTTTCTAAGAACAGAAAATTAGTATTTTTTTAATGGCCATAACACTAATCCAAATAATATTCAGTCGTAGTTCCATTCTTATTACTTAATTGCTAACTGCCAGCGTAGCCAAAATGAACTGTTTTTATTAAGATAAATGTCGATAAAAAAATTCCAGGCTGTCTTTGCGGTTCAGGACTGCCACGCTTAATCGCCTAACAGAAAATACTGCAGCAACTACACCGGTAAAACCTAATTGCCTATCCGAATGCCGCAACCTGTTAACGTAAGAGTAGGACATCCTTTTGCCGATTCAGAAGAAGTGGTTTGTATGAAGATAAAAAAGCTCAGAACCATATTAAGCCGCAAGAACTTCATGTCGCTGGGGCCGTTCCTGCATTAGCTGACGTCATGGCATGGTATTGTACAATACATGTAATTGTATACGGTATTGTATACGTCTCCTACAACGTGCATGCATTGCGAGAAACGTTTGCTAACCAGTATTAAATTCCATCATTTGTATATTATGATCATGAGCTACAACGGTCATTGCCATGCAGTAATTACGTTGCAATTGTGAGATGCCGCTTTGAACAGATTGGTTTTGCACAATGCCGGTAGTAACTTAGGATACTACGTACCTTCTAAGCGTCAATGAATGACATTCAGACAACGGAAACGATATTGGTGGCAATTACAGATAAGTACTAACAATAGGCCGTTGTATCATTACGATCGTTAGTTTGTATTGCACGTAATTTTGCCCCAAGGAACTGTCTGGTTATAAGGACAGTCTGTCAACTACAAAACGAAAGTTCACGGACCACATAAAACAATTAAAGCACTTCGCTAGACTGATAATTCACCTAGAGCCATCGCGTGTGCGTCGCGCGATTCCTGAACCGTTTCGCCTCCGGTAAGTACTAAATTCTTTATTATAGCGTATTAGCGTACATAAAATTTTGTTGTTGTTTCAGGATATTGCGCAGTCATCACTCATCAGTATGTTTTCTTTATCACTGCCATCTTGCCTAGGCTCCAGGTTATAACACAGCCGAGAGAAGCATGTGAAAAATACAAAATACAATTTTGTAATACAAGGCAGTGTTTTTGTAATGTTATGCTTAATACTCGTAGCATACAATGGAACTGGAAAAATTACTACATTGTTTTTATAAGCGGTGCAAGCCATATTATTTAATTAGCGATAAACTCATAAAAAGTTAGCGGCACACCAGGCATAATATGTATATATTAATAAGCACCTTTATCACGATAACACCTAATTTCTCAGCACGAACTCTTCACGAAGGTACTTATGGTTAGCTATTTCATTTTATGCCTACTCTGTACCGCAGCTGCGGCAACATCGTGCCGTTATGAAATCCGAATACAACGGTGTCAACTGTCAAGCAAAGCGCCGGCGTCATTTTGATGCCGTTTGATTGACAATCAGATAACGGCAAGGATCTTTTGTCAATTAGGCACTTAATATTAGTCGTAATTTGTGAAAATTTTTAATTGTAGCCTGGAGGTTCTAGTACGCAAGACTTTAGGTCTGCTGATATAAACAGGGGACAGGACAGTTTCAGTCATTATTCAGTTAAATGAGAAATTTGTCTTGCGAAACCAACTCAATGCTAAGTTTTCTCCTATCGCAGTAACGTGGTTTTACATTGGATTTCCCACTGTTTAGCAGTGTCGGTTTCTCCACACTAGTCTGAATTGCATTACCGCGGTCACACAATGGCCAACGTCTTTGCAACCACAAGCAAGCTGGGTTGTGCCGGAAATGACGGCCAGAACGTCAACGTATTTGGCGCTTCTGCAGTCAATCTTCGAGATGGTTATTACACCGCGGATTATTATTCCACTTACAACAAGTAGATTGCTCAGATACTGCATGATCTACAGTATATCAACTGGATCCTTTGCTTGTTTGCTTGTGTGTAGTTATTTGGGCACCTTGATTTTGTTGAATCATGATCTCTTAACTTGGTCTCGATGTTTCGATTTCTACTTATGTTCCTGAAAACTTGTAGTTTGTTATGGCTGCAATTATTAATAAAAAAACCAGAAAATCTCTGCCGCTGTTTTTCGATTGGATAATCCTTGTATTATACAGTAGACAAGCACCAAAACACGAATTACTCTTAATATTCTATATTCTTGCTCTTAATATTCGCGACTGCTCCTGATATTCTGTTTCTTCATTACGGCATTTGTATGAGTGGCTATTGCGAGGAGTCAATGAAAAATTTCGTGGTACGGTTGTCGACTATTTCGCAAATTTTACTTTTGCTGCATAAGGTGTAACGTTACTTTGTAATGATCTCACAAAACTGGGCAACTGTTCAAATTTTTTTTGCTTCCACGGGAACTTTCGGATCGGATGTAGCAACTTAATGGCTTCCTGAGTGGCTGCTATATGCGGGCCGACTGATCTCAACACTTCCGTATTCAGCAAAGCTGGTTTACAATTCCCATGCTTGGAATCTAACGCAAAATTTTTGAAAAATGTATCTTTAACAAATATTTTGACCGCAGAAGTGTGCATACATCCTAATCAAGATTTAACTCAATAAATGTGCGTCTCGGGTCCATATCTTTTTGACCTGCAAACCTTGTGCGCACAATCTACATGCAGCGTTCAGGTCAGCCGTCTATGTTTAATAGTGTATCATTGCGTACAGTATGTATTGTATCGTACAATGCACATTGCACACTTAAAGTAGACGGTACCTGATACTGTACATCATGCAACAGTGCGTGCAGCAGCGCAACTTTCAATCGATAATACCACACGACCCTTCCGCTACATGCTCATTCCTTCCGCTGCAAGTAGTGTATTGTGAAGATGGATCGGCGAGTACATGACTGAGGCACGGATGAACGTGTTATCCGCAATGTCACTGGCCAACATGATCCCACTAGAGATGAGTGGCGCAGTGACCAACATTTCGATCGACAGAGCTTTATATCTGATAATTTGCTTAATGTAAACCAACATTCATTTGTCAGGCCATGCTTATCTCATCGCGTACAGGTTTTTACATTTTTTGGCCGCAGTGCTTGCTTAAAATGCTTTACCAATTCCTCATGGCAGATTATGTATGGTATTATGGTCGATTAGCCTGACGTCTATCTTCAAAGTAATACGAGTATCTCGTATAATAGTACATACTACATACTGTACAGTGTACAATTGTTCAGTCCTACGTGTTTCAAAGCATTTCCACCAGCGGTCCCTTTAGCTGTACCACATTATGGAACTGGGTTTGTTACCACGGGTTAGCAGGCATCCGCTGATCGCTGGCACGTACGATCGCTTTATTGTGGATATCCTGGGCGATAATGCAACGTATCGTGGATACGTTTGTGGGGTTGATAGTGATCACTGCATGGTGCGAGTTGGTGCCATGCAGCAGTTACAGCGCATTCCTATGGGTAAACTGTACTTACCGGATCCGGAAGAAGCGGTCATGGTTCCTCCAGATGGCCTTATAGAAAAAGACATTGAAGTCTTGGTCAGTGTGAACGAAAACGAGCCTGAATCCTGGCAACCAGTATCTTCTCTTGATGGAAAGTCCAATAAATCGTTCCTACTGGGAACCGTCAAAGTGCATCGACCAGATAACATGGTCAAATTTTACCGCGTGCTGGATGGTGGCGGTCGTGCTTTCAGGTGTCTTCGTTACGAGAAAAGTCGAGGACCCCCCGTCACACCGCAGTTATTTCGCCAGGTGCAAATTCCGCTCTCCGAAATCACTTCACCCTGTTTAACAGACCAGGTGTTTCGCGATTTTGGAGATTATTTCCAGAAAAACGCCCCCTTTACTGATAGCACTGCCGGCATTTTGGAACGAATTCGAGAATTTTCTTTCTTTCAAAGTCTTTTTGTGAAAAAGAGTCGGGACTTCATGTTTCTTGGAATTTTGAACGGCTGCATTGACATACTGGTTTCTCAGGTCAAGCGCAGTTACACAGACTACGACATTCCCCGCCTTATAGTTATTCAGGATAGGTTTTTTAAAAGGTTTAAACCATCGACAGCCGTAAATAAAGCCGTGCGCTGCGTTCTGGAAGAAATACTGACCATTGTTCCGGCTCAGCATGGTAAATTGGTAATCACAGCAAAGTTTTAAAAGGTTTTTTTATTAATACGAGTAAGAAAAGCATGGCTAAATGTTAATATAAAAAATTTTCGCTATGATAAATTCAATGGTGTAGTGGAGACTGTGGAGTTATATTTCGCAACACTCCACGAACCTGCTGGCTTTTTCAGAATCCAAAGACCCAAACGACGTCCGCTTTGACGATTTATACGCGGAGCTTATTCTGATGATCTTCGCTTATCTGGAAGTTTACGACCAGCACCAACTTCGCAGGTAGTATATGAACGACGTAATTAATATACTAATTCTTGGTTAAAATAATTAAATCTCATTGTGTGTTTTACGTACTTACTTAAATACATGTTGCAACGTTGCAGTAGCAGCACTGAGTGTTCCAGTAAAACCGTAATACATAAAACATTTTTCAGTTTTTTCGTATAAACAGGTACAAGTACAGGTTAGTCGTTGCTGTTTCCTCTGTTGTTGACATTGTCCATAAAAAATGTTGATTTTGTTGTTAACCAATAACGAACGTTAACACACATTGTTTTAGGACGTGCAATATATTCTGTCACTTGCTATTTTCGGATGCCATACAACAATCCGTAATACTGCCTTACAATCCCGATCATATCACGGAAGTTTTGAGTATATATACGTCGCGTGGAGAGGACTGCGAAATGGCATACAAAATCGGGAATTCTGTTACCAAGAATACCAAAGTCTTGTACTTTGTCGGTGACAGGAAAGAGCGCCTGCGTATCCTATATGTTCTGAAGGCGTTTGACATGAAACTTGATTGGCTAGTCATTGCCAACAACACCACACTCTTGCTAAATGAATTCCTGCCATTTCCGGATCCCGAGTACATGTTGTTTACTAAGGAAGATAACTATGGTAATACCAAGAGGAATTATTCGTGGCCGAACGGCTATACGATGCGACTTGATTTCGATTTGGTTTGTCGCAATTTCATGCTGAAGAATTGCTGCTTTAATAGCAAATTATCCATGTGCTTCCTAGTGATTGTGTCGTTTTGGGAAGCCGGCGTAATGCGGGAGTTTCGCGCTGGTCGTTCATCCCTCAGATGTTGCAAGGACCCGTTTTTTATCACGATACTAAACTGGCATTACAGCTTTACGGAATCAGTTCAGCCTAAGTTCGAGACTGCTTTCCAGACGGCTCTCGAGAAATTTTGTCCAGAAATGGAAAACAATAAATTCGAAAATCTTGTCCAATGGCTGGATTCCCTTACAGACGAAGATTTGGATCCGAAAAATTACATTTGGCCGTTTATTTTGCTGATCTATGGGCTGTAAGCTGTATGTACAGAAACCAGGAATTAGACCAAACTATTCATAAATTTTACAGGTGGAATGAGGAACTCCCAAAATGCCTGGCAGACGTCAAAAGAGACATTTCCACCAAGTTTCCTCGGAGAAGTCTGATGGTGCAGACGTTGGCTTTGCTATTTCCCTGCAATCCCGGGATGTTTGGCAACGTAGCTGATACGGCGACCAAGTGCAAAGATTTACCAAGCCAATCCGATCCAATCCAATCCAGGAATTTATGCGAGCTGTAATATTATCCGAATAACGACATTTTCATACATAAACTAAGCAATAGCTGCTTCATCTTGCTCTGAAACCATACTTATAGTGATAAAATAATATGCAAGACGGCCATCATCCGGTATTACTCAGCTAGCCGGCGGCCGGTAGGAAAGTTAGTATAACTATGGCATAATCAACCGGAGGCTGGCATAAGGTCCTCTAATTCAAGAGAAGTGGAGAACTATCTATTTGTCAGTAAAGAACGTACATGACACTTCCTTGTTACGTCAACACTTCCTCATCACAGCATCGTTTAAAGGCGGCAATACGTAAGGTAAAATACGGTACATCAGGGCCATGCTCAGCCACAATGTAACACGTCAGCTGGGTGACACATTTCCCATTCCCATAAACACATTTCCCATAACAAACAAGCAGGAAGATAAAATCACAGATTTGCTTGTAATGAACAATCCTCTAAGGACAATAGACACTGTATGGAGCAGTAACACGTCCGGGAACGGGTAATACAAAAAGGAATCAGGCGTTTACCCCACGAAAAATATTCCGCGGAATACTGGTGCTTCGCAGGGTAACAATTTTTTGGGGTAACTAATTCTTCATTTGTTGTAGATGGTATAATAGTCCACAGATGGTATAATAGTCCGCAGTCGATAAGTGCCCAAGATGGATTCAATCCATCTTGGGCACTTATCGACTGCGAGCCAGCACCGGAAACCATATTGTCGTTATTTATGTTACAGGCCATTTTTCGTTTTGTCTTGCGAATCGAAATAGCGACTGCAGAAAAGAAAATTTAGTTGCAGGTTCAGAGTTTAGATTAATCGAAACTTAGTTGCAGGTTCAGGGTTTAGACTAATCGAAACTGTAAAACAAAGGGCAGTTTCAGCCAAAAGATATTGAAATTTCGGTTGCAGTGAACTGGGATGAACAGATTGACTTCCCGCTCACTTATGTACTGTAGAAAATAGCTTCTGCAACTCATCGTTGCCTGAGGGCTCGTGATCGTCACACATTTGTACGTTACGTTTGAACTTGATCGACAAAACGGCATTATGACATCCTCTGACCCAATTGTACACTCATTTTAATGGCTTCACCAACGTGTGAAAGCGCTTGTTTTACAATTGCTTTGCTGGAAGTTACAAATTTAGTGCAACCCATGCAGACGTAACGGCAGTCGCGGTTCCCGGTACATTACCTGGACACGAGAGAGCGAGTGCGGAGCCCGCGGGCACTGCGCAAGCGTACCAAGTTCATTACCGCTTACTGAGTTACTCGCCTCTGTCGTGCATGCGATCAGATAAGCGGTTTTCACAGTCCAAAGTAAACTTGTTGTTGAACACAATAATTTTCCGAACGCATAGGGGTATTTTTCACACGCTTTGTGGATTCTCGCGAGGGTCTACAGTACAAGTTTTGAAATAGTACAATGTAATAAAAAATTGTTTTGTAGCCGCTAGATGGAACTGCACTACAGAGTTTGGTACACGGAAACTGCGCACACGCAGCTGGATGTTCTATTTAACGTGTGTGATGGCAGGATGCAGGCAGCGACCGAATCTGAAATTGGTACAACCTCATCTAGCGGCCACAGTAAAACAAAGTACGGTGCAGTACTGCATTTGTTTTCCGGAACATAATTTTTCCCGCCAGGGAAAGATTGCCTGCCATTACAGCTGCCTTTACAGTAGCTGCCGAAAATTCTGGTAAATCGTCGTATTCAATATGCGACCGTGCTCGAGCGCTGCGGGCTTACACATTGTTTCTTCTATTTGTATCTGGAGCTAGAATCGCAGTGATGACAGTCAACATCCTGTGTAGCGAGGTTTTCGCATTTACAATAAGGTACGGACAGTGTACGGGAGATAATACAATTTAGATACTGCATTTATAGAAGCTCAGAAGGTTTTAGAAATGCGGGAACCATCAAACTTTTATGCGCTAAAGCGACTCTAGAATAGAGAAAAGTCAAGATCGTCCTAACATAACAGCAATATTAACGCCTATGCATTCATGACTGCTGAGTACAGAGTGCCTTGAATAACAATTTCTAAAAAGGATAAAGGATGAAAAAAAAGCTCGCTAAATCGATTTTATATTTAACTTCAGTCGGAAGAGGCCGGTTTCTCCGCACGAAATAAAATTCTGCTAGCAATTGGAGTGCCAGGGGCGCTATGGTCAACAGCATGTCTTGGAGCCGCGCTGTATGCACAGGAGATACTGCGGTTTATAACGAACTGCCGTCGAAACCCGTTTCCAATGCTGCCCGGTGAGGTAATCTTGTCATCCTGTTCGCGACTTCGTGTCATGTGCCGGAACGCTCTGGATAATGTCAGACGCATTACGATCGCTCCCTATCTGGACATCCTTTTTCAAATCTACCTTCTCTCGAGGGATGATCTTGATTGCAGTTTGGTGTCCAAGTTTACTTTTGTGTTGCCAATGCTGCTGGTTGATGGCGTAATGTGCATCATTATACGTTGCTGCGCGAAGGCCGCCGGTTGCCTGCTTTGGGATATTGAACGTCTAACCGCGGCCGTTGAGGGGCAACCGCCAGTGGCGGAACAACATGACGAAGATAATGGCGGAAGAACAACATGACGAAGATATTGACTAGAAAGTAGACTTATAGTAACTAGACCGCATAATATATTAATCTACGGGACTGCTTTTTGTTGGTATGATTGAGCTCGTAATTCCGTTTTCAGTGCTAATTTTGCCTGCTACAAGGAATACTGCTGAACAGAGTCATCACGAAGCGTATAACTGGGAGTTTCATCCGGGGCCTCCACGTAGCCAAGTTAGCTAACGGTTCTTCCATTTCCATACTTTCTTCGTGAAATGTTTTAAGTACTCATATTCTACTGTTGCTTTGATGTCAAGATTTTTTCACGCTTGCAAAGCGTTGCCGCTAGCCGCATCCCACCAAATCAAAACGGCAGCGCAGTCAGGACTGTTAAGCTACTGTCCTAACTGCTAATTCGGCTTCGCAAGTTACAGCAACCAAACGAGCCGATCCCGATGCGGCTTTGCTAGCTGCTGTTTGCTGTAATTAATTAAAGCCAAACCATCAATATGTCGCAGTTATTTAACAAAAGCGAAATTTTTTTATCCAGTTGATCCTCGCTGTGAGGCATTTCTCAGATCGAACATAACACGTATACCGGGAAGTACTTTCAAAGTATTTACCATACAGAAATAAACCGCAAGGTGCCCAGATATTATAATAATTTTATCTGATGTGCATATCTGACAATGTTAATAATAGTATTCGTATTAAGGGTGGAATCTGATATTTCTGCAATTGTACGGAATTATTCACCGCATCCTGTTGCGCAAGTAGTAACGTACTCGTATTATTATATGGTGATTGCGACCGTCGGTTGTACGCTATTTATAAAATATAAGAAGCAACGCAACTGTGCAGTGTACTACGAAACGAATAAAAATTAATGCTTTGCAAGTTTATTGCTGTGCCGGCAAGGCAATACTTAATGATGAAAGCAATACGAGGTTGTTGTTACCATAACTGCGCTGCGGTTCTCGTTCTGTTTTATTGTGGATATTGTTTTCTGTACGAGCATTTTTAATTAATGTTAATCAAACACAAGCTAGAAACACTGGTCTGGAGAGTGTAGTGGCAGTCGGAAGCTATCGATTTTGTGGGTCTAGATCTAATATAAACTTGCATTTGACACAAGTTGCGGGAACTCGAAATGCAACTAATCGGACTCTACCGGAGCTACTTGCTATCTAAGAACGTTTCATCCGCAGGGACACCTGCGAAGCAGCGATGGTTTCCGTTTTCGGTAAACATTGTGGCAAACCTACCAGCTGGAAACGGAGAAACATGTCTGTTGTTGGTCTGCTTTAGAAACAGAAACCTGATCGCAGTGCCATAATGCCAACGCAAACTCAGTGACGTCCGCTGCTGTTGTACCGATGCAGCTACGCAAACAAGCATCGGACGTTAACATAGCATCGAGTTTCTCGCTCAGCGGCTTTCTTTTCTACTCTCATAACATCCGCGTTTGTGCTGTAAACGAGCACTTCAGATGCAAAATCCATATAAAATAGCATGCTTTTACAGGTGACCTTTCCGATATTCGCAACAGTGAACTGCAATTGTAGTACGATTTAGTATAGCAGCCCATGGACATGACGTAATTAAGGGATTCGGCTAGCCGGTCATCATTCAGACATGATTAACTCGAGCGCATTCCAAAATGAATTCGAGTTTGGCGTTTTTATTCGAGATCAACGACACGGTGACACACCGAATATCGTAGCTGAGGGAATACAGAAACGTGCACGAAGGTTCGCCAGATGCACACGGCTTCTTCTGCTTTCATCGGGAGCCAGGATCGCAATGCTGATCATAATATTTCTGTGGACCAACATTTATGAATTCCCACATAAGGTAGTAAAAGATTTTACGAGTAATAACGTAAAGATGGTACTGGATGTTTCGGTAATACCTTACAACCTAAAAGGTTGTAAGGTATTACCGAATCAGTAGTGTCTGATTATAGCCGTGATAATTATGAATCGAAATAAAGAGGGAATTAATTTGGGAGAACAGCAAAATTAATACAATCCTAAAACTTAACTTTGCCTTACTTGCTCGTCCAGTGTGCGGAATCTTTTCAGTCGGAAGAGTACGGTTCGACCAAACGCAAGAAATTGCTTTTAACAATTGGGATACTGGAGTTGCTGTGTGTCATAGCTTGCCTTCGGGCTGTACTGGATGCGCGAGCAATTGTGCGAATGACAGGACGTCCCGGACCCGGTGACAAGTTTGCATTGTGGTGGGGAGAAAAACTCTCACTCAGGTGTTCGGACTTACGTGACCGGTGCCGAGGTGTGCGGAATAATGTCGAGAATATTTGTTACGCCCCATTCTCTGACAGCTTTTTCCATTTCCTTCTTTACTTTTGTGAAATTGGTAACGACAGTGGTTACGGTTTGTATTCAAAGCTCACGTATGTGGTTCCGATTCCAAATCTGCTGTATGACATCGCGACGTTTATCGTCCTGCATCGCTGCTTCAAGGCCGCGGACCGCTTACTTCTTGAAATCGACCATTTGGAAGATGTCACTAACATATACCGCCGCCAGCTACGGAGAAGCGAATGTCACTGACGAAGGAAATACAGACCGTACCTAATGAAAACTATTCCTTCATGATCGTTTTCTGTTATTACTCGTAGTACGAATAAAATGACAATTAACGAGTTAATTGATGTTAATGTTAGCTGGAGGACATGCGCTCCCGCTCTCTCTCCTTTCGCCGTGTGTTGCGAGTTACGTGAGTCTGTTGGTGGCGCTGCGCGTCGCCGTGGCGCTTAGATCAAAGCGGCCGCCGTCATGCACGGGCATGCTGTTTGCACTTGGCACTGTTTCGTGTGCTCGCATTGCATGGTTCTGCAGTTCTCATTGCTGTCTGTCTGTGCTCCTTCGATATCGTGTGCGCGCGAGTGATCTCTGTTCTTTTATCTTGATCTCTCGCGAGTGATCTCTGTTCTCTGGGAGATTTTTCATCTTCCTAGATCTGCATCTTGGATTTCGGAATGTTTAGCCGTTCCGCGCGCCGTGTTCCGCGCACCTGCGACAGCTGATATCTAGCTGCCATCTGTGCGATGGTTCAGCTCTTCGTTTATCGCTCTCTAAGTCTGTCAGGCTGTCACCATCGGTAACTGGCTATATCCTCGCCAGAATTTCAGATCAGCTCTTTATGCGTCATCAAAATCCACACCGCATCCGAAGAGCCAAGCCGAAGCGAACAGCTGCACTCAGCTTGAACGCGTTACGTCGCTCACACGTTAAGCGGCCCTCCAGAGGACCATCAGTGCGAAGGATAAAGCGCACACGATCAACCACTGCTCAGCGGACAAGTTACAGCCGTCATCAATTATCTGCTGTGGCTAGCCCAACGGGAAGACAGGCCACGAAGGAAAGCTGCACTACTTTTGACGCGAGCCCTTCATTGGACGGCAGGACAGGCCTCCAGCTACGGTGGCGACTCGCACCACGACGTCAGCCAAGCCACCGACGACGGCAACACAGGCCTTCAACTACGGCTGCATCTCCACCGGACAGCAAAGAAGGACCCTAACTACGGCCGCTCTACCTCCGGCAGCGACAACCCCCTTCCAACGGCCGGGCACCAAGCTAGGCCACTGGCGAGAGCTGCACCATCCTCGGACGGCAAGGTACCGCACCTCCCTTGGACGGCTGACAGGCTCGTTACCCTCGGCGGCCCACACATCCGACAGCAAGCTAGGGATCTAGCAAGGGCACTTTTCTCGGACACCAGACAGGTCCCTACTCAACGCAGGCGTGCACCTTCGACGGCCGGTGTGCCCCGCCAACGTCGGCTGCACCTTCCTCGGACGGCAGACAGGCCCCTTGGCTACGGCGGCGCCCTCCTCCGACGGCAAGCAGGCACAGCAACAACGGACGCATCTTCTTCGGACGGCAGACCGGTCCGCTAGCAACGGTTGCGCCTTCCTCGGACGGCTTACCAGGCCACCAACTTAGGCTGCGCCTACCTCCGACGGCAAGCAGACTCCCAGCGGCGGTTGCAACTTCCTCGGAGGGTATACCAGGCCACCAACTTCGGCTGCGCCTTCCTCCCACGGAAAGCAGACCCCCAGCTTTCCTCGGACGGCAAACAGGCCCCCTAGCAACGGCGGCGCCCTCCTCCGACGGCAAAGTAGGCCCACCAGTGACGGCTGCATCTTCCCCGGACGGCAGTTAGGCCCCCTTCCAGCGGCGGCGCCCTCCTCCGACGGCAAGTAGGCCTAATGACCCACCAATGGCGGCTGCTTCTTCCTCGGACGGTAGTCAGGCCCCCTTTCAACGGCGGCGCCCTCCTCCGACGGCAAGTAGACCTAATGGCCACAAATGACGGCTGCATCTTCCTCGGACGGCAGACAGGCCCCCTTTCAACGGCGGCGCCCTCCTCCGACGGCAAGTAGGCCCACCAGTGACGGCTGCATCTTCCTCGGACGGCAGACAGGCCCCCTTCCAGCGGCGGCGCCCTCCTTCGACGGCAAGTAGGCTTAATGGCCCACCAATGTGGCTGCATCTTCCTCGGACGGCAGACAGGCCCCTTGGCTACGGCGGCGCCCTCCTCCGACGGCAAGCAGGCACAGCAACAACGGACGCATCTTCTTCGGACGGCAGACCGGTCCGCTAGCAACGGTTGCGCCTTCCTCGGACGGTTTACCAGGCCACCAACTTAGGCTGCGCCTACCTCCGACGGCAAGCAGACTCCCAGCGGCGGTTGCAACTTCCTCGGAGGGTATACCAGGCCACCAACTTCGGCTGCGCCTTCCTCCCACGGGAAGCAGACCCCCAGCTTTCCTCGGACGGCAAACAGGCCCCCTAGCAACGGCGGCGCCCTCCTCCGACGGCAAAGTAGGCCCACCAGTGACGGCTGCATCTTCCCCGGACGGCAGTTAGGCCCCCTTCCAGCGGCGGCGCCCTCCTCCGACGGCAAGTAGGCCTAATGGCCCACCAATGGCGGCTGCTTCTTCCTCGGACGGTAGTCAGGCCCCCTTTCAACGGCGGCGCCCTCCTCCGACGGCAAGTAGGCTTAATGGCCCACCAATATCGGCTGCATCTTCTTCGGACGGCAGGCATGCCCCCTTCCAACGGCGGCGCCCTCCTCCGACGGCAAGTAGGCCCACCAGTGACGGCTGCATCTTCCTCGGACGGCTGACAGGCCCCCCTTCCAGCGGCGGCGCCCTCCTCCGACGGCAAGTAGGCCCACCAGTGACGGCTGCATCTTCCTCGGACGAGAAACATGCCACTTAGCAACGGCGGCGCCCTCCTCCGACGGCAAGTAGGCCCACCAGTGACGGCTGCATCTTCCTCGGACGGCAGACAGGCCCCCTTTCAACGGCGGCGCCCTCCTCCGACGGCAAGTAGGCCCACCAGTGACGGCTGCATCTTCCTCGGACGGCAGACAGGCCCCCTTCAAGCGGCGGCGCCATCCTCCGACGGCAAGTAGGCTTAATGGCCCACCAATGTGGCTGCATCTTCCTCGGACGGCAGACAGGCCCCCTTCCAGAGGCGGCGCCCTCCTCCGACGACAAGTAGACCTAATGGCCCACAAGTGACGGCTGCATCTTCCTCGGACGGCAGACAGGCCCCCTTTCAACGGTGGCGCCCTCCACCGACGGCAAGTAGGCCTACCAGTGACGGCTGCATCTTCCTCGGACGACAGACAGGCCCCCTCCCAGCGGCGGCGCCCTCCTCCGACGGCAAGTAGGCTTAATGGCCCACCAATGACGGCTGCATCTTCCTCGGACGGCAGACAGGCCCCCTTCCAACCGCGGCGCCCTCCTCCGACGGCAAATAGGTTCAGTGGCCCATCAATGTCGGCTGCGCCTTCCTTCGACGGCAAGCAGACCCTTAGCGGCGGTTGCACTTTCCTCGGACGGCATACAAGGCCATCACCTCCGGTGCGCCTACCTCCGACAACAAGCAGACCCACCAGCGAGGCTGCAACTTCCTCGGACGGGAGTCAGGTCTCTTAGCAACGACGGCGCCCTCTTCCTACTCCCAGCAGACCCCTAGCGGCGGTTGCACCTTCCTCGACGGCATACTAGGCGATCACCTCCGGTGCGCCTGCCTCCGACGGCACGCAGACCCCAAGCGGCGGTTGCGTTTTTATTTTCCATTTTCCGGTGGTTGCAGTTTCCTCGGGCGGCATGCAAGGCCAACACCTCCTGTGCGCCTACTCCGACGGCAAGCAGACCCCCAGCGGCGGTAGCACCTTGCGCGGAAAAACCTGACCGGATCCTGACATACCGCGGATCCTGCCATACCACGTCGGGATCATCACGCTACACCGCTCCGTATCGGCAACGTAACGACGCCGTAAAGATAGCCGAATTTTGCCTACTCCCAACGGAACTCCGAATCTTCTCCAAATACATCCGCAGAACCGTGCAAACTGCTGCATCCATCCCTATATTGGGTTGTTTGGGGTTTGTTTGGGGCCTTCGGTTGCGCAGGGCACTGGTCGCTCTCTTCCGCCGACCCCCGGTCGGCCGGCTTCTCGCTGACCCACGGTCACCGCACACAGCCGATCACAGAGAGCACCAGCCTCCCAGCAGCCGGGGCTCCAGTGCCCCCAGTGGAGTCCGGAAGCGGTAACATTAAATGACAATTAACGAGTTAATTGATGTTAATGTTAGCTGGAGGACATGCGCTCCCGCTCTCTCTCCTTTCGCCGTGTGTTGCGAGTTACGTGAGTCTGTTGGTGGCGCTGCGCGTCGCCGTGGCGCTTAGATCAAAGCGGCCGCCGTCATGCACGGGCATGCTGTTTGCACTTGGCACTGTTTCGTGTGCTCGCATTGCATGGTTCTGCAGTTCTCATTGCTGTCTGTCTGTGCTCCTTCGATATCGTGTGCGCGCGAGTGATCTCTGTTCTTTTACCACCCGCCACACCCTGCTGTTTTCTTCTGCTGTTATTTCGCACTTGCTCAATAAAGGGGCCTTCGGTTGCGCAGGGCACTGGTCGCTCTCTTCCGCCGACCCCCGGTCGGCCGGCTTCTCGCTGACCCACGG
Source organism: Paramacrobiotus metropolitanus (assembly GCF_019649055.1). NCBI lineage: Eukaryota > Metazoa > Tardigrada > Eutardigrada > Parachela > Macrobiotidae > Paramacrobiotus > Paramacrobiotus metropolitanus. The sequence goes on from NW_026570309.1 coordinate 406,558, forward strand.
TCACCGCACACAGCCGATCACAGAGAGCACCAGCCTCCCAGCAGCCGGGGCTCCAGTGCCCCCAGTGGAGTCCGGAAGCGGTAACATTAACTCATAATTAAATAACCAAAAATGAGCGACTTGTTAAGCACATATTTTTTCATTTACATAACCTTTTTAAATTCTTTTATGCGGAGCTCCTTTGCTAGGCAGTACTAAATGATTGCTCTTCAATTCACAATTGTGATCCCGACGATGGGAGAACACATCGAAATTTCTACTACCAAAAAAAGTTGTCAGAAATGTTTTGTATATCTGTACAGGTACATAAAACATACGTACATACTCTTACTATAAAACATTGCATGTCTGTCCATTAAAAAGAGAACCGTACTTGTACCGAAAAAAAACGAACATAAATTTTTCTGCATTGCCTTTCGGTGTATATTTTGTTCTCCGATGGCTGACCGGGCTGGCTGATGTACTCAGCAAACAGTAGAATAGCACGGCACTGGTGCACCGCATTAAGTGCACGGAAGCCAGTCTTTTCCTGAACTTTATCGACGATGCTAACAAAACAAAACATGGATGTGCTGAATGTTTGCTGTTGCATGGTCTGTTTTGCGTTTGTTATTGTCAACAATACATATTACATACACCGTATATCAAGATTCAGATCTATATTGCCACGAATGGGATACACCAGAGCCGGCAAACCAGAAAAGACTGACCAAAACCATTACTATATTCTGAAAGCCCGTAGTCGAAAACCCGGCCGGATAGTATTCATTTCTTTTAAAACCTCTTCCGCTTCGAGCGCCAAACCGGAAGAGCTTTGACTACCTACCAAATGTAACTAAATTATTATAATAATAATTATCATCGTGGTATGTTTAACCAGGCAATGTTGCCACGTAAACCAAATAAAATATAGTTAAAAAATGAAAGTATTTTCCACTAATTAAAATATCAGAATGAATTTAATTAGCAGACTCGACAAGAACGACTACATATCCAACGTTGTCATCGAGGACAATTTCTAAACGAGTGCCGGCCGAGCAGCGATAGACCGAACTACCGCCACTGTTCAGTGCACAAACCCGTTAGTTCAGCGAGTGACCAAAATACCACTGCATTCTAGTTAAAATAGCCCGAACAGCCTCGGCTTCACCTCCGCCTCGGCTTCGCCTCCATTCTAGTTAAAATAGCGTGAGTGGCCGAACTCCCACTATGGATAGCTAAGTGAGCGGTTGATCGAGCAGTCATCACTGTCCAATGCCGAGTGACGAAATGAACGAGTGACGGAGTTAACACTACTTTTTGAAAGCCCGTTAGGGAACGAATGACCGAATTACCACTACTGTCCGTGCACAGAGCCCGTTAGGTCAGCGAGTGACCGAGCTACCACTGCTTTCCGGCGCAAAAAGCCCGTTCGGTGAACGAGTGACTAAGCTACTACCACTGTCCGTGCACAGAGCCTGGGAGGTGAGCGGCACCGAGCTGTCACTACTGTTCAGTGTACAAAGTCCGTTAGGGGAGCGGGTGATCGAGCTGTCACTACTGTACAAAGCCCGTTAGGGAACCAGTGAATGAGCTAACACTACTGTCCGGTCCAGATCGCCCGGTAGGTGAGCGAGTGACCGAGCTGACACTACTTTTCAGTGTAAAAAGCCCGTTAGGGAACGAGTGACCGAGTTATCACGACTGTCCGTGCACAGAGACCGGTAGGTGAGCGGGTGACCGCGCTGTCACTAACGTCCGGCGCAGAAAGTCCGTTAGGTCAGCGGGCGACCGGACTACCATTGCTGCCCGGCGCAAAAAGCCCGTTCGGCGAACGAGTGACCGAGCTACCACTGCTGTCCGGTGCAGAGAGCCCGTTACTGTTAGGTGATACGAGTGACCGAGCTTTCACTACTATCCGGCGTAGAAAGCCCGTTAGAGAACGAGTGGCTAATCTACCACTGCCGTCCGTGCACAGAGCCGGTACGCGAGCGGGTGACCGAGCTGTCACTACTGCCAAGGGAACAAAGCCCGTTCGGTGATGGAGTGACTGAGCTACCACTACTGTCCGTGCACAGAGCCCCGGAGGTGAGCGGGTGACCGAGCTGTCACTACTGTCCAGTGTACAAAGTCCGTTAGGGAACAAGTGACCGAGTTACCACTACGGTCCGGTGCAGAGAGCCCGGTAGTTGAACGAGCGACCAAGCTGTCATTATCGTATAGTGTACTTGAGTGACCGAGCTACCACTACTGGCCGGCGAACGGAACCGGTTAGATAAGCAAGTAATCGAGCTACCGCTACTGACCGGACATACACCACTGGGCACACACCACTTTCCAGTGAAAAGAACCAGTGAAGTGACGAGTCATCGAACTAGTGATCCAGTGCATTATCACTGTCTCGAAATTCACACCTTATTATGGACTGATATTTCGGCTTTCTTTTCGGGTAAGGGATATCGTAAAATTATCTGTATGTGCAGCCAAAGGGAATGCTTTCAAGGTTGAGAGAATCATGAGCTGATTTTCATAGAAAATTCGGGTTTGCTTTTTTGTATCTACCGATCATGTTTCGACGAAATATAGATTTTATCTAATAAATAATCATTCAAATTCAAATAAAATGGCCATGGACCACAAGAAACGCGGAGGCGAAGCCGAGGCTGTTTCTTGTATATAACAATGCGGTACTATTGCCGACTAAACAAAATTAGACTCCATAGTACAGTAATCTTGAACGTACATATTAAGTTTCTTTCTGCCAAAGGAACCTTGATCTCATCCATAACTGTCTGTATACGACAGCGTAGAAGCTAATTTATAACGGAATGGGCAAGTTCTGCAGTTTAATCCGTAGTAGCAACGGGGAGAAAAGCCGACATCAATAGGAAGTTGACACAGCCGTTTGATGAGCCGGGACCTGGTCAGGATCATCCTAGTCAGTCGATTACGCAGATATGGAATCGGCATTAACTGCGGTGGGATGCATGCTCGTGTAGTTCTTCTCTCAGCTGCGCTCAGAATTGCTCTCATGTTATTCACCGCCTTCTGGTTCCGGGCTGAGAAACAATTTTATCAGGTATGGTCTCCTCAAAACACAAACCCACTAGCTGGATTTATTGAATTTCACTTAAAGGTCACTGCAAATTGCAAAATATGCATACGCCATTTTCTCTCCACAATAAATTGTTTACACCAGTATATCAAAAGAATAACTGTTTATAAACAAAAAGTATATATTGAAAGGCACTAAACGAATGTGTGGGCACCCTTTACGAATTATTCGCATAGGCGATCGACGGCGTGATGGTGAGAATGGTATTGGTAAATAGCAATAGAGAGCAAGGCCTGCTCTATAGCAGTGAAGAAGCATGAATCGTTTTGGTAGAAACTACTAATCCTGGTAGCTATCGGATTGTTGGATTACGTTCCGGTTAGAACCCGTGTTTATGCTGTCATTCGCGCCATCCAAACGGTTCACCCGGCCTGAAACGCTCGTCAACACCCGTTTTCGATCTACGGGGGAACCGCCGATCCCTCAAAGTTCTCGCACTGGAAAAGTGCTTGTGGCAATCTACTAGAAGCGGTGAGCAATATTCGCCTGATTCCGTGGACGAGTATCGTTTTCCAAACTATAATTCTCATCGGCTATGATCTCGTCAGATATTATCTGAGAAGAAACAGTATACTGTATAAACATAAGATGGCGTCGGTTACGTCATAAACTGGAGTTGGGAGCTGGACTTTCTAGTTACAATTCCCGGTTGTACTTTGTACTTGCAGCTCCCAACTGCAGCATATGATTCAGCACAACTGCAGCATATGATTACTGCATATGTACACTGTATAGAAGTACACTAACTAATTTACTCACTTACTGATAATCACACACACACACGCTGGTGCATCTGCTGTGCATACCTCAAGGATGCTCGCAGCCCAGATGCAGCTACCTGTGCAGCCGTGTTGCACGCGTGCAAGTGGTTGTTTACATTCTTTTACCGCATGGAGCGGCATTGGCACATTAGCGCAACTGGCTCGTCAGCGATGGTGCTGCATACCATGCGCGTCTCTTATTGATTGAAAACACTTATAGTAATGCTGCGCACTTATAATATACAAATTATTTGTCAACTTATCGAGTAGTTTAATTGCTTAACTGGATTGTGCACGGCTTATATATAATTGTGAAACTTGACATGCGCCCAATGGTTGGAGTACTGTACGGATGGATGGATGGTACTGTACTATATGGATACTACTGTACACTGTACAGTTATATTGGTTTACTTTCACTGCTTGATTCAACAAGTTGTTTACATTCTTTTGCACTATGGAGGAGCATTTTAACGCATCTGGCTCGTCAAAGCCTTTCAACGCATAGTAAGTGAAATATAATTACTTTTCAGTGGATATTACTAGCTGCTCTATTCTCAATTTATTTATACATATATAATCATGGAAACTAACAGGTACGATGGAATATTATCTTCTTTATTACTGTACATTATGCCTGTAGTGTGTAATCAATTTTGACAATTATTTGCAGTCTACTGCGTGCATGCTTATGCGTGCGTGCAGATCAACTGGAAAAAGTCCGCCAGGGTCGCTGCAAAATTTTTTCCACTGGAGCCAAAGCCACATTTCTGTTAACGATTACTCCGCTAATTGCAGAATTTATGAATTTCTTGTACACGAAGTAAGTGAAGCAAGTGTTTTTAGTTTATATTACGTTGTAACCCATGCTGTATTTGTCATGTGTACATAGCTTCGGGGCTGCTATAAACAACGAGGGTTTGAGTGGAAAAAGTTGGCCTGAACTTCTCAAAGAATTTTTCCACCTTGTCAACGGTATGGCGTAATTTGCTGATTCCGCAGTTTCCTGATTACAAAAATTATTATTATATGCTTGTATGTTTGCTCAATGCTTTTATAACAAAAAAATACATTTCGTAATAAAATCTAATTATCATAATTAATGAGTAATGTATTGTACAGTATTGCACTGTATATGTAGTATGTACCAGATACTTTTAAGGGTAAACGTTCTTTACATTTCTTAATAAATTTAGCACTAATGCTTTGTAATGCCAGGTAACAGAAATATGCAACGATAGCTTTTTTTGTAATTTTATTTACTGCTGCATTTAGGTTCCTAATAACAGGCGCAATTCGTTTTCAGCAGTATGAAGAGTATCAGCATCTTTTGCACCTAATAAATTAATTTTTCCAGAATGGAAAATCATCGCCGTACAACCTTGAAGCCGGACTCGCATGGCCGGAAATATTTCAGGTTCAAACATGGCATCAGCTTTTGCTCTTATTGAGTTGTATAATTTCTCTAAACTAAGAAATTTCCCAAAATTGAAAGTGGCGACAATGTTAACAATTCTTGGATTCTTTAACGATGCTTTTTGATAGCCGTATTTTTGCAGTTTCCGATAATAGTGATCCAATAACGCGAGAGCATCACTGATGGACTGTGCACCATTAACTGTGATCTTGCCGTTGCGGTACACTTGGCAGTGCGATTTGTAAGGACGAATGGAACGGAGAAGAAGCCCGGAAAATTTATGTGGTGCATAATGAGAAAGCGGATCGCGTTCGGATAAGCTGGGTAAGTCAATTGCGCAGCCAAGGTCAGCAGTTGCAACAACGTTAGTTATTTTCGCCATTCAGCCAATTTGCAAATGTCTCCGCTTTTGAAAGCGTTGTTTGTGGTAATGAAGTAAGCTCCTTAAACTTCGGGCACCCAATGTCTTCAAGATTAAACACTTCAGGCAAATAATTTTCCAAAATCTTTTGCTTTTCCAATCCTTTGGCAAAAAACGTCAAACGCGCAGGTCGTTCACCAATAAGCTCCAGCATATCCTGAATCGCCCTGGCGATGTCCAAGTATAAATAATCTCCACGATTATGCCAGACAAGTCCGTGTGAGTGACGCGATTGGCTCCTAAATTCAACGCGGTAACGATTAAAGTGGGATGGAATGGTGAATGTGTAGCACCTGCTAACACTAGTTGGGCAATCACAAAATGCCAGCTGTTTTATAAGCCGTTGGGAGCCAGCGATAAACCAATCAATATCTAAGACAACCCTCCGCTTTGAAGTCTCCATTCTGTTATCGGTACGCTAGCAATAGCTCCGCCCTTTGGAAATGGATTCCTTAAATAGGTATCCGCGCACGACAGCTGATTTGAGATTCCGACTACCCGCTTCAGTCCTTGTTGTGGGGCCAACGACTTCGGGGAAAACGACATATGTGTCAAAATTAATTATGGAGCGCGATAAATTATTTGACCAACCATTTGGACGAATTATTTTGGTGTACGGAGAAATGCAGCCAGCCTACGAAGTGCTTCAGCGCAAAGTCCCTTGGATTGAACTGACAAAAAATATTCAACAAATTGTGGAGGATGAAAATTATTTTGATGGTAAACAAAATATTTTGTTGATACTGGATAACGTGGCAAGTGGCTTGGTGAAAAATGAGCATTTGGCTAAACTCTTCACTCAAAAAGTACACCATAAACGGCTTTGTGTATTTCTATTATTCAATAACCTATATAAACAAGGGTCTGCTATGCGAGACGTGCATCTTAATGCACAATATCTTATACTGTTCAAAAATAATCGTGATGTGAACCAAATCAAGATTCTAGAAAGGCAGACTGGTTTAAAACATCTCAGCGGAGCTTACGAGGAAGTCGGCCAGGAACCATTTCAACCTCTCATTTTGGATATGAAACCGGACACACCTGCCTATTTAAGGATTCGTTCAGCAATATTACCGGGAGAGTTGACTAAAATTTACATTAATCCACATACGACAAACTTGCCCAAGAATGTGTGATCAGATTTTAAAAGACTTTGCACCGTTTCTCCTTACCCTGCGATCGCTGAAACCCAAGCAGCGTCGTTTTCTTTTGGAAAATATTTCGAAACGACAACTTCGCTGTTTTGAAGAAATTTGTTTGAATTTGGTAAAGAATTCAGTGCCTCTTACCACCGATCAGCTAAAGGTGTGTCAGCGTTGGCGTCGACCATTATAGCTGATTGCCCTCAAAAAATATCCTTTACGAAGCAAGAGGGAAATTTTATTACAGCGCGGAGGATTCTTACCTGCGGTTCTACCTGTATTGGCAGCTGTTTTGGGAACTGCCTTACTGAAATGAAACCGGAAGTGCATTATATTGTTCCCGCGAGCGAAATGAAAAGACTTGCAAGTGACACGGTTGGTCGTATTGTAACGGATGTCCAATTACAACAGCAGCCTACTGAAGTTGTGGATATTGTAAAACTGGACGATTTGATGAGAGATATAATTTCACGGAATACGCTAAGCGAATGGGAGAAAGCGGAACTGTTATCAAGAAACTTGGCTCGCTTTTGGCGCTGAAAGAGTCGGCGTTCGGCCCTGACCAAATGGTTATTCCGCCTCCAGCATCTGTGCCCCCATTCCAGTACAACTATTAAAGAAGCCGTGGGTACCCCTAATATGCCTGATCGTATGTTAGATGCTTTCCCTCCTATTCCACTTGCACCCCCGGCAAAACGCAAGCGTGCAAAGCGAGAAGTATTTGATGAAAACACTTTACAAATCGAAGGTCCCATCGGTTCAAGAACCAAATCCCAGTTCAACTGGATGACTATTAATAACAAATGAGTGGTGGTGGATGCGTTCCCTTTTCTTTGTCTTTGGGTGAAGGTATGACATGGAACTGCACATCTAGCTGTTGCGATGGATCAAGCAGTAGCGACGACGAATACGATGGCCAATCTACTGCTACGACAAGCGTATCTGAACCCTCAGCACCCGGGCAGCTTAACAGGGATTCAAAAGTTTCGCAGCCACTTTCCACAAGCACCAAACTATCAACAAACGCGGGAACAGCTGGAGCATCTGGATCCATATACAGTCCACAAATCTCGACGCAAAAGGTTCAAAAGAAACCCCGGAGTTGTCTCAAACCTAGCGGAGCAATATCAAGCCGATCTGGCAGACATATCAAAATATGCGAAGCAGAACAAAGGATACCGTTGGATATTGTTTGTGATCGACGTCTTCAGCAAGAAAGTGAGCTGTCAACTACTAAAGAATAAAAGCGGTCTAGAAGTAAAACTTGGGTTGGAAAAGGTGTTTGCAGAACTCGGAGCTCCCATTAAATTGCAAACGGACAAAGGTCTTGAATTTTACAATAAGGATGTTAAGAGTTTTTTGACAGCCCAAAAGGTTTTTTTGTTCTCTTCTGAAAATAAAGCAATCAAAGCATCCTTAGCTGAAAATGGCATACGCAATCTCAAGAAACGAATATGGAAATTATTTCGACACCGACAGTCTAAAGTGTACTGGGACGTTCTGGGAGATTTGGTAAACAGTTACAACAACGCAATTCATTCTTCGCATAAAGTCACGCCTAATGAGGTAAGCCAGTCCAATTCTCTGCAAATATTCAATCGACTATATGCAGAATTATTATTGGGAAAGCAGAAAAAGCCAAAGTACAGCGTAGGTGACACAGTACGAGTAGCCATCGACAAAACACTTTTTGAAAAAGGATATGAGTCAACATTTAAGGAGGAAATTTACAAGATACACCAAGTATTACCACAACAGCCCGAGCCCCTCTACGTATTACTGGATGAAGACGGGGACTTAATTCGCGGAAATATTACGAAGCCGAACTCAGTCGTGTCAGAAATGGCTCATAATAGCTTTTATGTCACGCTTCCATCTGATGCCTGTATGCAACAGTTCCCAAAGAATAATGCAGCTGAATGGACCACAAAGTTAAAGAGCGTGATATCGCTACCGGGACAATGGGAAATGGCATTGGTGGAAATACAGTATCCTAATTCAATGTACAATTTACCCAGTCCCCAAACGTTGCACGTTGACCAAATTACTTCTATGGATAGCAACGGTGTTTTCGCTATGGAGAGGGACACAATTACGGTACCTGCAGGGATCTATGAGAAAAGTGACATCATTAATTTTATCAACAGTAAAGTACCACGGTTAAAGCCATTTCGCGATTCTACAGCGAAAGAACAGGCGGCTTTCCAACTAGAATTATTTGCAACCGAGCCCAAGCTCAAAGTGAAATTTCCCAGCGTACGTGTTTTTCTGGATTTTCCTCCCTCATCTTTGCATCTATCCCGTATGCTTGGATTTAAAGAACGACGATTTTCTGCTGCACAGTCTGAACAATATGAAAATTTTTAATGGAAAAACGAATTTTGCTTCCGCAGCTACAACACTGTCCGACCAGCTGAAAGCCCTGGCAGAGTTGCAACTGTTGGAGACGTCTATAACAATGACAGCAGATAAGCCCGTAAATATGCACATTGGGAACCAGTCAATTTTGTCTACTGCAACAAGTGCGACTACAATATTGTGGGCGATGAAACTATGCAGCTTTTGCGCGCTTTCCCCATTAAAGCAAGTGTTCCTCGCTTCGAAATTGTTTCCGAAAGGTTTGAGGATCCACATTATTTACCTGTTTTATACGATCGACTGGACACTATTGATATCAACATTGCAACTGATCTCGGAGAAGCGGCAATTTTTCAGACTGGAAAGTCAATGGTAAAGCTGCATTTCCGCCCCATTCAGTATTACTATCGCTAAAAAATGCCCGTAATCCTCTTTGAGCCGTCACCATCGTTCTATCTGGATTTATTTGCGGGGCCGCCACGGGCGCTAGTAGCCAGCACGGCTATGGAGCCGTCATGACACGCTATCGCGGGAGTTTAATGCAAAATGGCAGCGGATTTATGCTACCTAATTTCCTGCGCGCAATGTTTAGTAAATTAGCGCATTTTGCTGCCCCGGTTATTAAAGCAGCGGCACCACATGCCAGAGCAGCAATGGAAGCAGCAAAGCCCCACTTACGCGACGCAGCGACAACAGTTTTAAGTGAAACATCCAAGAAGGTAGGAGAGAAAATTTCGGAAGCGTTAACTGCGCAACCTCAACAGCAAGGAGGCATCAAACGGCTCAAGCAGCAGCACAAGAGGACAAAAGATAAAGAAACCTTCCTTCCGACTTAAACGGCTTAAGCGGATTCCCCAAGAGAATTTGAGGACGCATTTTAAAATGGCTTTTATTTTGGAAGGAAGCGTGCCAGCTATGCAGGTCGAGTCGGATTTATTCTCCGTTCCGGCCACTCTAGCGGATTTTGTGCGGACAGAAGAAGAACGCATTCTACCAACATCAGGGCAAACAGAAGAAATTAGTTCTGGAGAAATTTCCTTTTACATTCCCCTTCAACGTCGGCGCTGCTAGTGCTACCGGAAATTACGCTAGAAATGGATATTGCAATCAAAAAGCAAATTGCAGGACTTGGTGCGGCTACGCATATTGAAAACACGGATCTGGTAGCACCAGTGAACTTGATTGCGCATTCTATATTCAGCTCGGTAGAGGTAACAATGGCCAACCGCCTGATAACTAATTCCACCCCATTATATGCCTACCGAGCGTACTTGGAAAATTTGTTGGGGTACACACCGGCTGCCCTAAAAAGCCAGGCAACAAGTGCTGGATTTTATATAGACACTCCCGGGTACCTAGAAGATCATGCCAATAACGCTGGAGAAGTAACGCGAAAAGCTATGTTTGTGACCAACGAGTACGTCCCGTTCAGCGCCAAATTATGTACGGACATTTTTCAGCAGGGAAAAATTTGATCACCGGTGTACCGCTACATGTGCGCCTCATTTTGAATAAGCCGGAATTCTACCTGCGTTCATATGCCAATCTTCCAGTGGATACCTTTAAAGCATACATTCGCAATCCGCGGTTGTACGTCAAACGCTTTGTGCCTAATCCGGCATATTTGTCTGCGCTTACTGCCCAATTATCGACAAAGACTGTGAAATACCCTATTGAGCGAGTGTGTATGCGTGTTAATGATATTGGTATGATTCAGAGCACAGTGCTGGCTAATTTACATATTGGAGCAGTACCCAAATGTGTTTTGTGGGATTTGTAAAAGCTCGAGTTTTCACGGGCTGCGCCGAGGTAATCCGTTTAACTTTGAACATTTCAATCTCAACTATATAAGTGTCGAAGTCGACGGACAGTCGTATCCCGCACAAGCCTACCGACCAAATTTCGCCACGGGTGATTATTTGCAATCATATGACGGTCTGTTGGAGACGCTCGGCCGCTTGCACGCACCGGACGGGGCGCTGCCTTTCGACCGTAAAGCATTTGCGGAAGGATTTGCTATTTGGGGATTCGATCTGACACCTTCACGGACAGGCCGGGGACCGATGAGCACCGTGCGCCAAGGAAATCTATCAATCCGCCTGCAGTTCGCCGCCCAATTAACTGAACCAATTATGGCCATTACGATGATGGTGTGGGATAATATTATTGAAGTCAATTCACATCGCCAGCTAATTGCGGATTTTACAGCGTAAAAACCTAACGTAAGTGTTGTAAGACTTAAAAATGCCGTGTTGTTGCCTGCGCGGTAAGCTTCAGGGTCGCCAGCGGGGGTGGGCGCGCCGTCGGCCCCTTTTGACGCTGAAGAGAATCGTGACGGATGTGGTAAACAATGGGCGACCGGAGCGCTTCGCGCTCTCGGTCGCCCGTTGTTCTAGGACAAAGTGTAAAAAAAAAATTCAGATTTTATTTTGAATGCAGATCGGCACTAAAATGGACACTGCTGAAATCGACCACGTGCTACGTTCAAGTACCGTGACGAAAGACGCTTTTATTGGTGTATTTGCTGCGGACATGTTACCACCGTCCCTGCCAATGAAGCTGCCATGGGCATGCGTTGTCAATACTGACGAAGCTGCAAAGCCAGGCTCGCATTGGTTGGCGTTCTACCAGGACGTCCCGGGAAAATTGGAATATTTTGACTCTTATGGTCACGAACCGAGATTTTACGGCATCCATATTGAAAGTTTTTGCAAGAACGCCGAGTTAGTTATTTCGCAAGCGCATCGTTTACAAATGGAATGGAGTACCGTATGCGGACAGTACTGCTGTGCTGCATCCGTTGTGGAGCTGTATTCATTTCCGGTGAGGACCGCACTGAACAAAAAAGGATCGCGGATATTAACATGCCTGACATTTTTAGCGCATGAATCATTGAGCGATCTGTTTGGAAATTCAGATGATAACAAAAATGCTGTAGCGGAATTTATTCATATATAATCTGAGTATCTTGGGTGCATCTTTGAGACTAGTAAAATCACGTTGCCAGAGCTCGTCTTTACGATGACGCAAGTACCTGATCGTGTACAGGGCAACTCTAACGCCTGTACTAGTAACCCACAGTTTGCTGATACCGCACTTTTCAATCATGATTATGCTCTTCTTGATCATAATTATACTGTACCACGAGCTGATCTGCCAGCTTTGAATATAGCTGACGAAGTCGATCCAGACTTGAATGACATTAAAGATTATTATGTGCTCGAAAATATCGGAGCAAAATATTCCCAGAAATTTTCAGTTTCGTTCGAAACTTACAAATGTACAGTGACGGGGCTGGATAATCTATCGTTCAAGTATGCTGTTAAAACGATAACACTCGTTTTGAAAGATATTCTGGAGAGTGTGATTGCTGCGATTCCAGCGCATAACCTGGTGCGAATCCGCATGTATCAAAATGCTCTGCAGTATCCAATTTGGATGCCACCTATTCGGCGGGACCAAATAACAACTGAACGGTGGATGACGACAATAAGGCGGATTCTAAACTCTAATCAGGCTTTTCTGCTAGACGAATCATTTGAACTGTCAGTCCAGCACACTGATTTGCCATCCGGATCATGCAGAAAAAATGTATCAAAATTGTTGCAGCGGATTTTAGACAACAAAAGATGTATTACCCAGATTCGAAATACGGACTGTTTGTGTATGGCCAGGGCTATAGTTGTGGCACAAGCGCATGCAGATGGCGACAAAGAGCTGTACACAAAGCTTTACCGAACCAAAAGTTGCAAGACCAGAAGACAAAAGAATTATTGTTGACTGCCAACCTGCCAAACAGAGAATTCAACGTGCAAGATATTCCCCGCTTTGAAGAAGTTTTACCGAATTATCAGTTTATTGTGGTATCTGTGGATCATGGAAATTCTATCGTCTACTGCGGCGCCTACTGCGAAAAGCGAATTATGCTGCTGCATCACGATCAACATTTTGATGTTTTAACATCTTTACCGGCCTATTTTGAGCACCACTATTACTGTTACCGTTGCATGAAAGGCTACGATCAAAGACAGTATCACCGCTGCGAGTTCAAGTGCCACCAGTGTTTGTCTGCAACTTGCAAAATGAATAAGCAAGAAACCATACACTGTCTGGACTGTAACCGCGATTTCTATGGGCAAGATTGTTTTGACAGACACCAAGCTGGGAGCAGCACCATCTGCGCAAATTTTTCATTTGCCGTGAGTGTAAAACCTTTGTCTCTATGGTAAATCGCCGTATGAAGACCAATTACGATACAATTCATGGTGAGGACAATGACCAGGACCACGATATTGCTGAGGAAATCGAACTAGATGTTGACGATCAGCAACATCGATGTGGTGAGTTTTTTGTGCGACTTGCTCGTTATTCTATATGCCGGAGGAAAACCATGTGTGTTATATGAAACCCGTGGAATTTACGGATAAAGAAAAGGCCAAGCACCATAACGACAAGCTGGCATACTTTGACCTGGAAACATATCAAGACGAGAGTGGAGAATTTAAAGTCAACCTAGCGGTGATCGCGACAAAAAATGAAAAATTTATTCTTCCAGAAAACGGTAATATTAACGGCGACATTTCACAAGAACTTGGCGATTTCATTTTCAGTGAGCGTTTCCGTGGCTACACATTTATGGCGCACAATTTGAAGGTAGCGAAAGTCAACACGTTAAGTAACTTCTTTATTAAATAAATTGATAATTTATTTTTCAGGGATTTGATGGATACTTCATTTTGAATTATCTCGTGAAAAACGGCGTTATTCCACGTCCGCTTATTTTCAACGGGAGCAAGGTTATGCAGATGGACGTGCCCAAACTCAAAATAAAATTTCGTGACTCTATGAACTATGTACCATCATCGTTAAAAATTTTGCGAAAGCATTTGGTTTGCAAGAAACCAAAGGAGATTTCCCACACAAACTTAATAAGCCTGAAAACTGGAATAAAATAATTGCTTGGCCCGATCGTCATGACTATGGCTATCAGTCTATGAAAAGAAAGAACGAAAGCGCTTCATGAAATGGTACCGCAAAGAGCGACGCCGTCACAGGAACAAATTCGACTTTAATGCACACTTTATCAAGTAAGCTAAACCCTTATGCTATTTACAGAATCGAACTTATCCGATTCGTTTTAGGTATTGCTCACAAGATGTCCTCATTTTGCAACAAGCGTGCGAAAAATTTCGAGCGCTTTTCCAACAGGTAACCGATGGATTATGCCCATTTGCGTCTGGACTAACCACACCCGGCATGTGCAATTACTTTTGGAGAGCGCGAATGCTGAAGGAAAACCAAATTGCGTTGATCGGCCCTCCTGGTCAGGGCAAAAAGTCATCTGTCAAAGGAGAGCGTTGGCTACGCTGGATTGAAATGGAAAATGATGTAAAATTGCAAAAGAGCATCGAATCGGTCACTGGACTGTGGATGGTTTTGATCGGGATACAAAAACCGCTTACGAGTTTTAGGTTAGTCAGCTCGATATAAATGTTATCGATCACATTCAAAACGCAATTCACCTTCAATGTTTTTGTGCAGGATGTATGTGGCACGGCTGCAGCGAATGCACAACAAAAGCACGCTGCATCCCTTTCTGAAACGGCCAATGGAGGAAGTCAACAAAGCAACTGCCTTACGCCTTGAAGCTATCAAAACTATGGGCTATTCCGTAGTTTCGATCTGGGAACACGACTATGATAGCCGGCTCACTACTGACCTGGAATTTCAGAAAATAATTCAGTTGACCGGTATTGAAGAACCTATGCACCCCCGAGACGCATTTACTGGTGGCAGGGCAAACGCTATCAAGTTGTACCACAAGTGCGATCCTGGAGAAAAAATCTATTCGCTCGACGTTATCAGCGAATACCCTTATATTAACAAAAATCTACCTTATCCGGTGGGACCGCCTGTTATCATTACTAAAGATTTTCCGCCTGTGGAGAGTATTTTTGGAATAATTAAATGTCGCGTCATTCCTCCACCGTCGTTGTTTTTACCGGTGCTACCTTACAAAACTGATAAACTGACTTTTCCTTTATGCGCTAAATGCGTGACGGAACGCGTAAACGAACCATGTTCTCACGATGATGAGGACAGGGCTCTGGAAGGAACTTGGTGCACTCCAGAAATTCATCGAGCATTAGAAGTTGGCTATCGTATCGATAAAATATACTCGGCTTGGCACTATCCAGAACAAATGCAGTATTTATTCAGAGAATACATTGACCTGTTTTGAAGCTGAAAACGGAAGCTTCTGGATATCCACCACAGTGTCAAACGGAAGATGAAAAAGACAGATATATTCAAGAATTCCTTGCTAAAGAAAATATTCTACTGGATAAAAGAATATTGCGAAAAACGACGCATTGAGAGCTCTTTGCAAGCTTATGCTAAATAGTTTTTGGTACACATGTGAATTTATTTAATTTGTGCATGTTCATTATTTTTACGCTCATTGCAGGGGAAAATTTGGTCAACAGGAAGACCGATCCAACACGGATATGGTGGAAAAGAAAGAGGTATTCCATGATTACTTGTTTTCTAACAAGTACGAAGTCGCCGGGTTCGATTTGGTCACCGATGAAGTTATGGCAGTTCAATACCGCTCCAAGAAGGACTACATTGCGACGAGCAAAAAAACCAATGTTGTTATCGCAGCTTTTACGACTGCGTACGCACGGCTACACTTATTAAAATTCATGGAAATGGTTGGAGACCGTTTGTTATACCACGATACAGGTGAAGGCGCGAAACAGTATTATCGGCAAATTGGCTCATCCACTTCTTTATTTTGCAGACAGCATTTTCTACATCCATAGAGACGATTTGCCCGATCCACCAACGGGAACGTGCTTGGGTGATTTGTCCTCGTCTTTACAGCCTGACGAGTACATTGACGAATTTGTAGCGCTTGGTAAAAGAATAATTATCTAGATAATAATATGCGAGCAACTTAAAATGTTAATTCTTTGTTGTCCCAGGACCAAAAAGCTATGCTTACCGGACAAATACTGGATGTGAAACGATAAAAGTCAAGGGATTTACGTTGACACGGCAAGCGAAAAAACAGCTAAACCTGGAAAGCCTGAAAGAGATGCTACTGGAAAGCCTGGCACCACCGGACCAGCCAAGCGGAATTACCGTGAATTATCCGTTCAACATAACACGCAATAAGCGCAAGCTGGAAGTTTCGTCGGCGGAAATTAACAAACGATTTAAACTTACTTACTCAAAACGTAGAATTGTTGACTCTGATTTTAACACTCGCCCATGGGGTGATGTTTCGATTGAGTAAATCATCAACTTCCAGTGCGGTGCAATTGTTAATAAAGGTCCTGACACTGTGGCTTGCTCCGAAAAATGCTTCCAGCAGTATTATAAGAATTAACATAACAATAATGCAAGTCCCCACCACGGCTTCGCAAAAGTTTTTTTTACACACAATGCGCGCCATTGTAACAAAAGTCACTTGTTTTTTTTTTCTAGATTTTATGCGTTCCGTGGTGCCTTTAATACTTACTTCCTCCCGAAAGACTGTAATTAGTTAACTATTGTATAAAATTTTAACTACATATATATATATATATATAGTATTATAGTATGCACTATGGACATACACTATACAATTGTGATGACTCATATTCTGGAGTTGGGAGCTGTAGTCATAAAGTCCAACCGGGAATTGCAGCTGGAAAGTGCAGCTCCCAACTCCAGTTTATGACGTAACCGACGCCATTTTATGTTTATACAATATACTGTTTCTTCTTATCTGGCATATTATCTTGCAAACATCGGAACATCTGAAGTTTTTCTGGGTTGTGCGATTGTAGCCGGCAGGAAGGTTGACGGGTTGATGGTTGACGCTCAATGAAGGTCATCAACCTTTCTGCCAGAGCTCATCAACCTTTCTCTAAAGGTCATCAACCTTTCTGTAAAGGTTATCAACCTTTCTGAAAGGTCATCAACCTTTCTGTAAAGGTTATCAACCTTCTAAAAGGTCATCAACTTTTCTGTAAAGGTCATCAACCTTTCTGCCGGCGGTGTCTATTGATCTTATTGTGCTCATTGTACTTTATTGTGCAACACAATTATTTCGCTGTCGGTTAAGACATAATATTATATCGACTGTTCGTAGTTCGTACGTTGCGTCTGCATGTTTGATCGTAGGTAAGCGGTTTAACTTATAAGGCAATACCGATGGTGAAAACTGTGACAGACAACTTTTGCAGTTGCGCAAAAGCTTGATGTGATGAATGGGTGCCGACACCGGTTCGGCAGAAAGGTTGATGCGTCAATGATTCTGTACTTGTCATATTATTTTTTTCGTGGCAGTTGTGCTCATTGTAAGTCACTGTTGTCGTCAGTTCAAGGTGGATTCAGTGAACTGCTTCGCTTGCTTATTCAACATCCAAGCCAGGTGTTTAAAAAAACCATTAATTAATTTGCTTTTCAACGAGCTAGAGGAACGATAAGCAAATGGAGCTACAATGGGTGCATTGGCGTCGTTGATAGGAGTAATGGATACCGTTGGGAGATTCATGGATAACCTCTGGCAGAAAGATGGATGTCCTATGGCAGAAAACTGGATGTCCTCTCTAGTAAGGCAGATGGTCTCCGGCAGAAAGTAAATAGCCTTTCCAAAAATGTGAATAATCCTCGGCAAAGATGTGGATTACCACTGGTGGAAAGGTGGATCACTTCGGCAGAAAGGTTGATAACCTAAAGAAAAAGGTTGATGACCTTTAGAGAAAGGTTGATGAGCTCTGGCAGAAAGGTTGATGACCTTTAGAGAAAGGTTGATGAGCTCTGGAAGAAAGGTTGATGACCTTTAGAGAAAGGTTGATGCGCTCTGGCAGAAAGGTTGATGACCTTCATTGAACGTCAACCATCAACCTGTCAACCTTTCTGCCGGCTACATGCGATAAACTTCACACCGCTAATTTTGCTGGAGGGTGTCCACTATATTGCCACCGTTCACTGTCGGCGTTCAGCGCAATGCCTGCAGCTGGCAATGAAACACCTGGACGGGTAATCGCAGCACTACGCGATTTCACGATTGCTGCCCGAGTGCCTCCAACAAACAACCACGGAAATTCTGAAAATGGCTGGATTTAAACGTAGATGTTCAACTGCAGGAGGCTTCAGCAACTAACTAACATGTTTGCGTAATATGGACATTACAAGAAACAGCCTCGGCTTCGCCTCCGCGTTTCTTGGGTTCTAAACTCCTTGGCCGGTTTACGGATTGTTAACTTAGAACGGATAAATCTGAAGAGCCCGACAACAAAAATTTTATAAAAAAAATGGATGTTTTGGTTTCGTGCAGTCGAACGCAGTTACTTTGACTTTACAGATCATTTTTTGTTAAATTTTCTTAGCGAAAAACCATCCGGATCTAATCACCCACGAGAGTATCACATTGCAAACTAAAAGGACGCTAAGACTAGACAGTGGTGCTAGATAGGTCACCCATTAAGAACTTAGCAGGGCCTGCTCTATTTTGCTCAGTAATATTGCAGTTTGGTCATACGTTCACCTAACGGGTTCTGTGCACTGGATAGCTTTGGTAGCTCGGTCACCCACCTACCTAACGGGATCTATGCAAAGGACAGTACTCGTAACTCGGTCACTAGATCACTTAACGGAGTTTATGCGCTGGACAGTAGTGCTAGCTCGCTCATTAGATCACTTAACGGAGTTTGTGCACTGGACAGTAGTGGTACCTCGGTCACTAGATCACTTAACGGAGTTCGTGCATTGGACAGTAGTGGTAGCTCGGTCACGCGTTCACCTAACGGGCTCTGTGCACTGGACAGTATTGGTAGCTTGGTCACCCATCTACCTAACGGGATCTATGCACTGGACAGTATTGATAGCTCGGTCACCCATCTATCTAACGGGATCTATGCATTGGACAGTAGTGGTAGCTCGGTCACGCCTTCCCCTAACGGGCTCTGTGCACTGGACAGTATTGGTAGCTCGGTCATCCATCTTCCTAACGGGATCTAAGCACTGGACAGTAGTGGTAGCTCGGTCACGCGTTCACCTAACGGGCTCTGTGCACTGGACAGTAATGGTAGCTTGGTCACCCATCTACCTAACGGGATCTATGCACTGGACAGTATTGGTAGCTCGGTCACCCATCTACCTAACGGGATCTATGCACTGGACAGTAGTGGTAGCTCGGTCACGCCTTCACCTAACGGGCTCTGTGCACTGGACAGTATTGGTAGCTCGGTCATCCATCTACCTAACGGGCTCTGTGCGCTGGGCAGTATTGGTAGCTCGGTCACCCATCTTCCTAACGAGATCTATGCACTGGACAGTAGTGGTATCTCGGTACTCTTTCACCTAACGGGCTCTGGGCACTGGACAGTGGTGGTAGCTCGGTCACGTACTCACCTAGCGATTTTTTGACGCACTCAATCACTAGGTGAGTAACTGACCGAGCTCAACCTGTCCAGTAACAAATATCGCTAGGTAAAGAGAAAAATCGCTAGGTGAGGATGTGACCCTGCTACAACTACTGTCCAGTGCACAGAGCCCGGTAGGTGAGCAAGAGCAAAGCCCGCTCGATGATTCACTCACCTAGAAATTCCGCTCAGTGGGCAGTAATGGTGTTTCGGTCACTCACTTGTCTAGTGATTTTTCTTACTGGTCAGTGGTGGTAGCTCGGTCACCCACTCACCTAGAGATTCCGCTCAGTGGTCGGTGATAGTGTTTTGGTCACTCACTCGTCCAGTGATTTTTCGTATTGATTTTATATTTGATATTTTTACATTTTATATTGGTTTATTTTAAACGTGTTTCGAGCTCGGCAACTCCGGCAGCAATGTTTGAATAACGCGAGTGTTTGAATAAGTACAATAATTTATTTATTTTTCGGTTTAATTAGTGTGATAATTATGTCAATTGGTATTTTGTATTGTATCTAGGCAAATATTTCTAAGTTTCAAGGTGACCTTTAAGATGGGTTGGATCAATCTGGTCTTGATGGCGGCTTGATGCCGGCTCGATATTTTCATAAAAAAACACATGCCGGCCACTTCTGAACTATCCCGGATCTAATGGCGTTGTCCATTTTTCCAGAAGTTTTATGGTTATAGAGATCTCAAAACTATGGGGCGCCGCGCGTAGTATAGATCTTGTACTTAATAAATAAAAGATTTTTCAGTTATTCGGTTCTACGATATAATTCTGTACATAAATCTATGATCTATGCTGTATGTATTATTCACGGTCAATTCTATGGTATAGGTACAACACATCATTCTGCGCTAAGTTTTTGCGGATAAAATGATGAAATAATCATTATCGGTAACTTCATACTCGTTTACCATCGGATCTCTTTATTTTTTCTTATATGCATTAATAAAATCCAGCCAAAGCGAAAGCAGAGTATTGATAAAGTTAAGTGAATGCGCCACTTGCTGTATTTATTTACCTGCTGACTTCCGTCAGCAGAGCTGAGAGTAAGCGACTACATGTATGTGCCTTTTGTCGCTCAGTTTGTATGTTTTCGAGCATCCGCCTGCAGAGAAGGTTTTTTGTCGGTCTGACACTGCACGGCTTTCACATGCTTTATGCACAGGAAATCGCAATAAATATCGACAATTGACTTTTGCTGCAATGTTTCTGATGCAAGAAATGCAGAACAAAACTCGGAGTGATTCCCGCTTCTGCAAGAAGACAGCGTCGCATACGCTGACGAATCAACCGGCTCGTACAAGCAGCAAAACGCGGAAAATACATAATTTAATTTCCAATCCTACTCATTTTATTGCCATGTACTAGCACGTAAGGTACCTTGCGCGATTATAGAAGTGGTAATGAACTTGAACGATGATGATGCCGACGTGCCCTGGGGCTAATCGACACGTTTCTTGCTCGTTCACTCATATCCAGGTTCTGTACGAGTACCGAGAAACCACAGCTGCCGTACCGTCTGCGCCAGCAAATTCATTACGAGGTGTCAACAGAACAATAGTGTGGCCAGTGGCGAACACTTTTGCACGTCGGTGAAATGACTGTACACCTGATTGAAAGGATGTCTGGGTTGTCGGTTATCACGTTCAAACGTAACGTGACAAACGTCTGACGATCTTTTAACTAGCTTTCAACTTCCGGGCATCACATTCTGCAGTATAAGTAAGCGTCAAACTGGTGCATCCACCACTTAAATCACCAACACCAATAGTGAAAATTTCTCTTTTTTATGCCCTTAATACGATTTCGGTAAACGACTTTTTGCGGTTGAAAGTTTGACTTTGGGATTGACAGTACCAGAACTCAAGCGGAAAAAATGGCCTGTATCATGAAAGACTACAAAACGGCAGTCGGTGCTGGCTCACCGTCAGTGAATTCCAGAGATGGTTTCTACACTTCGGATTATTATTAGAGATTTAATTGATTACACTTCAACTGGAACTGCACTTCTCTACGTCTGTAATTCGTCAGCATCAGAATAATTGCATTGTTTGGTGCTGGTAAAGCAATAGTTTGACGTTTGACGAACATTTAATGATATTAGGAACAACGAGGATGTTTTTTTAGTTTTCAGATTGGCTGATCGGGAATTACAAGTGCCCGATGTTGTTTTTCTTGGCAGCTCTGCTGTGACTTTGTGTAACCAATATTAAAAAGCTCATCGTTTGACGACTGAACTTTCGCCCGGTTTAGACAGCTGATCGACGTGATGCACAGTATATAGGGGGCAAAAGCAGGCATCTTCCACCGTTCCCCTGTACTGCTGCCGTCAGCAGGCTGGAGTTACGTTGTGGCTGAACAAGGCGCTTATGTACCGCGCCTGATTTAACCCTATGTATTGCTGTAACGTCACACTCAACGCGGCAGCAGTACAGGGGAACGGTGGAACGCGTTTACTTTCGCCCCTTATATGTGCACTGTGCACATGACTGAAACAATGATCTACTGACGGTTTGTCTCGTTCAGAAATAGCGTGAAAAAAGTCTGATGGGCACTAAGCAAACACTAATTATTCGCACCTGCATTGACGTATTTCAATCCGTAAACTTCCCGTCAATCATAATTTTCCGTGCGTCGCCCTCCTGCTGATTCAAGATGACAGCAAAATAATTCTGATCTTCGTCACCATTGTCCACACTTGGCTGATGTCCGGCTTCGTTCATTGTGTCCTCTACGACTACGAGTAATATGGAAGCAACTCCTGGGATAGGTGCGCTGCAGGCTAGCCGTTAAGGGATGTGCCAGTTATAAATGCAGCAGGTCTTCCGTAATAGCATGTTATTTCATGCAATTTATTTTTACATTTACAGTTTAACTTTACAGTTTACACGCAAATGCTGATGTCGAAAATGGTTGCTGATGCAGGTAACTGGAGCTAAATACATGTTTTTCTTTTGGAAAGTGGTGGTGACGAATGGCTTTATTGTTTTAGGAGTCTGAGTGTCAAGGAGAGTGTTAATCGACCATCAGGCATATGAATTAACCTCACAGCTAAAGTTTCCACCGGAATGGGCGAGCTATGGTTGGGTTCCGGTTAACGATGACATTCGCGGATAACCGACGGAACAGATATTCGACGCATTTGTAATGCAATTTGAGTGGCCAAGTCTCTTTGAAGTCTGTACCATCTTTGTTAAAATCATTCGCTAAGAGGTGAAAAGCGTATACAACCACATTTTGTAACTCGCTCGAAATATTCTAAGGCGGTGGTGACGAATGCGCAGCGGTAACGCACGACAAAGCAGCTCAATAATTCTGGAAAACAGTTTCTTGAAAACAACCTAAGAAAAATGATTCAGGATAATCGTGTGAATGTAAGGCTGTGTGTGACTGTATTTATAAAAACAGCTGTGTGGTACTTTTCTTGCAGGAGCCTCAGAGCCTGCTTTTTTCATTATCAAATGGCTGTCAACTGCAGATTTGCAGTTGAAGCATTACTTATTCTTGTTATCTGATTGTCGATCAGGATCCTTTCTATGCGATTGTTTTCATACTATTAACGCAAGTAGACTTCCGTCAAAGTAGCATTACAAACCACCCTTGCTGAACGTCAGCAGGAATGCAATGCGTGTCAGATTATCCAAACCGGCGTTTTTATGGCTAAACATATGTAGCGCTTATGTACCGCGCCAGATTTAACCATATGTACTGCCGTAACGTCACACTCCAGGCGGGTGACGGTAGCAGTACAGGGGAACGGTGGAATACGTCTACTTTTGCCCCCTATTTGTAATATCTATGTGCAGTACGTACGTACTTCAGGATCCTTTCCATGTGCTATGTACTGCGCTGCCATACTCGGTTGTCCCAACGTATGGTTTCGAGCTTACGATGCTTTCTGCTGCCATTGCAAAGTCCACCCCAAAAATTTACCAGATTCTTTTCCGTCGCTATCATTCATTGCCTATTGGTTAACCCTTTTTCGCTGCAGGAACGGTCCAATACCAGTGTAATGCTTATTTCAAGATAACTGATCAATTAATTCTGGAATAATTAATTTGATGGTGGTCTAATAACTATTGACAATTTATTTTATAAAATTCTCTTCCTGTATTTTATTTCTCATTTAACATATTTATTATTCTTCCAAATAACCAGTAGAAATTCCGATTATGGATACAGAGCAGCATAAACGCGTGGAAAATATGATTTCGTAGTCGAATTTCGTAGTTGAAAATTTGAAAAAGAATTAAATATGATTTCGTAGTTGAAAATTTGGTCATGCATGCCTGCATGTGATAATTTGTTATATGTTTGTGCAACCACTAAAACTCCGTAACGGAGTTCGGTTCAGCGTGGCATTGCCTTTATTTCGAATGGGCGTTCGAAACATCTGTAGGGTTGATAGCAACGTACATTGGGTTCGAACTGCCTTTGTCATCTTGTGCCAGGTTTTAAGACAGAAGCCCCGGTATATACATTTTACAGAGAATTTACACAAGCATACCCAATAATTGTAGAATGAAATTTGCGCAGCGCCGAAAGCAGATAGAAGCCCAATTAAGAAGATATATACATTTGCAACTTGAAGCGCTCTCCCTACTTTTTTCCGTCCACACGGACCTCAGCTTGCGATGCAATGGGTGCACGGGGTTGTTTCTTTGCGGGCTTGTCGGTACCAGTAGTTGGAAAAACCCATGGGCTGACCCGGCTGAATATTCTTGCGAATGCGGTATCCGTCTCATCGGTTTCATCTTGCGGTTTGGCTGCAGATCCAGTACCATCCATAGAGCTGGGCGTGACCGAGCTGTTCTCCACTTTGCTGCCGTTAGACACCGTCACGAGCATTAACATCGTCGTCAACGGAAGTAAAAAATAGCTTACAGCTTGATGAATAGCGTCGGCCATTTTCAGTGCAAAAGAAATTTAGTAAGAGAATATTTTGAAATGCCGTATTGAGAAATATACTGTACAATGTGCTAATCATCAGCGCTTTAAATAATCAAAAAAAGCTTGCGTAGCGAAATTCATAAAAGCCGTGTATGATCGGAAGACTGACACCGGATACGGGGAACACACAGTAAGGTTTAGCACCACCGCAAAACGCCACACTGTGCAAATTATGAGTGTTGCGTAGAAATTCCCAGGCCTATTGCTCTGCCAGCAGTTAGCCACACATTCACGTAAGCCGAAAAGTCGGTACCATGAGACTGTTTGAAGTGTTCGGCTGAACCGACTAGCAATAATTATTAACAGAAACATTAAGCACTACTGACTGATTTCGCTGATGTCGTTGCATTATTTGTGCATTCGAAAATCCTTAGTACTATTTTAATTCTGAGAGGCGATCATACCAAGCGATTGTGAGAAGCAGGCAAACTTTGACTACCCGATATGTAGTCAAAATATCACAGACTAAAGCTAAAGTAAACTGCATAAATTGTTTTAAGTAACACCGCGCTGCCGACTCTGTGTGGCTGACCGCTTTGCACAAGCATGGCCCAAGGGCGAAAAAGCTTGTATTTGAAAAACATTTGTTGCCACTGTGCGCTCGAACTAGCTTTACAACTGCCCCTGTAATTTTTTCCGGTTAAATTTAAGAAAAACTGGAAGTCAAAATTAATTTGAATTTCGCAAAAATCGTTCATTTGAAACTCCACATTGAGAAATTGTGCAAAAAAAAACACTTGAACTTGAAGAGAAACCGTATCGCGACGCTGTCTTCAATGTAATATTTTACACTTTTTCCACACCGCTGCCTTTTGATACGAAAAGGCTTTTTTTTGTAAAACAGGCTTGCGAAAAGAATAGCAAGATCATTACATACAAACAATACAGAATTCTGTTCAGCCACCACATACGATAACGAATGTTCAAAAGGTCGAGAACGTCTTTCCTCTAATTTGTAGCAAGCCATTCTCTGTCCAAAAAGAACTCAGTAAAGGCTGAAATATAATGTGGAAGGAAAGAAAGTGGACAGTTCCATGCGTGCGGCTATTCAGGTTTAATACAGTTTGGTCAATTTCGACAGTTGGGCCAACTTTTCCTTCTTCTGCGTTGTTTTGACTAGGAAAAATTTTGAGTTGAAAAGTGCCCAACCTACCAGCTGAGAAGGTGGCCTGTACTTAGCATCCCAAAGGACGGTTTGCAAGCTGAATTCCGTCAGAATCAGACAACTTCACATTTGATGCTGTAATATAATTAACAATTTCAATACAGTTTCATCACGATAGAATCCCGTGATTACAAACAACAGGGAATTCTGGACCTGTTTGATTCAATAATACACGCTTATTGGAAGTAATCTGGATGATTCCTTTAAGTTTAAGCAAAGATGTCAATGGAATGTGTATGCCACTGGCCCACTCCGTTCGGCCATGCCGGGTGCAGCGGTGCTTACCACCAGTCAGAGTAATCGCTTTGTACACATTTGTAAATAATTATGTAGTTTTTAATAGTTTCATCACGGTAGCAAATAGCCCCTAAACCTGTTGTGTTTTACATGCACAGCATAGAAATTTAAACCTGGCCGATCACAACACACGCCACTGCCAAACTCCGTTACACAAGGGCCAAGGCATATGATACAACGCAGCTCAGAGTTGCATTATTAGACCCATGCACTGTCAGTTGGCAACTCCACCGACATTCCGAGACGTGCACTCGTAACCTGAACTCCAGGTGGTCAATTCGCGCTCGATGCAGTCCAAGTTGCTAAACCTAACGGCCAAACGCTTGAGCTAGACTGAGTGTTACTGCATCACCCGTTTCTAAGACAAAAACTAAACCCAACGTCACAACAATGATTTTGGCAAAGGTGGCAAATACACAAGCCACCATCCAAAGCTTTTTGTTTCCATTATTAAAATAGTAAATATTGATCACGCTATGATTTTTCTACAGTTGGCGCAGTTTTTGCATTTGCGAATTGCGATGGAAAGCTAGAGTAATAAGTTTGGGCCTGACAAATTAAAAATCGCCATAAAGTTAATGTATACACTGTGCGTAGATTTAATTTACGATAATGCACGATACTCGTAGATATGACGCTTTCAGAAAGCTGTTTAAACAGAAATGCCGAAATAGTTTGTTTACCTTACCCTTCCATCTGATAACATGGCTGCGGAAAACGAAGTTCCAGCATGGTACAAAAGAGATGGGCTCATAATTGTTTAGAATTAGTCATCGGCAGCATGAAGCTGAGATCACACGTTCACTTCCTGTGCCGATAAGATGCGGTACGTTCAGCTGGCTAAGCAAACAACAAGCGCAGCTGCGTTTTTGTTTTATAGCTTAAAATGCATTACTCTTACAGCATAATCTGGTTGAAGTTGCGTAATGGAGTCCAAGAAAATTTGGCTGATGATCGGCATAATTGCCATCGTTGCCGTAATCCTTGCTGTAACGCTGGGTTTGGTTTTCGGCTTGCAGACGGATGATACATCCAGTAATAATGACGTTCTGGACGACAAGATCAGTCAGGATGCAGAATTTCCTAACGGCAGTTACATTAAATCAGTTGATAACTTTGCCTCGGGTCCCGTGGAAGCGGCCCCAAAAAATTTATCTGCCGATGATTTAAGTAGTTTTGGCGTTCGCGTGGAAGACTCATCATTTGTTGCTGAGACTGGACGAAAACACTTCTTTTACATTTGGCTACCGCCCATGGATACAAGACGAAGCAAAAGGGATACCTCCGATGCCCAAGATGGTTTAGCAATTCGTTTTGGGAATGCCCAAAATCTGAATGTCGTACCAGTGGCGCTAGCCGACGTTCCCCAATCCGGAGTACGGAAGATAACCGGCGGAGTCGGTAGTGGCACGCTGTATGAAATACAGGCCCGCATGCCGGAATCGCTTTGTCAACAAGCCGGTGTCAGTTCTTGTACAACGGTTAACTGGACACCGTACAGAACAACAGGAACTTCGGCATCGGCTGGCTCAGGGAATGCGCTAGCGGTTTCCTGTGGGTCACAGTGTGATACGGATCCCAATTCGGCATGTGCCACTTCTTGTAGTACGTGCGACGCAGGCGGCACTGTCGACGGTAAGCAAAAATTACTCAAGTACCACCTTTGCATCCGTTCACTCTTAGCCCTTGTTATCAGCTAGGTACTGTACTGTATTGTAAGCACATACGCACCTACAGATAACCTACGCCGATTAACTAGTAATCTATAATTACTTCCTGCATTACCATCGTTATGACTCGCGGTGTGGTCGCATCTGTTAATAGGCGCAGATACACCGGTGACTCGCCGGTACAACGTGGGCACAACTTCCGGAAGTTTTAAATTTTATTATAAAACCTTTAATATCAAGGATCGGGTAGCTGTGATATACGAAAACCATATTATCCATGATACCGGTTGTGTCGGCGAAGAGCAAACCGTCACTGTTACATTCAGCGGTCAATCTTCGGAGGTGCGCGTCGACGTCGAACCCAACTGTGCAGGCACAACTGGTACCGCATGGAACTTCCGGTTGGCCTGTCCCGAAGCATGTGCGAACGGAGAAAGCCGCGTACGGCTGATGAACGGTGGCCGAGAAATTACCAGCGGAGGTGTGGTGTACATCAGTAAAGACGCCGAAACGCCGTCTCTTGCGGCGTACTACTGCAATAATAACCAGCGCATCGACTGGCAGCTGAAATTGGATGCCTTTTCGCACACTACTGGCAAAGTGTTCTGCACCGAAACAACGCTTACTAGTCAGAAGAATCCTTGGACAAGCATACTATCGAGTTCGGGAATACGTGGAGGGCGCGCGACACTGACATGGACCGACGCCGCCGGTGTCACTGGTTCAATCACCTTCTCCATTGCCGGCACCCAACCTCCAACTGCCGAAATCCGGAATCTCATAGTGACTGCTTCCGGAAATTTGTGGTAAGTACTAGATCAGCTTTAGCTTGAATTTTGCTGGGTTAACACTTCCGTATTCATTCTCTCAAGTGAGAGAGACAAACTAAATTTCTGTGATGTGATTCAAGGGAGTTACGCACTGCACTTTAAAATTCGATGAAATCGGTTTCCAGGTATCCTCCATATGTTGCTGAGCATGAGAGTGGTCTACGCCAGTTCGTCAGTGGACAGCCGTTAATATCATCGGATAACGGTGTCGGAATTTTCCAGCTTACCAATCCCGTGCCAACCTGCGAGCAAGTATGGAGCTGGAAGGCCAACGTACATGCTGGTGTTCAGTGGCTTAACGCGAAACAACGCGATGCAAACCAGTGGATGCAACGCCAGCGCCAGCAAGCTCTCGCTGAAATGGGCCGCAATGTGCCGGTGCCAGATCGTACAGAGGCTAACTGCCAGTTTAGCGACGGGACGACCCGTACGATCAACGATGCGGTAGCGATGAAGATGTTCAATGGGGCTAGCGGTGGTAATTATGCCGCCTGGGATAACGGTAAAGGGAAGTGGAAATTCAATCCCATGAACGACTTACCGAAACCGTTCAACTATGTTAACCGAGTTTGTCAACTCGTTCGCTAATAAAATTCTTGTTATTCCGATGAATGATAACATGTAATCCCCGTTGTTGGTCGATACCGCCATTTTACGATGCATTTCTCGACGCATTCAGCATAAAAATATTAAACATGCATGTGATTCTGTACAAACATAGTTAAACGTAAGAATTAAAGTTTAGTGGTTGAGTTAAGAATTAAAAACTCAACCAAGTATAAATGATCGAAAATTAGGTACGGGCAACAGCATTCGTGACGCGTCCAACAATTCGAGAGCAGTAAAGAAACGGGTACAGGTAGAAAAATAAATATCAGCTGAAAAGTTCTGTACATGTCTTTTTACTCCTGTGGAAACCTGTAATATCAGCACCTGTGCGGGGAAATTGCCGACCCTGGAAACAAAGCGCAATCCCTTCAGGTTTTTCTTGTCAGTCACTCGTTAAAGCCGTCGTAATATCGAAGCAAGAATACCGAGTCTGTAATGAGCAATAGGCATGTGCATGCGGGCACAGTACTGCACATGTGCGCAGAATGTTTCAGAAGAGAGATAGCACTGGGTTCTATGGCTTGAATTGTTATTTCGTTGATTACAACGTTTTTCGGAAAGATTGTAACTGTCAGGTAGGCAGTGAAATGTAGAGAATTTATTTCTCCACATTTCAGTGTAGAATTTGTCAAGTAAAACCTTATGAGAGAGTTTCAGAAATCATTAAACGAAATAGTCTTGTGCTGCGCTACTGCACGGCACTGCCAAACGAGGGTGTTCACAGACTGATCTCCCAAATGGGATTTAGACATTTTCGGTAAAACTTTCCTTGTATCGCTCATTTCAGATTTTCCTAAACAAGTTATGGACCTAATTGTAGAGAAATAGATTCTCTACATTTTGGTATGCGGATAATAGCTGAACCAGCAGAAGAAATCGTAATACAAGCGTAAAAGACTTACGCCTCTGTAAATGCCTATGTACAATCTCTTCTGAAATATTATCGGCGCAAGTGTTGTACAGGGAATCTCTCAGGCCCGCCTGCACATGACTATTGCTTATTGCCGTTACGTCTGCATGATGGCTGCGTCAAGCTAAAACCGGTATTGCGTAAGAATTTTTGTATAAGTGACACGTTCGAACGTCGGTTAAAATTACTTAAAATGACTGTACATCCGAATTAAAGGATGTCTCGATTGCCGGCTGACTGAGTCCGAACGTAAGGCGTTAAGCTTTTGACGACTCCTTGGCACGGAATAGCCTAAGGCATAATCGATTTATATGCACAGCACAACAAGATTTTGTTATAAAGACAACTGCGCAATTCACGGCCTGTCTCCTCAGAAATGCTAAAACTCGGACGGAAAATTTTGCAATCCTCAATATTTACGTGCCTCGAATTTTGCCTCTCTATAGAGCCAAAGCGGTCAACAAACGTTAGAATAGCTTACAAATGGATCACATTGGAGCGGTTTCCGTTGCCGGCTCCGTATCCGCTAATTCCAGAGATGGATTCTACTATTCCGTGTATAATAAATAATATGCCAAGACGTCAGGATTTGTTCCTTTCCATGCCTGCAAATCTCAACATTCCATAGAGCATTTTTTTCTGTGATAACTGCGTGTTTTTGTTTGTACTTACTTGATGATCAAAAGTTTCTAATACAGTAGTTCTGAGTGTACTCCTGCCAAAGATTTTTAATACCTTCAAAGTAATCCTGTCATGATTAAAATCTGTGAGTTTTTAACAGATTGTTGGTTGGATTACGTGGAGTTACTGTTGCGGTTGTGGCAATGATTATACATACATTAATACAAGGAAACGAACATTCGGTTAATTTTTCGATTTTAGCAAGTATTACATCAGTAGATCATCCGTCAATCTCAAAATCAGAATAATCTAAAAGAAGAAAACAAGCAAAATTTTGCTAGAACTGATTTGTGCGAAACTTCTTTTCAAGTTGAGTGTCGCCACTTTGTATACAGAAGCGCCTCCGGAAATGGTAAGTATACCAAAATCAGTACTTTGGCAGCAGAGTGAGCAGACTGCGTCAGAAGCAAGTTTAGACACAGTTACATGTAGTTTAGTTAAAACCGGACATCGGAACCTTAATCGCCATTTAACGCTTATCGAGCTCTCGGAAGTAAATCTTTGCCGCTTGAGGATACCGGGGCTTGTCGTCTACGCCGCGCGATGTCCGTACGGTGCATTGACGACGAAAGGCAACCGCAGGTCGCTTGGCAAATCAACACACACCGCGCCGGACACCCTTTAATCACCATAATTCATCGTAAAAAAAATGCACACAATAAGAAACAACGAGATGAATGACACCGATCAACAAGGGGCCGGGTGGGAGGGTTAAGCGAAATATGCAAACAAAACCTCAAAATGCAGTATAACGATAGTTTTTCTCATTGCAGCCCTACGCCCTGGACTATACTTTTAGCTTTCAACGAACTGCTTAATTCGTTGCCAAGCACTACGAGAGCTCTGCGTTAACGACATTTAATGCTTTCAGCATTAAATGCCAATAACGAAAATTTCCAAACTATGCGATACAAGGGCATTATAAACAGAGTACGATACACTTAGGTTTCCGCTTCTAAAATAAATTGGTGAAAATTCCTGATAAAAGTACAGATGCCTCTACGCAAGCCGACGTCTGCAGGCATGTTAGGGTTTGGGAAATGGAAACATCACTTTGTTAAAGGCGAATCCAAGCGAATAGTTTCCCGGAGGTTAGCAAACTATTGACATAATGTTACGGGAAATTAGCGCGTAATTACAGTTTTAGTGCATATTAAGGAAACTATACAAGTATGAATCTATATACGCGGCTAATCATATAACACTGCTATTTGTAATACAGCTTCGTCATGTGTTTGCAAAATTATTGATTTAATGCTGTCTAGTGTCTAGATAAACTTGATAATGTGCACAGATCATCCACATGCGTGAGTGCGCGGTAATGAACTTGAAACGAGTGCGGTGTGCCCTCGGGCTTCACACACAGTGCCGCTCACTCCGTCGTGTCTAGGTACTGTACCGAGAACCGCAGCTGCCGTTGCGTCTGCATCAGTGTTACTCAGTTATATGGTGTCAAACGAACAATTGTTAAAGAAACGCTTTAACGCGTTGGTGAAATGAGTGTACACCTGAATGAAAGGATATTTCCGTTGCCGGCTTATCAAGATCAAACGTAACGTGACAAAAGTCTGACGACCACAAGCCCTGGGGACAACGATGAGTTGCACGTGCAGCTGCCATCTGCAATATAAGTAAGCGTTAAGCCAATCTCTCTCTCATAATTTTCACTGCAACCGAACTTGAATCTTAACTGAAACTGCACTTTAGCCACTACTCCGAATTTTTTTGTGGTCGAAGATTTCTTTTCTGCCATCGGTTTTTATTTGGCACGACGGAACGAAAAATGGCCTGCAACACAAGTAATGGAAAGACGGTGTCCGATGCTGGCTCACCGTCGGTTAACTCCCGAGATGGATTCTACACTTCGGACTATTACACTATCTACAACAAATAAACGAGTGGTTACGTTAAACAACTGCCCTACGATTGTCCTACAATGTGCCAGTATTTCGTGGAACCTTTTTCCTGTGATCATGACGCGATTCCGTTTTGTACTATACGTTCCTGCAACTGTTTTTGCTCCACAAAGTTTTTGTTGTTTCTTAAAGATGTTACTATTGCAAAAAAGCCTGTGATTTTATGCATTCGGAACCCTTTATTGTTTGTTACGAGAAGATTTGATCACCCATATGTGGTGACAATGATTTATACAATAAAATCGAAAAACCTTATTAATTGGCTCTTGATTCGTATTGGTGAATGACCGCCATGGAAACTCGCTCTTCCTCGTTTGTCGATGCAATCAAAACCATGTAGTCAAAGAAGCGTTAATTTCTCAAATAGAGGATAATTATTCGCCATTCAAAAAAATAAAACCTGCAATTTTGTTACCGCAGTAAATAAGCTCATAGTAAAACTACTTAAATGGTGTAAAAATTTAATATATATATATAGATATAGAGCATGACAATGTACTACCTCGTGAATGCACAAAAACACGGCTGTTTGAACACGGAACGTGCTGTACATACCACAAATGAGTGATATTACTTACGTATTATATAGATATAACTGGTTTGACAGGACTTTGTAACATAGTAATAATAATTTTTCAGTGACAACTTACATGATTCGATTTGATGAAACTGAAGAAAACTTTACTGACAAGTGACAAATAACTTAAAATTTACTTTATGATCGGTCAAAAATCAGTAAAAATTTAATATGACTGACAACAGATGGTCGACGCTGTGCAGCATTTTCCGTGCAATAAACAAACTGTATGTGCATTGTGCATCAGCGGTTTGGCTGCTTGCCAACTTGTTTGCTCCACGTTCATGGATGGACAGAAGAAGCCCCCGAGGGATGGTCATTACTCACTAAACCGTGAATCTTGCGTGCTAAAGTGATACCGCGAACACCAGTCGCGGTTACGTTTACCGCTTGCCAAAAGACAAAAGCTCACATTTGACACTTCTAGCAAACCACGGGTGACTGGGCCATGCCATCAAAAGGACGACACTGGTGCCGGCATTGTGGATTACGATACAAGTGAGATGAATAGATTGACGATTGCAGCCCCGGGGACTGACGAGCTGCACTTGCTTGCCGCTTAGTATAAAAGGAAGTTTGTGCACAACATTTACACAATCAATTCAGTGCTTACCTGAAATTCTTGACTTTTATGCAGCGAATCGAAAAATAATAACTGCAAAGGCGTTCTGTTTTACAACTCGTCTAGTACGATACTTCCATTCAAAATGGCCTCGAATGCGAGTGAATACGGAGCTGTTTCCGGTGGTGCAGTGCCTTCTGTGAACTGCAGGGATGGATTTTATACTTCGGATTATTACACGATATACAACAAATGAGTTCATGAGAGGATTGGAACCCGATAAGATTTAGAATGCAGTATCCCGCTTACCGCGTCTGTGATACAGTCTGTTGATCGATTTTTATAGTTTGTGACTGATTTTGTTCCTCTTTCAAGCATGAGACCAAATTGCTCACTTTTGACAAGCCTGTCAGTATTACTTTTTTATGTGGTTGTTCTTGATTTTTGTGAACAGTATTTATGTAATACCGTCAATTTGATTGACTGTGATTTGCGCTCCAGTCGGAGCTGTTCAGATGCAATAAAAATAAAATTACAAAAATTATTGATATTAGACTTGGTAGAGCACTTGCACAGTGTTAATTAGTAATTCCCGCACAGACGGTGCAGTACGGAATGTTTGGCTGTATTATGCATGGTAGTCTCTGTCATGTTGTTCGCTATAAATTTGATGAAATTCCATTACGGCAAAGCCACGAGTTTTCGGTTTATCGGCGAATGAAACTTCAACTTACGACGTACGAAGTCGCACAGCTTCAAACACCACACCGTAAAGTCATAAACTGTTATAATTACCGTATCTTGTGCATATACGAAAGCACCTCACAACATGATCATGAACGCGCCAAATACCGGCGCAACAGATGGGGACTAAAACCTACTGGTCAGTCAAAAAAACGAAATCAAAAGAACGAAACGTAATAGCGCCGCAATACTATGGCAGTCGCGCCTCATGAAGCTTACCTGGGCACAAAATCAACTTCCAGGAGAAGCGTAACAAGACCTCTACACAAAGGTCAGCTCTAGACACGATGAGACTAATCTAAGTACGCGTACAAAATTCGCAGAATACACTGCTACGAAACGTCAATGCCACAATTCCTGTTCGATGAACATTTTCTAAGGCTTCTGTCCATTTCTTTCGCGTATCTGTGGTTTAAACTCCGATTTTACTGCAATCTTATTTTAAGACTGGTATCATATATTGCTAGTAAGTTTCTTTGTTAGCTATTTGTCGTATTTTTGTCCAAATCCGGGCTATCGAAATATATTCATAATATTTTTGTTTTATACACGTACGTAACAATAATATGTTTAGATACGTTCAGAATTATAAAAAAGGCTTTTCTTGCTGGCAAATCGCCAATGATTCAATGTCAGTTTTAGTGGCAATTCATCAAGCTGCTTATGTAATTAAGAGTTTAGCATACGTCGCGCATGACATTGGCTGGATGGAAAAATAAACACCATCATTTTCCACTATTTAGGAGCAATACCCAAATATTTTAATAAATTTTTTCTTTTTTATTGTGAGCAATGCCGGAAATTTGGCAGACCATATTTCACATAACAAACAAATACAAGCAGTAAACAAAAATCACAGATCTGTAAGATACACATAGTAAAAACTCTAAGATCGAACGCCAGAAACTTCGTGAGAAAAGATCAACTACAGGAACAGGCAATACAAAATGGAGGAGTGCATTTATCACAGGTAAACCATTCTTCGGAATACTGATACATCGTAGGACAAGAGCGGATCAGTATGTTTTGACGAAGCCCCTCGTTCATTTGTTGTAGATGGTGTAATAGTCCGAAGTGTAGAAACCATCTCGGGCATTAACCGACGGTGAGCCGGCACCGGAAACCGTCTTTCCGTTATTTGTGTTGCAGGCCATTTTTGATTGCGTCGTGCGAATCACAAACAGACAGCAAAAAAGAAATTTTCGGCAAATACAAAAGTGCAATTTTAGTGAAGAAAACTTTGGAAGCTTGATTGCATTGAGTTGTGGTGAACAGACCGGCTTGACGCTCACTTATATACTGCAGGTTGCAGCGGCACGTGCAACTCATCGTTGCCCCGGGTCTTGCAACCGATCGTCAGACTTTTGTCACGTTACGTTTGAACTTGTCAAGCCGGCAATGGGAATATCCTTTCATTAAAGTGTACAGTCATTTCACCAACGTGTGAAAGCGCTTGTTTGACAACTATTCTGTTGGCACCCACTAATTGAGTAACACTGATGCAGACGCAATGGCTGCGGTGGTTCCCGGTAAATTACCTGGACACGACAGAGTGAGCGGCAGCGCGGGAAGCCCGAGGGCACATGGCACTCGTTTCAAGATCATTCCCGCTTACTTACACATACGATAATAGCGCACATATGAACTACCCTAGCATGTAGTGACATGTACAAGTATTAACCTTATTAATTTACAAACAAATCACGAGTTTGAAACGGAAGGGTACTGTACTTGTATTTTTACTATTTCTACACGGTTTTCAGGCGCACGTTGCCAACACCTTAAAAACTGGTTCAAATACGTAAATTATTTTACGGTATCTGTGGGGGTTTCACGTTAACAGTGTTTCATAATGACGTCTGCTCTGGGTTCTCTGGAGCAGTTACCATCATAGTCCATGAAAGCCATTCGCTTTCTTAGGGGTAATGGTTCCCAACATCCCAGAACTGTTGCGTCGTGGTATTGTAATAAAAATAAGATAAATTTCCATTAATTTCATTTTTTTGGAATGGAATTAGCGGCTTTTCAACAGTTTCTATATGTGGTTTCTTTTCTCAGAATCGCCGCTCGCGAACGTCGAGCGTTTGATGTTCCATCTGTAGTTGGTAATATGCATGTGCTTGTTTCTTCTGTTTAACTACCGTATACAGAGTGTATGTGGCAAGATTTATAGACGAAACATTAATTTTGGCGAAAGTCCTTAGGAAATTTTTATACATATATATGTGTTTGGGCTCATTCGACATTTCTGTTTCCTCAGTTTGCTTCGTAGACCTACGAATAAGTTCAGCCTGGTGTAAGAATAATTATTATTAGTACTTTATTTGGAGTCATCGGTAAAGCACTTCTGTACATGATTACTCATCGGAATAATAAACAAATTATCAACGAGCCGGCATGGGCATATAGCGGCCCATTTCGGCGCTGGCGTTGCATCCATTGATTCAACTCACGTTGATTTTCTTTGAGCCGCTGAACACCCTCCTGTACGTTGGCTTTCCAGTTTCATACTTGTTCACAGGTTGGTACGGGACTGGTAAGTTGGAAAATTCCGACACCGTTATCCGGCGAAATTAACGGCAGTCCACTGGTGAACTGGCGCAAGCCGCTCTCATGCTCAGCAATATAGTTTGTGCGGTGCAGTTCGGGGTTTTAGCGACTTACAACATAAAACGTTTATCATTTCATTTGAACGAAAATATGATGAATAGCAGACTTTGGCAGAGCTGATTGAGCGGAAGCCGTTGTACGGAGAATAGCCTGCTTACCACAAATTTCCTGAGGCAGCCAAGATCAGCGTCCTGATATCGTCAGCTGCGGGCTGGGTACCGGCAATAGAGAACGTTATGAAACCGGTTACACCGAGGGTATCCGTCCATCGAAGCGTCGCGCGCCCGCCACGCACATTCGAACTGGACAGTATATTTGTCCAAGGGTTATACTGACTAGAAAGCGTAGTTTCATTGCATAGTACTTTGCCAGAAGTGTGCGAAAAGGCATCTATTTTTAGTTGCCAGTCAATGGGTTTCTTATTGTTACAGTAGTACGCCGAAAGAGACGGCATTCTGGCGTCTTTGTCAATGTACACAACGCTTCCGTTGGTGATTTCTCGTCCGCCGTTCATCAGGCGGACACGCCTTTCTCCGCTCGCACACGCATCGGGACAGGACAACTGGAAGTTCCATGTTGTGCCAGTTGTGCCAGCACAGTTGGGTTCTACACGTCCACGCGAACTTCAGAAGACAGACCGCGAAATGGAATACTGATGTTTCGGGTAGCGCCGACGCAGTCAGTGTCGTACATCATGTTGTTATCATGTGTGACGGTTATCCTGTCCTTGAGAGCAAATGTTTGATAATAAAAGTTAAAACTCCCGGAAGTTGCGCCCACGTTGTACCGGCGGGTCACCGGTGTATCTGCGCCTGTTAACAAATACAAGCACACCGCGAGTCATAATGCTGATATTTCAGAATATTTATTTGCGAATATCCAACAATAAGCAGTTTGCCTCGCTACATTGGGAATGCTCTAATCGACACATTTAAATGATCTGGTAAGTAGGCCAAACATGACCGCCACGTTGCTAAACTGCGAGGACATTTTGTCCAGACAAACTCTGTATGAAGAAGCTTGCTTTATAAAACTAATCTATTTATGTATTTCTTAAATGAAATTAATAGAAAACTAATGATTTGAGCAGTGCAGGTAACAGTAACACCTAACAACAGCCAGCAAGCAGCGCAAGTTATGTAAGTAAGCGGCGTAAATTATGCAAGTAATTTTCAGTACAGAGTATAATCGAATGTGCCAATATAATGCCGTACATGGCTGATATATTTTTTTTGTGGTGTGTTGCTACTGTTGAATTCCAGCTTACCGGAAACAGTGCTGGCAGCGTCACACGTATTGCAAGACGTGGCACATGCCGAATCAGGATCTGCATCACATTGTGACCCACAGGAAACCGCGAGTGAGTTACTAGGAGAGCCAGCCGATGCCGAAGCTCTTGTTATTCTGTAAGGTGTCCAGTTAACCGTTGTACACGAACTTACACCTGCTTCCGGACAGAGTGATTTTGGCATGCGAGCCTGTATTTCATACAGCGTGCCACTACCGACTCCGCCGATTATCTTCCGCTCTCCGGATCCGGGAACATCTGCAAGCGATACCGGCACGACATTCAGATTTGCGGTGTTCCCGAAACGTATTGCTAAACCATCCTCTGCATTATGGGTGTCTTTTTTGTTTCGACCAGTATCCGCAGCCGGTAGCCAAATGTAGAAGTAATGCAGTCGACCAGTCTCGACGACGAAAGAAGAGTCTTCTACACGAACGCCAAAATTTTTCAGCTCATCAGTTGTCAGGTTCTTTGGGGCCGCTCCCGCTGGACCGGGATCATAGCTTTCAAATGCTTTGATGTAGCTTCCGTTAGGGAATGTTGCAAGGTGGCTGATCTTGTCTTCCAGAACGTTATCATCCCGGTCGTGTGCTGTATTATACATTTGCAGACCAAAAGCTAAACCAAGTGTTACAGCAAGGATTACGGCAATGAGGGCAATAATTATACTAAACATAAGCCAGATTTTCTTTCTTTGCATTGTTAAATTTTAAGTAGACTAAACCTACAGTACTACAATCAAAAAACGGCAAGCCACAAGCGCAACTGCACTGCTTCGTGTGCTCATAGCCAGATTATGTTCTGGAAATGTGCTTATACCTATTTCATACTTATTGCACGTTTGCAGTAAAACCAGGGTGCGTATATTGCGGTTTGTAAGTGACGTAAATTCGCGTAAGCGCAGTTGCCAGTTAGCAAAATATGTGAATGCGTTTGCGATGGGTGTATATAGTGTGTATTACCATTGCGTAATTAACGCGAGTTAGCTAACTTTAGTCTTTAATATATAACCTGACGTCAGTGAAAGTACACGCACATTAGTGTAAATTGTGTAAGTCAACGCAAATTATGTGAATCTGTATAATTCAGTATTAGTTGACGTACTGTATGTCCATGTAAGTTATTTAGCGTAAACTACGATAGCTTACTCAAAGTAAGTAACGGTAAGCCTGTATTGTAAACTGGAGAGGCCATTGAAGGCAACGCAAATCTGCGTAAAGTAATGTACATATAAAACTGTAAATAACGGAAGTCTGCGCAAGTCCGTGCAATTTATTGTCCACTGCATGTCTCCATTTCGCATAAAACATTTAACCATTGATTTTTCATGAAACTGGTTTGCAGTATAAAGCAGCTAACGATAAACTTCACTGGTTGAAAGGAAATTTCAATGACCCTGAATTTGTAATTATATTCTTAGCTGATAAAGATCAGATTCCATATACTTCTCTGAAAAACTACCATAAAATGAAAAAGGAAAGACATGTCGATCGGCGGCAGGATTCCATCACACAACAGTATCGCTGTGCAAACCTTTAAGTATTCCGTACAAAATGTGTATAACTAGTTTCATTCCACAAAGAACGCTGGAGATGATAATATTACCGACCCGGCGGTTGATACTGAAGCATCATGAGAACATAGCCAAAAATTATGGCCAGTGCCTGCAAAAAGAAGCCGTGTTATTGACTCAGCGCAATCCATTTTGCAAAACAGTTGTAAATTGTAATGCAAATTTTAATGCTTTGTATTTAAAAAAGATGTCAAAGGCTGACCTCACCATTACCTGTACTTGCTACGTTAATTGCCTGGAGTTTAACAAGCGCACAATAATTGAAAATTATTTTATCGCTATCTACAGTACAATGCTCTGTTATCAGTACAACTATTGTGCGTACGTTAATGTATGCTGATTCTTCTATTCGGAAGCAATTCCAGGCGGTAAAACTGACATCCGTGGTTGTAACTTGATTAATCAGCAGTTTGTACTCCGAGTCTACTGTTCCATCCATGTCCGGCTGCCAGTTGCGTATCTGGACGATCACTTGATTTGTCTATACAATAAAAGACTGGCATTAACAGAAAATTTACGTAAAACGTAATAGTTAATATAAAACGAAAGATAGGTCTTAAAAACAAAATAAGTTATATTATTAGTTGCTTAAATTGGTAAGGTTGGAAAAAGCTATACTTCGTTGAATAGCGCGCCAAGAACAATAAAATATTAGCAAGGAAATTATTTTAAGAAAGCTTTTAACGGTTTACCAACTGCTTACAATACTGTGCACTCGCATAGCTTGCCGAATGACCAGGAAGAAAATAATCTCCAACGTGACAAACATCAACAGCGCCTGCAGGAATGCATGCCGGTCTTGGCCGGTCGCCCTTGTCCCGAATTTCAAAACAATATAGATAATGGAGCTATTGATGACGATAAACATGATGTAAATGACCAGCGTCATCACAGAGAAACACTCGTCCACCAATCCGGACAGTTTACACAGCATCCAGTGCGATCGGCGCACTTTCCGCAACGAATCCGGCGTCAGCTGTTTCTTCGCTCCGAGAAACGCTACAAATCTTTTCCACTCTTTCCCCAACACATCACACATTAGGGAGAAGAAGAACGGTACCGCGAAACAACTCAAGAAGGAGAAAAAATTCTCCACCCGAAAGACATATTTGAGCGAATTCAGAATAAACTTCTCCGCTTTGGAGTCGCTTGCATTGCGTTTCGTATACGCAATCCAGTTCTCGATTTTCACCAGGGGTGTATCAATACTGGCGAACGGATAACCCTCGTACGATTTCTCTGTCTTAATCTCATTCAGCATATCCTCATACACCAGCGTAAAAGGAATGCCGATAATCGCGGCGGTGACGACCGTCAGTGTCGCATGGACAAAGGCCATCTTGCGATGCGATTGGACAATCGCGGCCGGTGTGATGGAGTAATACTCGCGCAGCAGTTTAACCATGGGACGGATGCGAATCGTGGCAGTTGCCGAGACGACCATATTGACGGCGCCGATAAAGAGAAAGCTGGTCTGGATCAGGGTGTTCATCCCTTTTAACGTCAGGAACCTTTCCATTAAATCGGTTTTGCAGTAGGTTTCGTTGCTGTACATGATGGACTGGAAGCCGGCGCAAAAGGCGATGGGCCATGCTAAGGAGAAGCCGAAGGTGGAGACGAAGCCCAGCCACAGGAAGATACCGACGATGACGGTGTGGACGACTAGGGCGATGTTCCATGTCTTCGTTGTATTATCTTTTACCGCATCTATTAAACAGAGCAGATTATGATTGACACCGCTTTATGGAGATCATAGAGCGATTGCGAAAACCATACATCTGACGGATTTAATAAAATTTTATAAATGAAATTAATTTTATAAAAGAAAAAATAAATTTAAATCATATAAATTTATTAAGCTTAATTTTTGTATTTAATAATACAATATTTTAATACGCAAGAATAAAAATATTGTTTTTGTAAAACAAAGTATTGTATTTTTAAATGCTCAAGAAATTTAGAACTACTCGTATTAACAGAAAAATAACTAACCACTTTATGGAATAAGATCTGAACATATGTTGTGTAACTTGTACTGCTTATACAAATACAAATAGCAAACAAACAAATAAAAATACAAAAAGCAAAACCAAAATTGTTTTGAGAAAAAGAGCGTAATGTAAAAACGTATTGATATTTTTTATACACGTCCGCTGCCACCAAGGCACTCACTGGAGGAATCGAATAATCCCACTCTCGGACATAATCCCAATATCCGCAGTACCCAGAAAAACGGCTCCAGCCCCGCCAACGTATCCCTTGCCTGTTGCTCGGAGGACGGTCGGTTGACGAACGGATATTCCACGAACTGCTTGACACCGTCCACAGCGCCTTCTAGTGTATCACGAAACAAGCGGAATGTCTGGAAGCGTACGGTCGAACCATTGCTGGTGGTGGGTGACGTTGCTACCAGCGCCGTCCCATCCACAACTTCGATTTCCGCTGAATCCGTCGTACTGGACGGCAGCGACCGGATGGTCTGCAGCACAATGGATTCTTCGCGATCGTGATCAACAGCATCGTGTTCGCTGCGCTGGAGATCCATCTTGCGTGCCTTAAGAAACGATACAGATAAGTGTACCATATTGGAATTTCTTTTGCTGCACAGCATGCACACAAGTACGGATCAACCTCGTGCAATGGTTGTGTATTTAATGTATTGAATTGTATTTATCCGGAAATGCAAATGGGTTAGCCAAACAATAATGTGGATTACAATACCTGTTAATGGTTTGTTTGTAACGGAAGTCAGATCTCAGTAAACAGTATTTGGTAGCACACAAATCCACCGAAAATTAAGCCGCGCTAGATATCCACAGAAAAATGAGGCTTATCAAATGGCAAACGGTATAAAGCTTTACATACATTTTTGTTTGAACAGTTCTTGTCTAGTCGAATTCACATAAGGTGTATTCAGCACTGAAAGCGGAATACCGTATAACTTTAATTTCAGAATTTACGGCATGTGAATTGTTGTACGCGAAATATGTGTGATAGGTGTCAAAAGTGACGATCGTGGCCAGCAATCTGCAAAGGCGCTGACATAATGGCACTTGAAATTATTTGTTTTTAGTCCGCACACGTATCACTGCAATGAAATGTATCGGCTCGCACGGATTACATGGCATTGTCGGACCGGTAAATCATCGCGTTATTTGACTACCAAGTGATTTCATGGTCACACATGCGCTAGGACGCTTACTATCGAGTATCGACGGGTACATCGGTTGTTCACGCGATAAGCATATCGCACGGCAGATTATTTACACTGCCGTCTTTGTCAGCACGTGTGCTATTGTTTGCTATTGCCAGTACATATGTGATATTTATGCCTAAATTATTGTTAATTTGAATTAACTAATACACTACCATATTGCTGCCTGCCCGTTAATATATTACATATAAAGCGTCCAAGCGCTCCGAGGTACAAAACCACAATCGATAATGTTTTCTAACAGTCGATAACTTTTCCCAACTACGTAGAATAATTTAATAATAATAATAGAAGGCGCCATTCCAAACGGCACTCAAGATCCTTATTTGAGCATACATTGCAGTTAAGTTAAGGAAGATAACAGACGATCAAAGCAACGATGTTAAAATGCCGGAATACTACAACAATACGTATCGTATCTGTAGACGTTTAGCGGTACTGTAGTTTGTATACTTATGTAGTAAGTAGGTGGTTATCGGCGTGTGGAAAACAAGTTGGCGTCGCCCACAGAAATCAAGCTACGGCAGCGATATGCAGCATAATTTTTGAAGTCTTCACGTGTACAAGGATGTACATTGTATTGTACTAGCACAGTACTACTCGAGTAAGTACAGATTCAATAATTGTACACAGTATAGTAATCCTGAGTATAGAGGCCATCTCGTGCGTTTCCGAAAAGAGGAGGATTAACGAAAACGCCATCCAGAGAGATATACTGCAATGGCGGAGCAGGAATATTTGTGTCGACGTCGGTTTGGACCATTTTCTTGTCCAGGTTTGGCTAAAAAACAACGGAAATTAGTGAAAAAATAGTGGAATCTAAAAGTGAACTTTGGAGTTGCAGGCTTTGTTCAACGGAGAAGAAATTTGTATTTGAGAAAGTTACAATTCATTGATGGTCTGAGATAAAAGAAGACGTCTTATATGTAAGAATATATTTTTCTCACAAAATGGTTTGCCCTTAGGGTGACATTTCTCGCCCGAGCAAAACAAAACAGTCCGCTAATTACTATTATGGTAGCACCTATGCAGTTCCGTTACTCGCTTATACACAAACGGCATCGCTGA
The DNA here is from genome assembly GCF_019649055.1 of Paramacrobiotus metropolitanus. NCBI lineage: Eukaryota > Metazoa > Tardigrada > Eutardigrada > Parachela > Macrobiotidae > Paramacrobiotus > Paramacrobiotus metropolitanus. The sequence continues at coordinate 450,849 of NW_026570309.1, forward strand.
TTCAACAGTAAAATAGTGAATCAACAATGACTGACATATTTGAATTCACGTTCAGTCATCTAAAAACTGTTTGTAACTGCTTTGAACGATTGCAACATGCGGAATGCTTCAGGCTACTCAAGCGACCACTCATAAAATTTTACGACCTATTATGTAGTTTTGTTGGTGAAAAATTGGACTGCAGGGCCGGATGAGTGATGCGGTATTGCGGTGTGTACCCGGACTTCCGGTGTTGTGGTGGTGGTTAATTAAGAACAGAAGCACAGCTGAGCTTGATCGATGACTGTGTACGCGTGAACTTACCAACATTATGACGTTGTTCGCTTCAAGGTGACAATAAAGAAAAGCCAAATACTGACGTGCAACGGATTCTACCAGAGAGGCGGTGGTGTAAGAGGATACAGCCAATAGTAGATTGCGTCAAAAGTACGACTGCTGTTTACGAGTTACGACAGACGCGTGAAACACGGGCATTTTTACGTAGTACTGTCTGCGAAATACTATTGCGTAAAATGTCTGTGATATCTGCGTGACCCGTAATGCCCGTCGTGAATTTAAATTCCTTTCATTTATCCTGCAGTATCGTCCTTCAGCTTATCCATGAGAGAATGATTCGTTACTTACAGGATAATATCTAATAAGTTGCTTGTATTTTTACTTTACAGGCTAACGAAAGGTAGCTCATGAAAGCTTCAATTAATAAATAAGCAACATACGGTACATGTATATCTTGCTTACGCTAGTGTGATACTTTTTGTCTTATCGTTAGTATTATTGGTGGCTAACAAGGGGACGTCACAGCATGAATTTAGATCGCAAAATTGCTTCTGCACGATTGTTTATATTGTCCTTATTGGTGTACTACAGCTGTAGTTATTCACTGATAATTTTGTAAGTCACTACCGGTTTGCAGTTCATTGTTTGCGTGCCGTAACGATGCCGTTAAACAAAAAAACGGCAGTTAGAGAATGGTACAATATTGGGTACAGCACAGTACATACAGTACAATACATCGTCTGCTGCTGTAGGGCATAAAACCTAAGCGGCACCGTTGCCGGCTTCACTGGAAATATAACTTTACGTACTGAGTATACAATTAATAGACAATTGTAACTGTGTTAATGGAGATCTAATGCCACGAAGCCTTTATTAGAAAATGCATGTGTTCCCAATTAATATGTAAATAACCGGGCTTGAGTAAATAGTTATGTTCTTATCTGGACTTCGTCACAACACACACAAAATTGAAGACCATTCTTTGCTTTTGCAAATGTTTTAATGCTTCGTAACTGTTTCCAGCGGAAACTACAATACTGTAGAAGTAATCAAAATCAACCCGCACGTGAGACGTTCAATAAATAAATTACAAAAAATTCTCATCACTAGCAATGTAAAAATAGCTAACATATGCTGCTATCACATCAATTTGATCCATTATCGGTAATTAATACTGGCGAATAATTCACGCAATCCCGTCGAAAAAGATTTAAAAGCTTAGGAGTTATACACCGTGTAGTAATCCGATGTGTAGATACCATCCTTGCGGGAGTTGTAAACGGTGTAATAATCGGAGGTGTAAATTCCATCCTTGCGGGAATTGTAGACAGTGTAATAGTCGGAAGTGTAGATTCCATCCTTCCGGCATACGATTGCCGCACTGCCGACGCTTGGGCTGTTAGCCAAAATGCCAGTCTGGATAATCGCCATTGCAAAGAAATAATTATACCGCGTAATAGGTGCAGAACACAAAGTGGCTCGAATGATGAAATTCTGTGGTTAATTTGCTCAGTTGCCGGAAAAGCTCATTGACAAGAGTGAAGAGACATTTCACGCGGAATTTCTTTATAAACCTAAACCGTACCACGACAGCATTACACGGCAGGAACACAAACACTGGCCGCAGGGAAATTGCGCAAAATCTGCCAAATTGTGATGAAAGTGCAGGTTGTTCACTTACACTGTCTGTATACACAGTAATACACAATAAAAAATTATTAACAAGTATACCGGTCCTGGTGCAATACCTTCTGACGTGGAAACCGCGGCCGTCAAACACGCTTTGGTCTGCGGTTTATGCGCGTGAAAAGCGAAGGCAACCCGGCGGCACCATGAGATCATCGCAGATCCGCCACGGTTCACCCGGCAGAAAATCCTTTGTCGGCAAATAAACCGATGATGCACAACAATAAAGGTGTGTGCAATGAGTAAGCATGTTTGTTTTTGTTATTAAGTACTATCCGAACGTGTCGTGCGTGTCGTGCCGCTATAACACATGTAATATTAGTGTTTGCAGTTGCTTTCGGTTTTCCTGATTTCAAATAACAAAGCAAGAACTGCGAAAAATAACAACAGACAACAGTTGTGGGTACCTTCATTCAATAAACAAAGGTAATTAAAGCCGAAAACTGAGAAGAGTTGTCATTATTAATATAAAAACACATGCATTTTTTTACAGAGAAACATCAGAATTGTGCATTAGTCGACGATGGATGGGGTGCAACTGTTTTTCTTGCAAAAGCAGTTGCTAAACAAAACTGGTCGTGGAGCAAATGTCCTTTGATGCCCTCAGTCCGTCAACAAACTTGGAGTAATAATGAATAATTAATAATCATTAATCAGAAAAATAAATTAAAATGTAAACTACCATTAAAATCGCTAAAATTAAATTAATTTAGAGTCAGAAGCGAAAATAAGTACACACCAGTAATATTCGTTCTAAATTAGGGGACAATATTTTTTTTCGCATACACAAACGGGATTATTTAATTTTAATCAAATGGTTACAAACTGTCCTTTCGGCAACTGAATTTCTTTCCCATTTTGCTTAGCAAAACTGGTTTTTCGTTTGGGATTTTGCTGTCTTGCATAACCAGTACACAAGTGATCTCGGATTAATGAACGGTGTGACACTTTACAACAGCAGTTCTTACTAAAGTTTATATGTTCTTAGGTAATCATGCCGTAAATACGGTTTAATCCATTGACAAAATTAATAAATTTTATGACATTTACACGGATATGATAAAATTTATGGTGTTATAGCTTTCATTCATAAGCCTTTAGGCAACAAAACCGTCCGTGTTGACTGTTTTACCGGTACTTAATACTACTTATAACGGTGCAAGATTTAGTGACAACCAGATCTGTTTTACGTCTAAATAACCGGTATGAACGTATCATTCGAGCGGGTGCGCTTTCGATTACTGATTTCTGCTTTACCAGCTTTATTTCGCTGCATTTATATCAAACTTTTTCTGGAGGCTGCATCGCGTGTTTGCTTAATTAATTTTACAGGACAGGAAAAGAAAATGGTTTTATACGTCAGCGGTTGTTTAAATAATTCGGCTACCTTGAACAATTGTCCGCTGCCAACCGGGATGAAAAAGGATGGACTTTACACATATGACTACTACACCGTCTACAACCAGCGCCGCTGTACTTTTCCTATTAACAAAGGATCCCCGGAGAATTTGGTTTTATGATCCGTACAACTGTGTCCGTTATTTAACTCTGATAGACTGTGATGCTTCATCTTGCGCAATACGATGATACCATTATAAAGTTTTGTACATTTGAGCAGTTTGTGTATTGTAACGGCACATGAGCATGGTTTCTCCCCAAGCTTTCGCTGTTACTTTGCTCAGTAGGAACCGTGATTCTGCCAGGCTCCTGGTGAGAAGTGATGTGAATACTGCGGCTTATTTCTACGACGGTGTCATCATTTCTAATTTGTTAAAAATCTTTTCACGAAGCTTACGTTGCTGTACTGAATACCTTAGTACAATAAGTAGAAGCTACAGAAGAAACTGGATAAGATGGCATTCAGATGAACATGTGTACCCGTGTAAAGAAATGTATACCCGATAAATTGATAATTGCATAATGCTCTTTAGTTTTATGTATCGTTTCAGTATTCGAGTACAATTACTATGAATGTCATTTAATACCACTGCAGCTGCAGCGGGAATATGCAATACAATGAAATCCTTTTAGCCTGTTCTTGTGCGGCATGTCTGCAGTGCAGGAAGCTGCACAGCGTAAACTCAAAGCAAACACGAGAATTCGATCCCTGATAAAACTCATTTACAAATTATTTACAAATGACAATCCCAGTTTTTACATTATTGCTTCCGATTTGGAAGAGGGCGAACACACTGAATATATTGGCATTACAAGCAAAACTATAGTTGTAATGCAATCCGAATTAAAAAAATTCAACTTGATGATACTAGGATTGCTCTTTATGACAGAACTGCAAGATGGACGGTGGCGTTGTGTATGTATTCCAGTGTTGCCTGAATGTCCATCTGTGATTCGCGAGTTTGATATAGCAGAATGAAATAAGTTATCAGCATGCCACACACCTGAGAAAGAGGAAACGTGCCATATTGAAATATCTCCGGACAAACCTGCTTTACGCTTTACATTGCACTGATTGCAAACTTACCATTAGAACATACTCTTTCGTCAAGTCGAAGAAACCACCGGCAGTAATTGTAGCTTTTCCGCTGTCGAAAACAGCTCGCAGTGATTGGCATTCTTTGTGGACCAACGGATTCTTATGCGGGTCAGATATGAGTTCATTAATGGCATCTCTTACAGAAGAAGCCTACAGTTACACACAGACGACGTCGATTTCGGCAAAGGTTTATTTCAGTACTGGTGTATTTATAGGTAAACCCTGTCGAGCGCGTACAAATAAATCGTAATAAAGAGATTTATTTTTCCCATGCCTTGCATACTACAGACGATCAAATACAGTATGTACAACAAATGCCGTACATAAATGCTAAAAATAATATTTAATTACTGTTGCATCAATGCGCTCAGTAAGTTTTTAATTAGATACACAGATACTCAGATAGGTACTGTATGTTTTTACCTGATCATGACAGAACACACACGCCGAAACCCGTATAACTGCACTGATAAGCGACGTTGCCGACGAAAACGACAAGTTAACCACCAGATATTCTCGGTACAGACGCAGATTATAAGCGGCTTCCGGCGATATGCCGGGATCATGGTGAGACGGCATTAACAGCACCGCCCCGAATGCCACCCAAATCATGACTTCCTGCAGGCCCACCACGAAGTTGATTGTCGAAAACACATCGTTCACGTCGTAAATACCGCAGCGCAGTTGGCGAATCAATCCGTGACCTTTCGCAATATATGTCAACATCTTGTCGTCATCCTTGCATTGCAACAACTCCTGTAAATGCCGCGCGAAACTGCGGAACCCAAACGCTAAGGGAATGACTAAACCCATGAAGATCGCTTGGGGAACCGTGCGAATGATACTCTTAACCACTTTCGTAATGATGCGAAAGATATCGGACAAAACTTTAGGCGGTGCAGTTGTTCCGAAGAAAAACAGTGTCTCGTGCGTGCCGGTTTTGGTTTCTGGTCGTTTCACCATGAAAACAGCGGGTACGAAAAAGACGATACCGATTACTGTTACAATGAAAATTATTAGCGTAAAAAGCTGAATCAGTCGGCGATGACTAGCACACAAAACCGGTGCCAGTAAATTTTCTTTGTATGCGTAAATCTGTGGGAGAAAACGGCTTTTCCACATCAATGTTGCGACAATCGCCAGGATGTGCAGATTCTCGGTGAAATGTGAAAGAAGAAACAGTAAGGAGAACAGCTCCAAATTGCCCAGTTCCTCTTCCTGTGATTTGTAATGGTTGTGCAGGTCATCAAGGGTGATGAGTAAAATCGCGCCGATCGCCAAAATCGACCAAATGCGCAACAACCTGAGCCTTTTGTTCGAATAGATCTTACCGTTAGCGTCATCCCCTTTGTCCCAGTAATACGGCATTAGACCCATACATTGTAACGTGCGCAGATAAAATGTGTCGAAGAATGACAAAAACGACGCCATGTCTCAAAATTTTGCTATTCAAAAGTAATGACAAAACTGTTGCGTGATGCAGATTGACTAGATGCAGATTTAAGAATTCCTCTTACGAAAAATGTTCTTCTGTTATTTAATTTCATAATTGGGTTTGTATTTGCACATTAGCCCGGTGGAATTCAGTTCAATCTGACGTAAAGCCGTAAAGGTGCACTTTGACAGATTGACAGGAATTTAGAGACCCGTGAGTTTAGTCAATGAATTCCGTACCTGTTGTAACCTGATCTATTTTTTCGGAATACTTAATGTTGACTTATCTATCACAAGTGTAGTAACTTAAACTGAATTCTCCCGATGACAATTAAACGCTGCTTACCTTAAATACTCGTATATCCTCTGGGCGCACGGTGTGCACCTACTTGAGCGAATCAACTAAATTTTAGCTGATTCGCAGAAGTGTACAGTACAGAGTACTAGCACGCTATACCATTACTCTCTAATGCCGATACATACAATTTGATAATCGATCATCTTATCATTTCATGGGAAAGTGCACTCATAGATTTCTAGGTTTGCGCGATAATTATCATCGTGTACGAGAGTTACTTATCGGACATTGCCTCTCGCATTATCACTACAGTGCGGGCACTATAACACACAAACCGCACGCCAATCTCCTTCACCTACTTGTTTGCTTCATCTGTATGTAGTTGCTATTCTTATTTTATGATACTGTTTTGCTGGTTTGTTAGCTTGTTTAGGTTTTTCTGATTTCCGAAGTATTTCGTTAAGGAAAATGATCAAATTATCTAGGATTTATTTCCGTACGCCGTGGAAATTTGAAAATGCAGCGGGTCGTCGACGTTTATCAGTCCTGAATAAAGCACGCTGGATGCCGTTCACAAAAGGTCCAGACGATATCATGACCGAAACTTTCAACCAGATGGGTTACAGCGTCGACATTCTAGACCCATACACCGCGTACTTCCTCCACAAAATGCGGAAGCCCACCCAACCAGTCGCTGATCTGGGCTGCGGTTTTGGAATCGTTACCAAGCATCTGCTCAACGCCGGCGCCACGGTTATTGCCAACGACATCTCCAGAGCGCATTTGGCGGAAGTGGAAGACAGCGTCCCGCGTGAACAGCGCTCCCGTTTGACTATCGTCCACGGGGATGCCAGTCAGCTGGACTTCCCGGCAAACAGCCTCAGCGGAATCATGGCAGGCCGATGGGTGCATTTCCTCACCAGCCCCGAAGCGTACTTTGACTTCTTCCATCGAGCACTCAGATGGTTGGAACCCGGTGGGAGTTTATGTGTAACGGTGCACACGATGAAGGCATGGAGTCCACCGGAGGTCTGTGCGGCGTATGAGATTAAGCGCGCCAGTGGGATGGCGTGGCCGGGATGGGTGTCGCGGGAGATGAAGTGGGAAGGGCTGCGGGATCGCTTGCCGGATCGGGGATATGCGTTTCGTTTGGAGGAACTGAAAGGTTTGGTGGAGGAAATCGGGTTCCATGTGGAGAAGTGCGGGTTGTATGGGTTGCGCATACCGGCACATCCGCCGGAGCGGCAGGTGGAGCTGGCGCCGAATAATACCATTGGTATTGTGGCAAGTAAATCTATTTCGCTTACGTAATCTGTTTCGATTTTGGACACTAATCCAAATTGTACATGCTAGTTTCTGGCACATTGTTATTGTCATCGGTAATTGTTGCGTTGTGTCGCGTGCGCGCACTCTGATATTTTTCTCTGTCGTTTCCTGCGTTTTATCTTTTGTGTTTAGACTTATTATTGGAAATAGTGCAACTGCAAGAGTCATTGCTCCAAATTCCGTTTTTAAAAGGCCCCATATTTGACGTAATAACTGTACTAACGATAAATAAAGTGTTTTTATTGTATACAGTGGTGACTAAGGAGTCTATGGAATGATACACATACAATGTACGACAAAAAGAGGTTGAACCGATCAGTCGGTCCGCGGTTCAAAATAACCTCGGAACGACACGCCACCACTAAAACTTGGACGCTTACTCACTACTTTCAGACGCTCGCGCTCCGTGAATATCAAAGTGCAGAATTTGTTTCTACACCTTTTGATATGCAACTAGTATAGCTGCACTTTGATATTCACGGAGCGCGAGCGTCTGAAAGTAGTGAGTAAGCGTCCAAGTTTTAGTGGTGGCGTCGTTGCGAGGTTATTTTGAACCGCGACCGCAATTCAACCTCTTTTATCGTACATTACTATAGAAATCTATACTGGTTATTTGACGACATTTTGACTGTACTGAAAACTGAATTCTTGACTGCATTTTGCAAATTTTGCCAGCATTTCAGCTCAAACAATTTATTCATTTGAGCTTTGATTCATTAAAATAATAAACGACGAGATCGTCGTATTAGCATCACAGCAAGAATAATTCTATCACTTTGTACACTATAAACAACTAACAAACAACATTTATACACAACATTTTCCGAGCTTCTCAAGGAAAGCCAACAACGTTCTTGAATGATTCAGCTGATGAAACAAGCTGACAATGACGTTTTTTTCCTGGCCAAATGACACGCATCCCGAGAAAAGAACTCGTCAGAATAGTATAAAACATACAAACACATGATATATTTGCGCATGATTACGTGGCAAGCCGTAGTAACTGGATATCTTCAACGGATGCTACCATTGTAGCAACTTCAATAACGGATTTTCGATAGGTCACGAGGGTAGTGAAGGCAAACAAGGACATGTGCTTCTTTTTTTCCATATCATTGATGTAAAACTGTTGTGAGCACTACAAATGCTTGTTCATTCCACGGGTTTCCTCATTTCACTTATAGTCGGAGTAATAGTCTCCAGTGTAGAATCCATCTCGGAAGTTAACAGATGGGAAACCATCAGAGCACGCATTCTTTGTGTCGTCCGAACAAATCCTGTGTTCCGTCCATTTTTCCGATATCGACATGGAGATAGTCTCATTCAGCAAGCTGGATAAGGTCATCATGATTGCTGTATGGTTGCGCGGCGCACAAAACAAATACGTTTGTTGGTAAACAACAGCAAAAAGTAGGCAGAAGTCAAGATTTGCTTACTACTGCTGTGCTTTTCTTGCGAAAAGTTGGATGTATTGGATGTATGACAGTTACGAATGAAGAACGTTTAAATACTGGTCAGTAGTTACCATCTAACCGCGACAATGAATAACTGTCTCATCCCGCCTCTGGGCTATCGCACGTCTATTGTTGCGTAAGTGATAGAACCAGGAATTGTCACATAAACGTGAACGTTAAACGGCCGGCATTGTGCACGTGCACATTCACTCAACGCTGCCGGCGTTTTTACATTTTACTCACCGTTACAGCCATTTTCACACCTCAACATGTTGCGGATTTCTCCGCAAACACCGTGCCTGGATGTGTGCATGTCTCAGTGAGAGCGGGAACCGGTGCTTCCGGTCGTTTGTATGTCAAGGTTAGTCAACTTCTGACGCCAGTAAAATTCGTTGAACCGCGACGTAGTGAACTCTGTAATGTGGCGCACAAACCACATTTTCGGAAAATAAGCAAAACACAGTCACACGACAAAATGTTCACTACGCGTAAATTATTCACTGCCCAAAGCAAACAACTTATTTCTATTTAATGCATTTTTGGAATTTCCAAGAAGTCATGCAAAAATCATGCTTATGAAATAAATGTATATTTTTTAAGGAAAAGGGGTGTCAAATTAATTAATTAAGGCCGATTAATTAATGAAGGCCGATGATTAATCTGTTACCAAACTTTGTCAATGCGCATTTCCACGATAACGCTGTGCTATCATTATTATGGAGAAATTACTAATTAAACACAGTTTAAATGCGATAGATGCCGACGCCAGCAACGCCAAAAACTTGGACAATTTCGTCACTGGGCAGAAGATCGCGTGCCGCGACTGGTGGCGCCGTCTGCGTGCCGGTTTCCGCTAAGGCCGACTCGGAGTGTGAACGGTTAGCCATCAGCGGAGCGTTTTGATGGCCATTCGGACGCGCTAACAGCGTGGCGGCGCTGGCTGTTCCCGGAAGTCTCCGGCGTGCTCTTCGTCCTCCACTCTGAAACGGCGGGAAAAACATAAGTTGTAAGCAAAGCACTGGTTACGCAATGCACGGAATTTAGTCTGTTAAACGGAGAATAATGACCGTTCTTTCTGTCAACGGATACAACATCGAAAACTGGTCTTTCAAGTTTATTGCATTGAACATTGCCAAACCTGTCAATCAAATTTGATGCAATGCGCGATAGAGGCTATAGTGCGGCACCGTTATAAAGCACACTGAATACCGGTACGCACTGTACTCAGCATACTGGTACTGTGAATCGTACATGTTGTACTACACGTAGCACTTACTCGTACTTCGCTAAGTACTTCCGCAAACAGTGTCCACACGATCAAAAATGCGTAGGCCTGTCAAGACATTATATTATTATTATTATTATGTTCAAGAATTGGATTTGTGTGCCGCCACATGCACAATTTACACAAATCGCCATAAGGAATGTGTTGACAAAAAACATCCAAATCCAATACGAATATGACGGATCCTGTAAAATCAACAGATAAAGTAACTTAAACTCACACCACCAGCTAAACAGTTAAACTAAGGCTACGCTTACGTTAACAAACGTAGAGAATACGTTGCCCGCTGTCCGGAAAAACACGAAAACGAAGTCGATGCAGAAATATGCCAAAAACGCCTCTAACTGGTTATCATTTGGTACCCCATCTTCCGGTCTTTCCTGTTAGAAAAAGCACTCGTAGCATCATATAAGTGATAACATTTGCAAAATATCGAATGCTGAGTAATTTTGCTGCTAATAAATTCTCATACTTGTCGGAGATGCTTGAACAGCACCGTAGCGCTTATCAGAAGCGGTATTGTCAGAGTTGCGGATAGGAGAGAAAAGAAGATCAACGAACTTCTCACTACAAAGCACATTCTTTGCTGAAACTAGTGCATACATGTTAAACCTTAAAATTATGAAGTTACGACAAATGCCGCACCTGCTGGTGTGCCGGAATAGACGAATTCATAACTGATTCCCCAACTGCCTAAATACACCACGTCATGACGCACAACGGCATAGAGATGCAGTTCGAAGATGGATATTATAAAGGTGACTGCGCCTATAAACTAACAAAATGGTTCGCACATTATACACGATGATAGATAGAAAGAAGTTTCTTTCTGTGAAAATGCGTTCAGTGGTTACAGACCATGCACGCCAGCAGGCACTGCTGACTGGCCACTATCTGGTTGGCGCTCCTGGGAATCAGTGGACGCACGCGGACCCGCAGCGCCCATTTCGGGATAATATGTATTAGGGGAATCATGATGGTCAGGAAATGGTTGCACTATATTACAACGAGTGCGGAGTAGGTGAAAATAAAGATGCCTACGCCGAATTCGGCATTCGCGTAATTTGCATGGTGAGTGTGGACACACCACTTGAGCGATGTACGATACCGGCGGCCTGGCCTTGCGCTAATCTGTCTTGTTTGCCTCCTTATGAGCAAGAGCAGATGGCCAACTGTCAACGGTACTTTGTACTAGTATATGCACTCTACATTTCTACTGGCATTCTACGGTCTCATAGAGTTTATTAGATCATAATAATATGTTGAGGTATAACATTTATTGCATCATAATATTATCATATTGAACAAACATTCAAAGTTCAGATCCAAAAATCTGACATACCGTATAACAATTTACGTTCTTACAAATGCATTAATTGTCTTACTTTACTTTCTTACTTTACTCTTACGTTTCTTACTTTACTTTCTTATTTTACTTTCTTAAAAATATTCTTATTATTATGGCCAACGCTTTTATGAAACCTCTAATTTTATTGAGCGATTCTCCCATGGAGTATCGCTCAAATGCATACACCAGAGATTATCATCCAGCAGTTATTACGTATCACAATAAAATGCAGATTACAAAAGTTAGCGTAAGCAGATTAAACTAACACGATCAGCGCTCTATGGCCAAAGACGGTGTGTTAGCATTATAGCGCTTCAACGGGTATTCGTCCGTTTGTTGGGTACTCTTCTGTCGCAATGACTTCTGAGCCGAAGAATCCTCCTGATATTTCCTTTTCTTCACGAACAGGTTCCTCAGTCCTTTCTTATATTCCAGGTTCATGCAGATAAAGATGGCCTAAACAGCAAACGCGGTTTCGTTTTGGTGCCATAACAATTTTATTTATCCTGTTAAGTTATTTGCGGTAAATTAAAAGTGCAGATACTGCCGTTTAAAGGATTCACATTACTAAAAAGTAAAAGCTATATAACTAACGCATAATTTTACCGGTGTTCCTGCTGAACCACATTGTTCCAGCGATCGCAACCAGACGTACGCGTAATTCCCCAAACCAGTGTACCGAATGAGGAACACCATTATCGGCACCGGCGCAAAACAGCCGATATTCCACACATACGTCACCGCCAGCAATTTGATAAGGATTACGTTCCGCCGGCTTCGCGGACTGAGGTTACTCGGCCGGCATTGCTGCAAGCACAACTTTCCCACGAGAATAACGTACGCTACGCCCTCTATAACCAGCGGCGTGGTCACCGACACTGCAGTCATTATTGTGGATGCGGCGGCCGTAGAAGGAACCGACGTGCACATTCCCAAAGGAAATTTCAAGAAGGCTTTGCCTCCCGGTTGGAACAGCGTCGGTAACTGCACCGCGAAGACCATCATCCACATAATAATGATGTACAGTACCGTCATGCGACGAGCGAATAGGTTTTGATAGTAATGCGCTAAAAAGGTAGCGACCAGGCGGTTGACGGACAGTGCCGCCGATGTCCAGTAAGTCATCGCAAAAGATGTCGAGCGAAAGAGTGCGGATATGTTACAGTTAACGATGGGAACGTATCCCAACTGGGTGGTCATGATCATTATGTAATCCACCGGAGCGCAGAGCGCAATGTTAAAAATATTTAGCAGCAGTAACTGGCCGATCAGTAGATTACAGCGACTGCGCCCAAATGAACGTCTGGTGATGACGACGATAAGGATGGCATTGAGAAAGGTTCCCAAGGTGCTGGTTGTGATATTGAAGCTGAACCATGCCCATAATTTGGGATAAGCTGCAATGGGAAATCCGGCAATCGTGTTGTTGAACAATATGGATGAATTAAGTTTTGTCAGCGTTGTATTCATCGCTGTGGCATTCACAACTCAGCAAATTTCTGGGACTGGTAATTTTGGAGAGTAAAGTTAACAACTATAGAATGTACTTTCTTACGTAACGCTGCTAATTTCGTCCTCGTTTTGTTTTTAAAGCAGCGGCAAATGTGAGGCGTTTCTTGAGAAACGAGATATTGTACTGGACGCAGAATTTGTACATTAGACGTGGCTGTTATGATTTACGGACGACAACGCTTCCGGTCGCCCACTTGCAAAATTCCACTAAAGAGTGTGACGTGGTTCCTTTAATCGCCGACTGGGAATTGACGTCTCGCTTGGGAGGATAACAATGACGTTGCCCTGCATGGATAGGTGCTAATCAGAGCCACCAAGGAGCAGTTGCGGAAACCTCCTTTAGGATCAAATGAAAACCTGGGGGTTAATTCTCTAGAAACGCCGGCTACTCATTTCACAATGAGACGTTCTGTGATCACCACGGGAAATATCAATTCAGGTGTAGGCTAATTTTACTGGTTCCTGGTAAACATGTTAGTATAATTCCTGATTTCCTGCAATAATAGTTTTCCGCAACTGCGTTGTGTGACGATTGCATGCCGGCGGCCAAACGAGCCGCACGATGACGCAATTAATCGCAGCAGCCGGAGCACTGTCTCCTAAAGAACATTAATGGTTTTCGCAAGAATACATACATTAGTACACAGAATAAGTGGAAGTATGTGCATGAAAGCAGATGAATATTGTCGCCACGTTGTGCCTAACTTTTTTTTACCATTGTACCATGGGAGAAGCTGACTGTGCACCTCGACGCTCGAAGCGCTAAACAAGTACTTCAAGTAGCGATGCTTTAAGAGCATCGTTTTTATTACACATATACAAAGAAGTTAATTCAACATCAAAATTTTTTATAGGTAATCAACACTCTTTAATGCTCGCGCGTCTTGCGATTCGGGAATTTCGAGCTAAACCGTTGCACCTGTTTTCGCGACAAAGACCTATGCTTTTCTAGTTTCTGCGCAACAGAATGATAGGTTCTTACAAGGAAAACGAAAATGCAGTGTAATCATGTTTCGATTCCGGGTAGTCGTATTGAGTGACCCTTACGAACAGCTGCTCAACGGGGTAGCGGCAGCACTGTGAATGCACAGCCTCACTTCGGCCTCTCTTTCCTCATTTTTTCATCCAGAGCATAAATCGAAAAGCTGCTTAATTGGGCAACATCTAACCGTTTCAGTTTCGCTTTAGTCCACTTGGTTTCCTGATCGTGGTGCTGACAGTCTAATAGCAGCTGCAACAAACACACAGTTGTGTTAACCGTCAGATTTATAACAGACTTGTGAGCAAAACGTAGGCACGCACCCATTCGATATCTTTGAGAAAATGAGAATTACGGCTTGGACGAACAACGCTGGTAATCCAATGCGACAAACGAGCCAAGTCCACACCGGGTAGGCCTTTCTCGAAAAGGTCGTACAGATCAGCTTTGATGTTTGCGGATCCCGGATTAATAACTCCATAAGGAACTGAAGCGGTATCAATATATTTACAGCGTACAGAGAGCGCGCATTCTCGCCACATAATTCCATCGCACACGGGTGACACACGATTGCAGGCGGATGCCAACGCCTTCACTCCATACAGCACCGATTGGAACTGCGGTCTGCATCGCCAAAACACCACCTTTAGTTTATTTGGTTTTTTGCGCAGCTTGCATAGCGCGGCAATTAACCGTAAAATGTCGCCTAGCCAGTCTCGATATTTGTAGTCCTGAGCATCGGTGATGACAATGGAAGATGTGGCGCGTGTGACGCATTTGAGGAGACAGAGCCCTGCTGTATAATCTTCGGAATGGTACCCGCGCCGTGAGTACGATGAACGCTGCCAGCTACAAGATACCGAGATGTGCTGAAAGGCCACGTCCCGGTTAAGCAGGAGATCCCAGAGCGCGCACACGCGGCGATACTGTGCTCGTTCGTCGGGTGGCACATACTGGAAGATTTCAGAGAGAATGCACGGTGGGAGCTCCGATAGCCGCGTAAACTGGTTCTGTACGCTTTCGTCGGTTTCAAATGACGTGGGCCCAAACGCGGGGCTGGTGGTTTTGCGACAATACAGTGGTTCGTTTATCTTGTTGGTAACGTCATTTACTGCATCCTTAATATGCTCCATCTGTCGATCAGCGCACGAGATTAGAGTACACGTTATTTTCTGTTTTCTCTTAACAATGTACCTACACACAGATATTTTGCTATACCTTTGAATGGTGGAACATCTCTCCCGGTATCAAGGTTTTTGGCTTTTTGCGTTATTAAATTTATTTTTTTGACGATACATACTCATAACTGTTACGTACGTACAACAGTACAAGCTTGTCCGGCAATTTCTGCCGGTTCAGTACAGCGAAATACACAAATTTGCGTGTTACGCCAAACGTAGTGTAGTAGCAATCGCTATAGCGCAAACTTCGCGGTAAATATGTGGTATCTGTACCTTTACGACAGAAATTACCGGACAAGCTTGTACATGTTGTACGACGAGTTGATACAAGCGTTATGTCGCGAGATTATGATTGTGTTGATTGTTTCCTGTGCAATGTCCGCTTAGCAATAGTGTTTCTCTTATTGACCTAGAAACTTAATTTGTCATCAGCTGAGTTATTTGTCGTCTACGAGTGAAAGCAGAATAAAAAGTGTAATACTGCAAACACAACAATAACATATATCGATATTTTACTGCTACCCAATTAATTTCATGCATGGTACGATAAGCATAATATACGTCCGCCTTACCATGTTTTCCGCAAAGTAAATAATTCGTTCCCGCGCTTCTACATACACGAGCGTTCCATCCAGGACACAAACCGGGTACACACGACCGCGCCATATCAAGGCATCTTTGAATCCATCCCACATATGCCACATTGGCAAATCGGTTCCGATCAGTTCTTGATACGTCTCTGGCAGCTGGCGAGTTCTGATTACAAAATAGTCGTTTATGATTCTCTCCTCGTCTTGCTCTTCGGGCGAGGATACCATGCGAATATGGCCGGCTGGAACTAGTACCGGTAGAGTCCCATGTTCCAACTGAACCTCGGTCAGCACAACGCTGTTCCAGTACGCACGCTGCACCAGGAATTTAGCAGAGTACCAAGCCAAGGGGCGGTCGAGGGATTCACGCATGAGCACTTCGATTTGGGCCGTGGCGTACTCTTTAAATAAACTATTGTACAGCTCGACTACCGGCGCTTGGAAGAACCAATTTTGAGTTCGGTAGACGTTCCCATGTTCGACCAGTTCAGAACGCCTTCCGGGACAATCAAAGTCCACGACGAGGCCGTTTTCCAAGACGTTGATGACACGACCGTATTCGAATTGACCCCGACTGTTTCGAACGTTAACAGCATTGAAGGTCTGTGGTCCATCGGTTGTAGATCCGTACACAAAGTGCATTATGAATCCGGGGAAAAGCAGTTCGACTGTGTCTTGCAAAACTCGACTAATTACGGCTATCGAGCACAGAAAATTTCAACAGTTAAAGCTGCAGGTGATTCATGCTGTTAACTAACAGTGCAGTCGACTGCGCTGGGGAACAATTAGCGGTTTATCCAGTCGAAAGCGGATTATCTTTTGTTATACAGTACAATGTTTTCAAGAGGCATATCTGCCCTTTAATTTCTTTATCTACAAAGTTATCATCTTGTTCTTGTTGGTACCTTACTATGATGTCAGGTTGCCATTTAAATCGCTTTCATTTAACTTTTGATTTGTTAAGTAAAAAAGCCTTTCTCCATTTTGTTTTGTGCGATACCACATCTTTCATACGGCAAACAAACAAGCAACTTTTATGTGTTTGATAAGGCATTAGAAAGGCACAAGAACAATTTCCAGAGGAGAACAAAATACGTTCCAGTCATGAGCTTACCATTAGTAGTGATGTGGTTTCTTAATGCTGCGAACTGGAAGGATGTCCAGATGGAAGGTCCTACTGCTTCGTTCCTTGGATACTGCTTCGTTCCTTGGATTCAGCTTCAGGATGTTTTTTTTCAGACGTTGCTTAAAGCACTATACACGTAAGAGATGGGCAGTCGTTTTACTGGCGAAAAGGCAAAACGATCGCCATGTCTAAATTCGGCCAGCGACATCCTACCTTTCGGATTTTCATGTTTTCAGTCTTTTTTTCAACGGCTAATAATACATTTATCTTCTGCTCTGTCAGCTTTGCTGAGGGACAAATTAGTCTTATCTAATTTCATATTACGTTTAAAAAGACATTCTTCAATCAAACTTGCTGATTGAATGTCTCGTCTCGAAATCCTGTTGTCTATTTGCATGCCGCAGCAGGCTCGTTTCTAGTGGGACGTCTTTTCCTGTTGTTCTACTGGTCACTGGGTTTCCTGTGGTTCCGTTGAGGCTGCAGTTTATCATCCAAATCATCGCAACCGCATGATTTTTATCTCGTTTACGTGAACTAACATTAGCATTGAATGAGTTTCAATACACTACTTATGCTTATCGGTTTGTTGACCGATTGTTATTGATCATAAGAACTACAACGGGTTGGGCGTCTGTGTGGACCAATTGAAGCGGGACGGTATTCAACAGTCATCGTTCGTTTGCAAAAATTCCTATGCAAAAATTTAAGTACTGTTCTCAGTGTACTATACGGTGTGTGCAAATGAGCAGCCAATAAGAAGATTGGAGGCGAGGCTGGCGCCACAACGAACAAAGCACCAAGCAAAGCGGGCCTACAGTACGTACCTTATTCGACTTTTCTGACACGAAATAGCATGAAAGATCCCATTTAAAAATCGCTGCAAAAATCACTGAACGAGGTTTTATCTTTATCATCTTGCTAGAGTGAACTTCCTAACCGTTTTGAATTATTAAAATCTGCAGACACTGTCATGGTTTTTACTCGTTTTATCGTTTCAAACTTTTATTGCTGTCTGCTGTCGAAAATGGATCGCCATTTTGTGATGGCTACCATTGTTTGGCTGCAATTTGCCTGCCAGGCCCCACTCGGGCGCAGTTGCCCGGTGCAGGTTCAGCAAGGAATTGGAATCGAGAAAAGTAAGTTGATATTGATCACTCGTCCTAAGAAACCTAAGATCAGACACCTCGTTCCGAATTTTAAAAACCTAACGGCGGCAGCCGTTAGGTCCTAGAGGAGGGGGGCTTATTTCGGGGAGGGGGCGTTATTTCAGGGGGTGGTACTATTTTTCAAACAGTATGTTTCGGAGGGGGCCGTTATTTTTCAAACCACTGCGCATCCTGTTCTATTGAACTGAACGCTGTAGATATCGGTATTTCCAGTTGCACAACCTTGCAGACAGCATTCTGGAGCATAGCACCACATTATTTTTGTGAGTTTTTACCGTTTATTCATTAAATCATAGCAATTATTATGAAGCAATTTGCGGTATATGACCGTATATCTATCATGTTGTGGCGCTTAACATTTAATAAGGCCCCCCTGGGCGGCAAATTCGGGGGGAGGCGCTATTTTTCAAACGAGTTATGGGAGGGGGGTTATTACGGAGGGGGGCCTTATTACGGGGGGAGGTGCAAATTCGATAATTACGGAATTTACGGTAATTCGGTTCGGTTTTATCCAATGAAATAACAAGAAATATTCCCGCTATCTGAATTTATGGGCGTGGTGAGCGTAGACCAAACTTCGAAGCCGACGCAACCGAATTGCGCACCCCTCGTTTCTCAGAGAGGCATTTCCGTATGGGCCTTGGGCCATACCTACATCACGGTAAAATATAGGAGTTCTCTTTTATACTTTTATATGGTTTCCCTTTTAAAAAGGATTTCTCTTTTTTTGTAAATCGGATTTATCTCTTTTATGCCGTTCCTACATGAAGAATTTTTAAAGAACCGTAGCCCGTAGGTGTTCAGGGTGTCAACCGTACGCGTACGCTCCGGAGCGGTCATTCAGGCACATCGAATTACCGTGTACCTGAAAAATGAGCATACACCGCTGACCGCGCGTGGTAGCACGCCATATATATAGTGCAACAATAAAATTTGAAAACCGTCAGTCACTTCCTTCCACCCACGTTTATTAAGGCACCCCGTTTATTACAGGCACCCGTTAAATACAAGGATGATATACTCATACGTATAAACTTAGTTAATCACGGGTGCGTGTTCATATATTCATTTAACACTGTTTTAATAAATCCAACCCCAAGAACCACGAGCAGTGAACAACCAAAGATGTTGGTTTTCTTCCCGCAAGTTAGCTTAAACGAAGGTGACCAAATGACGCCCTTCTGAGCTCGCGCCGCCGTTATCCGTTATAAAATCTAGGAATCGTAAGTAGATTGCTACAGTCGACACCAGTTACGCTTCAAGAAATAGTAAAATGATCCACATTCGCTTCCGGTGACGACACCGATGCAGCTGCCAGTTTTCTCAGCAACGTAGAAGAGGCAACTCAAAACTGTCAGCCCTGGTGAAAAGACGGTTATAAGAATTCCACTGTAAATTTTCAAGTACTCTGTTAAGATTAAGTTGTGCTGAACATGGTATACAATTGTACAAAAAACCGCAAGAAAATTGGTTCTGGAACAAAATAATGCAAGCCTGGCCACTTGAAGTTATGTCGCCCATTCATTTATCATAGGTGGCCACGAAGGTCTGTACGGGTAGTAGGATAAAATGTGTTATAGTACTTTATTGAATTTTCTATTTTCCGATGAGTATTACCCTACCGGTTTTTATGGTAATCATCTAAAGTCAGTATGGGAAAACATTCGGTGACGTGTGAGCACGTACATACATCAGAAATGCCGCCCATTGCGCGCATTAGATACCGATCCTCTCTAATACTGATCGCGGATGTGCTGCATCGCATGCTTATCAGTTGGCAGAACTTATCGGGATTCAGTGCGAGCCGAAGTTAAGTCAGCTGTTTTTTCTAAGCATTGAGCGGCATACTTTCTGGGTCACGGTAAACGTTTTGATCCTGGTTCTACGAACCAGAAAAATTGCTGTTTAAAGACCAAAGCGTGTGCACTTTCTTAGTACTTATCGGAAAATAAAAATTTTATGAAAATACTACACATGCTACCCTATTAGTTGATATACAGTAATTCTCATATTCTGATGATTATGCAACGATTTGAACTATACTTGTAAGCACATACTACAGCGTGCAGAGTTTCCAACAGTAAGCACTACAAAGTCAGACACCACGTCATCGATCACGTAGCTTTTGGAATTCCAGTGCATTTATCGCTTATTTCGGGATACGCACCGACATAAGCAAAGATTGTGGTTAATACACAAGAGCTGCCTCAAGTCTTACAGAATTACGTACTGCATTCTTCCGGAATATCGTAAAGTGCATAACTTGTGACCTTTCGCATACCGTACAAAAACAGCAGATATGTTCCATTCACTAGATTGCATTCTAGCGCCCAACGTTACGGGAAGCACTGATGGGGGTGATAGCTGTGAATCATCCGGTAGCGGCAGGCAAAGATAGTACGGCGTAGTGCAGTGGCGCTGATGTCTCGAGGATGTTCTGTCCTCTTTAACCTCTATGTGGTGTCTGGTCTAGCATGGCAACTGCGGTAGCAGTGTGCCATGGTAGCAGTGGGTTTGCTATCGACAATAATCAGTTGGTTTATGTGCGCCCTCAGTGGCGGATCAGTATCTTACCGCCACCATGAATTCGTGGCAGATAGCAACACCGGCCCATGCAACGGTTACAAGCAACATCCCGTGGCGGGGGATTGCTACATAATAAAAAAGCGATATTAGACGGCGTCTAATAGACGCGTAACAAAGCGTGTAAGTATTAGGCAAGCTTTATTAAAAAAATTAATGGTTTTTACTTTACCTACATGGCCAAACGGGATTATCTGTAGTAAAGGCTTACGACAAGCGTGTGTGTTATTTATGTGCTAATTTTGATTGGGCTAGTTTTAATAACTTTTACAAGACCGTCATTATTCGAAACTAAGCCGAGGTTCCATTTGCCGTTATATTAAAAATTCTACCAACCGGAATGTTAGCATTGAGGAATCGAGAAAAATTGATTAAAGCATAACTCCAACTTGGTAAGCAAGAGGTGGCAATCAGTCTTCCGTTTGTTATAGACTATAGTCCTGCTAAGCTTCTGTTGTGCATTGCCCGCAAAAAGCGAGTGCACTTTCATAGTATTAAATAGTCGACCGAAACGCAGGTCTTTTACGGGTATGTTCAAAACTTCAAGAATTATAAAAAATGTGGTGTCTGAGCGTCGGCCACCTATATACATACACGGTGCTGACTGCCACCAGGTGCAAATATGCAAGGTTGCAGTATATGTATATTGAAGCTACATGTAACTCGTTGTGTTTGCGCGTCGCTCACCGCCACCAAATGCACATATGCACGGTGGCCGTATATATCCACTCATGCCACATGAAACTCTTGGTATCTGTCCGCCCAAGCGGTGACCGATTAGTCAAAATTTAGACTGATTCTGTATGGGAACGCTAATTTTCCAGCCAATCCGTTATCGTTCCGAACTACTACTAGTGTGACCAAAGCGTTGTTGAACTAAAAATGTTAGCAAAAACAGACAGGAATATATATTGCGAGAGCGTTATAATGGTTGCCCGGTATGCTGTGGTTCCAGAACGTGGAAATAGGCACCCGGTAGCGCACTCGGACATAAATATGTCCCCTACACCACTCCCGTTTCCTACTACGTAGTTTACTTCCGCAGTAACGACCTTACTGAAAGGTCACCATCGTGAGACAGGTCGCACCTATTGCGTTCCGACAATATCATTTTCCATAGAAGTACCCCAAACCCTTCGCTAGACCCTCTGCACCAGTTGCTCGCGCGGACACGATTTAAATCAGGGGGAACTAGCAGTTCTGGCTAAGGGGTTACCTGTTTATTACTTCAGCGTTGGTAGTAATACGCCACAAAACCTCACCGTAAAAAGTTTTCTAGGCCGAGGGTTTTTGTGCCGAATTTTGCAATCACACACGTCCGTTCTGCCATGGACATACACAATGTTTTGCCGCGTGGAGAATAGCTGCAGCTTGGCCCGTGGCCCCGTGTGCAACTGTGGACTTTTCCAGCCGGCGCGGTGCCCGCATTTTGCAAAGACAGAACGCAGATTTGAGTTACAGATTTCGCTGTTTGTAAATCAGGGCCCGTCAGACCAGCTTATTCCCCTTCATTTAAATCGTGACCATGCTAGGGTTATACAAAGGCGATGACAAGCTAATGTGCAGGAATCTTTGGGGATGTCAGAATTCGTTTTGCAGAAGATAGTGGGAGAATACAAGCTAGTTAGTAGCAACACGGCCCAATCAGAAGGTTGTTCCGCCTTTCTGTTTGAAAATGTGTTGTTTTTGCGTGGTTGGTACGTCAATAACGTCACAGGATCTACCAGGGGCGTATTTAGTAGTTATTCTTATCGATAATGTGCCGCTGGGTATAGGGCCGGGCCGTAGCGAGGTCCGAGCGTTGGGGGGTGCGCAACGGCCCAAAAATGGCTGCGCACCCCCCAAGAACAAATGCGCCCGTAAACTCGTCCCGGTCAATTATATGGCAGAAAAAAACGCTCTCAACCCGGGAGGGGGGTGCGCGCGCCCGTGCGCCCTCGCTACGGTCTTGCGGTATAGGTATAAGCAGCGGACCTCCACTTTAATTCCGTATCCTCCCATGACATCATGGAGGATAGCTATGCCATCATTTGTTACCTCCGCGTATGACGTCATCGCTTACTTCGATTACAAAGAGACGGACAGGCAGACACTTTTTCTTTTCGCCTGAATTAGAGGACCTTCGCTGCGGCCGGTTGAATATTCAGAGATCTCTATTGAATTTTCTTCCTTTATCTGAATTTTATAATAATGGTCACTTTTGCATTACTGATTTACAAAATAATTTCGATAATGAACGCATTGTCCATTAAAAACTGCCATAGTCCACGAACGCTTTCCTAATGGTCAATGCGTTTGCAGTGTATTCATATGATTGTCCAACCTTAATATTACTTAATTTGATATAGTACACCTTATCTTGGACGAAGCGAAGGAACGTAGCAACGACAACGGTACCATTCTTCTTAACGGTTATGGGCGCCCACCAACTGCCGATGGACTGTCCACAGGGGAATGGCCGCCGCTGACCCGGATATTCCGAGCGCCAGAAGGCGGCACAGTGCTGATTCCTTGCGACAACCGTCACAACAAGAACAACACACAGGTGGGTGTATGGTCTGGGCCCTCTGGGGCATAGGCCCCAAAATAGCAGACCCCATAGTTTTGAGCGCGATTCTGGTGCCGCAGCACGTTTTCCGGTAGCTGTGTAAGTAGTATGAAAACCTTGGCGAAACGTGGAAATGTGTTCTTAAAGCAAATTGAACAACTTTTACCCGAATGGTGAGTCCCAAGCGAGGGTCAAGACATGATTTCATGATCAGAAGCGGGGCGGAGTACGTATGTACTGGGCTTTATTGCCGGGGGCAGGAAAAGTGGCTCTCACATTGACAAAATACGGTATTACCGTATAACGAACCGTAAAACTGTAATTGTGAAAATGGTTTGTCATGATCACAGTATCAATCATGCCTACGAAAGAAAAGGCCTGCGCTGAAAGTCTGAGTCTGAATCTGATTCTGAATGCTAAAAGTCTGAATACTAAAAGTCTGATCCTGATTCCTGGAACTCTGAATCTGAATAATAAAAATCTGAGTCTGGCAGGTGACGACCCGTGTCTACATAATTAAAATTGTAATGCAATTGTGTTAAAACAATAATTAATAACTCTGGCGGTAACAGCTATCAACAGTATACGAGTAATTATTGATTAGTATTAGGCCATTAGGGGCCTGCGCTAAAAGTCTGAGTCTGAATCTGATTCTGAATGCTAAAAGTCTGAATCTGAATACCAAACTCTGAACCTGAATAATAAAACTCACCAGGGACGCGTCACCGGCTCCCCTCTCAGAAAATTTTCATATTTTGTAGGAAGACAGAGTAACAATAGGGTATTACTAAAAAAATATTTTCAACTGCTGTGATCAACAGGGAGGGGCCAAAAAAATTAAAGATACGCTATGTTATAGCCAATTCATTGCTTTGTACGCTAATTTAAGTAGGTACTTGTACGATTTAATACGACCCATAATTACCGCAGTGAGCCACTTCGTACGCTTTTTTATGAGGCTTATGTTGGCTTAAAATTCTTTGTCTACCCATTTCTAGTAAATAGCAATTATTTATTTTTATAGAGACAGATCGGTCTTACTTCGGTTTTCGTGCTAGCAGTACTTGTAATTCGCGCTAAAAGCTGATAGCTCAAACTGAAACTGAAATATGAGCACCTGCAGATTTATTCTTAAAACATAAGTTTACTTATATCACCTACAAAGTACAAACCACCTTCAGAAACAAAAAGGATATGGAACACAGTCACGCCGGTATGCCTTGTACGATATAGCAAGTGCCGCATATTACCGTATATCGCGCATAATTTGCACCGAGCGCGAATCGCGAGGTGCTGCAATAAGTCTTCGTCAAGAGCATAACATTTGTCTGAAGCCACGAAGAGCGTACGTCACGCTTTTCCATTTCCACAATCCCAATACCATTTCCCAGTGGTGTTGGCGCTCGCGCTCGTGCAATAATGTAGTTCGCAACGACGCAACCACCGCTAGTCGTACGCAGCAATGCATTGGCTATAACATAGCGTATCTTTAACTTTTTAATTTTGTTTGGCCCCTCACTGTTGATCATAGCAGTTGAAACTATTTTTTTAGGAATACCCTATTGTTACTCTGTCATCCTACAAAATAAGAAATTTTTCTGAGAGGGGAGCCGGTGACGCGTCCCTGGTCAGAGTCTGGCAGGTGACGAGTGGTGACTCGTCCTAATAAAAACTGTAATGCAGTTGTGTTAAAACACTAGTTAATTTTTTTTCGCTAATTGTACGAAGGCAGCAACGGAGACATGTTTGGGCGTTTTGAGATGCCGGTTGTGCGGGAAGCGGTGATTGAGGCACATCCCGTGCGCTCAACCTTTCTGTATAGCAGCCCCGAATGCCCACGATCAGGTGTGCGGGTGCCGGCTATCAGACTGATCCCTTGCAAGCCGAACCTCCCCTTTATTATGAACAAAACTGCACATGGGATGCTAGCATGACAAAGCCTCCGCGCATAGGGCGGGCGGAACGGGAGAAAAAACCATGCAAACCAGAACTACAAAAATTCAGGATGCAGCCGCAACTGTTCTGAGACTTCGAATAACTTAACAATCTGTACCAGTGTTGGCCCGTTTTTTGACGGGACCGGAAAATTACGGGAAAGTCTCCCGTTCCGTTACCCGTTTCCGTAGAAAAACGGGAACGGGTCAGACGTCTTACGGAACGGAACCGGCCGGGAACTGAACGGCTGTTCTTACGGGAAAATTCCCGTTACCGTTTCCGTTGATAAAATAAATTTACAGATGAAAATTACGAAATCACAGTCATGCTATGAATTTACGATTGCCTAATGGCTGATGTAGTTAGGGTGGGTCTCAGATTGGAAACGAATCTAGAGATGATACAGCAATTCCCACCTCGCGAGGTGCCTTCGCGTACCGTATCTGTAGGCGCGGTCACTGCAAACAGCCACCTCGGGCGGTTAAGCAACCGTACCATAGCGAGATTCGCGCCGAATCTGAGGCCCACCCTTAGCATTTACGGTAAGTACTAACTGTACGCAAGTAATAGTAGACCATGTACACTGAAGCTGGCTGAAATAGTAGGGGCTGAAAAAACCCGAGCTTTTTACATGTTAGCAACCCGGTATATTCTGCTTTATATAATTAAAATAATTGTGATACTAGTAGAAACCGATTCAGTGAAAACTAAAATTGTTCAAACTAGTAGTAGAATGCATGTAAGATTCACCTCGCACACCGTCCTCTTCCTGTTGATCCTTTTGTGTTTGTTTGAAACATTTATTGGTATTTATCAGTTTATTGATCATCAGAAGTGACAGGGCAAGTTTTTACTACGAATGTAGTGATCTTTGTAGGTAATTTTAATTTTGTTAGGAAGTGAGCAAAATATGAGAAAAGCGAAGTATTTAATCTGCTCATTAAAAGCTGTTTTCTGGCCGCAAGTTTTTAATTTTGCTGTACATTGTCTTCTGGATACTGTTCATTTCTGCACCAGAGTTTGCTCGGGGTCTACTAATCAATATTATCAGGTCCGTCGCGAGGGAAAAACGGAGGGAAAAAAACGAGAAAATGGTGCGCCGGGAGCTAGCGTAACTGGCGCTGGCTCAAAAAAATCGAACTGGCGTTGGCGCTTTGGCTGGTGCACTGAAAAAAACAGTAGAAAGCGTAGAAAAGTGCGTTTTTTGAGCCGCTTTTCTACGATTTTTTGAATTTTTGAGCCATTTTCGAGCTGGCGCGCGACCGCGCGCTCCCCCTATCATCGGACTTCGCGACGGCCCTGAATATTATTATCCGTGCAAGCCGACTGTTGATTGCCTTTTACAAGCAGGTTTTGAAATTACAGTAATAATAGTATACCTAAACTAAAACCGCGGAAAAATTTTTTTGTAATTTTTCATTTCAAATTTTTTTGAAAAATTTTAAAAACGGGCGCCGGGCCGGGAAACGGCGGCGTTTTGGTAAACGGTACGGTAAACGGGACGTGAAGGCCGGCTAACGGGACGGTAACGGGCCGGGAGCCGAAATTTTGAAACGGGCCAACACTGAATTCTGTACATATGCACGTTTCTGGAGTACAACCCACCACAAGACTGTTGCTAAGCAATGAGCGCCAGTAGAATGCAAAAGAATCACTTCCGCTCAAGTAAATTAACCATAAATAAATGCCACATTTAATTGTACATTAATAACTCTGGCGATGAAAGCTATCTACGGCATACAGTTTTATAGATTAGTATTAGGCGGTGGAAAGTACTCATAAGCATCAATGAGGGGCGCGGAACAGAGGCGTTATGAATGAATTTTTAAATTTTCGAAATTCATTTTAAAATTGGGAAAAAATGCTATCAAGCTGATATTGGTTCACTTTCGACCTTATGGCCATGTCTCTTTTATGACAAAGTTTCAAGAAGATCGAGTAATAACCAGACTTTTGGTACACAACAATGCATTTAAACTTTTCGCCCATTTTAGCACCTCATATCTCGGCAACTGGATGCTGCGCGCGCAAACGGGTTTCAGAACAATGTATACAAATCATTTAGCTTTAAAATGGCCTAAAGTATTACAAAAAAGTGATTCGGAGTGCGCGACAGCGAAAGTTTAAGTGTATGTATCCCATTCTTTACGCTATGTACCGGGCCATTTCCTTAAAGCTCCTGTAGCCCGCGTGGCTGCTATTGCAGTTGAGTGTTTCTGATTTGTTTGATCAGCTTTTCGGCATTTGGTCTGAAATTGTGGCAGATAATTTTTGCCACAATATCCGACCAAATACCTAACGTATCTCCAATAAACACGCTTGCCGAAGTTTGGATTGTT
The DNA here is from genome assembly GCF_019649055.1 of Paramacrobiotus metropolitanus. Taxonomy (NCBI): domain Eukaryota; kingdom Metazoa; phylum Tardigrada; class Eutardigrada; order Parachela; family Macrobiotidae; genus Paramacrobiotus; species Paramacrobiotus metropolitanus. The sequence continues at coordinate 478,412 of NW_026570309.1, forward strand.
CTAAGTCACCCACTCTGAGGTTTGTAGATCTGGCTTCGCTCGCTGTGATCGTTAGAACATTTGTTTGTCCTTCCAGGTAAACTTAGCTTCGATGCGAAATGTAACTGTCCGTTTACGCGCAGGTTTCACACGTAAACATTCCACCGGCGTTCACATACAACGGAGTTCAACATTCTGTCCCGACTGCCAACAAGTTGACAGACGGACCGGGAGAATATTATTGCTGCAACTGCGCGAAAAAATATGATCCACAAAATCTCTATATTTGGTGCAGTATAACAGTGCCAGAGTACGATCTCATCACCGGCGAGTTCTCCATCCGTCTAATCAACTTCTCGCACATCCACGTCGGTCTGTACGAATGCCTGCATTCCAACGGCAGCCATCTGGTGGTGACGCAGCGCTACTGGGTCAGTCCACAGCTCTTCCGCAATCAGGTTTTCACTCCTCCGATGAACAATATCAGCGTGCGCCTCGGTGAGCCAGCGGAGATGGTGTGCATGGTTCGCTTCCATGCGCTTCCCGGATTACTATCAGATCGATTTTTATGGCGAAAAGGACGACACTTACTCTTCGCGCAGTCTGTCAAGGACTTTGCCAGCCGCGTCACACAGTGGAAGAATTTTCATGGATACTTTCAAGTCGGCTCAAATGACTATTGTTCGTGCAACTCGACAATGATAATTGCTCGCGTGGGTTGGGAACATGCCGGACGCTACGAATGCTGGTTTCGCATCAACGACCATTTGGATGAGTGGGTTGTACAGGAAGCTTATTTACACGTGGCTTAACGAGGGAATTCACTCTGCGGCTTACTAATTAGTAGTAAAGTGGATCTTTTTATAAGGGTTTCCTGTACCGCAAAAGTCAAGAAATTTTGCTTTATGTTGGTTGATAAGCTTTTATTGACATGTGTATGAGGAATAATTGCTTCTATTGCTCCAGCTTCGGAGCGTGCTTTAATAACAGATCCGTACTGTACTGTTATTTACTAGTAACATTACGGCAATCTTTACGGTATTTACAGCCACACAGTAACACGCTACATTTTTCATTGTAAAGGCTTTCGTTGTCAGCGCTTAAGCAAAGGTGGGCTGTTCAGCAGTAAATGAAAATCAAATTTATTCCACCATTCTAAAAACAATAAAACCGCCAAAGGCTTTGTGAATGGAAATTCGGGACTTGTGCGAGACATAATCTACGAGCCAGGAGTACACCGGAAAACTCACTGTCCGACACAATATTCGTAGAATTTGACAAATATGCCGGATCCTAATTTCGCAATGACCAATAACTCCCATTACCCCAAAATGCAAACGAAAATCGGAAAACTGTATTAGAACTCAGTTTCCTGTAACGTTCGCCTGGGCTATTAAAATACATAAAGGGCAAGGAATAAGCTGCGAGAAAACAGGTGTCCATATCACAAAATTTCGCATCCAGCCTTATCTTCATCGGCCTTCCCCAACGGAAGAACAAGAGGCTGATTGGCGATAGAGCCGGTATAAATCCCGTTCAATTGGGCGTTTGCTGCAAACCATTAAGAAAAAAGTTACCATTTAAAAGAAAAGAGAAGTGAAGCGTTTCCACCACCTTTCTAATTAAAAAATGCCCGATATTCCTAAATACAAGAATCTCACTTACCTTTCTGATAATAAGCAAAATCCAGCCCTTTTATGGATATCGCATTCAATCAATGCAACAGTTTTGAAACAGATCCACGGGACTCGAACAAATTCTGCTTAAGGCTTCGCTTCGGTATTTTAGTGCTAGCCACGGCGGTGCACTTTCCTAGTAGTTCTTACCATGCATGGCCAGGGGGCAGGGGATAAAAGACAGCAGTGGCATCTGCTAATGGCAGTTGCCACTGGTACTGGCACCTGCCATTACTGGGTCTGGCAAGCGATAAAAGGTGGCAATTGCTATTGTAGAAATTCGAAATACCTTAATCTTAGTGAATCTGACACAATTTGTACACATGCACATACACCATAGCAGAAACTGAACCGAAAACGGTCCGAAACGGTTATAAAGCCTTTGCCGCACAGGGTCATGCCAGTTATCGGAATTGTTACCGGCAGCTGTAAAGGCTGCCATAATAGTATTACATAAGTGTAGTTATGACGTACTAGAATTAAACCGTGCGCGACACTTTAAGAACAGTAGGTACTGTATCTATAGATCTTGGTGATCCTGGCTGAGTTTTTTTGTTTTACGCGTGTAACAGCAAAACGCATGAAAGCTTTTGATGACTTTGTAGAACCTTAAAACAGCATATATTCTTCAGAAACGGTATCTAATGGCGCCACGAAAGTAACGAATATAGAGACTCAATATTACTGATTTATTGTAATATATCGTAATTGAAATGAAAAAAGATACTGTAATACCTTATTATTTAGTTTTAATTTAAATAATGCAGCGCAAAGTACGCATTAGAAATAACCGAAGGAAAAAAAATAAGAAAACGTAGGAAAACTAAGAAACGTCACTCAAACGTGAGAAAATTTACAGTTCTGGAAAGCCTAAAAAATTAAGTAGCGCAAGAAGCCATGACTAGGCCAAAAAATTGCCCAAAAACAATTTAGCCGACGGGGTTATGCGAAAAACCTAAGAAATCTCAAATTCCAAGAACTCTAAGGCTCGTGATCAAAGCGTTTGCGATGGCAGTTATTTTTGAACATGCAAACTGCAGAGTTGTACAGATAGAATAAACTAGCAGAGTACTGCTTAAAAATATCAAAACGATGTTACGTTTTGCTAGTTACGTTACGAGTTGGGTAGCGAGTTACGCTTCAGAGAAACGTTGCGAAGCGATAACTCGAATGTACATGTAGCTCGCGTTTAGCTACATAGTTTATAATGACAGCACACGGCTGGCAGAAACTTGTCACACGAACGCGCTGGCCCAAATGTGGAACTCCCGAAAATAACATTGGCCAAATTGTACCTTGGCAGAATCGCGTATTGCCAAACGCAGCCGAACTGATCGGACGCGGTTAGAATCAATCATTTAAAAAAAACTCAAGCTTTGTGGCACCTGCCACGTTTTATCGCTAGCCAGTGGGCTGCCAGTTATGCCACTGCCACCTTTTATCCCCTGCCGGTGTTGGTGTTAGGGCGCAACAATGTTCAGGAATTTTTCCCCTAGCGATTCGGAACAGTTATTTGATATCCCACAGCATAATTAGCAACGAAGGACTTTAAAGCAGCAGTAAATACATAATTTTAACTTGTGTCTCAAGTTAATTACGAACGACAGGTGCGCGAAAGTGGCTAATTTCGGACTTCTGAGCTCTCACAGGTATTGCTAATTACCTATTTGGTGGATCAATAGTTAAACTGGAACTGAATCAACAAGATCTGACAGCGCTTTATCTAAAAACGACTGATACGTGTTCTGGAAGTTGAACAATAGCACTTCGCAGTCCGTCAAAACATGTACCGTGTGCCAACACCCTTGCGCATGAAGGGTTAATTTGAATAAATGGGTGGGTACAATTTCGACGGTAGTAGCCTTTTCTCTGTAACTTGCCGACGTTGTCTAATTATAATTCCAAAGCACTTAATACTCCAGTCCCAAAAGTTAATACGTCTTTTAAGAGCTGCGTAAATCTCCAGTGGCCTTTTCGGAAAAAAAGACTGTAAATGTTCCTCGCCGTAGACTCGCGACAAATACATAGACCCAAGCAGCCCCACGCACACAAACAATCTGCAGTATTGCTACTGTGACCTTTATAAAGGTACGAGTAATCTGAACAGGGAAACAGCGTCAGTAAATGACGCTCACGTTCTCTACTATCAATCAGTTGTAGAGCCCTGCACGAGCCGAGCCGCTCGGCTCGGCTCACGAGCGCTCGGCGCTCGCGAGCACTTCGAGCGAGCAGGCGTCGTATGGCGAATTTGCGAACGAGCTGAGCCATAGAAAAAAAACTCCGAACGAGCCGAGCGAGCGGGATGGTCGGGTGCGAGCGATCGCGAGCCTACAGGCTGACATTCTGCGAACTGGTGAAATTTCTAGTACAAAATTACATTGACCGACCTGAAAAATGTCTTAAACCACCGTCACCTTCGCGCTTCGCGCGAAGTGGTTTCCTAACTTTCCTAGACCGGTTGGGACTCAGGACTAACTTTTGATATTTTGTACTCGTACAAAACAAAAACATTATTTGACGGGTTTATGAATCAGTTGAATGCTTCCTAAGAAAGGTGCATTTTAAGTTTTAGCATTCTATTATATGTATTTATTTCAGGCTAAATTAAGAAAACTACATCCAGTTGAAAATTAGAGAAATGTATTAGCGAAAAAATGAAAAACTGTAATGCAACGGACTACCAGTATGGAGATATAAGTGATTGTCTCTGAACATCCAATTACACTTACTGAGTTTTTGTGTTGGTGAAACGTTTGGTATAATTAATTCGTGCAAAAAAATTTATACGTAAATTTTTGCCGATCTCACGAGCGAGCCGATTTGCCAAAATAAATTTTCGAGCGAGTTGAGCGAGCGGAAGCAAAGAAAAATTGGAAAACGAGCGAGTTGAGCGAGCGGCGGTTTGGGCGCGAGCGAGCTGAGCGAGCAGGAAGTTTAAAAAAGCAGAAACGAGCGAGTTGAGCAGCACTTTTGCTGCTCGTGCAGGGCTCTAATCAGTTGCATCACATCCTCTGATTCAATCCTGCCCTAAGATCTCGTTGTAGCTGACTGGTGAGTCCACCGATCATATCTTTCTAGCTGGTGGCGTTGCGCGTGTCAGCAAGGATGAGTAAAAGTGAAACAGGAGCCAATGGGTTGCTCCACAGGCATTGGCTTTGCGCGCGCAAAGCCAATGCATGCAATGCAATGCAATGCAATGCAATGCAATGCAATGCAAGCCGCGCGAGGGTCTTACCACGTTTGCGAAGCCGGATGTGAAATTACGTCAATGTTACGGCGTGTTCGGAAACAAAAACGTTTTCGTTCCTAGTGCAACTTGTAGGCTACGTTTTAACGATCTAATCGGCACACCTATCAGAAATTCCCACATCATACAATTACAGCTACATTGGCAATAATACTGCGTTATTTTCCGTTCTCCAAAACGTTTAGGTGAATGACCGAATTTTCTATAACTGTTCTGTTATAAGTTTGGTAATATGGTAACCTGGTAACCTGGTAACATGGTAACCATGCGCATTTTTCTGCATTACCGGCACCAGTGTTATTTAACAATGCAGTTTAAAAATGTGACAATTTTGCTTATAGTCGGCATAACTGTATTGTAACATGTTACGGCACTGCCGGCTAGTTCAGATTTGTCACTAAGCGCAGATTCAGATTGTCACACTTCTCGGTTCCAACAAAGCTCTACACCGCTTCATGGGGACCAATATGGGGTACCCCATATTGGTTATAGTTCTTTTTTGTGTAACCGGTTACACAAAAAGAACTATCCTCGGTCTGGGACTTAAGTTCACGGTAGCGCCCAAATTATACCGGCATTTTAAGGTTATCGTTGTAAGTTACACTGATCTTACAAGTTATAATTTCAAAACTTTGAATGCAGATGGAAGTAATTTCACTAACATGAATGTGATATTCCTGCGAATGCATTCATGTAATTATGCAATTTTCTGAAACATGATCACTATTGGAAGTTGCAGTTTTTAAGCAAGTTGTGTCTGTTAACCTGGAAGTCCGCTTTGTTCATGCACATCAACGTTCCCGTTTGACGTTATTGGACACACATGTCGCCAGTCATTTGATAGACTGATACTTGTACATCTGATACAGAACGATAAGTACAGTATAATGCGTCATTTCCAACACTTCTCAAATAATTATCGCCGTGTTGCAGTAATGTTTTTATCAAATATTCTTTTTATGTCCCTCGTTCTGCTTGCATTAGGCTCAGCCGAATGCAAGTTACCACCAGAACTATCTTAAACCGGCAACTACTGCGCTGAAGCATGCCAGATTTGTGGGCGGTGTCTTTGCGGTCACTCTGCATCCAAGACATCGCTTTCTACAGCGTGTCGGAAAATTGTTCGTTAAATTTTGCGTCAAAACAGTACTACAGATATTAGCATAAATCGATGCATTACTGGGCTAGCATTCTTTGCATAGAGGCTGCAGTTTAGCATGATGATTCCGCTACTTTTCCATAAAAGCAGTAATATTAATACCACAAATATTACGATTATTATTTCCAAAAAATACTGCTTTTAAATTGCAAATTGATCAATTTGCACTTGCTCCACCAATTCCGGATGGAACAGCTGACTGATGTATATGAGTAACAGGAAGTAATTATTGCGTTTTTTACAATTTAAGGTACTTAAGCACTGCAGTATGCAGTTTTGTACGATATTCAAACACTGCATGCATTTGTAACTGCAGTACAACGTTATATTAAATTATCCGCGAATTCTGATCCGGCAATCCGATGTGTGAGGCGACTTGACGTGCGGTTTGTGGAGTTAAAAGTCATCGGCATGGCCGGAGGTGCACAATTGCAGCTGAGTGTCTTACCTGTCGGTACAGACTGCTCACTGCCGGCACCCTCCGCCTGTGCCCGATTTCTTCGCCCCCAAACAAACTTTCTTGTAAAAGTTCGGTCCGGTTAAGGTGGTAGGTCGGATATAGCGCTCCACGCAGTCACTCTTCCACCTTCCGGCGCGCTGGATCTGTTCCTTCGGTAAGGACTGCGCCGCAGCCTCGGTCGCCGCTCCGATGCGGAAGCTGTGTGTGTTGATCCGGGCGCGGTCTGGGTGATCATGCAACAGCGCCTTGAGGATTCGGTCAACCGTCGCGCGCGTTAGGAACCTTCCGCTCTGATAGCAGAAGAAAGGGTTGGTGGTGCCGCCCTGCTTGATCCTTACGCGGTGGTAGTTGGTGATGGCTCGTACCGGGCAGATAGACCGGTTGGTGGCGTTCAGCGTTATCGTGGCGCCCGCTGCGCTCTGATCGGTTTTGGTACGCTTCAGGTAGATTGAAACCGTACTTCCGGCAATTACCACGTCCTGGAGAAGGAGTGTGGAAGCGTCGTCGAACTTGCGGCTGGACTTAGACGCTAACTCGCTGATGCGCAGTAAGCCAAAGAACGCGACACAGAAGGCGCATCACACCATGACTGCTTCCTCGACGTTGCCGTGCGTTGTGATGCGCGATTTTAGCGTGCGCATGACGTCCAGCGTGATGGGCAGCCGCTTGTCCGGTTTCGGTCCGCGCGGCCTCTTGAAACCACTCACCGCCCAGGTCGTCGGCAGTAGGGTTAAGCAGGCCGGCTTCTCGGTGACTGTTGTGTACCGCTGCGAGGTAGACTTTCATGGTCCGGTAGGCTGCGTTGTCTTCGTATAAGGAAGCGACGTACGCAGCAACGGTAGAGGGAGTGGCTGGCAGTGACGCGTGACTGTTTGCGGTGCAGAACCGTACAAAGTGGGTCATCGATGCACCGTACGTTGCTCTGGAGGAGTCGGAAATGTGGGCGCTGAGGAGCCGTCGCAGTGTGGCGCTGCGCGGAACGTATTCTGCAGACTGGGGAAGATATCCGGGTGAAGTGTGTGCGCACTGAGTGCTGCCGGGACGAGTGCTCTGAACCTTGACATCTGAAACCGAGATAGCGCGTCAGCAATGCCATTGTCAACGCCCGGTATGTGTTTGAGCGTTAACGTAAAGTTATTAGTGGCCGCCGCCCACGTCATCCTTCGCATCAGATCGAGTACACCCGGGCTGCTGTTGCGCAGGTGTGCCCATGCCTCCACAGCGCCGGCGTTATCGGTGTGGAAGATCACTTTTTTCAGCCGGAGCTTTTGCCCCCAAACAAATATAGCGAGCTTGATGGGCACCATCTCCAGGTACTCTATTGAGAGTCCGGCTTGCAACACCCACTCCGGCCACCTGGACTGGAACCACTCATTGTTCAAGAATGCCCCCAATCCCAGCGTGGCAGACGCATCGGTGTAGAGGTGAAGCACATCGGAGGTGGTCCAGTCTGGCTGCAAGAAGGAGGCTGTCCCGTTCCACTGTGGCAGGAAGTCCCTCCACCAGTTAAGGTCGAGGCGGAAGTCCGTGCTGATGGCGATTTTGGGTTGGCCACGGAAGTCCGCAAGAGGAAACCGTATCATTCTGCGGGTAAACAGACGACTGGAAGGGACGCATTTGGAGGCAAATGTCAGCGTGCCAATTAAGCTCTGCAGCTCGGTAACTGTGCTGGTGGTTTTCTCCCGCCACACCTCGAGGGTGTTTAGGATTTCTGCTAATTTGCCGTCCGGCAGGCTCGGAGTCTGCGCGCACGAATCAAGCTCGATGCCGAGAAATGTCAGCCGAGTCGCGGGCCCTTCGGTCTTGTCGACTGCTAGGGGAACCCCGAGCTCGCTGCACACTTCCCGCATCGAAGTCATCAGAGACTGACACTGCGTACTCTTGGCGTTGCCAATAAATAAGTAATCGTCCACGTAGTGAAGAAGAGAGCGGATGCCGGCACGCCTTCGTACGCACCAGTGTACCGCAGTGGAGAAAAATTCAAATATGTACGGGGCTAAGCGGCAGCCAAACGGTAATACTACATCAAAGTAGTACCTACCGTTGAATTGGTAGCCGAGGAGGTTCCAATCCGCCTTCCTGACGGGATTTAGCCGGAATGCGGACTTGATGTCCATTTTCCCCATCAGCGCACCCCTACCAGCGATTGTCAGCAACTTGACTGCGTCGTCGACGGAGCAGTACTGGAGAGGCATTTCGCGGCCGTCTATGTGATCGTTCACACTTATTCCGGACGGCTGTGACAGGTCCAGAATCGTGCGGGTGCCTCCGTCCTTCTTCGGTCGGCACCCAAGCGCGTTTACCACGAAGCATGGCAGCGGAGCAGTGAAGAACGGTCCCACGGAGTGTCCCGCAGCGATCTCTTTGCTTATGTTCTGCTCCAAAGCGTCGTGGTGGATCCGTGCAGACAGGGAATTTCTGGTGTGACGTGTGAACTGGGGCCCCCTGTACCGGATGTCAGCACCAGTGCGCAGTGTCGTAGAGATGAAATGGCGCAAGCTGTCGTCTGGATGTTCGGCGAGCAGGCTTTCGAACGCTTCAGCACGCAGGGGCGTCTGAGCAATTGCAGGCACTGGCGTACACTCAACGAGAGTCAGACTTGCACTGCGGCGCCCGATGGTCTTTGTCGCGACACTTTGCGCAGACGTGCTGGCGTCCCTGGGCGCATGGCTCACTACATCGAAACTGGTTGTAGTTGCGGCAGACTTCGCCCCCCGCAGCTGGGGCAGGTCGAAAGGGCTGGCTGCGCCCCGCATGTCCTTTGTGTGGGTACGGGCACTGAGCGATGAATTGCCCGAGTTCCCCACAGTTGCGACATCCGTCCGTCGGGGCAGCGCCCTTCTTCGAACGCGGGTCCGCTGCAGTATCACTGGTGCCCTCCTCCGGGGCGGCATTCTGTATGTAATCCGCATACGTGTCGTCGTGCTGGCGGGCCCACATGTCGTGTTCGTGCGCATGACTGGTCATGAGGGAACGGAACTGCCGGTCGTATTCGAGCCAATGGGCGGTCGGGACCTCCCGCTCGACATACGCCGCAATTAGGTCTTGATATTTTGCCAGCGCGGTTGCCAGGTGTGGTGTTACCGAGACGCGGTAGGCCAAAAAGACGGAGAACGCACGGATCCAAGATGGGAAAGAGTCGACGACAGATCTGGTCTCGTTGGGCTTAAGTACCACGTTACCCTTCGAAATCACCATTTTGGAACCTCCATGCTTAGGCCTTTCCACTCGGTTTTTAGGCAGGAGGCAGTCAAAATCGACGTGGCGCGACGGATCGAGCAGTCGCCTACGAATCCGGCTTGGAACTGCAGGCAGATGCTTTGCTGGAGCGCTGTGCCGTTCTCCTGCGGACGTCGACGCGGTTTGGCCATGCCCTAGTTGTCGATGATGGGGGTGTAGGCCAAGGCGTTCAAAAACGTCGCGGCGGACCGGTGAGCGGCTGCGGGATGACGATGAGCGGCTACGGCTGCTGCTGCTGTGCTTACCTCTTCGACGGCGCCGTCTCCGTGATGAGCTTTCCTCCCGGTAACGCACATTTCGATTTCCGTCTGCCAGCGACTCGATCTCGAGGCCAGCGTCGCCGGTGGGAGGCGAAATGGCTCGAGGTTCTCCCGGTCCTTTGGCTGCTATCGGCGTTACTATGTCGATCAGCTGCTGTATCTTTTCGTTCTGGCGATCCATTAGCGTCTTCCAGTCGGGCTGCGCTTGGTCCACGACGACACTTTGGATCGAACAGTAGGAGCAGGCAATGGTGACCGGCGGCGCTTTCGACCGGGTCTCGACTTTGGCTGTTGCTGCGGGTTGCTGCTGGCGACATCCCGGGCAGATCGTGTTCTCCGCGGGCTTGCAGCGCGGGTGCTTAGTGCGGTTCTCTTTTTCCCAGCCATAATTTTTTTTAACAGAAGAAAACCACACCAATTTCGTAGCTTAACAGTCGAGAATTTTCGGAGAGCTCGGAAAAATTATCGAAAAATCTGCAGTTAGCAACAGGTGATAACCGTTATGGCAAGCGATAGCGATACGCGATGCGCACAGGCAAGATGCACACGGCCCGAAACGGTGCCGGAAGGTACAGGGATGCGAGTACAGGGAAATGACAGAAATACGCGGTAATTAATTTCCGCTGATTCTTAACTGACATATAAACCTATGTGAGAAATTTAAATACAGTCCTTGCTCGTACGATCCATGTTCATATTTTAATTTTTATAAATGCTACGCGTAATACTCTCCACTAGTAGACCCCGCGCAAACTGCGCGGAGTAAATCGGCGATGAATTGCTATTTAGGAAAACTACAAACCCAGGACTACAAATTTATTAGTTTTTGGAAAGCAGCAGTGAGCCTGCATTACACTTCACTAATTAATTGTTTTAAAATCTTTTACTGAAAACAATTTCCCGTCCCGCTGGCTGCAGAATTTACCTTCTTAGACCCGAGAATTTGAAATTTTCCAAGAATATCTGACCTTTGAATTTGCAATTTTAAAACAACTTTTTAAACTTTCCCCCAATAAGTCAGCAGCAAATTCCGGTCAGTTTTTAAGAACTGCATATAAGAAGAAGCTCTTTAATTAGTGGAACGTTTGACTCCTTATCACCCCTGTGATCCAGATACTTATTAAATTTCAGTCTGTCCATCGTGACGGACACAATATCCAGTGAGACAACGGTACCTTTTTACTGTTTAGAATAAAAATACCTTCCAGTGTTCAGTTTTCTCATACTGCTTACACACTAAGGCAAATTGTTTAGGTCGCATGACGTATGACTACTACTGAGTACAAAATTTCATTGTACGGTACAGGTTCTGCCGTTAAGTAACGTCGAAAACGTTTTGTGCCGGGGTGCTATAACTTTCGCTTTTTTCGGATTTTTTGATTCATTTGTTTGTTTTAAGTTGTAATATAGCGTTTTAGTTTTTCATAAAACCTTTTGTTTCGACGTTCCTCAGATTCTTTTTGAAGAATATTTTAGCCTCCCCCCTCTCCCCACCCCCGCTGCGGACATCCGAAAAGTCGAAAAAGACGTTCCCCCCTCTCTCCCGGAAAAAAATCTGGGCGCCCGTCCCCATGGGCGGTGTTTAGACTCCATTCCCATGCCCTCTGGGGCTGATACACGCTGTTTTGCTTAAACAATATTTTCGGTCGAACACCAAAATTCTCAAAAATTGACTCTCAGAGTCTCTAAAAAATGTGTTTGCACGCCAAGAATCACTGATCGTTAGTAATCGGTAATTAGTGCAGCAAGGCCAGCACTTAATGTTTTTGCAAACCCAACCACCCCGGGAAGCAGTTGAGATATTAAATCTAACCAACCCGCTGCGGAAAGCAGCTGTTTTATCTTTGGAATTTGAGTCGTTCGGACTCCAACTCGTTCCAACTTCGCAGGAGATTTCATGCTGTGTCTTTAAAAGTATCACTCTTCAAGCCTTACATTTTTTTAAAAACTAACTCTTGATAAAAAACTTATGAACTTAAGGCAATCGGATAACTTACGAACACCAGAGTTCCATCAAATGTAGATGGAAGCGTTTCCTATGCTGTTCGTGACAGTGGTGGCGTGGGTGGGTTTGCAGTGGTGGGTTCTCCACTTTTCCCGTAGACTTTGTATGTTAGGTTCTTTAAGATTTTCTCTGAAATTTTACGTGCTTTCAAAAAACTGACGGGTTTCTGCAAATCTGGAAACTCGCGGCTATTGAATGACATATAGACAGCAAAGTTTGGTTCAGTGGCTCGCTCAAAAAAGGGAGACAGAAATGGAATTCGCTAAGGCTTATTTTATTAATATATAGGATTTAAAAGTATCACTCTTCAAGCCTTACATTTTTTTAAAAACTAACTCTTGATAAAAAACTTATGAACTTAAGGCAATCGGATAACTTACGAACACCAGAGTTCCATCAAATGTAGATGGAAGCGTTTCCTATGCTGTTCGTGACAGTGGTGGCGTGGGTGGGTTTGCAGTGGTGGGTTCTCCACTTTTCCCGTAGACTTTGTATGTTAGGTTCTTTAAGATTTTCTCTGAAATTTTACGTGCTTTCAAAAAACTGACGGGTTTCTGCAAATCTGGAAACTCGCGGCTATTGAATGACATATAGACAGCAAAGTTTGGTTCAGTGGCTCGCTCAAAAAAGGGAGACAGAAATGGAATTCGCTAAGGCTTATTTTATTAATATATAGGATATCCCAAATGCAAATTAAGTATAACAAATTTAGCTCAAATTAGGATGGTGGTAACGGAAAGTTGCAGATACAAAACCACCTGATTACAACGAAAAATTTTCAAAACGGCATGACCGTACGGTCATTTGAAATGATACGCGTATCATTTGAAAACAAAATGGAGAAACAAATCAAACAAGAACATTATTTTAGAATTTGCCGAGTTTTCCGTTCCGTTTCTCTAAGATATATGAGCAAAAAAGCGCACCATGGAAATAAGTGAAAAAGTCACCGAAGCAAAGATCAAAGGATATTGCAGCTTCTAGCTGCGGCAGGGGCCGTCGATTTCAGCAGCATATGCTTGCTCATTTTATTCATGTCTGCGCGTTCGGTACTCCGCGCAATAAGACATAACCGCAAGAAATCTTTCGCCGAATGCAAAAAGGCTTCTTCATTGCCGTGCACCTTTTTGCGCTGAAAATCTCCATCAATATACGGAGCATGACCGTCCAACAGCGCCCTCCTAATATCTGCGCTCGACTTAGCAAGAATGACATGCCGGCTTCGGTACTGAAAAAATGGATCTTTTCCTTGGAGCATGAAGATTAGTACGCAAGCAAGACTCCATACGTCACTTCTTCGACCAGGGTTACCGAATTTTTTGTTTGCTACCTCCGGTGCCTGGTACGCCCACGGGGGACCGCCCGTGGTGGTTACTTCTCCCGACTGCGTCAGGGATCCGTCCAGTTTGACCACAGCACTATAGTCAGCAATTTTCAAAGTTTTCCTGTTCGTTTCCGCAAATAACAGGTTTTCAGGTCGGAGGTCTCGGTGTACAATTTTATGCTGATGTAGAAAATGCAGACCAGATACAGCATTTTCCAAGTAGGCAGTGCAGTCCGCTGAAGAGTAACCGGTGCTGTAGAGCCCGTAATGTTGGCGCATATCATCAAGAAGAGCGCTGCCTAACGGACAGTAGTCACAGTACTCATACTATATGCATATGAAAACAAACGATCAAGTTACTGTACGCTAACTAGTCCTTGTACGTACTTTTGTCGTCTCTTGACAGGACTCTAACGTTGCGGCTGAAAATGGTGTTTAGCCGCACCGTTATGAACTGATAGTTATCCTTTTAAAATAAAGCTACATGCAGCTGATTCCGACTACTGGTTTGAGAAAACCAGTTTATTACTTCTACCTCTTGTTATTTATATGCAGTTGCGTAGGGCCCGCAAGTCCACTTACCATAACAGCGCTCCATTGCAATATGCAGCTGGTACTGCTGTCGCCTTCCATCCAGTTGCGTGTCGATGTAGAAATATTTAACCAAATTTTCTTGTTGAAACTTGCTGATTTCTTTAAACTCTTTAACAGCATCCTTAATAGATTTGCCAGCAGCATCATCGAGTAGAGCATTTTGCCCATTTTTTGCACAGGTCACAATGTCAGGATTGATACGAAACACCTTAACGGCATACTTCCGCCTGGTGTCTTTTGCTTGCCCTTTGTAAACACCTTCACACATGCTCCCGTCGCCAATTTTTTCGTAGGTTTTAATGGTTAATCTAGGGCGCAGCTGATTGATTCCGAGGAATTCCACAAGTTTCTCGCAAGTATCATCGTAAGGTTCCATTTGTAAAGGTCCAGAGGTAACGACATGGGGAATACTGACAGGAATTCTGTTTCCGTCTGGAAGGTCGATTATACTATATGTATTATGTACTCAGTATTAAATAACTGCATCATTTTATCGGCCAAATATAGAGTACACGGTAATTGTATTATAATTATTTTATGAAATGCAGCTGCAAACTTCGTGAAAATTAAAAAGCAAATAAATATCTTATGTACAGTTATCTCTGCAAAACTGCATGCTCTCTAATGCTGGCTGCCAAAGAAACCTAATGACTGCCGTGGTTATCAGTTCATGCGGTAACCGGCGTAAAACGGCGATCTTACCTTTAAACAGTACACAGGTGCTGATTTTGACCAATAAATATGTTTTGTCTAAGCATACCCAAACCGGGGCAGCACAATTTCTTCGTTACTGTAGCAGTATGTACTTCCCGTACATGACGCTAGTAATCACGGGACGTCTAAATCACATTCAACCGAACGTAAACAATAATTTAGCGGAATTGTATCGGATGTAATATGGCGAAATACTGCTAGAAGAATTTTACCGGATGTGCATAAATAAAGCGACACGAACATAGAGAGAAACACTACTCAGTATTTCACGTAGAAAAATTAGTTACGACTCATTTTGGCTTTAGCAAATTTTTCTTGTTGCTCATCAGACATTTTTGCCCATGGTGGCTATGACATTGTACGAGCATTCGTAAAGTGCAACTACAGTAGTCAGACAGACATATAGGGTAGCAGAATATGATTAATTCCTTCTAAGGAACGTGGGAGCCAAGCCTTCCTTCAAGTAACATCATAAAAGGCCCTTCCCTACCCAAAAACCTGATTCATGAACGTTAACATTTGACTGGTTTGGCAGAAATGGCGTAGTTGCCTGAAGTTGCTGGAGATACAGTGTATGCTGTACAACTGCTGTTCACAATCCCAATGTTTAAGTCATATTCAATGTTATAAAAAATTATGTTTTAAATGTAGCATAATACGTTGTACCACAGGTGAATAATAACACCACTGTCTCCGAAAGAAAAATTAACATCTATCAGTCTGTTATTGCAGGAACTAACACTTAACGGAATAACACTAAATTTTGAGTTGCAGAAGTTGCAAATGCGAATCTTAAGTTTATTTTATTCTGCCAGTCGATCATTCAAATGCGCTATCTCAAGAGTTAACAATAAAGTTAGTATCGCGTAGTATAACACAAGCGAAATAATTATGTTCTATAATAATTAATGATTATTATTAGTTCCATTAATTAATTAATATAATTATTTAATTAAATAATTAATATTTATTATCAATTAATTAAATAATTATGTGCGCGATCAAGCTGCGTGACGAGTACGGGTAACTGAAAGCCAATTAAAGCCAAACCTGCTGCACATGCGCTTTATCGTATACCACCATGTCGGGTTATGATGAGCAATCCATAAAGTCTTCACCAAAAATGCGTTTTTATTACTGCCCTCGAAAGGAAAGCAAAAATAACAAAAACGATAACGTGAACAACAAATCATGTTACGACGTAAGAAAAAAAAACCATAACTGCGTTACTGCTCTGTTTATAAGCGTTTGCTGTTGTTGTAATCGCTTTTTGGTCATTGGAACTGAGAAAACAAGTCTTATTCTTATGATATTAAAAGATGGGAGGCTTCAAGGACCACTATAACGAAAAGCGCTCCCAGCGCCACAACGGAAACGGGATCGTCCTGAACTGCGTCAAAGAACTGTCTGTTGATCCTCTGGATGCCAACATCGAACGCTCGCTCCATACTCCGCAGTGTTCCGGGTATTTTCCAGTTGCTCTAGGATTCAAAATCGAATATATTGTCAGAGTCTTATAAAATTCAGCTCGTAGCAGCTGTTGTTCCCAGCTTACCTTTATTAAGGGTTGCTCTAGCAGCATTTGAACGGTCTCTCTATTGGCGGCCTTGAATGCGAAACAGTGGTCCAGAAATTCTGCGGCAGCATAGTGAAAGCCTTTGCCATCCCCACATTGTTTACGATTGAACGTTTTGTCATAGTGTGGCCGTTGCTCACTAAACAGTTCCCGTGATATGTCCATTTCGGACCTTAGTGGCTCTTTAGTACCGCCCCGGCGGCTGTAGTAGCGGGGCGGATGACCCAACAGCATCTCCAGCAGAACACAGCCTGCTGACCAGACATCACTTGCGCGCCCTATTTCTCCAAATCGGTCGTGGAAGGTTTCCGGTGCGCGATAATTCGCCGTTCCGGCTCCACCGGCTACTTCATTCGTGCCGGTTTTCGAGGCCATTAATTGAATAGCTAAACCGAAGTCGGCAATCTTAGGAGTACCACTGGCAGTGAACAGTATATTCTGGCCTCTTAAATCCCGATGAACGATGTTGTTATCATGCAGGTAGCCCAGACCGTTGAGGATGCCAGCAAAATCTTCAATAATTGCTGCTTGTGTGTAGCGCTGATTGCGAGATTCTAGCCGAAGGTTTCTGGTTTCCAGTGTTTCCCCTGTTTTAGGTGACACGGGGTTAGGTGTTCGAAATTATTCGAAGACAAGGAGGAAATAAACGTGGAAAGGCTGGAACGATAGTTTTAATGCAGCACTATGAGAAAACACCGTACCTGGGCAGTACTCCATCAAAAAGCGAATTTCTGGTTCACCGTCGTAAGTAATCAAATCCAGATAGTAGTACATTAGCACGTTTTTGTGCGGATTTTGATTCAGTTGTATTATCGACCGGAATTCCCTGAATTTTCTTCCAACATTCAGCTCCCGCCTAGCGTAGTCCGCATTCGGAACTTTTATACATTTTACCGCGAATTCATCCATATCAATTCCCTGTGCTGTGCCTTTAAAAACTCCACGGCAGAGCGCCCCGGTGCCCACTCTTTCCTCGAGAGTGTAAGAAAAAGGTGGTCGATACTGTTCGATACCAAAGATCTCGATTAGCTGATCCGTAGATGACATGATTTACCGGTATCCAAAGCGTCAACAAGTGAAACACGAAAAACACAGAAACTGAATAGTTAATGTTTTTAATTAAGTCTATGCTTCCGAATGACGCAAGCAGGTTCAAAAAGATGCTTTGAAGGCAAAAGTATAGTGCGACATACATACAAGTGTTCGACCGTACTGCAGATAAATAGTTAGCTGCAGAAAACAAAACTACTGCAAACGGAGGTTTGCGGCAAATAGATGCGCCGATTAAGTATGTCGGCTAACTCTGCACCCGGTTTGTCTGACGCATTCGGATCGTTGGCATTGCGTGTAGCAGGATAATGACCTTGTGCTCTTCCGGTACTACCTAACATAACGTCCGTCCGTGTTTTGCGCCTAACCTTTTACACCATTCCACAGTGACAGTTCTGAATCATCAGTCTGGCGTGTATGAGACATGTCTGCGACCGTGCGCAGTGGCGCACCTAATTAATCCGGACCAACCCCATCTAGTAATGTGCTCGTTTGCAAAGAGAAAATTTACTCAGTAGATGTTGCAGATGCTTTATGATAAGCAGAACAGCAAGGGAGATGAGATGGTTGTAATAATAACGTACTTTCTGGTGTGCTGCTGTAATACACATTGTATTTATTGTGCACTCTGTAATTAGAGTGAGCATTACAGCAGCAAACCAGAAACTGCGGCACGGCTGACGGTACAGAGGCACGCTCCCTACTTATTGTTATTTCCATAAGCATGTACAAATGTACGAAAACATTACAGATTAATGCTTAACGTTATGCAGATGTTTCATAACAAATGGCAGACAATTTAGATTTTAGGGCACTGGGGTCAAGTCTAAAACGACTCACGCGTACTGGGAAATTAGAATTACTAAAGGTTGTCGAATCAATACTGTTACGGCAATCATTATTAGTCGGACCGAGAAAATCGGATGGCCACCCGTAAAATCGGCTTTAAATTCGGCGTTGGGCCGAACGGCTCATTTCCCAATCGAGCGTTTTAAACGAGCTGCAGCTTCATAATGTCCAGTTGCTTTAGTTTTCTGTTAGTCCGGTTATGCTTTTGATCGAGTGACGTTGACAGCCGTTTAGAATCTGTGACAGAAAAAAAGGATTACGCACGTAACGGAACTACAATTCTGTGACAGCAGTATGGGGAAGTACGTACTGGAATGGGAACGACAGTACGCTTATCTCTCGCTAAGATGTTTGCTAACAACAACGGAAGTGTTCGTTACCACCGTGGTTAGTAGTTACGTCATGAATTACAGTATGCACTACCATGATACACGATTTTGTTGGCCACCTTGTTCGTGTCAAACAAATGTTTACCCAACGTGTCCGCTGGGATTTCTGGAATTGTCAAGGCCTATGTGGACCGATGAATTGCATTCTGCCAGTAGTGTATCTCCCGTTGATGTGTACATACTACAACATACCTTTCCGGCATCAGTTTTGTGATGCTTTAAATTTTTGAAGTCTCAGGCAGACCTGGAAAACCTGATTTCTGCTGCTGCTCAGCATTTATTTGTTCGGAATGAATTGTCCTAATAATACAACATCAGGATTTGACAATTCTTCACGGATTCCGGCACCACAACTTAACCCGTTCATTTTAGCTACCACATGGTTCACTGTCATAGCTTGCGCATTAAGTCTTTTAGGCAACGGACTTGTGTTGTTCCTGTTTGTGCGCACTCGCGCTTTGCGCACTAGTTTCAACATCTACATCGCGAATGTCGCCGCGGCAGAGATTATTTACGGCATTTGCGGCATTCCGGTACAGTTCGCGAATCAATACTACAACTACTGGCCGTATGGGTTTGGTTGGTGCAGTTTTCTGGAGGGTGGCGCTACGGTAGCGGGTGCCAGCATCCGGCAGGCGCACATGCTGATGACCCTCAATCGGATGTGGGCCATTCTGCAGCCACATTCGTATAATCAGCAACATACATGGAAGATGGCCCTGTTTTTTATTCTTCTGACCTGGGGTTTGGTCGCCGGTTTGTACCTACCAATCTGTGTGCATGGAAGAACGCTTATTTCACCGGAAGAGAAATTGTGCATTATTAATGTCAGTTATCAGTTTCTCACGGTAATTGCTGCACGGATGGTTGCGTACGATTTTCCACTGCTGACACATCTAGTCTGCTTTCCGATTATCGCGTGCATGTTGTACAAAAGGAGTCGAAAAAAAGAAAATGCTGGCGTAGAGGAAAAATCTCAAAACACCGGTGAGTATGACGATCTCTTTTTGAGTTTTTGCCGTAAATTTTAATCAGATTAATATTTTTCTATTATAAAATAAACTATGCTTTTTTTGGTTTTTCAGCCGGTCCAGCATAGTTGTAAGACCGGAATAAATACAAACATTAGCCCATTTTTATTAACTGAGTTGTTTTACAATAGCAAATACGGGTTCCCATGGCCCTGTCACAGGAGCAAATAAAGTGTCTCCGCTCCAAGTAGCTTCCAGGAAACGTAGCCGCGGTCGGACCGGCAACGGCAGCAACCGTGTATTTGTCTACGTGTCGATTGCCGTCACGCTGTGCTGGTCCTCGACATCGGCATTCTGGATTCTAGCCGATCATACGGGATACTGGGACGAAACTTACTATGGTTTGCAGACTTGCATAACCTACGCAAATTCGGTCCTCAACCCGGTATTGTGTTTTGTCGCCATGGAAAAGTATCGGCTTGCTTTAAAAAAATGTTATCCTGCGTCCGTTTGACTGTGTCATAGTGGCGTTTAGAAAACTCGGGAATATTGTTTTCTTTTATTTTACCTGAATAAACTGTAACATAAGCATGTACTTACGTGTAGAATGACTGTTTTTTGTGGTCCGTATTTCGTATATGCTCGCTTCTGGATTTGTTGAATCACCACTGGGAAAAATGGACGTCATCACACAGTTACAATCCAAAAGACTTTTGTATCAAAAATCTGTTTCACAACATTTAGCTTTATAGGAAAATTACCGTATGTTTATATTTCTTATTGGTAAACAAAACTTGGAAATATTCATATGAGCAGGACGCTACCGTAGTACAAAGTACTATGTACTGCCTTACCTGCAGATATTGTTTCACAACATTTAGCTTTATAGGAAAATTACCGTATGTTTATATTTCTTATTGGTAAACAAAACTTGGAAATATTCATATGAGCAGGACGCTACCGTAGTACAAGGTACTATGTACTGCCTTACCTGCAGATATTTTATTTCAGTGCCCCACACGGTTTTGCAGCATCTGTGATTTTACCTGTATATAGGGTTTTACGGGCACTGCAGTATCCGTAGATCATTTCAGCTGACCCGTACCGACATGAACCACGACATGCTTCCGACACGCAAAAAGTGAATTTTCAAAAATTTTGTTTCTGGCTTATTCCAAACACTTAACCGCATACGAAAGTTTTCGTTTGCAGTCAGCGAATATCGATTTTTTGAAATTTTTAAATTGACAACGGGACATGAGTCACCTCAAGCAGGTTCAGTTACATATATATTTGACAACCGGAAGAAGTCTACAGGTACTGGTTTGCACAATTCTAGAAATGAGACTACGAAGAAAGCTTTGTGTTGTTAGCACTCTGATACAGTTCGTAGTACATACCATTTACTTTTTGTTCTGCCTCGCGATACTGACAATATTTTACCTTTTTACGAAAGATGAATTTTCTGAATTTGAAGCCGGAAATAGTGCCTTGGTAAGTAGACAGGTATTCTAATATGAGTACTTGATAAAAAGCATTTATAAGGGAAAGAGGGTAACCATTTTGCACGCGGGCCTTAGAAGTACGGAAAGGCAACAAGTAGAGTACAGTTGAGGTCTGCTACCGAACTCTATTAATTTATCTTGATAAGGCTAATAAATTAACTACTACTCGCTTTCCTTTCCAGCCGTTCTGCAGTTTAGCGATAACAGTTGATTAATCTACGGTCCAATAGCAGAATGAGTCCGACTACCCGGTAGCTTGTATGGGGATTTGGTAGATTTTTCAAAAGACATATCTTGTGGTAGTATTTCAGCGACTGGTCATTTGTGCCGCAAACTGCTGAATTGGAATGAATTTAATGCATAACCCGGCCGCATGACCGTAAAAATGTTTTTAAGGCTTTATGCAGCATTGTATTGTGGTTCAATTGGACTTCTACTTAGCACCACATCACTGGAATGCAAAGTATCGCTGACCACGACGGGGAAATATTGCACCGGCCATTGTGGGAAATACACTTATCCCTATCACTGGTGTCCTGTAGAATACTGGTGCCGAAAAATAAAGGGACGGCATAGAACCGCTCGTTGTCAAAACTGGGAATACTGTTCCCCGGATTCACAGCTGACGAGCCATGGAAAACGATGTAAAGCTGACAGTGCATGTGATTACCATGGCTACAGCTACATGTGGTGCTATACGGAAGATAACAGCTGGGACTACTGTGCCCCACCCAGCGTGGAATGGTGTGATCCAGTCTACGCTACCAGCACCTCCAAGAACGGGCAGTTTTGTAAGGACCAGTGCGAGCCACGCGGCTACCGGTATCACTGGTGTCATACTCCATATGGATGGTTCAACTGGGATTACTGCAATCCCGAAAAAACTATCCCGAAGGGAGCAGCCATTCATTTCAAGGTACAGGAGGATTTTCCCAATAAATGCCGCTGTCAAGGACAAAAGGTCATAAATGCCGGTATGAAACAGACGTTCCGCGTTATCTGCACAGAACGACAGGTTAACTTTACTGATGCGCCGCGATGCCGGGATGAGAGGTTTATATTGCCAAACAGCACTAGTGACTGGTTGGGAACAGATTGCACTTACAGCGGTTACCCACGTAGCTGCCCGGAATACATTAATCATGAATGGGATTATTATACGGAATTACTGCACGTCATTGGCCAGCGTATTTGCCAGCAGAAGCATCGGAAACAATTTTGTGTGGATGAGGCCCACACTGCAAAGCGTTGCTCGGATGTCACTTTTCAGGCTGAAAAGGAACAAGATAACTATGTATTAAGCGGCATTGTATTGCCGCAACTGTTCTTTTAGATGGTATTTTAGTTGTTTGTTTGTACCAAAATTAGCATAAATTCGGTTGGATTTATCATTATGCGACCGATGCGAGTAAATAATTATTTCGGTAGATTCCTGAAGTCTTAATTCGAGATATACACACACCATGCAACAGTGCGTTTTAGCAGTTCTCGGCACAGTTTTACTAACGCGTGACATGGATATGCTTGCAGCTCATTGCAGCAAATTTTATTTCTCTGGAGGAGTGTAAGGCCCAAATTTTAATAAAAAAACACAAATTCTAGCGGTCAGCTATAACTTATTTTTGGTGCAACTTTGCCCTCATATTATGTGGCTAAAATTACAATGGCTTTATCCCAGAAACGATGTTTGATATAACCTGATTCGTGGAAAGCACATAACGAACTGGTTGCCACCGCCGGGTCAATATCCGAAATATTCTAGGAGCGCCTATGAATTTATCATCCGATTGACAACAATGAGAAAGATTCTTCTAAGAGAATCTGTATATAATTAGGTCACGATGGTTGACTGTTGCGCCGGTAGCATGCCAGCACAGAGTATGTCTAGTAGAAGTATAAATCGTGCACTCGTACCATCGAAAGGTTCTTTATGACGAAATTGTATTTCCTTTACCAGCTTTACGTATATTTATTTTTTCCGAAACGGTACTATCCGTTTAGATTTTCTGTCACAAAAAATAACTTGCAAATACGTTTGCTAAATAAGGCAAATGTTATTCTCTGTAAACACTAAGTAAAAGCGCAATTTTGTGAGGAAATATAGTAATCATCTTGCACGTGCATATGAGGTAGGAACAAGAAACCTACAGAATAAGGTTGAGGTCTGCTACCGGTCAGTAATAATTTATCTTGATAAAGCTAACTAATTAACTCTCTGTTATGTCCAGCCACTCTGTAATTTTGTGATAGCAGTTGACGTGTCCACGATAAAGTACTGTAACAAATTGAACGCGGATGCGCTACAGCCTACGTATATCTGGAATATCGCATATTACTTTATCTTACCAAAACTCTGGTCGCAGTAACTAGACTACATATATTTGCGCTGCACGTTGTAGCGTTTAACTGGAATATACCATACCAAACCCCAGTCGTAAAAATGTTCTTAAGACTTTATGCAGTATTGTTGTGTTGTGGTTTAACTAGACTCCTGCTAAGCACGATATCAGTCGAATGCAAAGTATCGCTGACCACAAAGGGCAAATATTGCACTGGCCATTGTGGGACATACACTTATCCTTATCACTGGTGTCCTGTGAAATACTGGTGCCGGGAAAAGGTCAGTAAGTTTAGGTATGAAACCCGTCTCTGCCATGGTTGGGAATACTGCTCCCCGAATCCGCAGCTGACCAGCCACGGAAAACGCTGCAAAGCTGACAGTGTGTGCGACTATCATGGGTATAGTTACATGTGGTGTTATACGGAGGATGACAGTTGGGACTATTGTGCCCCACCAAGCGTGGAGTGGTGTGATCCGGTCCACGCTACCAGCGCCTCCAAGGACGGACGTTACTGCGAGGACCAGTGCGAGTCACACGGCTCGCCGTACCACTGGTGTTATGTTGCACGTGGATGGATGGATAATTTCTGGCTATTAATTCGGCCATGGGATTATTGCGAACCACCAGAAATTATGTTGGATGACGCAGCCATTCAGTTCAAGATACAGGAGGATTTTCCCGATAATTGCCGCTGTCAAGGACGAAAAGTCATAAACGCCGGTATGAAACAGACGTTTCGCGTTATCTGCACAGAACGACAGGTTGCCTTTACTGATGCGCCGCGATGCCGGGATGATAGGCTTATCTTGCCGAACAGCACCAGTGACTGGCTGGGAACAGATTGCACGTATAGCGGTTATCCACATGACTGCCCGCAGTACAGTAATTACGAAGAGGACTACTACACGGAATTAATGCACACTATTGGCCAGAGAGTGTGCGAGCAGAAACACCGGATCCAGTTCTGCTTGAACGAGGTGTACAATACAAAGCTTTGCTCAGATATCGTTTTCCAAAGGGAATAATACAAAGACAACGATTAATGAGCTTTGAAATGCTCCAGCTGTTTGTGTGGTAAAGAAGATTTACTTGTGTAGTTTTGATAAAAATTTTAATTCAAAATCAATGTTGCAACTACTTAATAGCCGGCCATGTTCTAACGAAATGTGCTAGCGTCGTTTGTTAGCGCGCCATGATGACCTTGTTTGTGAGTGTGGTATAGGAGTAATCGGCGGCGGTTGGCGTAATAGCAGATAGTGAGCAGACACGACTGCAGCTGCTGCGTAAAAACATATTGTACATATTGTATTGTAAGCTTGTCCGGTAATTTCTGAATCAACACAGCGAAATATGCAAATTTACGTGTTACGCCAAACTTCATACTACGGCACGCCACGCCACACTGCCTAAACACGTAGCCTGCATTTCGCTGGCGGGTGGCTTGGTGCGCGCCAGAATAATTTAATGAGAATTGTAGTAACTGCCTGGCGGAAGGTGGCTTGAAAAACGGTCGGTGTACTAAGCGACAATCTAACTGCGGAGCGCAATTAGACAATCCGATAAACGTAATAACGTGGTCATCGTTTCAAGCGCAAGCTTCGCGCAAGCTGTCTGTACCTTTACCTAACCGGTAATTTCCGAAATTACCGGACAAGCTTGTACTGCTGCACTCTAGCATCATCGGACTGCAATTTACCGATTACGTTGATAGTATCAAATAACAGCAAAGCAAGCCTGCGATAACGCTGTACAAGAATTCGATTCACACAATTCACCCGGCTTGTTGATATAAAACTAAGGGCTTAACCCGTCACTCCGGCTGCCCGTGGACAACAATCGACATACAGTGCCAAAATTATTGTTTAATTGTGTTTTGCTAACCCATGCATCTAAGGAAGTAATGTGAGTGATAACATAATAATACGGAAATGGGTTTATTAATCTTCCTGGTTATGACCGCCGCTTTGCTTTTGTTAAGCACAAGTGAGTGCAAAGTGTTCCTGTCCTATACCGGAAACTACTGTGCTGAACCGTGCCAGAATTATACGGGTTGGATTAGCGTGTACCATGGGTGTCCGGTGGAATATGCCTGCAAGAAGAAGAAGAAGAACAAATATCGGAAAGTGGATAGCCGATGCCGTGCTTGGCAGTACTGTTCGCCCAATGCCGAGTTAACCGCCTACGGGAAGCGATGCCAAAAGGACCATCCGTGTGGTTTTCATGGCTATAGTTATTGGTGGTGTCGCACGGATGATGACAGCTGGGATTACTGTTCACCGCAGCCCAGTTTGGATTAAAGAGGTTGTGATTAATAATTATCTAACGTAACTTATCTTATTATGGATGCTGGCCAACGGGAACTGACTCAAAGACGATGCGTTACTTTATACGCTATCGACCAAAACTTTTACCGTCAGGATTTCTGAAATTAAACTTTTTGTACTATAATAACTCAACTGTTGTAATACGTACTAAATTTACGCTGCTCACGTTTTCTTAGCGGTCATCAGTACAAACATAGCCACAATACTATGTTATAAACTCCATACGAATGCAGCTGCCTGCGTTTGGACTTTGCTGAATTATTACGCATATCACTCTCTTTAATGATTTTGTGGAACAACAAAATTTGTTAGTAGCTGGCAGGTACCTTAACTTAAAAATAGTGAACTGGATCCTGGAATATTGAAAATTGTTCTTTACCGAAATCATTAGTTATCAACGGTGTGTTAAACACATGAACACCCAGAACATCGAATTTGTTATTTGGCCTTTTAATCATACTCCAGCACTTAATTAAAGAATAAGTTCAAGCAGTAAACAATAAAACAACCGGCCATTATATCTTTCCGAATTCCTTATCCAGTTACACCCAGATATCCGAAGAACAGTCGCCACCCGGATAGCGCACTTCATGACCGCGAATGGCCCCATCCGGTTCGCTGGACAGATCGACGTAAAACTCCGGATCGACCGTCATTCCTTGGGGACTGCAGTTTAACATAATGATTCCGCTGCCTTTCCTTAAAATAAAGTTGTAAGCATTACATAGTATTCTTGTATTTAACATTGAAGGCACTGCAGATGTGCTTTAAATTCACATACTTCACCAGTTCCGGATAAAACTGCTTATCCCATGGCGTCAGCAGAGAACATGTAACGTATAACCGTTTGCCATCTCGGGATAACTGCAGCATATTAGGACCCGACCTGCAAATAAATTTCAAAGAAAAACAAATCATAAGAAATTTGTTATAAGCGGAAACATGCACTCCACTATACAAGCTAAGGCACGCCCGTAATTTTGCAGTATTTTAGGAAACACTGGTTTGCTTATATTTAATTTGACGCGAGGGGGCGACCGTTCACTTACCATATAGGATGACCTTTCACGACCAGCCTCTCTGGCTGTGTATCCAGTTCCTGGTCTTTTGTGACCTTAACGCCAGTGTCCTTGCAGATCAGACCTCCCAGGAAAACCTGAAATATTATAAAAGGTAATTCAGTGTATCCATGCATGTCGGCGTCAGTTCGACAGAATTTTTTTGTCTTACCGAAGAAACGAATTTGGGATGTTTTGTATCGGAGATATCATATTGTCTAACATCTCCGTGTAACCAATTAGCAAAGTATAGAAAGCGGTCATCCAGGGAAATGAGAATGTCGGAGATAAGGCCGGGCATAAAGGGCAATGCCCAGTTATCGACGAATTTTGGTGGGATTTTGATAACCGGTTCACATGTCCATTCACCGTCCTGTATGGTACATAAGACAAAAGAGTGCATTGATAAAATTACCAAAAAAGCAACTGATGCACTACTCGAATAAACAAAAGCGTACAAAGATACGTAAAATAATCATATTATATGAATTATTCATGAATTAGAGCTGTTAACTACTTCTCAAAACCAGCAATATTTACAGGTTGTATTCGACGCTATGAGCACACACTGGATGAGTAAAACACCTTGCAACTTGAACGCATTTATTGTATACATAAGCGATGCTCGCCGTGTACATTACTGCCAATACACCGAAACAGGCAACTAAGCTTATTTTTTATGTGAAATCCATAATCCATATCGTTGGAGCAATAAAGCGACGATTTTGGAACTTATCGAAATATAAATTTTTGACTAGAACTGCAAAACTTGACCCTCTAGACATATTTTTCTGATAATGAAAATTCTGTTTTCTTTCAATTCATACCGGAAGTGCTTTCTATAAAATACCAATTGGAAGCAGTGTTATTGTGCTTTAACGGACTTATGGAAAATGATTCAACACACCTGACGGAAGAAACGGTAGACTACAGATTCCAGTGCTACGCCCACAAAGCCCTCGCTGGCGTCGGGATTGTGCAGGAAACGGACTTCCAGAGGGATCGCAGTGGGACCGTTCGCGTCACCCAGGCGCATGGATTTAATAATTGTGTGCTTATTCCAGTCCCAAAAGTGCAAAGAATGGCCCAATATCTGGTTAGTCGTGGCGTCTTCCATGTTGAAACCCTTCATGAAACTTTGCGGATACCCAAATTCGCTGGAGACCTGTGTTAACATTTTAAAACTGAAAAGAATGATTTTTTATTTACGGGATCTAGTGATTCACAGCAAAGTGTATATATATTCAGAGAAATATAGTTTTATTCCAAGTAGAGTGACTGCACATTATTAGTACAACTACAATCAAATCTCTTCAGTTTTTATGCATTTTCATCTACGTATCTCAGCAAAAGTAAGACTACGGACGCCACGCAAACCATAAAAATACTTACTCAAAAATGTCCAAAATATTCATACATGCAGGTACATTATACAACGGACGTTAATTTTTCCTTCAGTTTTAATTCTGGCGCAGAACAAAGAAATTATAACCTAAGGAATTGTAACGGCTTGTTGTGCAGTTTGTTTTAAAAGAAATTATTTTTTTCGATGGCTAGAAAGAGGAGTATATTTAGTTTTTGCGAACACTTTTTTAAGTGCATAGTACATTTTATGATAAAATGTATTATGCACTTAAAAAAGTGTTCGCAATAACTAAATGTACTCCTCTTTCTAGCCATTTTTATCTGACAATATCCTTCCACATAATAAGTACATAAATGAATTTTCAACCACGCTGATTATATATTAACTAACCATAATATTATGGCGTGGCTGATACCAGAAGTCATATCCCATAATATCCTGGCTGTTCTTATTCCACAACCCTTTCGGCTCGAAGGTCTCGCCGTCCAGCAGCAGAAAGGCACCTTTGCCCTTGCCCTGCTGATCGCCCATGTAGGAGATCATAATCTCTCCCGACGGCAGACAATGCACGGTGTGCGGATACTGAATGTCAAAGCGCTGGGCAATCTGGGCACCATCGATGACTTTGTGTAAGCGCGGCGCGTTGGCGGTAGCCACGTCGACAATGTGGATGTTGCCGCTCTGCAGACCGGGAATGATGAGGAAGCGGCGCGTAATGGACGGATGCCGGCAACTGACGCAACTGTTCCATCCGAAATGGTGCAGCTCATCGCGGGGATCCGAGGAATACAGGCGATGGATCACCTGATAGTATGCCAGCAAACATGCACTCCCGTAATATCGTGAATAATGAATACTTATCTCTATCTGTACAAGTATATGTATTACGGAGGCAAATTGTATGATCCGCAAAAAAATGATTAAAGTGCAAATCATAATCATTAACTGGCATAGGGTTTCGAAAATATTTGTCGAAAAAGATTTAATTTTCAGTTTTCTAAAAAACATATATATTTTTTCCAAACATAATTTTATGGTAATTCTAATTGTCATTTCTTAATTGTCTATTTGCAAGGTCAGCAAAAATCCTGTGATGCATTTATTACTCAGAAATTTTCATTGTTTTGGAAGTGTATTAATGGCAATGAAATAGGTTTAATAAAAAAGTAATCAAGGAAAATTGTTACTTTTGGTTGCGAGTATTTTCTACGGCAGTTATGTTGTATGTATCACTTTTATGCAGCATAATGCAACGCACAGTAATCATTCAGATGATCTCGAAAAAACAGAGCGCAAAAAAAATAATAAAAGGATAGTTCGTTTGGTTTACCAAGTTACCCAACTATATTTTGAGCCTTAATGCTGTACAAATATGTGTACAAACAGGTCTACATATTGACAAGTAATACGTACTGTACAGTACGCCGTGTACGGTGTACCTAACATTTGTTAATTCTCAGGTTACCGGAATATTTTCCAAAGAACAGAAGTAATAGCAACATACCTTTCCGTAATCCTTGGATTCTGGATCAGCATCTACCGTTGCCAAATATCCCGGCTTATTGTGCTCGTTGTTTTCCGGCTGGAGACACAAAACGTATAAAATCTTTTCCCGTGGCAGTGACATGGACTGCAGCGGCGACAGAACTTGATCGCCATTTCCACAACAACCTCCGCTAGACATGATCTAATTTTATCTGACACCGCAATAGTATTTAATTTGAAAAAATATTAATCAATCTTTCGGCACTGCACCATGGGAATGAGCCAGCGATGAAGTACGACAGGAGCACTTTTTTTTAAAATTATTGCTATGAAAGCAAAAATAAAGTATGTGAAATGTAAAGTGCCTCAGGGAAATTTGCCAAAACACCTGGCAGAAATCACCACTGACTGACAGTGCTACCTGATAAAGACGGAAAAGCTGTTCGTTTACAGTACTGTACTTAAAAACTCTTAACTCGATACCGGCGATCTGACAAAGTGATAATAGAGTATTCCGGTTTTGCACAATTGCCGGTCTGTCTCGCTTTGAGATTTTCCCTAGGTGCCGGTACGTCTCCACCACCTCCGCTACAATACACAGTACACATTTTGACTAGAAGTATTAAAGCCGAGGTGCAAAGTAAGTACTGACCATGAGAATGAGCACAAACTGTACAAACTATAAACGAAGGTAAAAACTATGACAGTGGGCCAGGTCAATTGCTCTGTGTAAGTCTTACGCGACGCGCAAGCGGCAGTCGGGTAAAAATTCATGACGTCACGGCGCGTAAGCAGGTAAACGATTTGATTGGTAAACCAGAATTCTGGGATGGGTTTTCAGCTTACCCGTGCGTGTAACCGTTGCGCTTCGAAATCGAAGCGCAACCGTTACCCAAACTACGAGTAACTCGTAACTCCTGCACAGATCAACAAAATTTTTGTTTTTTCGAACCAAAAGTGCATCCAGCGACCCAGATTGACACTCCTAAACTCAGAATTAACTTTTTTGATGTAGTACCACATTAAAGCATCAAAAATAAAATTTTCGGTTCCACTTCAGTTTTTTGGTTGTTCAGTTTCTTTCTTGCCACGGAAGCGTACTCGACCTACGATTGGACGATAAATTTTTCGCTGAGTCATGGACAGATTTTTACGCGTTTCTCCGTTACCCGACGCGCAATGGTTACCCAGATGTAATTGACCTGGCCCAGTGTAATGCAAATTCTGTGTATTGCGTTATACGCCTTGTCCACTTCGTTGGCATAATCATGCCACATTCATGTGCCTCTCAGATTAAGTGTCCATTAAATATTAACCATAAAACTACTGACTGTAAAATGCGGACTAGTAACATTATGGCGTCATAGAACAATTCGTAAATGCAGTATAAATACTGTATAATACATATATGCATGAAACAATTGTATTAAATAAGCAGGTGTTGGCTGCTCTGCCGCTTCTCTTTTTAACCGGCGAAAGTGCATGCTTGCCAGTGCATGCCGCTTCGCCGCAAAACTCAGATATTGCTAAGTCCAGTAAGGCAGCAAAAGATTGGTAAATTACTATAAATCAGGTTATACGGTAACTGTTCTTATCGCGAATTTTGTATCGATCCTGCGCTGCTTAATTACGATTAATCATATGCAAAAATCACGAGAAGATTTATTCATTGTTAGCCCGCATCAGCACTGTGGAAGCCGAAAAATTTATCCAGGATATCTGTGGAATGGACGCTCAAGTGACTCCAAATCGAAGCAAGATCTGACCGTTGGCAAGCTGCACTGAGCGCATTAAACCATTTTAATGCATTTATGTCTTGTTTTTCGTTGCTGGACGTTACCAGTTAGGTATCAGGCACGAGATGGCATACACTGTGTTATGTGTAGAAACCCTGGCCGGCAGTGCACAGTGCAAATTCCAAACGCAAAAGCGTGCATCAGGTAGCTTACGGTTAGCCGTGATTCATAACCGATGGCGATGAGTTAATAAGACAATTTTTAAGGCCCAAAGAGCGGGAAAGGGCGCGTGCTTTTGTACGAGTATATATGAGATTCTGTCGTAAATGACGACAGAACGCGGGTCATCGGAGTTGTGTATAAATACGAAAATGAATAAATGAATGGGACCAGCTCTTAATAGATCGTATCCAAACACTACGCCCTCGTTTCCTGCATGCATCACCACGCGGGCCGCTGGTTATTTTTAGGTCATCGAATACGTTGTAGCCCATTTCTACATCACAAACAAAAACGCAAAGCTGCAATACTGTAGAAAATGCGAGCGTCGAAAACCATGTTATGCAGGATTAAACTGTGCAGCAAAATGCTAAATTTATTAGTTATTTTGGCTCTTCACGTGGATGCCGTAATACTCGTAACTGCATTCGCAGATACTTAAAATGTTTCTCAAAATGATACACCATATGACGACATGTTGCTAAAACTGATTGTTTACTGCAGATTGTTGTTGCTGCAAAATGTATTCCCATGCTTGGTCCATGGTGCTCCAGTATCAGTAGGTGCGTTACTAAAATAGAACGACTGATATCCCGTCAGATTACCCTGAAGGCTGAAACCTACATACATGTAGAGTCATGCGAAAATAACTAGGATACAAATCGCCGACATTTTCTGTGTTCTGTAAATAATCATAAGTTTTTAACTAATTATTTTTACTATACAGAGCAGCAATGACTTTTCTGAATCGGGTGTATTATAGACAATTTCAACAACGTCATGACTTTATTAACAGCTTGGGAAGATGGAAAAGATCCGGAATTTGAATCATCCGCTGCTGCATCAGTGATGCCGTCCTGGAAAGATATTTTGTGGCTACCGGATGACGCCTCTTCGAACAGGTTTCAGGCACCAGGTTCGGCCACTGGTCGAATGTTTAGCAATAACTACTGGAACCAAAGCGGCAACTGCGTTCCATACGCGATCGCACCCGATTTTGGTATAGACTGTAATCGGCGGGCAAAATTAGTTCTGGTTGGAAGTTAAATTGGTTTCGGCAGAGTCAGCTGCTGCTGATTCACTTTGTTTGCTGCATAAAATTAAGGTTTCCCGTGAATAAGGGAATATATGATAGCTGCACAGAATGCAGACGTGTAAAAGTATTGTAGATCCAAACACTTGTACCGTAAGTTGACTTCCTGATTTTAAGTTGACACTTCCTGACAGGACCGGCGTAAATAATCAGGAGATCAATTTTCTACTCTGTTGACCTTTATAGACGCTGAAGCACAACATCTTATAAGAACGGCGTTGTTGGCCATAGAAAATGCAACGCATGGCTGCGTGAGGTTTATAAAGCGAGAGCATGAAAAAGAATTTATTTCGATTCAGCATAAGCCAGGGTAAGTAAGTATTCATATTGTAATGGACCAGTGAGGCTATATGACGCTAACTGCTATTTGAACATCTATAGTGCATCGATTAGCAGTCATCATCGATTACGCCAGCTTCTTACAGATTTTCTTTCGTTTACGTTAGCTTTCGTCATTTTTGAAACTGTTGATGGTTTAGATGCGCGGCTGACGTCGGGAGGACACCCAGGAGAATCACAAAAGTCATACTGGGAGGAAATTGTTTGTCTCCAAGAACAATAATACATGAAATTTTCCATGCATTGGGATTCTACCACGAACATAGCCGTCCGGATCGAGATACATATGTCACTGTCAACGCTGCCCCGAGCAATATCGAACGAAACGTTGATCTGCGGAATTTCAATATTCTGCCTGATATGCCGGTATTTAATTTGCCATACGATTACGATTCTATAATGCATTACGCACCCAGTGATTTTGCGGCTAATCCTAATGATCCTAATGGAGCGGTCATCATGCCCAAAGTCAACGGATCACTGAAAATTGGCAAGCGAGACCAGTTGAGCGTTCTCGATATTGCTAGACTAAAAGTAGCTTACGGATGCTTGGATGCGAATCTCGGACCCATTCGCAAAACTTTTCCTAACAACTGCAAAATGACAGTAAAGGTAGCGGAACGAGTAGAGGAACCAGTTGTCAGCGCTGTTCGTCATCAGCATTCGCCAACGTCACGAAAACCTAAAGGGTCAAGACTCAGAGAATTAAACGAAGGTTAGCCATATCGATTTTAAAAGCTAAAGATAAATTCAAATTTGTGTCCTATTGAGGACTGAAAAGCCAGGATTAGCTTCCTGGCAGAGAAAGTATGACTGTCGACACGGAAAAATTATAATACTGCGAAATTGCGAATACTGTATATATAAAAGTTATGTACAGTTCCCAGGTATGTGGAGGACAATAACGCTGAATCTCCCTTTCTCCCGGAGTTTTCGGATAAATTAATGACCAATGAGCAATGTGCCGCCCAATTCACTAGCAACTGTTCGCCCGTGCAACGTAAAAAGGCCGCTTGCGCGAGATTCCGAGGTCTGGAGATACATTGCTATAATACAGCAACCCTCGAAGAAATCGCACAAATAACGGCTGCGGTATCCAGGCCACCAATTCGAGCAGTGCGAATCCGTTTAAACGATGGCCCACTCATTACGTACAGGAACTTTGTCCGCGTAAGCACCCAGGTGGTCCAGTTCACACTGTCATTCTGTCGCGGTGCACGAGCCTCCGGTAAGCTGGCGAAGCTATGTTTTGTCCGTCTGCTAGACTTTGAGTTGAGTTGGTGCGACAATCTGGAAATTCACAAAGACGATTTCAAAGAATCGTTGCAGCTGCGGATAATCTTACTGGCGCAATCAACAATCCGCACACTGGAAGAGGGGACCTTTACGAACCTGAGGAGTTTGGAGGTGTTGTCGCTGGAATATGGACTGGAGAGTCTGCTGCATTTGCGACCGCGTTATCGTGACCACGTCGCTCGTATTCATTGCGAATGTGAATTTGCTTGGCTTAGAACATGGTTAAACCGAAATGCCAAATTATTATGGAAGAAAGATGCCGGCGCCGTTTATAAGTTACAAAAGTCATACAGCAACCCTGCATATAAAAGAAGAGATCTCTATATTCCTGTCGATTGCTCGAATCTTTTTCGATCAAACGCGTCTCTCGTAAGCTTCGCTCAGATGGATTTTTCTATTAGCGATAGTAATTGTGTTGTCTCTTAAACTATTCCTCGGATCTTGGAGCATATCTTTCGCCTGGGTAGCCTGTATCGCATTGTGTATCAGACTTTTCGTTGCTGTCAGAAGCCTTATGATTGTTTCTCTTTTTAAATATGTAAGGATCATAAGTGCTGAAATTCAGCGCGGAAATGCCGCTTCTGTTCTGGGAACTGTTGGATGTTTGAAAGAGCTAGAAGAGCTGTTTTATTTGTTCTAGCTATTCGGTATTTGAGTTTTAATTGTAAATGGCATTTGCTTGTATAAGGTTGGGATTAAAAACGTTACACCATGTAAGGATCCAACCATTCAGAGTAGGATGAAAGCATTGTAATTCGGCCGCTCGGACCGGGGTCGCAAAAATCGAATAACAAACTCAACCAGCAGTGTGCAACTGTGCATTAGGAGCACAAGCACGAGAGTTAACGATCCTTTTGTCAGCACTGGGTGGAAGAGAGAAGCGTTTGTGTGCGCAATATATATGCGGTATGCTAAACGAAGAATCTACATTTTCAGTCCTACCCTTCCAATGTACTCGTATGGAAAGTAAAATCGGTTATATGGTTATTGAGTTAATTGATTTTGAGTTAATGATTATGATATGATTATTGAGTTATTCTTTTTTCCTGGGTAACCTTTTAAGGTTGATAAAGTAAAAATTGGCGCAAGACTAGTCAAAGGCGTACATGCCAGACTGAATTTTTTCTAGCAAAAGTCCGCAGTAATGGTATGCCGAAAAGGTAATTTTGCAAGGCAGATTATAAAAATAACGCATACGTTAGAAACGCGCCAGTTATTACAATTTCCAACGGCATTCTTTCTGCGAACGTTTAGTTCGATATGCTTACAGGACCAGCATTAATTTTATCAGATTCGGTCAGATTTGCTATTTATGGCTAGGATACTATAGACAATGGTTACGTTGCTACATGGCATCAAGCATGAGATCACTGTACGAATATCACGAAAATCAGCAACATATTAAGCATAGAGTAACATAAGTACAAGCTCGGCAATATCATTCTGGACTGCGTCTCAAGGCCCAGCTTATGTGAGAATCGATACGTGCGCTGCTGTTGAACTGCTGTGGCAGACCACCGAGGTCAAGAGCTGATTGCGGCGTCTGTGTGACGAGATTCCGAGGCACCAGGCAAAACCAAAAAAGACGTTGTTGTTTCCGTTGATGGGATACCGTCGATATGGGCACTTTGTCGCCTTCTGGAGTTCTTTCGACGTTGTTGAGCTTTTATACAACAGCCATACACTACGATCCCAACAACTCCCGGTGCTCCTAATGCTAAAGTGAGCTGTGCCCATAAAGGCCACGGTGAGGCTGGAGGAAAACGAGTGATGCTTGGTTGGGAATTATCTATAGTTAAAGTCGATATTGCACGTATAGATGAGCGCAGATGCCGGTCAATGGATTAAGTGTACATGTTATTAAATTTAAGTACGTGCATTTCGGCACCTAAATGCATTTAAAAGTTTTGGAATTTTCTTATAGCCATAACTTTCCAACCGGATGTTGCGTGTCTAAAGGATTTTCACATCAATGTACTAGTATTCAAATAATTTGGCTACCCAATGCCAATAATATATTTTGTTGAAAATATTATGAAGGGTGGGTGGTTTATGAAAACGTAGACAAGTACTCAAATTGAGCGAACGTTGAGAAACATCATACTTACTCTTCGATTCTTGGGGGTTGATGATTGCCTCTAAATTATTCCTTTCAGACGTAGCTAAACTGTCCTGTCCACGTTCGCACCCGTCAATAATTTCTAAGCGACCAGACATGGCTGACATGTGCTGCTCGAAATCAGAGGTAGAAATAAAGAACTCCGGGTAGTAAGGCTCTGCAGCGCCAAGGTCTACTTTGATTTTCCATTCCACCTGCAAATTTATGTTTAACAATAACATGACAATTGATATATTATATACAGTACTAATACACATAAATATGTCGGACAGTAAAAGCCAGTGATTCCAGAACGTGTCACTGTTTTACCGCACTGCAGGTAAAAGTTCAACAAATTCAAACATAACTCGAAATGCCAAAATGTGGAGTTAAAAATTAAATTTCCTTGTAAAATTTCCTCTTATCAACCGTTGCTGTGCGTCTTTTGTTTTGTGCGTTGTAAGTGAGCATATAAATTTTGCATAAGCAGAACAACCTGGATGTGGCTATGAAATCTTTGAAGCCGGTGACAGTCAAAATCAGATCATTATGCTTTAAGGACTCTTAAAATATTTTCGTCGATGCTCGATACAAATGTTTTGATAAGACGAGATACTAGGTATTGACGCCGTAACGGAACACGGTCTTGTTTCAAACTTTCTGCACAACAAGTAAAGAGACAAGCTGATTTCCAAAGAAAAAGCCACATTAATTTTTAAAACTCTGCGTAGCAAGCTAATGGTAAGGATTACAGTCGTAGTACCTCTGAACCAGGCTGTACGCCTCTGCATTTGTCGGTTTTCTGCCAATCCTGGTTACCGCAAGATGAAAACAACGTGAAGCGCAGCTGTGGATGAGATGAGCCACTGAGTTTGATGAATTTAGCTGGTTTCTGTCCAAATTAAGGACAGTTATTTTTTGTGAGCTGCAGCAGGTTCATAACATTTGCCTACCAAGTATTCATTTTTTATCAGTGCCAAGACATCGGCTAATTTGTTATCCAGGGAAGTAACAACACACCGAGCAACCCGATGGCATAACCGCTCGTACTGCATAACTCGTTCCGGCGAAACCACGAACACCAGATGAATATCCTTATCTTCCGCCAATTTTGAAATTGCGGCTATGGACGGGTAATTCTGCGTAAAAGTTAATCATTTCAAGCTTTTTACAATTTAGGTCTGCAGCTTAGCAGCATTTTTAACAACGTTTTACCTGTACAATATCCTTGTCATAGGTTAATTCACCAGTTGAAGAGGTGGATTTCAATTGGCAGGATCCATGTCCGTCTTCCGGATCGGAGGCAGTACTTTGAACCTGCAGTGAGGACTTTTCACTATGTTTTACCTTTTTCAGATGCTCAAAGACCTTCAGCATTCCGCAGTACTCACGTCAACGCCATCGACGAAGGTTAAGGGAATATCGGTAACCATTACAAGCAGTTGTATAGAGTCTTCACGCCATCCGATCTCGCTCGATGCCTTAAAAGAGTCGTTTGCGTTTCATCATATTATTTAATCATTTTATTCTGTTCATCTCTCGTTTAACACTTACATCGCATATCATGGTTTGCAAGAACGCGTTCATCCATTCCTTGGAAGAGCAGCAGTTTTGAGCAGTCTTTGCCTTTTTCAGTCTAACCTTTGTTACGCAAATTAACTTTAGGAACATTAATCACTTCGCTAACAAATAAAAGGAAAGCTGACTCCAGTATGTATTCAACTTGCCTCAAATTCACGATTAGGAGTACCCAATGGCCAGTAACGGCCATAGCCGTACTGACCTCTACAAATACAAGCAAGAGACCTTCAAATGATGCGGCATCTAAACACTATACAAGACACTGGAAGTTTGCGAACCACACATCATTCAAAACGAGAGCGCCTCCGCTGACAAAATGTAATTGCTGAAAAGTTGTTTAATATTTACGTGGTTGATTCATCTCCAAAGTATCCAACGCCCACGTGCAGATCAATGTCCATAGTTGCCAATTCTGTCACTGTTTTGTAATAAAAGAATTATTACTTGAAATTTACGCTGCTTACAAGTGTAAACGAACATAATGCATATTTGCACTTGCCCGCAACAGTTTCTTACACAGTGTTTTGGTCAAAGCGACCCTTACAGCCTCAGCATCTGTTGAATTAAAAGATAATCCGAACTGAACGAATAAATCCACGGGATATTTTCTTTTCCGGGTGTTGACGCTTAAGGTCGCCGACGTGTCTGCAACAGCACGCATGGCTTTGTATGATTGTTACGCTGTCACGGTATCAAATGCGGCAAAGCGCATTTGATACCGTGTCACAACTCATGTCACACAAACTGTTTATCTGTAGCACAAACTGATAACCAGCATCAGCGACTACCGTTCGATATCGTGCTCCACACATGCATCAGTGAATCACTAAGAATTAACGTTTTCCGCTTATGCTTGTCCACGCGATCAATAGGCACGCTCAGCTTTACCACATGTAATAATTATTACATCACAAGGGTGTGCGATGTAAACTGTAAAGCGACGCCACGCCGACATACAAACTGTTTATGCCATAAGCACCCCATCCGCACCCGTATGACAACTGAACGAAGTACGAGTCGATTATTCTTACGTATGATTATGATTATTCTTACGCGGACGCATTCTGAGAATCACCCTTTGCGGCTTGATGGCCACCATATCGCTCAGTGCCAAATCCTGCAAGCATGATCTGCAATTAAATTTTTGCTTAAAAATTTTTTAAGAACGGTGATTCTAACCTCATAAGCCAGCACTTCATTGTCCGGAGCAATCACGTCATGTGTCGTACATTTGCGGTATGCTTGCGTCATACTATGACAGCGACCAGCAGTGGATAGCGAATTCTACGAAGAATTAAATTATCATTATTAAGTTCTGTAATTACTTTTACTTCTTAATTGTCCTCTTAGGAAGTCCTTTTTATGCATTCGAACGGTATTATCTCTGCAATATCCCGATAGTACTTTATGACATTGAAAAGTCGTATCTTGAAGTCAAGCCCAAATTCCAAATTTAAACATTTCGTTGAAATACCTACGGTGTCACTCAATACCGAGTACCCCTCTGTCGGCATGCTATAAGCACGCTTCAATGAGGTAATTCCGCAAATAAAAACAAGATAAGCAGATAAAGGTCAAGTGATGCCGACGACATGTTCTGTAGACTTTTGAAATATTTGTTGTAGTGAAAGAAAAGCCTGGGTTACGATATCGAAATCCCAAGCTCGTTAACCCCAATAGATAGCGAATATAGCACTGGCACTGCCTGAGAAAATTAAATAATTTTTACTACTTAACAAAACAATATTTTCGTCACATATTCTGAAGTTTCAACAACAATAAAGTACGTAACTATAGAAAGGACTCTCGGTAAAATGTTCTTTAAGCAAAATCACTAAGCGAAATAACGCGACTCAATTCTTTACTCTGATTGAGAATGGCGTTTAAGTAATCGTAGTGAAATTATTATGGGTGTATAAGTATTCTGTATGTGCAGATAAGAATTAATGAATACGGCGGACTAGACATAATATTAGCAGCTATCTGCGTTCTAGCGGTATTCGCTTTATTATATCGGCACGACGGCAACTGAATTTTATTTATGGCCCAGAGACATGAGAAAATAATAACGCAGCCGCTCCTAACAAAGAAGTACTGATGGCTCTTAACTTACCTAAATTCTACAGAACGACTAGGAAAATCGCGAAAACATTACGATCTCAGTTGGAAGTGTAATGCATGCTTTGTTACAGTGTTATGGATATTGAAATGAAAAACATTTAACTTTTTGGCAGTACAATATACTATAGCGGTATAGCCACTAGATAAAACGTGCTACTTTTTCCCGGTCACCAGGCTCTGTGGTGCACTTCATCTAGAGACTGAGCTACAGTAGCTGTTGTTACGGTTATTAGTATGGTGGCGTAATAAGTAGGGGACTGTAATTAATCATACTTCTATAAATAAATCACTTATCTGTATGTACATAGTATATCAGGTGATAAAATTTAAACACCTATGTGACAGATATCTTCCATTATTATATCAATCAAATTTTCTTGCTTTTAATAACCTTCATAAATAGCCAATCTCGTATCAGTATTATGAAATACAACAAACAAGGAATGAAGGAGCATTTTGTCTTTGTGCAACAGTGCATGCATTATTAGTACATACGAATTTCGCTAACCTTTTGAGCGCACCATGCGCATGACTGGTGGGCCTGAATACATCCTTTACAAGAAGACTGTGACGTGCAGATATCAATGGTGCTAATAGCTGCAAAACAGAACTGACCAGCTACGTACATATATACAGTGGAGATTAATGTTATGCGAGTATGATTTCATGATGTCAGATTTAAAATCCGTGCATTCGATTTAATTAGGTAGAATAATATGTTGCTGAAGCCTGAAAAAGCATTTTCTCAAAAATATTGCGACCGCTAGGGTGGCGACACTTTGTGAGAAGGAAACCGTTTCTTCACAAACTATTTGCTTTTCAAATTAGAAAAGTTCTCTGATTCCGAATTTACAATCGAGAGGCGTGTGGGCCGAGCTATAGATAAAAGCCCAGAGTATAAAAATGCACGTAAATTTACTTAGAGCATACCCTGAGAAGATGTGTGAGGAACAGCAATGGCAACGAAGAGGAATTGAAGCGAAAGTAGTGGCAATAACATTTGTAGTTTTTGACACTGCATCGCTGCAGATATGGCCATTTCAAACAAATTCCGGATTATTAAACACGTATTGAGTTAAAATAAACAACAATATTAATTATTACAAAACCGAAAAATCCCCCTGTGCTGACAAAATCCACTGTAAAATAAGCATCAGAAACCCCGACTTTTTAACGCTCTATAAGTTATGCAAAGCTCTAGGCAGGCAAAGGTTGGACGTCGCAAACAAAACTTGAGAATTATTGATGGAAGCATCAAGTGTGATGAGACTGATTTCCGTATGTCGACCTTGCGTACGGGAAATTGATGTCTTTATATGGTCCTGAATAGTCCAGCAGCCG
Source organism: Paramacrobiotus metropolitanus (assembly GCF_019649055.1). Lineage (NCBI taxonomy): Eukaryota > Metazoa > Tardigrada > Eutardigrada > Parachela > Macrobiotidae > Paramacrobiotus > Paramacrobiotus metropolitanus. Next base: position 519,809 of record NW_026570309.1, read on the forward strand.
CGGAGACAACCTTGCGCGCCGACTAGAGCGGTGCGACTCCTCCTCTTTTCAGGCGACATTTTCAGAAATGTGCAAGATGGAGGATTGTTTGCGAACTGCAGATGAGTAGGCTGTGCGATAAGATGGAAGGCAAAATTGATATCATAAGTAAAAGCCGTGGGCAGTAAGCTAATATCCACAGCTTCTTCAACGCGTGCGCTCTAATGTACTCGTATTTTGTAGTAACTGCTAACTGTATGTACGGTATTGTAATTCTATGATTCTGGCTGTAGTTATCAGTTATCACTGGTATAGCGCTCGCTGTTGTACGAGTATTACAACAGCCTGTTTTGTACCGCTTTTGTAGCGCAGCTGCGTTTTGGCAACGCATTAATTTAAATTAGAGATAAAGCAAGTTAACACGCAGTACTTCCAGTTTCTCAGATCGTCTACCTCTGCTGTACAGGCAATGCGTAGAACTCGTACCTTTAAGCAACAGGTAAAATCGATTATAACTGCGATTACTTGTGGAACAGCGCGAAGCACCGGCATGGCGGCATCAGAGTCAGTTAGCGTAAAATGGCTTCAGTTTACTATAATTATAAGTATTTTTGTGTTCGAAGCTTACCATTATTCTCCATCTGTAAACTAAACCTTTTTACATAACATTTACAGTTGCTGGACTTTAATGCGGTGGGATGAACAGGCAGACATCGTTGAAGACAAACATTCTTGAAGAGCTCTGAACGTATGGATACACACAGTTATCATCGTAGCCATGGATTCTAATATGACGAAAAAAAAAACACCGTCAAAAATGTTTCCATGGACAAACAGTTATTTATTTTGTGCAGTTTACTGCTAAAACTAAAAAAAGCAACACCTGGTAAATTTGTATTATGTATATACGAGTAATTATGGTGTTATCGCAGTTTTCTTGGTTTCGAGCAGTTTCTGTTACTCACAACTCACAAATAAAGTCAACCGTTTCACCCGTTTCTGTCGTAGATTTAATTGTTGTAAGCTTTAGTTAAACATTTCGATAACGCGGCAGGCTCGCATTTAATGAAGCGTTCTGGTAGTGATAGATAATTTGTCATTGTGATTTCAGAAAGTAAGTAAGCAAAGGAGCAACGTTTCAACGTGCAGTGTGGGAGGGCATAGTTCTGTTTTAAAGTGGTAAGGCATCGTTCGTGGGCCAACTGCCAAGCCGACTACCAGGTCGTCTGCAGACTGCAATTATTTGCAACATCTGTAGCAGTTTATCATGTGTATTAAAATTATTACTTATGTTATTTTAAAACTGCGATAACGTATATCAACTGTATCTGTGCAGTCTTTACTGAGCAACAGAGCCTCTTGTGACATGAAATACATAAGCATGAAAACTGCGAATAAAATTCCTGTTCATTGTGTGGCTATCTGTTTCCGGAACCTTATTTTTATGAATTTTATGACTTTCTGGCTGGTGAATGTTATCTACTGATACGAACACAATTGTTAGAAGGTATCATGGTGTCATAAAGTGGAGATTTTCAATGCCGGGTAATGCGGCTATACGATAGAATGACGACTGTGTTGGAAGACAGTGCATTCCATTACACAGTTCGGCAGTGCCCGAGATTTTAGTCTTCTCCGGCAAGCAGGAAGAATGCCTGCAAGATTAATCAATGACCAGACTAGCGAAATGCGTGATTCACAGGATTACATGTTTCAAAACAAATTCCGCACACAAGCAAATCTAAAGCGAACAAAGCGAACACTGATCAGTGATAATCATTAAGCATTGACTGGTTCGACAAATACTTACTGTGATGGTCAACGAATTTCTTGAGTTTTTCAGGTCCACACGGTAGCGCAACTACATACTGTAGCGGCTCGATCAAGTGGCACGGCATACCTAGAGTAGTTTCTGTACGGGAAATCAGCACTTGCAAAGTGAGCGCTCAGCACTGCGCAGTGCTTGCGAGCGCATGAGCATGCATACGCTGCATGTGCGCTGATTTCCCGTACACCAACCCTGTGGTGTGACTTGATCGAGCCGCTACAGTACTGCATGCAGCGTACGACTGTGTCCCCCGTTGTGGAAATTCCGCGCAGCCACCGGACTAATTTTGTTGCAGTATCATGGTAAAAAATTGCTTTTCAACAGCAGCCAACTGTACTGAAGTATGTATAAATCACAAAATAACTCGAAAACCAGAGCATATGCTGTAGCCATGCAGAAAACATTCTTTTGACAACTTTTAACTTTGATACCGCTAATACCAAACAATTTTTTTCGCCGAGTTATTCATTCTACCAAAACATGATGAAACACACTGACTGAAAATTCTTAGATTGCAATCAATGTACGTGCATGGGATAATTCAAATCGAAATTTTTTTTGCCTGTCCAGCTCCGATTATTTGTTGCTTCATAAAGTTCGCACCAATTAGGACATGTTAATGTTCAAGCTGGGCTTCGTGCTCATGCTCTGTTTGGATGCTGATCGGTGCCACCATTACTTTGTTTTCGAAGATGAGGATTTGTTGGTTCCTTGGGGAGATGGCCATACCCATCAACAGCTCTAGGTTCTGGTTGACTACCGGGTATTGATTCCATGCCGACATCGTTGGTGCCCTCTCCACCTGTGGGCACTGGGATGTAACCTCTTTTCTGCCAGAGTTTAAACCCTAGCACTATGACCGCAACCAACATCCCGACTAGACCGACTGCCGAAAGTACCAACCAAACAGAATGTGTGGTCGAGCAATCGGCCGATTGCAGAGTGCGTCCAGCGGTCGGCGGACATGATTTAAGCCCGGTGATAGTTTCTATTTGGATGATTAGTGTGTTATTCGAGCCGGCTGGTCGGATATGCAAATCCCGGTAGAATGCCGCCGAAGTATTTGGGACGCCAACAAGTTCGATATTAACCTGCCATTCTACCTAAAATGTCAAGTCACATTGAAATACTACCCTCAATACCAACGTAGACTCCATAATTGTGATTACTACCTCTGAGCCCATCTGTATATTTTTGCATTCAGTAGTTTTCTGCGGGGTTCCAGTTGTTAAGCTTGCCGAACAGGAGGACCAGTATGTTCGCTTTATGTTTGGTATGTCGGGACCGTCCATCAGTTGAATAGACTGCGTGCTTTTCTGTTAAAATAGACAGTATGCCCACAACTTATGATATTCTACATACTATTCTATATGACCCTAACTATAGACTCTGTACACCGGCACTGGCACAATAGTGTTCAAGTGTTTACAAAGCGTTGTTTTTCGGTTTGTATAGAAATAATGTGTTATCGACCGAAGCAAAGCTTAGCGATGGTCTTCCACTCTGTATGTTCAGCGCGAATGGAAAATGCGGTGTCTCTGCGTCAGCCACCGCCACGAAATGCACATATGGACAGTGGTGTTCCACTTGTCCTTTTACCAAAAAAATTCTACCACTGGAAGGCGAACACTAACTAACTGAAAGGGATCGCCTACAGTAAAACGGGGTGAACAAGGGGTGCCAGGATGCCATTCCATTCACTCTGTCTTGTAATATACAGACTACAGAGTAGCCCTGCTACTCTTCGGTCATGCAGTTCCCGCAATAAGCGAGTGCGCTTTCCTTGTTACAATGCACTAGACTGATGACCTTTTTCTAAGTATAACTCTTACCAGATACTGGCTTTTAATCATCATGGCGGCAGTACTCCAGTCATTGTCCAGTTTGATAACGCTGCATGCTGAATGTGTCAACAAATAGCAAAAGTGTAAATACTCGGAAAAGCGATCAGCAGGCACCATGAAGACAAGGTTGACTTTATGATCTTCGGTCGTTTGGGCAACTTGGCGCGCAGATATGCTATCCTGTTGGAGAAAGTTACCTATTTCTGTTTCAGTACAACAGCAACACCGCGAAAATGTTGCATTATTCAATGAAGTTGTTTGTGTTACAAAAAGTTGGTTATTTAAAATTTAATTGTGAGTATGAGTTAGAATGTTCTGGAATTCCAGTTAAGAAAATGAAAAAAATGCACGGTGGTAGTAAAAGAAATCCCAATTACAGCGCCAGTACAGATATGCAGACCTGCCCAATATCTGCAAAATGTGTAGGTACTTCCCGCGCGCTGGTGCTTTGGAAATAGCATGCTTCGTTGTTGTCCTCATCAAAAGCAGCAATCCCAAATCCCTGAAATCAACATTAGCATTAGCGTGACAATTGGATGGCAATAGTCAAACCCAGAAACATTCTATCAACATAGATAAAGGTCATACTGTGTTCTGCCTGAAGAACACAGTACCAGTGAAGGTTGAACGCCGCTATGTGCATGCTCTATCGAAGCACATGGCATATTGGCAACTAACAAGGCATTATGCTTTCTGTCAGCGTTGCCGTACTTTCGTGGTGCAACAATCGGTTTAGGTGCATTTATATATTGCATAACAAAAAAGAAGATGCGTTATCTTCATCAGTAAAATATAGCGCAAAAAAGCACTGCTCTGTTTCCACTTTTTCTCATACATTGAATTTTAGTATGCAAAATTGCAGATACACAAAGTTATGGAAATACCTAATGACTACTTGTACGTACTTTTCACCACACTCAGTCGTACTGTACTCCCAAACGGGGCAGCAAGTGTTTATGGAGCGGTTCCGCAAATTCATAATTTCGGTAAGCTTTCATTTTCCGTTAAGTTGTACCTTACACCCTATTGCATTAATTTTTTAGTTTTAGGGCTTTTAGCCAGAATTTTATCATTTTGCAAATTGATCGGAAAATTGGCGTTTCATTTCGGCGCTGCGCAAACATTCGTCCTACTGTATATTGAAGTAAATTTTACCGCATGTACGTTTTTGCCATCGGAGAAATTCACCGGTACATCCGTAGCTACAATTACAAGATGTATGGATTTTGTCCGCCATCCAATCTTGTCCTACACAAAATTCCATAAATTTTACTCTTACGTGGAAGTTATGGCACAGAAGGGGTAGTTCACGAGCTTACATCGCAGACAATTGCCTGCATGAATGCATTAACCATTTGGTCCTGAGTACAGCAGTCAGGGGGCAGTTTCCCACCTCGCAGTTGCATCTAGAGGGTGTTACAAAAATTAGTTTTTGCGTGAATCATCGCACTCTCCGCCATATCAACCTCCGGATTTGGTTTGGTTCTGCTGAGAGGAAAGTAGCGGGCATAGGAACCGGACTTTCTGGAAAATGTAAGTATAAAGCAGGTGCTGGAAATGAAGTCTGAAGCAATAATCAATTCGAGGTGTCACTGCTTTTTCCATCAGTGGTGAACTGGTAATACACCAAACAGAATACCTCGTTGCAATGAGCAAGGAGATTACTTACTCGGGAGAAGCGTCCACAAAAGTTCCTAAGCCCCATCGTAGATCGAGGTCAAGATTGCCCAATTCCTTGTCTATTTTACATTGAGCAATTTGTTATTTTTGTACCTGTCTCTTTACCGTTACCACTTCATATAGTATTTCTGTGCACACCTAGAGCTTTTATCAAAGAGGAGCTAGTGGCTTGGGCAGCTGTCATGTCAGAAGAAAATGCCATTTGTAGGTGAATGTCCACTGGATATGGCATCTTGCGAATTTTTAGCTTTAAAGTTTCAGACGTTTCTACGAGAGAATGATAGTATAAACGCTCGAGCTGGCTACTCTATGCCGTATTAAAAGTCGTAAACGCTTGTGGTGATTCGGAGGTCAATCAGCTCATACGGTGCGATTTCGAATGATGTAGTTTACGTAGTGGCAACGTACGTTCGCGTATTGTAAGAGAAATTCTCTGCGGCTGGATTTCGATCACATCACTTAACGCTTTATTCTGCAATAAAATCCGCAAAATCAAATGCGATCGTTGGTTCATTTTACGACACAAGGAATCATACCTCTATTGTGTTAGGCTGATTTTTGGGAGCTACGATTTTATCGCTTGTACATTCCTTGTGCACAGAGGAACGGACATCACAACGCGCCCCAGAGAATAACTTCTAATAATTTAGAAACAACGATTTGAATATCAAATTAAAAATAAATGCATATTTTCGCGCAGTAACGACAAACGCACATTATGCAGTAGGGACGGCGGTGACCATAGACAAACAACATTTTCTAATGACACTGGTGACCTCTGCTACGCTTCGCTCTCAAATTAGTTACGATAAATTACGCAGAAACAGAACCGAGCAAAACTCATACAAAACCCAGAAGGATTTAAAATTACCAAAACTGCACTTATGGTAAGAGCTTCAACAACGATGAAATTCGCAAAAAATGGCATTCGTCATTGTAAGTGGTAAAGAAAAAAGAAAGAATATCACAGAACCAAAAGGTTTTTGTCATTGTACCTCATCGTCGCACCAGGCACAACTAGGATTTGCTTGCAGGCATGCTTGACACGAATTCTGCTCCTTACATATGCTGGACGTCGCACCTGCAAGTATGTATTTATACGCCAGCTCATCAAAATTAATTTAGGTCGATCCAATGTGCAACAGAAGGTACAGTACATACAAAACTCGAGATACGTCGGTGATAATGCTAACTGTGAACTGAGGGATAATACGGCTATGGATACCACTGTTACATCGTTCTACAATAAAAGATGCCAGTACTACTTGAATATCCGAAGATTGTTTTACGCGACCATGAGCTAATAGAAAAATAATTACAGCAAAAAGGTGATCATGTATTTTCTTAACCTTTCTGTAAGAAGTACGGCAAGATGGCGGCAATGGCCGTCGCCAGTTGTGACGACAGACCGAAGATAGGTCGTCTACCGGAACGTAGCTTCATGTTGTAACCGAATCACGGTGTTTCATTTACTAGTGCCAGGTTTAAATAAATTAAAATCCGCTGTCCGAGTGCATGCTGAGGGAAACCCGGAAATTACGATTATTTTTTCGGCATAAGCTAATGAATTACTAAAGTTTGCGTATGAGCCCCCAAGTAGTCCTCTACCAGATTCGTCAGTTCCGATAATTTTGTTTGTCTTGTATAAAGCTTTTATCTATTACAGCATATTCAACGATCAATCTCAGTAATTTGACGGAGGATTTGTGTTGAGTCGTGGACCTATACATATTTTGGGATATTAAAAGCAACAGATAACACAACACTGTCAAATGTCTTAATTACGGATAAGGTATTATTGAACTGACAAAATATTATTCGACAAGATAAACTTATGAATGCTCGTATCTAGATTTAGTAAATTGTGCGAATTTGTATGAGCTTGCAGATTGCAGCTACAGCGGTGTTTCTTGTCTCAAAAATTGTAATGCATTAAATGGTTTGAAAGTTTGAAGTTCTCCAGCATTTCCCAAAAGTGAATCACAAATCACTCACAACACTGCGCAGATCGTAACTCGAAGTAATAATATATGAACGCTGCAGCCCAGCTGCTTTTCCTGATTAGAGATGATTATAACTCTGATTTATTTTAGATACAACTACAGCCTAATCTGAGCCTATAGGTACAGTATGTTGTAAGTAGTACAAATACGAGCTTGCAAACTATTCCACAGTAGAATTTAGCCATCATATCTTTGGACATAGCGATAGCTGGTTTATAATCTAAAATGTAAAAGCGGGCTTTGTTACAGAGGATGCATATTTGGATAACTATAGACTACTCCGCATCGTTTAAAAATCGCATCTTTTAATTGCGAATTTTTACAGGCTAATGAAAAAGGTACTGCAGCGCAAAGACGTACGTACGTACAGGTTTGCATTATACAATAGATCAATTGTCAAGAGCGCTTGGATTATAAGACACATCGCATAATGGAAAGTATTGACAGTATTTACCGGCCGGTATGAGAAATGATGACATCCCGACGACAGTGTGATCGTTGGTCAACAGGTCGTAGCACGTACTATGCAAATGTACAGCCTGTGAACCACAACTGCCGAGAATCTGTTTGGCCGTTCATCGACCATCGGCGCCGTAAGAAGATCACGGCAAACGATGTGTTATGCCCAGAGAGCAGACAGGCTTCTTTGTGACGAAGTAAACGTCTAAACGAACACGCTGTCTTCGTCGTCGCTTGATTTTTGCACCACCTATATAAGCGTAGCGGAAATGCACAGACAGTATCAACATCTTTTAAGCTTCAGCTTCCTTAAGAAAATCTAATCCTTTAAACCATGGCGTTCATCGCATCCATCGGTGCCGTTCTCAGTGTGATAGTGGTCGCGGTGGCGGCGCAGTATGCTGTGAGCAATAATCAGTATGGGATACAGTATGCCAGTGGATATAATAACGGTGGCGGTGGATTATATGGAGGCGGGGGATTCAGTTCCCTGGGATCGGGATATGGGTCCGGCGGATTAGTTAGCGGCGGATATGGCGGTTCCGGTTACAGCAGCGGCGGTTACGGTGGCAACAGTGGTGGTTATGGCGGTAACAGCGGAGGATACGGGGGTAACAGTGGTGGATACGGAGGTAGCAGCGGCGGATATGGCGGTAGCAGTGGCGGCTATGGCGGTAACAGCGGGGGTTATGGAGGTAACAACGGCTATGGTGGGTCGAGCCTAAATACCGGATACGGTGGATCCGGATACAGCAGCGGAGGATCGGGATACAGCAGCGGTGGATACGGTGGCGGTCTGAGCAGCGGTTACGGAAGCGGCATGTCGGGTGGGTACGGAGGTGGTCTGTCCAGTGGCTACGGAAGCGGATTATCTAGCGGCTATGGAGGTGGTCTCTCCAGTGGTTATGGAAGCGGCCTGTCTGGTGGATACGGAGGTGGTTTGTCGAGCGGTTATGGCAGTGGTCTGTCATCGGGTGGATATGGAGGCGGTCTCTCCTCCGGTGGATACGGTGGCGGTTACAACAGTGGCTCCAGCTATGGAGGCGGACTCTCCGGTGGTTACGGTGGATCGAGCTACAACTCCGGCGGCTACGGAGGTGGACTGTCTAGCGGATATGGTAACAGCGGAGGATACGGACAGACTAGCCTGTCTGGATCTTACTATGGCAAGAAATAATGTTTCACTCAATGTCTTTCCGATACCGGTGCCATTTTCCTGTGAGCGCGTATACTCATACAGTAATTTATTTTACTTGCACATGTTTTTTCTTCTTCATTTTGGATGTGATGGAGCCGTTTTTTAAAGAAGGTGATGAATATGATGTTGGTTTTGTCAGAAAGTCTTCATTAAATAAATCCATACGTATAAATAATTTTGAGTAAATTTTTCGGAGCACAATTATACTAAAACGACCGACCCGCGGCCGCAGGTATCGTTAAACAGGCTAACTAACACGTAAAGGAGCAAAATTAACAACAGCTTGAAAGAGTAAAATCTATTAAATTTTTGTAAAGAGCTTAGAATCAGAAGTATCGATTTTTTTATCCGGAAGGACATGGGTTGTTTTGCATAGGAGGTTGACCAAAATTCCCTTGGTTATTCGGTCGTTGACCGTTTCCGTTACCATTGGCGTAACCGTTTCCATTGCCATTCGCATAGCCATTCCCGTTTCCGTTTCCGTTAAACTGTTGTGGTTGGTTGTAACCTTGTTGATTATTCATATAATTCTGCCCGTTACCATTGCGATAACCGTTACCATTCCCGTTACCGCTTCCATTGCCGTTGAATCCGCGCCCGTAACCTTGTCCGTTGCCGTTTTGCGGACGATTCTCGAAGAATTCCGTGAAGGGTTTCCCGCTGCCCTGCAGACCGACTTGGTTGCGGTTCTGCTGCAGTTTCCACTGTTCGCAAGGGGAGAGGGGTGGGGCTTGTGGGCCTTGATTCTGATTGGGCCGGAACTGGGGCTGTTGGTGGCCATTACCATTTCCGTTGCCATTACCGTTACCGTTTTGGTGGAAGTTCTGCTGGTTGTTAGGACGGAAATTCTGTTTTTGTTGGAAGTTCTGCGGCACGGCGTTCAGTTGTTGACCCTCGAACTGCCGGAACTGTTTTTGGTTCGGATTAAAGTTTTGGCTGGGATAAGAGTTGGATAGCTGCTGGGCGTATTGGCCGTTGTTCGGGGGCGGTTGGTTAGACCGCTGGTTGTTGAAATTGTTGGGTGCCGGCTGGTTGGGTACAGTGTTCTCCACGCAGTCGGGTTTATTCTGCTGCTGACCTTGGCCATTCTACATGAAAAACCCGCTAATAAAACTAATAGTTTGTAAATTTAATAATCATTTGGTACATATGCGGCGATTTAGCAGTTAATTTGTATCCGAAAGCGTGAATGTACTTTACATACAGTACTCACGTTGAGTAGTATGGACCGTAGTTGCACTCGTACCGGGTTGGTCATTATTATTACATAAATCATTAATTACGGCAGATGTCTACTACAGTGTATCTACTCTGTACACGTAGATACGGGCTCTACGGGTACTAGCATTTGCCGTTGTTTGGAACTTATTGTGATACACCGCCATAAATTATGCTCATAAGTCACAGGTAGAACTAAAACGTATTGCTGAACCGGTTCATAAAAACCAAACAATCAGTATAAAATTTAAGCGTTAAAACTTGAGTACTAAGCAGCGCCAGTATGTACTCATACTGAAGCTGGATGTTTCGCCAAAAACGATTAGCCGATTAAAAATTCCGTTGCGGATATCAGCAGTTCAGAACAATCTCATTATATCAAAGACCATGTCTCTTAAAATTATAATCATGCCAAATTCCAAAACTAAGATGGAACTCTGCAGCTATAGAAGCAGTTTACAACAGTTAGTGCAAAAGAATTTTAGACGAATTTTATACAGCTAAGTTACGAATTTATACCTGAAAATTTCCATGCCATCCACCGGCCAGCGTAGGTGCAACTGAAATAAAATAAGGTTTAATTTTGGGAAAACTAAGATTTATACTGTCGGTTTTTACAGAAAGGAGTAAAATTCTGTCTAAAGACTATTGCTAGTAATTAATTTGATTTTATTATGGTAAAATTCATACAATCTGTGATTCCAGTTTCCTTTGCATTTGCTCAGATTTTTTATGGCTCATTAATTAAGTGCAAGCCGCATTACGAAAACGGGCATAGTTTTAAATCAACAGAGACTGCGGTATAATCCACTTACCCAGGACGGTTGTTAATAATAAAAACCGCAAAAATTCCATATTTTTGTATTTGTGAAATAGACAAATCGTCTAGTCCGGCCGGTATCCCCACTGCGCAACTAGATAACGACTGAAAACTATGTGACTGGCAAACCGGGGCTTTTAAGAAGTGTACGTTTTTCAACTTATTTTCCACGGCATTCTGTACGTGCTTTCGTAGCGAAATGCACATTTTTGCTAGAAATGCTAAATGCAAAAATATGAAATGAAATTCTACACCTCCCCCGCACTCGTATCGTTTAACTGCAGTATGAAATGTTAAAAATTATCAGCTAAGCTGGAAATATCAAGTGGCATTGTTTCCGCTGTAAACTGCCAATTTCTTATGTAATTTTTTGTGGTGCACAGGTTTTATGTCGGGCGACTGCGCATATATTGTATATATATACAGAGTAGTTTCAAACCTCAACGTACTGTTAATCGACAAAAATAATAACCAACGCAACCTCAGTTAAATTAAAAATGATTCAAACCCAAGCAATTTATTATTCCAGTTTAATAATTAGGAATTTAGTAACCTATTATATGTATTTTTCCTCAGTAATTTATTGCTCTTCATTTACCATATTATTGTGTTTAATTAATATTTCCACTTTTCACGAACATGATTAATACAGATTACTGGCCACCGATTTCAATTTTTATCAGAAACAATTTATTTCACTTGAAACGACCGTTTCAAACAAGCAACAAGGCACTTACAAGAAAATACAATAAAAGGAAAATTCAACAAAATTAATACAGATCCATTAAAAGCTAAAACAAATAAAATACAGTAAAAACAGGAAGCTAGCTGCCGATATTAATTTCACAGGTATGAACAGCAATAATCGGGACAACCGCACTGAAAACATAAAAAACCTAAAAAACCTAAAATAATCTACCGTAATTTGGCAACTATTAACTGCACTCCAGAGAGGAAGAATTTGGGACGATGATAGGCTTCTCCATAATTTTTATTCATGATCCGCAGCTCCTAGTACTGCTTCCGTTTGATCCCGACGACTTGGCTCAGTTCGTAGTCGTGTTCCTCGCTGAGAAATACCAACGCCATGCACGATCCCACAAACGCCAAAAACATATCCCACTGAGCGTCGTACCTATCAATAATGAAGAAATACTCATCAAAACTGAACACTGTGCCCACTTGTAGACAGCACAACGAATATATATTCTTTTTATACTTATTTTTTAAGTGCTTAAAATTATTACACATTCAAGTTGTGTGATTCAACGCTCATATTTTGGCCGATGGCTTCTCAAACAAAAATTTCCTGGTTTCGTATGATCGTAATTTTATTTAACATTTCGCTAATCAACAGCTTCCGTTTCAGATTTTACCCTTAATGAATTAACTGTGGAATTAAAATTAAATGTAAGTACTCCGCAATTTGGAGTATTTACAAAGAAACCGCAAATGCAACATAATCAAGAGTGACACGAATCCAACACAACATGTACACTGATTATGTATGTACTACGTAGTTCAATAAGAGTTATAAAAATTTTCTGATGCCTACAACAAACACGAATTTGTTGCACAAAGTCAAAAAAATTCACCAAAACTAAAACCTTATAAAAACCAAATTCACCAAAACTTAAAATTAATAAAAACGAGCAACTTAACGGAAACTGTCTAACTGCTACAAAAAACACTCGCATATATCCAGAAGTATTCAGGTTTTCAGCAAAATCAAATAACTTTCCGGTTAAATTACCAGAACACTATTTCGACAAGAAATCTTCGACGAAAAACACTCGGAAAAAGAAGCAAAACAAATAAAAAAGTGCGAAATAAGTAAGCAAAAAGAAGCGAAATACAAGTACTGTAAAGAATAACATTCTGCAATTAATAAAAACTAACCAGTAGATAACGCAAACCTGATATAAAAAACTTATAAAGACAGGCGTGCATCAAACGTTTAAAATATGCACCGGAACAAGCACTAAATAAATTAAGGAGCATAAATTTTCAGAACGAAAACCAAAATAAATGGGTAAAAATAAGTACATAAACGAAATAAACAACGAAAAGGTAAGTTAACAACTAATACTAACTAAACACACATGCGGATCAAATATTCCGTAATAAGATCCAAAATAAATGAAAAATTACTCAAAATAATATAAACATTTCAGAAAGAAGAAAAAATTAAAGAAGTTATCAACCAAAACAAAGAAATAAACGCAAAAACAATGCGATACTTATTATCGCAGTCCAATTCAGAATCAGGTACTTAGTACGTACATGTCTCCCTGGGCGCCCATGAAATCCCCGGAGTTATCCAGCTTGAACGCCACCGCCCACCATTCCAGTACTTCATAATACGCACTGAAAGCCAGGCAGACGCAGACGACGATAAACGACAGCCAGAAGCCGTGTCGCACCACTCCCTTGCGCAGTAGCACCTCCCGCGCCAAAATGGCCGGGACAAATCCCTGGAAGAAATGCCCGATCCGATCGTAGTGATTGCGCTTCAGGAAGAACGTGCGCTGCAGCCACAGCCCAAAGGGAACACGGGAGTAGGTGTAGTGGGCTCCCACCAGCAGCATACTGGACCCCAGGAACAGCAGACGATACAGTAATGGAGTGAAGCGGAATTTCTTGAAGTAGAAAGCGATGAAGGGGATCCCCAGGAGGACGGGGGCGGCCTCTAGCACCCAGATCTTGGCGTCATGGCACCCGATGAAGGAGACCACGCAGCCCAGCAAAGTGAGGAAGAAGAGGATGCGCGGTTCGTAGGATTTGAGAAACTGCATGGGCATCGTGGAAGAATTAATATTATAATTCAGTGATTGCACTGTATTGCCAGGAGGAGATGGAAGATCAGAAAGGACTTGAATGGAGATTACGGATTACAAGTTCGACGTTTCCAGAATTTCGGAAAATCGTTTTAATATGAAATACACGAAAATATTACGAGCAATGCAGAGATCAAAGTCCAATGTGTCATGAAAAGCAGTGGAAAATGGGAATTTCCGATGTCAACTTTACGCAGTCGTCAGTGCCTGCTCAGACTCTGTTGTAGCGATATTCACGAGTCAATAGTACTGTATAGACACGCTGTGGCATAGATCTCATGGATTTCATGAAAAGTGACAAAGGAATAAATTCACGATTCACGAGAATTAAAAACGAAAATATAACTAGTAGATACTTAAATGCTTTAAGTTTTAAAAATGATCAATACTAATTTGTTCATGCTCTTAATTTCTTAAATTCTAATTCGGATATTGCTGCTAGTAGGCTGTAAACAACTCGTCACTCGAGTGTAAAACAGAGAGTATACCGGTTGCGCGCTTTTATACATCGCTATGTACAAACTACAAACTAACAAACTACAAAGTACACACTCAAACGTGTACAGTAGACAGAACTTCAACTTTCATTTCCATGAAACTCATTGCGCGCCATAAAAATTCCAAGACAAGGCTTCTAGACTTCTACAGTCGGCCGTCGTTCATTGTTTTTTCGATCGAGTGGGCGTGGGACGGTTTGGTAGTCCAGATCGGGAATCTTGCAGCGCTGGATTAGCCAATGGCATAGTAGCCGGTGAAAACACGGCGCTGCCGTGATCCCCTTGTGTGCCAGCATGGCTCATCCTGTAAGCAAAACTTTTAGCGCATTCTTGTTATCAAATCAGAGATCATCTCCAGGCGCTGATTTTTACGAAGCGATAACGAACGCACGTCGATAGGTCTGAAAATTCAGGAAAAAACTTTCTCGAAAAATAACATCGCTGAATTCGGCAGCATCTGAAATTTACACACTGTACTTCGAAACTGACTCGTGAGGTGGACTAAACAAGTTTTCCAATACTTACAAGTACCGCTCATTTAACATTTACCTAATTAGCTTTAATAATGCACTATTATTGCGATATTCACTGGTACAGTCCCTATTATCTGCAAGACTGTAAGTTTAAATAAGTTTTCTAATAAGGTACTGTTTTACTAGAACGATTATTAAATTTTGATAAATAACAGTACGACTAACGTAGTAACCTGGAAAACGGGCCCGATGGTATTAGCCAACAGACGCTTTAAAAATCTTGGAAATGTTCGATCTGTATATCGGCAGACGCCATTCTCTAAAAACAAGGAAAATGAAAATGTTACTTTATCATAGAATTTTTAACTGGCTAGTAATTTCGAAAAAACTGCAGTACGAGTACATTAAGTAGTACATAATTGTTCAAAGATTGTGGTGCCTGCCGTTAAAACTAAATTAAAGGCGCCTTGGAGATGCAGTATAAGTTGTACTCGTATGTTCGTAGTGCATTTGAAACAGACTACTCTGTATACAGAGGATATGCATAATTTTTTAATATTCATATTCATTCCTATGCACCACGGTATTTTCGCAAAAAGTTGAACACATCAAACAGTACTACAGTATATTCGAATACTTAAGTCTACAACAGCCTAAATATGTACCCGTGGGCCAGCGATCCCGCAACAGCGGCACTGCTGGCGGCTGCGCCGGCTCCACCACCGCCTCCGAAATTACGGACGTAACGTTGGGAGTTGTTATGGGTTTCTGTGGCTGGGAAATGTGGGGATTCCGAAGTTAAAACGCTTGTTGTACACATGAGAATCAACGCCAGGAGGAAGGGAGTCGAACAATGCATTCTGATAATTATTTGTCTAGATAATCTACAAGCAAATATCGACACACAGTTTCCAGAAAGGTGGTGCAGCTCTCGGCAGTCAAAGGAAGAAACTCTGTTCCTCTAAATGAAATTACAAAATAAATGCACGGAACTGTTAACATCAAATTGACATGCGGTCGGATATCTACCCAGACGAACTTTCATTACTAATGTAAGTTATTATGTAACTAATGGCAGTACTCAACAGCAGGGTAGTAGCGTATACTTCGAAATATTTATATAAGAAGCATGTACTGATCAACGGACACAAGACGTGATAATTAAATGCACAAATCGGTTACAGTGCCGTACTTGTACTGCAGATGAGATGGCTCAATGATGATTATTATATAATGCTGTGACCTTTGAACCGGCACTGCTACAGAACTCGGTATAACTGCAGTCTGCAGACTGTTGTACATATATTCTATGTTAAACATAAAATTAAATACTCTTAAGTACGTAGCTATCGTTACCGATGGCCAACATTATAATTATCGTAAATAAATGTTTCCATATAGCAAACATTTGTGTGTGGATCAACACTGCTACAGTACATCTAGTTCCAGAAGAAAAATTATTCCCGGTGCAGTGCTGTAATCGAAGCAAGTACAGTATTAGCTGGAAAAAATACTGTAGGTATTTGGCCAACAGCATAATACAGTAATATTAGTTAGCTTTTTGTTAATCAATTTCTACATTGTCAAGCTTTAGGTCAGCAGCTATTACGGAGCACGTACATAACCGATGCCCATATATACACCGCATAATATTACCATGTGGACTAGCGTCCAGACAAAAGTATTATCCTGGTTTTATTATACCTAGATAGTACAGGAATGATAGGTAAGTCGTACAATTAATTACAGCCTTTTCACAAACACACCGTGGAACACAGCACATTGCCGTTTTTAATTAGCACAAATTCAAAGGAAAAAAGAAGTGCTATAAAGTCTGCCAAACAAATTTTTCGCTCGTTGCCTTGTTAGTAAATTAAAAGCTAATGTTAATTAACTGTCATTATGCGCGCGGTTTCTAATACAGGCGGAAATTTGAGAAAGTGCGTCGCTGTATAATTAGGTGTCCGACCACGTCCAACGGGAGCGCTGACGTGCTTGATCAACTTGGACTTCCGTATTGGCAGATATAACCTGCTTCGGTTGATCGGTTGAGTTACTTGCTTGAACAACACTAAAACAATAGCGAGATGCGTGTAGGTTTTCGTACAGCGAGATGCGGCCTTTGCCGAAAAACGAAGTTTGTAGTGCAAATAAATCGGACGCTGTGCATGCGCAAACACAGGTATATACCCCATTAAATGCTACGAAATTAATGCTGCTTAATTAGCACAAAAAACGGCAAACTTTTACATGCTCAAGAGAATCGTTGGATAAAATCATTGCATATTCCGCGTATATGTATTCCAGTGTATAAATGTGTTCCACCTTTCAAAGCTTTCGAAATTTATTACAAAGGTCAATTACAGTAGCAGCTTGAGAATGCCGATATTTTGGTGCTCTTAATTCCCATACCGAGGATGTATTGTTACCTGTGACCCGCTGACACGGTGAAACGCTCGGCTGGGACCGAGAAGTTGGCATCTGCTCCTGATGACAAATCTGAATTGGCCGGCATTGCCGTAACGTGCCATAATACAGTCAGGCCACTTATAAAAAGAACTGTCGCTTTTCCGAACTGCATTTTCAAAAACAATTAATGACACTGTCCAGTTCTAAAGATTGCACACAGTTGCTAATTAGCCTGACCTATAATTGAACAGCTAGAAAATGTTTAAGCCGAATGCCTTTACTGCTTAATAAACTCGCGGTAAGCTTGAGTGATATAATGTACACTAATGTATGATTAAGTACTTATATATTGTGGCATATTAACACATTTGGGATTTTCCACCGGAAGTCGATCCTTGTCAGCTTACTACTTACGGTACAAACCACAAGCGTGATCTGCGTTTCAGTAGCGATTAGGGGCCTTATGGCTGGCGAAATTAAGGTAGGCGCTGACCATAATGATGTGAAGTGTGTGAATTTTACCCATTATCGCTGCACTTGCAAACAATCACCAAATTTAATTTTATTCTTTTTGAAATTTATAATACGTACAGTACGAGTATATGCGTTAGCAACAAATCAGCCCATATCCGTGCATGCATGAGAGACTTGAAAGAGATATAACGTATTCTTCATGTAATTTCTATTCCTAAACTACTCAAAATTTACTTCCGGTCATGCATTGGGGCGCCCGGCTGCCGCTTTGTAATCGAAACACGGACGCATATTTTGAACTAACTGACCGTGCGCACGATATGCCGGGATGCGTCTCACTCACCTGAGCTTCTCGGAAAATTACAACTCTCTATGGCACGTGTGTTGCTCCGCAGAAGGAAAAAATACCGCTACAGACGATTTTCTTCCTAATATTCCTATAAGTCGTGCAATTGCATTTTACTTACTAGAAAGAAACACCACGATAGTAGTCAAGTTAATGGCAACAGCGGATGATTGCTGTTTTTGTATTTATTTTGTTTTTGTATTTTTATGCGATGGTTAGTACAGCCTTGCTGGGGTCGCTTTGCTTATTTCCGAATGTGGGCCGGCAGTTTGAAAACGTTGGTGATGCAGGGTGTTTAAATAGCAAAATGTTTGAAACTGACCTATGTTTTCAAATACCATAATACTGTATCCATTAGTGTCCCGGTCTTATTGCAAGGCCTGCCGGAGGTGACCGTATTATGGGAGGCTGTATTGTAAGGGAAGGGGAGGAGGGGATACGAGGGTGTGGAATTTCATCGTTGATTGCTTAGATCCTTAAAAATCACAGGGCTATCAGACAGGACACTACCGAGTCTATGAACACCTTGACAAACGTGAAACGGCGCACTTATTTGGAACGAATTCACACAGTGTGACATAATACACGCACCGGGTGTACAGAGTACTACTACCAACCTGACCGCAATCAGCAGAGAAGGAACTCTGGAGATTGGTGTTGCCTTGTTGCCAACTTCCGTAGACAACAGTGTACTACACGATCTTACCACACCACACTACACCACACTACACTACACCACAGGAATACCGACACAGTAACTTCCACCTAGGTACACACTACTGCTTTCCCTAAGCGAAGGTCACTGACAGCACAAACACCAAAACAGGATCGCAATGTTAATGTTACTAGCGTTACTCACTTTATTCTTACTGATGTTCGCTCAACACAAGTCAAACACACACTGGCCGATGCTAGCCGACGACGAAGCGCAACTTTCGATCGAAGGCTACCGATAAGAACACGAATGCAATACGTCATCGCTAGTACAACAGGAAACACACGTACATGCGCACCGTAAACTTGTAAAAGTTAGAACATAATACCAACTATGTCAAGTGATACAAATATTTCCTGTGTAAAGATTCCCAGGGCACAATTTCAAAGTTGAAACGTGGATCTGTAGCTTCCGAAGGAGAAGAGTGATGTATTGCGGGGCGGGGGTCACACTTTGCTAAAATTTAATACCGTATAGGAACCGTAAAATTACAAATTAAAAAATAATAATTTTATAATTTATCATGATCGCAGTATGCAGTATGCAAACAAGATAAAAAAGTGAAGAATCGTGTAACATGGCGGTTTAAGCAGTTTCCAGCTGTCGGCTTCAGATGTGAAAAACTCCTTCGGAACGCTTCCTACGGAAGCCTTACGCAGGCGCGTGGATTGATTAAGAATAAATGCGAAAAAAACCAAAATACTAGCAGCCGTGCAAGAGAATTTCGGTGTGCGTAATGAAAATTTGAATTTCATTAATGCTAGTCAAATCGGAACAATGCGTTATCTGCGACTCTGCGTACGAGTTGTCCAGTTCTAACGTGGAATTTCTAGAATTTGGGAATGTCTGAACTATTCTGATGTACAGCAATACGTTTTCTTGACCTGCATTCCTTTTCATATTCTAGTGCTCAGCCTGGACACTGCATTCTTGTCCTGGGAAACGAGCAATTAAGTGTTCTTGTTCAGTGATTTTTTTCTGAGCGCCGATACATAGAATGGAGAATGAGGAGAGTCATCCACTGATACTATCATAATTATTACAAAACGAATGCAAGCCTGCTGCCCTACGATTGTGTGATTGCTGTTGGAATACCGACAGTCTATATAGTTCAGCTTTGCGATACATGTACAGCATCTCTTCGAATGGGAATCCGACAGAGAATCGGCAACAGAACAGGCAGGATTGAGGCTAACCTTTAGTGTCCTTTACTTTTCATCTTTTCCCCGTTAGAGGATAGACAGACGCAAAAGCTCAGAACAGACAGAATCATCCTGACCTTTCAGTAACCTTTCAGTTACACGTTGGATCCTGTACTATAATATAATATATAGACAGACTACGTCTGCCATATGTTATATTAGGCTTGCCCGTTTCAACCGTGCAGCGCCTGCGTAAAATATCGAAGTATGTACTAGGTTAGTGTTAAGATTTAAGTTTTAACCATACTTTATGGAATGCGCTACGTCGTCCGTTCTAAGTTTGTAACTCTGATTTCGTTGAGTCTTCCGCAATCAAGTCTTCACTCCGCCGATGAACAAAGCGAGTGTGCGTCTCGGTGACCCAGCGGTGGTGCGTTTCCATATATGTACAATGTACGACAAAAAGAGGTTGCACCGATCAGTCGGTCCGCGGTTCAAAATAACCTCGCAACGACACGCCACCACTAAAACTTGGACGCTTACTCACTACTTTCAGATGCTCGCGCTACGTGAATATCAAAGTGCAGCTATACTAGTTGCATATCAAAAGGTGTAGAAAAAAATTTAAAACTTTTTGATACTAAACCTGTGGCTGTTTGTGGTGAACAGCACAAATTCTAGCCATTTTGCTTTCCCATAGACTTAAGCATTGACTGCAAGCCAAACGGTTATGCGCACAGATCCTATGCTGTGCCTACGAGAAAACAAAATGGCTAGAATTTGTGCTGTTCGCCATAAACAGCCACAGGTTTAGTATCAAAAAGTTTTAAATTTTTTTCTACACCTTTTGATATGCAACTAGTATAGCTGCACTTTGATATTCACGGAGGGCGAGCGTCTGAAAGTAGTGAGTAAGCGTCCAAGTTTTAGTGGTGGCGTGTCGTTGCGAGGTTATTTTGAACCGCGGACCGACTGATCAGTTCAACCTCTTTTTGTCGTACATTGTACGTACTGCCAGAGTTACTGTCCGATCGGTTCTTCTGCCGCAAGGGACGCGTATGCTCTTTAGCACAAGGGCTTCCCCAACCGCCTTTCACAGTGGGAGGGGTTTCGTGGATATTTTCAATTTGCTTCTAACGACTTTTGTTCGTGCATCTCTGAACTAGACAATGACAACTGCCCGAGATTTCAATTCCGCAACAATTCTGCAGATAGTTTCTGTTACTCAGCTTCATATGTCACGATAAATAATTATTATTAAAATGTTAAAGCGAATTTCTTTGTAATGGCAGTGCTATAATTCATAAGCGTACTGAATACTTTCCTAGTAATAATCCTTATCTTTAACAACTTGCAATATGAATCCTTTTCTCATGCTCGCCTTACTCTGCCAGTGGACTAAGGTTAGGATATTTTGTCATTAATTATTTGACAAATGTGGAGAAGCTAAGAATTTCGTTCTTAATTTTGTCAAAACCAAAGAATGTTAAATACCGTTCTCTGGTTTTTAGTGGTAATTATTAACAAACAGAGAGAAGTTTGCCTTTCTTTAAAGAAAGGGAAATACATATCTCTCTTTTTTTTAACAGCGGAACTGATATGTCTGCCCTGGATTTGTATAATCCACTTAAATTACTAGTACATATAAGCAGCAGCCGTAGTAACATTGGTATGCACTAATGCGTGCTACAGTAGCAAGGTAACAGTGGATGTCTTCCGGTGAAAGACCGTTACATCATTATTATTGCAATATTATACTGTATCAGTACTACTGTATTATTCACGACCGTCGGTAATGATCAAGATTGTATCGCATAGCAATGCTTATGTGGGCCAGCCGAAAAACACTCTATTTAAGTATCTGTGCATGTGCATTTAGGTCAAAGCTATGCGCAGGAGTTTTTTATTTATAGGAAAGTTTTGTACGTTAGAATTTTTGTATTTAAAAACGTTGTACGAACTCGGACTGCGCGTAAGTATCTGCTGCTTGAATTACAATACAGTACTTGTACTAAGTAAGACATACAAAAAAAGTTTTACTCTAACGCCTCATATTAAAGTCCTTCACACTATGCAGGGACTGTGTAAGGTACTGCACAGTGTATATTCATTCACATATACCTAATTCCGTGAATAGGTGAAAAGTCAGTACTTTACAGTTAAAGTACTGCACAGTGTGCATTCATCCACATATACCTAATTCCGCGAATAGGTGAAAGTCACTGAAAAGTCAGTACTTTACAGTTAAAGTACTGCACAGTGTGCATTCATCCACATATACCTAATTCCGTGAATAGGTGAAAAGTCAGTACTTTACAGTTAAAGTACTGCACAGTGTGCATTCATTCACATATACCTAATTCCGTGAATAGGTGAAAAATGAGGATACTTTACAGTTAAAGTACTGCACAGTGTGCATTCATCCACATATACCTAATTCCGCGAATAGGTGAAAAGTCAGTGCTTTAAGGAAAGTATTGCCAGTACTTTATACTTCCCATATGACGTGAATCGTTGAAAGGTCAGTACTTTATAAAAAGTACTGTCAGTAATGTACTCTTCCCACACGCCCTGAATCCGTGAATCGGTGAAAGGTCAGTATTTTATGGAAAGTACCGCCAGTACTTTATTCTAGTGAAAACACATAGTCTGCAAGTACATTGGGTAAAGTACTGCACAGTTGTCCAGCCATTTTTATATCCCGCACGACTATCTATTGCCTATTGGTATTGTTGTTTTTGGCAAAAATACTCATTATACTTATTTCTGTACTGACCGTATACTTATTTTTGTACTGACTGTATATGATACGGTCACCGAAAAGCATTTGCATGATTGGTGGTCAAAAAAGTTTTGGTTGGTGCCGAAACGTGCTTAAACGGGATGTCGCGGGCTTTTTGTGTGAACAAAAGCTAAAGTTATTGTTCAACGCTTTGGTAGTGAACGATAAATACATCCGACTTTTATAAATAATGAGATAAATACAATAAATGAGATAGATACATCTGAGATAAATAAATACATCCGCTTCAGTCAAAAAAATTATCCCACGCGCCAAGTGTGGACAGTTGCATAAACTAAATTCAAAATAATTCTGAAAGTCGTTTTCGCTTCCGTTTTGTATTTTTCTGGTGTAAAGGTTTTTTACGATTTCAGAAAGGTTAAAACTGAAATCTTTTGGTGTGGCAGTAAGGAGCCGATCGGCGTTTGAGGGGAATGGGTAGCGGTCATTTTCTTTAAGCTTACGACCAACTAGAAACAAAATCTCACTTGATCCGGTGCTGAAAATAACTCGGAACAAAGCGCATCTCTTGTAGACTTGTATGTTAAAAAAGAATTCCCGAAGATTGTGACTGCCTGGAGCACGGATACGGATGATGTCAAACAGATAGCGGCCATAAATCAGACTTGGATTATGTTATTCAGTTTTGCAGTAACGATAGACCTCTATAACGCAGATGGAGAGATATAAATGCCGGCCAACTAGCAGCAAAATCCAGCAAAGCGGGCGATTGAAGAAGGTAATGGCTCCTGTTGGAACTGGTTAGGTCTAATCGTCTCGGATTTACAATGTGAAAAAAAGACGGAAAATGATGCTCAGTTCGTCATGAACCATGTTCGCCTCTGACCTTGCGCGGCTATAAAGCGAACGCGCAGAGAAGATCGTCCTCTACTATAGCGGTGCCCGCCGTCAAAGTGGAAAGGTCACGCAGGCTTGCTTTGATTCGATCGGTGTTTAACATATTTCACAGCAATATTAGGTGATAAATAACCTAAAGTATTATTTTTGCTCTGCGACATCAATGGCATTTTAAAACGAATTTTTAGCTAAAGGCGGGCCACCACGGTAGATGGGTCGAACCACATTTGTTACACGGTCCGCTCGGATTTCAATATTCCAGCAAATCAAAACACCCTCTAAGCGTAGCAACTCCTGGTGCAAAACATGTTGGACAGATACAGCAACAAAGTACAATTAAATATTTATTTATTTGTCAACGGCTGACTAATGGTAAATTCTGAGAGAAACTGTCCACACTTGGCGCGATTGACCAGTATATTAGACATATTTACGGTGCCGGAATAAGTCGTTTTGTGACCTTTGTGTACATTTACGCAATATAGCACAAAGCATCGTGGCGATGTGCATAACAGAAAAACCATTAAATATGTACTTACAGTATGTACGTACATACTTTGTACGTATCAGTAAGTTACAGATACAAATTATGCATTCGACAACATCGAAAAAATATACGAGTAATTGATTTTCTTAATTTCAGTTTAATTATTTTTTTTATTTCACTTCTTTCTCCTAATTAAACCTCATGCCCCGCTTGGGCATGTGTCACAGGCCCACAACTTTCAGCACCCTCTTTGTCTATTGCATCTGTAGAAAACCCGTAAACGCCAGGATAAACATACTTGGTCTAGCTTGGTTTGGTCAGTTCTGGGTTGTTAGGTGGTTTTAAGGTTTGCGCAGGGTGTGTACTATCAAAATGTTGTAGCACAATGGTGTCTCCTCAGATTGTCTCCAGACTACAGATCACTACAAAAAAAACATGCTCCATTTTCTCACTGGTACGAAACGTACAATATCTGTACAAAGTGCCTCAGCGTCCGTGTGACACACGGCGTGTGTCCCGCGACAAAATGTCTTAGCGGCGAAAAGTCGTGTGTCTCACTCCCAATTGTCTGGGTGCAGAAGAAAAATTGCCGGAAAACACGTTTACAATATTCATTTCCGCATCTGCACCAGTAAGTTAATTTTCAATTGATTATGACTTTATATGCCAGTAAGCTCGATGGTTATTCAATGATCGTTGCCATGGAAATGCATCCAGTGATCCAGACCATTGATCGTTATATTGGGAAAAAAGCAGTCTAGTCGAACCCTTCTCCTGCAATGCTGCCGTCAGCCGGCTGGAGTTTTACGTTGTGGATAACATGGTGCTTATGTATCGCGCCTGATTTAGCCGCATGTACTGCCGTGACGGAATATAGCAGTACTGTAGCGATACGTACGTAAAGTGACGGCTTTAATCGTACTTTCTATTATTCGCTGTACCTTCTCGATCGTTCTCTTTTGTGTTCGGATTTACTTTGGTTGTTTGTACACGGAAGCGCCGTGTCTATATAAGTCCGTGCGTAGCAGTACTTTGATCATCAGTTCTCTCATTACGAGTTTTGGCAGTTTCGGAGTTTCTAATTATTAAAATATCGTCGGAGATGCAGTTCTCGCTTCGCTAGATTCGTAGACTTAGTTATGCCACATTGCGATTATAAGCTCATTCTTTGTCGTTGAGTAGGTCGGTAGGATAGATTATTACGGTAATTATTCCTATCGTACTGATCTCTCCGTCAGCCGTAACGTCACACTCCAGCCGAATGACGGCTGCAGTGCCATGAATTGGTTCGACTGACATGGTTTTCCCTCCTATATACAGCTTTATGAGTGTACGACCGGTGTATGCAAGCAGAGCATCCAGTTGGATCCAGGGAGGGCTGCCTGTATACAGTGGTTGACACCACTAGACGGCATCCTATTATTATGTCCGCCATTCATTTTGTCCTCTAATCATTTTGTCCATGGATCATTTCCTCCACCATTCATTTGGTCTACGCTTTTTGCATTTAATATTAAATACAATATCACCATTTATCAAAATTGATTTAATATTGTTATTAGTTACAATAAAACACATAATATACACGGTCTGGGGCACTCTGGGCGTAAGATGTAAGCAGCATAGATGCGTGCTGTATTATGTGCATAAATCAATCGCTTGCATACGGTTTGCTTACTTACCCGCTGAATTTCGAAACGCATGATTTAACAGCTGCGAAGAACTAAGCATAGCAGCCGTATCACATGCAAACTATCGCATTCGATATTGCTGCAGCAGTGACGCAGAATTTTGCAATAAAAGATTGTAATATCTGCCATATAAACTGAAATCATAGTTTTGAATGTGATTATGTGTGTACACGCTCTCATAGTACGCAATACTCGTATTTTATCGTAGACGCAGTGTACGGTGCACAAAATGAACGGTGGACAAAATGAATAGACACGATTGTAGCATTGTAGACACCCCGTAAATTGAAAAATGTCCGTTCGTCGAAACGGCTCCATGGTGAAAAGCCTCAGTGTCGAAGCGACCTCGCAGCAAACCATGTCGCGGTAAGTTGTCCTGCCGACTAAATGTCCCTGGGCGAAACGTCGCGCGACGAGATGACCTTGTCGCAAAATGTCTGGGATCAAATGTCCTGCGGATAGTTGTCTGGCAAAATGTAGCGGCGCCGAAGAAAATGTCGCGGTGCCCCTTCTACATTTGATTGTAATTAAGCGTACTTACTTATGTATTACCTCGGTTCCTTATTGAAGGAAATTTTTAAATGTATGGAAAAAAAGATGTAAAGACGTTTGCGGATACATGTCCTTTGTATCAGTTGGACCACCAGCGCATGATGGTAATACAACTGTCAGCACTCTAGAAACAGAAATGTGACATTCCACTACGCCACGTTGCCGTTACACGAGCAATCCAATCTGGTTGCAGAAATTAAAGTAATATGCTCTGCTAAGTAGTACTGTACGTATTCTCATCAAATTTTTTTATGCTGTTTACTGTAAAAAAATTGCATCAAATAAAAAAGTCACGCGCGAAGCCAGCGTGCTTTTTTTTGGCCAAATTGTTAGGAAATTGCTTTAAAAAAATGTAGTTGAAACGATTCCCAGTTTACGGTAGCAGAAGTTAAAAAATAAACGTTCTTACACCGATCCACTGTTCTAGCAATGCTTTCAAATTTTAAAATGAATTTCAAAAATGTTATAATGCTCATTTTAAAAACTCGAAAAAACAATAAAGGTCTGAATCGGTGTTAGAGGAAAACAACATGCAACATTATGAGGACTTACAACATGCAACATCAGTACATGCAACATTATGAGTACCTTTTCAGTACATGCAACATTATGAGGAAAACGTTTGATAATGGGACGTTTGGTACACCTAAATTAATTTAAATTATTTTGATATTTGCTACCCTCGTAATTCCGTGCGCGTTCAAACTGAGTTCACACCTTTCTATACAAATTATTTGAATACAGTACACAATGCCAAAAAGGACTTCTAAAACTGGCTTGAAAGCGCACCGTAAAGGTAAACAAATTTAGTACAATGTACTGGGTCACTTCCCTAAAAGGAAAAAACACCGATGTTTCATGTGTCCAAAGAAAAGGTGTAGTCCAATGCAAAGTAGCCTCACGTTAATACATATTACAGAAATTTCTAGAAATTTTATAAAAAATACAGACAACATATTATAACAATTTTTTGGAAAACCACTTTTTGGAGCATGGTTTATTAACAATTGAGTATACGTGCTCTGCAACATTCAACATTTTTGTGACTGCGAATAATATTCAAGCGAAGATTTCAAACTGATTAAATAAACTGAAAGGAAGAGCTTTACTGCCAGCACTTGGTATGGCACGAAAATGCGAAAAAAAAATGCGAAAATAAGTATTTTTAGCTATCTGCGTGTGCCTAATAATCTATGTTATGTATTGTTTCCAGGCGAAACGTTTCAAAGTTTCAAAGTCACCTTGAAAGTGGGTTGGATCGCTTGCGGCATCGTGTCAGCACGATTCTGGCCGAACGTTTGACAACGCAAATCATGTGAGCCAGTTCTGGATCAAGGCCGGTCTATTGGCGTTGCAATTCACAAAAAACGTTTTGGTTTTTGAGACCTGAAAATTTGAAGCGCCGCGCATAGTATAGACCTTGTGCTTGTATCATGTTCAGAGTTTATTGAAGGTGCCAAATCCGCGCGAGGCGCGAAGTTGACACGCGAAGTTTTAATGCAAAAACTCCTATGTAACTTTAGATTACAACGAATGTCGGGCGAATGTCGCGCTTTCTGGAACATGGTTTAGCAATAAATGATTATAACATTTACTTTCTAGCATATTCGGAAATACGGTGAACAACTTTCGATTAATAAGGTAAACAACTGTCGATTTTAAAAATTAAATAAAATACCAGAAAACAAAGGCTTCACTCGAGCGAAGTGCGATGTTATGTACCAATTTTAACCCTTTTATCGCAAAAATCGCTTTTATTGCAACTCACAAAAAGTAATTACTTTTTGTCTTTTGCAAAACCGTTTAACGTTTTTAAGGATTTGAGTAACGTAAATCAATGCAAAGAATTTTACTAAGAAACTAACACAGAAACCAGTCAGCATGTTCTTTTGCCGTGCTAATTACGTACTAAGTGCACCAGTTCTACACCAGTGAACTAGCCGATTCGATGGTACAGGGTGGTCGCGCCAAGTGCGGGCAAACAGCTACCAGGGTAGCACACAATTTTTATTTTATTTTTTGCTAGTTCTTTGTACAGTATATAGCAAATTTCTTAATAGAGTTTTGCTGCAAAAAGCTGAAGAGCAGGCAACGGGAATCAAAGCATTACTTTCCATTTTTCCGAAAAAAACACACTGCTATCCACGAAATAATCGTGTTTAGTTTATAATATTTAAAAGATTGTAATCGTCCGATAGCTGACAAGCGATAACATAGTTTTTCAATAATGCCTCTTATCTTTTGTTTCCCCATAGAGAACACCTTTTGGGTCAGTCACTAATTTTTAAAAAAAAGTCCATGCAAAAATATCACTTCTTAAAGTTTTTAGATGGGCGTTATGAACCCCCTAAAAATGCCCGCTACTCTCTCTCCTCAAGCTCCACCCTGCCCTTACTGACACCGTGACACGTAAAAAGATTCCGGTTTGATTTTCGATGAATCCGAAATGGAAAGCTGCACAAGGAACGTGCAAAGTGGATATGAAAAAAAACTGCTTACAGAAATAAATCTGAATTTATTTTATGCAACCGCACACACTCGACGCGACGACCCTGTATTATGGTGGCAAATTGTACGAGCACCAACGCAGTCTTTACTTCACCGACTGCAAGAATAAGATACAAATGCCGTACAAAGGGATAGTCCATAGCTGCTGCAAGGTAAAATTTAGAAGTTGAGGTTCTCAGCGTCTTCAATCATCCTAGCTCATGTTTTGCACATGCTGATATCAATAAAATTGCGGTGAGAGAACCCCCCGGCCCCCAGGGGCCAAACAGATTTCAGGGAAGGTAAAAAAAAAATTTAACTTAACACATCGTACGTGCAAGTACGATGCGGTGTCGTGTAAGTACGATCATACATTTAATACTGTGGTTGCTATGTAACGTAGGATGCCCGGTACAGCACCGCAGTACGAAACTCCTGCGCATAGCCACTTCGGTGCATTTATCACAAATCACGTAAAGAAGAACTGAGTGCAACTTTCAGCAATAATCACTGAGCAGTGCTTACAATGCATTGTGGGAAAACAAAATTTTTGTTTATATTTTGGACAGTGTGCTTAGCTTTCTGGCAAGTCACCGCAATGCCGACCACTTCAGAGACGTCAGCGGGAACGGATAATAACTTTACGGCTGCCGAAGAAAACCCTTTTACTATGCAGGATCGCAGGTAAACAATTCGTTCGTGCATGAAAGTAAATCAAAATACTGTAGTACAAAGATACCAAAATTAATTCTGACGTCAAAGCTCCAGATATAGCAACAAGTAGCTCCTAATTAAGTAAGTACTACCGATTATCTGTACATAAAAATATAAACTATACTATATAGGTACAGGTTAATGAGGTTATCAAGTTATAGGAATACAGAAACCTGACTCAATTCATACTTTCACTCTCAAAAAATGTCAAGTGGCATCGGTGTTTTGTCTACGAATAATTTGTTGCTTATCCCATACCAGTTTGCAATTAGTTTTGTCCACCGTCACTTTGTTCTACAATGTTAAAGCCAAATTGTTAAAGCCTAACCATTCAAACAAAACAGGTTGTATTTGAGGATCTGGAACGCTACTCCGGAACCACCACAGAACCTCCCCCGTGCGATGTCGTCGGATACGTAATAATCCCGCAAGACTCGTTGTATACTACTTACTGCAAGGCCGCTATTAATTTTAAAATACCACTTGTTTGTTAATGTTTTAAAAACAAACTGTCGCTGTTAGATTTATTTCAACATTTCTAACGGCAGTTCTTACAACTGCATAAAATGCGCATGGCGGCGGCGCACATAATGTATACCCTCGCTTGTTTGTGTCTGTTCGTCTTTTCATATCAAGCAATGTTTTCGAATAATATCACTTCGTAGGTTTATTCTGCGACAAAATTATCGGGAATGTGCGGCAACTGTAATAAAGCCTACCAGCAACAAGTAAATATAAAGTAAATCGTAGTACTCGTACGGTCACCTCGGTTTGGAAAGGAAGTGAATGGGCGGTTGTTCGGTTGGGCAGTCGTGAAATGCGGTCCCCACAAACCGGTTTTTCCTTCCGGCTTTTTTCTTCGCCTGATGAAGTAGTTCTCACCCTTTAAAGAGTACCGTATCCATACGATATTAAGGGACAGAGAAATCCCCAGGTGCCTTTGGCTTCATTGGAGCCGACGCCTGATGCGGGCGGTCCCGGGAATTTCTCTATAACTTAATGCCGCGTAAATGCAGTATTTAAAATTTTCAAAAAAAGCTTTAACCACTTTCTTTCAATTGTTGCGGTAAAAAACCAGTGACAAAACACTTATTTAAGCCACGCCACACCAGCCAGTGCGCTGCATGTCTGCAAATGGTATCATCGCAAATGTGCGGCCTGGGCATATACGGTAATTTAAATTCATTTATTTTTAATTTGATTTAACAAGTATTTCTTGAAACTGGGCTCTAGGTTTATTCACTTTTATTTGTATATCGACGCTGCAGCTACGTTTATAATGGCGCAGTGGATCGAGTAGTTACGAGTGCGGCGTGCCTGTAGCTAAAGTGTTTCGTGAAAGTTTTTCAACAATACATTGCAAAAAAACAGTCCAAGCTTTTTTTTTAAATTTCAAGTACTTTGTGAAGGCTGCCCTCCTTTGTGTGAAGTACTCTTAAATCAGGTAAAGAAAAAAACCGGAAGACGATCGGTTTATGGAAGCTATAATTCGCGGGTTTCTAACCGAACGACCATCGCAAACACTTGTTAATTACTGTGAGGCGATGGCTGCCCTGCGTCCACCTACGTGACGCTAGGCGGGTTCCCGAGTGCTTCGTTGCACTACGCACTGGGGATTTCCCCACGGAATTACCGTCTGTGGCGTGTCTCTCTTCTGATTGGCTGACGGCAGCTGTTCATGATGTTCACTATGCGCCGTGCAGTTTGTATTGTTGAGAGCGGGTAGAATGTGGCTCTCTGAGCGTATTGAATATCGGTGTGTTTTGAGTGTGTTTTGGTTCACGATCGAAACTGCTAATAAAAGTGTATTACGTATACTGGATGGCGAGCGTTGTGCTTTTATCCCATAGTACGTAACGTTACACACTCCACAGAGTCCTGTCAGTCTGGGCTACTGTCCTGGATTCTTCCTGAATCCACTGTGATATGGTAGCAGAGCCGTGAACAGACGGTTCTGAGTTGTTTATCTGTTGGCAAACGGCCATTGTGATTTGTCTGGCGAACGGCCATACCTGATCTGGAGCGATATTGCTCCAGTTAAAACCAGTAAGGCACTGGTTCTTCAAATCGTTGGATAAGAACGAGCTCCTCATTGCGCGGACCCAGCGTCAGTGACAGTATTGAGTGAGCATCTCCAAACGGAGAACTTACTCATACTTGTTCTGTGCTGTGCAAGTCAGACGGCAGCTGGTGGCGGCGAAGGTTACTCCAAACGGAGTACCGGCGTTGCAGCCACTGCTAGGCAGCGAGAACCCCAAACGGGGGCGAGGCTGTTGGGCACAAGAGCCGAGAAGCCTGCGGAGAAAGGCAGCGCCGAAGGAGGTGCACGGATCTTGCCCATAAGCTCCACCAAAACGGTTGTAAGAGCTGCCGAGGGCGGACGGGACTAACGGATAGGAGAGTCACAACCGTCCGGTTGGCAGCATACAAGCGGGGAGACGAATCTGGATCATCTGGATCATTTCCTTGTGCAGACGGAAAGGTAAACAGGTAAAAAACCGTTATCCGCCACCTGATTGGCTAAGCGCAATAAGGCGCAATTTTCATTGGTCAGATTGAGCTGAGCGTAGACAGGGGTTGAACTTTTGCACACGATGCGCATGTCTGGTCGTTGACCGTGACGTCAGGCTGGTCAAAATTTTAAGTGGGCGCATGTGATTGGTCAGTTATCCGTGCTGTGATTGGTCGAAATTTTAACCGGTTAAAATGAGCTAGCTACCTAATTATAAGCTAGTGAACGATATAATCGAATAATTTTCGATCGAACTGACCTAGTTTCAGCAAGAAGGAACTGATTTCATTAAAAGCGAATTGTGCAAAAAGTGACCTTTGAGATCTGAGATTGAACTTTTGAGTCAAAAAGTGACCTTTGAGATTCGAGTTTGATTCCATTGACCTCAGAAGTGACCTTTGACAGTTGAACCGATCAAGCAGTCCGCATTTTAAATTAAGTCATCAGTCTAAACTGTAGTTACCTTCGAAGTTTTTCTTGGAAAAGTGATTTTTGAGGGCAAACCTCTCGAAGTTTTCCTCCAGAAAGTGACCTTTAGAAGGGACTTGAACGAAATTACTCAAACAGAAAGTGACCTTTAGGGATCTGATCAACCGTATTATAACGTGTGTATGAGCAAAGCAAACAGGTGCATCTAAACTATACGATCACAATGGATAAAGAACCAGTCGAACCAACATCCAACAGTAGTCAGGGGAGCCGTAGCTCCCGCGGGTCGCAGCAAGGCGCATCAGACCTGTACAAAAAAGACTTACACCCATACACACGTCCAGTCGCACATGAACGGAACACCAGAGCACCAAAAGTCCCCGTGAAGAAGGATTCACGAGGGTTTGATGCAACGTACCAAAAGGCACTCGAAGCAGTGTCCGCTCAGGAAAGTTCCAGCGATGATCAGAAGCGCATCCCCGCGCCTGTGGCGGGAGGTAGCGAAGTGAACCAACAGGAGATCACCACAGAAGGAAGGTCCACTGATCAACCGGAAGAAATGGAACCCACATCACAGAAGGATGTGGAACTCAATCCTGTTGAAACGGAGAAAGATAAGAAGGTGAATCCTGCTAAACTGGACAAAAAGGAAAACATGGAAACGGAACTGAATGAGCACAGCTTGGGTGACCTTTCACTCAACGAAGAAATCACACTTGACGATCTTTTCGAGAGCCCGATGACCTTTGAAGAAATGATGCGAAGCCAAAACTTCAGCCGCGAAAACGAATCGTATTTCACTAGCGACGACACGACAATGCATATGTCATTCCACACGGCAATGAAGGAAGCTGACCGATCACAGGGACTGACCCCGTTCAAAGATATTCCCGAACATCTGATTGAACGTTATCAGATAGGGAAGATCGTTAATGTACGATCCCCATCTCCAAACAGTCCTACGTTCGACTTGAAAATGCGCATCTGAGATTTGGAAAGGTCACTGGAGGAAAGGAAGGTCAAGTCCTCCAGAAAAAACAGGAATATCAGAATCGGTTAGGATCGCTTGAGACGCGAATATATGAATTGGAACAACACCAGGGCGTCCTTGAAAGTGCAGCCGATGAATGGAAAATTTGATATGAACGCCAAAAGCAAATTGCAGAAGAATCGGAGAATCGCTGACGACAGAGAAATGGAAGGAATAATGGCGGTGAGTGACCTTAACGAAAGTATGTCCGAAGAAACAACCGAAAGGTCACGGCACTTAGCCGAATTGAGGGATCGATGTGATGAGTTGAAGCAAAAGGTCATCGAAGCCGAATCGAAACGGGATGAACATGCAAAGAAACTGACGGAGCTTACACAGCGATTGACAACCGGAACAAATGAAATCCATCAGCTCAGGAAGGACCTGAAGCTACGGGATGAAAACATTTAAACCTTTCAAAGTGAATCACAAGCCCATCAGGAACGAGCCGATGAGGCCATTAAAGTGGCAAAAGATCTAACAGATCTCACAGCCACCGAAGGCGAACGATTGAAAAAGAAAATTGAGGAAACCAAGGAAGACGTTAAAAAGGTCAAGGACGAGAATGAAAAGTTGAAAGAAGATATAAAGAAAGTTGCTGCACAAGGCTTAAGATGGAAAGAAGAAGCCCGTCTCATCGACATAAAGGTCGCAGCCTTGGAAATAGAAAAGAAGAGTTTGGAAACGAAAGAACTACGATTGTCGACAGAGCTGCTTGGCATGACGACAACAGCTATGTCGCACGAAGATGAGGCGACCATGCTGAAAGGTCAGTTGAAGTGCGCAGCCGACGCATATACCGAACTGGAACAACAGCTGGATCAATTGAAAGATGTTAATAAAGTGAAGGATGGCCGATTGATCAAGCTTGAGAATTATGCCCACAGGGTCAAGCAAGAAAGGGACCAGTTGAAAGCAGAGAAAGCGGAGTTAATCGATCGGGTCAAGCGACTCGACGATGAAAACAAGGGACTCCGGATAACGAATAAACACCGGGAAGAACTGCTTCATCAGTCCGGGTCCGGTGTGAGAAGGGACACAACCGAAACACGCCCGCCCACTTACAGTAAGGCACGTGAAAGGGGCGGGAGTTTCCATTTCCAGATGCCGCCGCGAACGGGTGGTGGCACTGGTGGTTTTGAAAAAAGGACCAGGAAACTAAAAAAGACGGCGAGAATCACCAACCTCCCTCAGATCAGCAGCAGACGAGCGGAGATGACTGGCCTCCGTTTGTTCGACAACCGAATCCGAGAGCCAGGGATAACGAGAACCTGGATGAACGCCCTATCGTCCACAAACATGGTGACGGATATTTCAGGGATAATCGAAACGAAGAAGTGGAGGAAGGAACGGAGGTAGAAACGAAGAAACGTGCACCAAACCGCGACGAGGACTTGGCCCGGTCGCTGAAGTCTATGACTCGGAAGGCAACGCTCGCGACCTTTAATGGCGACCGCGATGCAGTGAGAGGGTGGACACGGCTGGTAAGGGACACGCAACGGACGTTTGAGCTCACCGACGATCAGATCTTGATCGATATCGCGAGCGCTGTCCGCGGCCCAGCGAAATCCTGGTTCGAAGGGGAACGGTATATCGAAGATGCCGAACACAAAGTCTACACCACCACCGAATGGATGGACAAGTTCAGAGATCAATTTGGCGACCGCGATGAAGAAGTCCTTGGCTTACGAGAGGCCATGGGAAGAAAATTCCAGGTTGGAAGAGAGACACTCGATCCGTATTACCAGGCTATGATGATTTACAAAGCGAAGGGAATCATCAATGAGAAGCAAGCAGTCGCATTCCTAATTGAAGGATGTAAGACGGACATCGAGTTGTCAAAAGCGTTGCGGGTCCAACGAAACTTGAAAACGCCGACAGACATAAAGGACTTCTTCCGATACTGGGCAGCTGGAGATGACAAGTATAAGGTCAACCAAGGAAACCGAAATCAACAGGATCCCATCACCATCCGTTCGGGCCAGGTCGAATCGACTCCGAGGCAATATGTGCCTGCCCCGGTCCAACAACGAACGCCGGCTCCGGTTCAGAAAGAAACGACCTTTATCGACAGTCAAACGGGACAGCCCGTCTCATATGCGATGGTGGCCGCGATACAAGCGTCTGCACAGATGAGGCCAGTTCAGAATGTGGCTCCGGCTATGCCGAACCCCCTGAACGTAGGGGGGCCGCAGCAGCAACAAAGAAGATCAACCGGATACGGAAATGGTAATGGTAACCAAAACGGAGGCCAACGAAACGGCAACTTCCAGCCCAATAACCGTCAGGGCAACTACCAGCAACAAGGGCCGAGAACTGAATGGAAGTTCTCCCAAATTGATGGATGGGTGGCCCAGGGCGTGCAGCTGTGCCAGAATTGTGGATTGGGAAACCACAACGCACAGGGCTGCATGTTCGCTGGTATGCCGCCAGAACGGAACCCGAACTTGTTCGCCACAATGGAATGGCGACGGCTGCGAGATGGAGGCGGCTGGCGACAGGCAGTAGCGAACGGCTACGACCTGGTCGCCCGCTGGGCCGCGTTCAAACAGCAGAACGGCGGCGGCGGCGACCAAGGTAACGGGAATGGTAGTGGCCAAAATGGTGGGTACAACGGAGGCGGCAGAGGAGGCTTCCGCGGAAGAGGTCGCGGCAATGGACGCGGCGGCTACGGCAACCGGAACGGAGGCGGCTGGCGCGCCAACCGGAACGACGGTGGTGGCGACCAGAACGCCGGCGGTGACGCGAACGGCGCCCGCCAGGGACGGCAAAACGAGCAAGTCCCGGACCTGCAGGAAGTAGCCGATCAGGGAAACGACCAAGATCAGTAGGCGCCGGTGAGCCTGCTGATCTCCCCGAACCGAAACCACCGGATAAGGGAGGAACGCAGAATAGTACTGCGAAATTCCCGCGGAATGGTACCGCGAAGTCACCGCAGAATGGCACTGCGAGTGAGATGGCTTATAAGATGCCATCACAGGTGGATAAAGGGCCACCTGCGCAGAATGGAATTGCGAAGCAGAATAGTACTGCGAAGCCACAGCAGAATGGTACTGCAAGTGGTCCGGTGATTTGGAAGGAGCCATCACCGTATTGTAGCGCTGAAAAGTTGAAAGAACGGCGCGCCCAACGAAATGAGATTATCCGAAAAGCGAACCTGAAAAGAAACAGGAAGAGAAAGAAACCAAGGAGCAACATAAGCAGTTCGGAGAGTTTCGGCGTCAACAGGAAAACGAGAGGTCACCAGACTCCGCGCAAGTAACAGATCAGGGAGCGAGTGCAGTCGCTAAAGGTCACGACAAACAGGTCGTTTTAAAAGGTCAGGCAAAGGAACTGACGCTGCGAAAAGCGCAGCCTACTGAAGGCGAACGGGCACAACAGGTCTCCGATGACTCACTTGAGGATGCAGAAACGCTGCAGCGTAAACAGATGTGATAAAAGGTGACATAATGACCAAACGGAAACCACGGGATGTGGATACCTGTTACGCCGAAGGCATCTCAGAAAGCGAGGATGTCCAAAGAACATTTACTGGGATATGCAGCAGCTGCGGACGCAGTTCGAGAGAAAACGTCTCGAGGAGTTGGTTATCGGGAAACCAGCTCAGGGGTCAAAGAAACCCGTCCCGGTTTTCAACGAAACGGAATACAAGAAGACACTCGCTGATCAGAAACTGAATGAAAATGCTCCACTGGTGGATAAACCGCCGAATTACGGCGAAAAGGTTCCGTTACGAAAGTCGCCAAACGGCGGATTTTCGATAAAATCAACGGAAAGGTCACGGGACTTAACGGAAGCGCTTCAAAAGGATGCTAATGACAAATCACCGGTTCGAACCGATGGAATGTCTTCACAAACCGATCCGACGAAAACGAACAATGAAGTATCGTCAAAGGTGATCGACTGGATGACCCTAAACGGATACGCGACGGTCACATACGAAAGGTCACCTGATCAGTCGAAGGATAGCGAAGAAGCTGATCTAAAGCGAGCTGATCAAATAACAAGCGAAGTTATCGATAAGATGCAGCAATACGGTAGCAGACCGGACGAGAATCGCGAAGAGGCAGGGCCGTAGCGAGGGGGGGTGCGCACGGGCGCACGCACCTCCTCCTCGGCTAACTTCTGAATTTATTTTGCGCCCGAATTTGGCGCACGGGCGCGCGGGCACAAAATTCAAGGGATATTTTAAGGGCGCAACGGGCGCCGAAATGAGTGCGCCCGTGGCGCAAGGGCGGTGCCGCGTTAAATTTGTATAAAGCGTTTTGTAAATTTCGTAATCCTGCACACAGTAGACTTTGACCTGTACTGTCGGCTGTGCAACGGGAGCAGGGCCGTAGCGAAGTCCAAGGGAAATGCGGGGCGCAAGGGGCGCACACTCTTAAATATACGGGCGCGATGGGCGCAGACCAAACTTAAAAAGGGCGCAACTGGCGCAGCCGATTTGCGCACCCCCCATCCTTCGGACCTCGCTACGGGCCTGCGAAGAGGCGATGCTGCATCAGACCATCACTGAAGTCACAAAAGGTCACCCGGTAGTTGCGAAGGGGCAAATAACCGAAACCGAAAAAGAGATCAGTGATGTGAAAACGAAGAAGAAGAGGGAGTTCTATGATATCCGAACTGATGTGCCACATAGGATCGATCACCTGAGTTCGATATTGAAAGGAAATAGCACTTTAGCGAACGGGCAAGTGTCTTCTAACATGGATCCGGGACCAGTCTCGTTGATCCCAGTTAAATGCATGATCCGAACTCTTAAAGTCCAAAACGGGAGACTACCGAAAAGGATCGAGGCATATACACACGAAGTTAAGGTTGGAGACACAAAGGTCATGGCCATGCTGGACACAGGTGCTGAAACGTCGCTGATTAGCCGATGTTTCTGTGAGAAAAATGGTCTCCATATCTTACCGCTGCCACCAGATAAGCTGGTGAAGATAAATGGAATTAGCGGCACATCGGGCTTCGTAGTGACACACTACTGTGTGGCACCGGTAACTTTAAGGAAGCGAACCAGTCAACACTCCTTCTACGTGCGTCCAAAAACCGATGACGTACAGGTCTTATTGGGATACGACTTCTTAGCCAAGAAGTTCGTATTGATCGATAATTACGGAGAGGAGGAAGTTGAAGACGAACCGAAATCGACCGTTAAAGTTCAAGCCGGAAAGGTCACCGGACTTGCAAAAGGTGATGTAAAAACCAAGTCGGATCAAACGGTTAGCCCAGTACCTGAGGCACTGGGAACAAAAGCGGTGAACCAACGAAGGGGGGGTTCATCCGCTCAACCGTCGTTATTGGAGCTAATGACAGCTATTCAAAAAGAAATAGCGATCCGACTGGATAAACCAACTAAACCGACGCAAAGGGCAAACGTCGTTATCCCAGTACCAGAGGCACAATAAACGACGAAAGACATAACTTCCTTAACGCTGGAACAGATAGCAGCGATACAAAAAGAAGCAGCCGTAGAAGCGAAACGAGCTCTCGTGCTTGGAATGGAGTTGGCAAAGTCTATCCCAGTACCAGAGGCACTGGGAATAAAAACGACCAAAGTTTGGGATAATAAAAAATTTGAAAGGTCACGAGAATCTCCGAAAAGGATAATGGAAGATGAGCAGCTATTTATAAGCGAGATTCGTGATGCAGCGATTAAACAGCTGAAAGGTCATCAAGTCCAAAAAGAACTGGAGGTCATCGAGATCTCATCCGACTATGGTGAAAATTCTAGATATGGTAAAGCAGAGCCAAAACAGAGATATGGTAAAGCAGAGCCAAACGTTACGGAAGACGAGAATATTAACCTGTTTGCATGTCTCGACAAGATGACACTGGAAGAACGAATTAGCAGTTGCATCACGGATACAATGAGGATCCGTGTAGAGTGCAGCCTCAATGGAAATGCGAGGAATGCCGTCGAGAAGCTTATCAAGAGGATTTTTCAGAATGGCCGAAATGCAACGCAGCCACTGAAGACATGAAAGGTCATGTCCAAAAGGAAACGAAAAGTATCAGCAGGACTACTTCGATGTGGAACCAGCATGTCGAGCGTTACCATCGGCAACGCTACAAAGAGTGGTTATCCTGCGTCCGGAACTACATCGTTACAAGGGGGCGATGGTTCCATTACTGGGAAAAATGTACTGACCAGCCGGAATCATCCGATCCAAAGGTCAACCAGGTTCGGGCACGATACAGAAGAGAGTTCTTCGAAGTGCTCGACGAAGGGGACTTGTGGGAAAATGCGAGGACGGATCTGTTCATGGACTTCCGTGTCAATCATTTGTACAAGGGAGAAGGAACAACGATCATATTCCCAACTGGACTAGGCACACCAGCGTACCAGCTGTTCGAAAAGTTTTACATGGCATTGGAAGTAGGAGACCTGGAACTCTTCAACACATATTGGAAAGAGTTGGAATCCGAATTTCCCCCTCTGCCAGATAAAGATATACTTGAATTAAAGGTGTATCGTAAACGAAGAGAAGTTGGACCAGCTGGGTACCCAGTGAAAAAGAGAGTGACCTTTGCACCAGTCCCTAAGGGAGCCCAGTATCCCTAGCGAGGCGATGAAAAGTGGTGCATGTATGAAATGACACCCAACAACGAACTTTTAGCCGAAGATTTAAAAGCAAATTGTGTTTTCATCGGGACTAAGAGACCGATTGGCTATGAGGAGGTTGTTGAGCCAGAAGAAGAAAGATCACCGAGAGCTTGGGAAATAGCACAAATGTTAACGAACCGAGGCGAAATGTGGGCAAAATTCAAAGAGGAACTCGAAAAGATCTCAGCAGGGCAAAATTACCCAGTAACTGAGGCAAAAAACGACGACCAAAAGTCACTCGACAACGGTGAGGAAGGGCCACCGATCGAGAGAGGGCGATTAATGAGCCTCGAGGAAATTGATAAACTGGAAGGAACTGCTCCAGATAACGAAAGGTCGAACTCCGATGAGCAAAGGTCATCAACAAGAGTACGCGTAGCACGCAGCCACCCGAGGATCGCAGCGAAATACGGAAGAAAGACAAAGGAAACGGGCAAACCTCTGCTCAAAAATCTTAAAGCGAAAAAACTTAGCGGTTCGCAGGGTGACGAAGGTGACCTTTCATCCGAAGAAGAAATCGATGAACGCCCACTTGAAAGAAACTCAGTTAGTCACGCTGCAAACAATGATGCAGGTAGTCAATCAGACTCAGAGCGGACTAGTTCAAGCGACAATTCGACGACATCGGAAGATTCCGGTGTCAATGACCTTTCGGAGCAAGAGGATCTGCTCGACCTCGACGAAGACGATGAAGTGAACGAGGAAACCGAGCAGGATATTACAATCCGACGAACAAACGTGCAAAGGATGCGATTTGATAAGGAAAACGTCCGAGTCTATAGCGACCAACGGATCATTCTTAAACCATCCGTTTGCATACGCGTAAAGGTCAAAATGGGACGATTCGTACCAGCTAAGGAGAAGCTGATGTTCACACCGGTCTTCCAAATAGAAAAAGACGTTCAACCGTTAGCAGGTGTGACCGATCATAGAGGAAGGTACTTTGATCTGGTCATCGCTAACCACAGTACCACCCGCAGGGAAGAGGACTCGTTGAGAGGCAGATGCAGTGGATAGGCGACGGCCTATCCATGCTAGCAGGCAGAGCAAACGAAAAGAGATGGGATGAATTTCTCCCATTTCTTGTGGCAGCATATAATCGCACAGTGCAGAAGACAATTCATCATTCGCCATTTTATATGCTGTATGCCAGAGAACAGTCACTTCCAGGTGACACAATCACGCAGACAAATTTGCCAGAGGATTATGACAACATCGACGATTACTTGGAGAAATTCAAGTATCGTTTAAATGTTGCTCATGACGCAGCCAGAGCGTATATCGATGATGATTTTAAAAAGAAAGTTGAGGCATATAACCAGAAAAGTCTAAGCCAGATTTTACCGTAGGCAGTTTGGTTAATTTGCGCCAGGAACAGAAGAAAGGTGAATCAAAGGACCTTCGTTTTAAATACGACGGCCCTTTTGAAGTTGTTAAATTTCCATCAGAGAATCAAGTCGCCATTATCCGCAGAGATTTTCCCTACGACTCAGATGTTGTAGCCATTGACCGTTTGAAATCTTATACGCCAGAGGATCCCGAGTTTAGTACGCCAATTAAAACTCGCATTATACTCAGCGATATTGATAACACCAAGCAGATTAAGCCATTAACAAAAGCGAAATTAGCCAAAAATCAGAGACCGATATCAGAGAATAAACCGTCAACTGGACTTTTAAAAATGAAGTTAAAAGTGCCGAAAAAGCCAAAAAATATCAGCGAAGATAAAGTGTTACCGGATAGTACTGTAATTCAGCCAGTCAGCGACTCAAGTACTGATTCGGGCATTACTGCTCAAACCGGTACGAGCTCAGAGGATAGGCCAGCTAGTGGGGAACCTTCCCCTCCGCCAGAAAATAAAGCCAGAAAATCTGTAAAACGTAAATCGAAGAAAGCCAGTGTAGAGACAGATACATCAGAATCGTCCAGTGATTCTGATGGTAGTTGGACAATAACAGCAAATAGTAAAGGCAAAGTTAAAATCAAACGGCATCGTCAGACGCCGAATGATTTGTTAACCCAACCTCTTGAATCAGAGACAGACGCAGAAGACGCAGATCTTGTGGAAAAACTTACACGCCAGAAACGTCGTAAACCGCGATTCCCAGCCAGTTAATAATGTTTTCATAACTTTATTGCCAGAGAAACACTGGTATGGGGTACATATTAGGTCATCTTAATATTTTATTCAGTGTTCACTGAACTTAAGCAGTTTGCCAGTGAGCTTCGCAGAGTGAACTCCATAAATCAATGCATTGCATGGTACAGTGAATCGGTAGAATTGTGTCAGTATTAATCAGCACCGCATTGCATGGCACAACATCGTGTTGTGTTGTATAATTTTGTCTATTATCAGAGATCATAAGAGATGTACTGTACGACATTGCATTGCTGGTTAGCCAGTTATCAGTGAAATACGCATCACGCATTGCATTGGTAGCAGCGAAAAATCAGAGAATTATCAGAGAATTAATATCACATTACATGCATTGCGTGGTAGCATTATTTTAAAATCAGAGAAATATCAGAGAATTACACTGGATATTAGCGCAGTGTACGGCGTAGTACATATCGTATTGCACCGTACTTCGCAGTGATTATCAGAGAATTTAATCAGATTCCGCGTTTTAGGAATTCTGCTTAAATTATTATCAGAGAAAAAATAGCTAAATTAATTGTTAATTTAGTTATTAGGCCATTTTTCGCAGCAATGGAATCATCGCCTTTAATCAGTGTTAATTGTTGCCATTTTTCCTTGCAGATGGCTTATGCCAAGTATTACGATAGCCAGTGCAGCGGATGTTATCAGAATACTCTTCGTCGCCCATGCGCAGAATGTCTTCTGACAGCGATTGAAGACACAGATGGCCAGGTTTTCGCACTCGTATCAGAGGTTGTTCTTGGAAATCTCAACGCATACGAGCGATTACGCCAGAGAGATTTGTGGCAGTATGTGGAGCGCAATCCCAGTTATCATCAGCGAGTCTACAGCGCAGTTGTCCAGCATATCAAGCAGATTACGTTGTGGAATCATGAGACTCCACCTCCAGAACCGCGCCAAATGGATGAGCGTCGTCCACCTCAGCCAGTGACAGCTCATCGAGATCAGCGAACCGGCAGCGCCCCATTATTGCCACGTCCAGTTCAGCAGCAGCAGTCGCAGACGCGTTACGCGGATGTGACACGGGATCAGCGCAGTGATTCTCGCCAGTCAAGCAGCAGTCAGCCAGAGCAGCGCCAGAGAGGAGGACCAAGGATTAGTTATAATCCTTTTAGTGGTCCACAGTTTGAGCTACAGATGGTAAGAACTTACAGTGAATCAGCCAGTATTGCATCAGTGTCAGATGATTGTTCAATCCCGTCACAGACATCAGAGAAGAAGCCAGATCCGAAGGAAGTTATGCCAGAGTTGGATTCAGTGGAAAATCATGTGAAAATGATTATGAAGCATATGGACTTGAGTAATCAGAGACGCTCCGCAGAATATCATGCAGCGATTACACTTGTGGTTCAGGACTTCCACGAGTTTGAACGCGAACTGGATTTATACGCAGCGATGAGAAATTCCCACTGGAAGACAGAGCAGCCTTACGGCAGAGAACTGTTTTATGCATACGCAGATATCCGGCAGAATGGACTCGCAGGTTATCTGGGTTTGAATGAACTCAGTGACCCGATCAGTAAAGTTGATTACGAGAAGTTGTCGCAGTTCATGTATCATGGGAAAACGTATTATTTGGATATCTTGTATCAGTGGATCAGTCCGTTCGCCAATCCCGCAATGTTTTTGGTTGGATGTAAGGCAGCTTCACACTGCCTCCGCATCTGGAAAATCGCCAGAGAACTTCCAGAGATGCAATGGGAAGACCCGGATAAATTCAAGGAAATTCGTACCTTTTTTGGTCGAATGTTGGCAGCGTTGTTAGGCCAGTGGAACAGCAATCGTTTCGTATATGATCGCAAAGAGCCAGCTCGTATGGTGCGTCATTTCCGTGGAATTGGCACGCCACTGAATGAAATTGATCAGAAACGGTTGTATAACGCAGCGATAGCCAGAGAAGAGAAATTAGCCAGGGAAATTCCGAAACCATTCGTTCGGAATCCATTTGACGCTATCGGTGAACATCAGAAGAACTTGGATCGCAACTTTAAAAAGCGAGGGATCACGGAGATTTCCTCTAGCCAGGGTGATGGTCAGCGCAGTGTTGCACCGTCACCTACCAGCCCGGATCAGCCACCGCCAAAGAAAGTCGCAGAGAAGGCGCCAGATACTTCCAAGAAGAAAGTTACGTTGGAACTCACCTTGGCAACGGCAGCGATGCAGAACACTACTCTTGCTGAGAGTAATGTTATCAGTGACGCAGATAAGATGGATACATCTATCCCGGCAGCGGCAGAATCAGAGAAAACGGATGAATCAACCGGCAAACCAGTGGAATCAGAGAAACCACCAGCGGAACCGGTTGAATCAGAGAAGCCAGCAGGTAAAACTGACACAGACATTATCAGTGATACAGCCAGTAAAGTTATCGAAATGCACTCTGACGAAAGTGTGGACGGCATTCCAGATGCAAACTGAGGGGAATGTATCAGTGATTT
This sequence comes from Paramacrobiotus metropolitanus, assembly GCF_019649055.1. Lineage (NCBI taxonomy): Eukaryota > Metazoa > Tardigrada > Eutardigrada > Parachela > Macrobiotidae > Paramacrobiotus > Paramacrobiotus metropolitanus. Next base: position 564,479 of record NW_026570309.1, read on the forward strand.
GCCATTCATACTTGCCAGAGATGCATCAGTGCATTTATCAGTAAAATTCGGAAACTCCACGGGCAGATACGGCTCGTGCGAGTTGGATTGGATACTCCTTGGGCAGATACGGCCCTTGTGAGTCGGATTTGGAATGTCCCGCTTGGACTGGATGGATTGTACCCGCCAGCGGAGTTCCGGTATTTTTCTTTTGTTTCTCATAACTGACCAAATTCCTGTTTTTGATTAATGATTAATTAGCGTTCTTTCATTTCGATGGAATTTTATTTTTGGTAAATTAACTTTAAGGCCATAAGCCAAATTTTATTCGCCATTACGGCCATGATGTCTTTTAACTGTTTTCATTGTAAGACACAGAGTGCCAGAGATATCGCAGTAAAGCATTACCGTTATCAGAGCACATATTCATTTCATTTAGCCAATTATGTAGCCAATCTTTATTACTCGGTCAGTGATAGCACAACTACTTAAACGCAGAAAATGGCGCAGAGAAGTTGAAAATTCAGCCTCTTTTGACTGGACAGTGTCGAATACTTCGAGGATCGTCGGTTTCGTCTAGGCAGTGTCAATCGGTGCAGCCAGCTTGAGCAGGCATGATCAGCTCCATTGATCGCGACAGAGTGAGATCACACACGATGTGAGGTGTAGCCAACCAAGTGGACAAGCCAAGACGTTGACTCGTTGCAGGCATCGGCTGGTGCTTGTTGCGACGTAGCGTCGACCGTCCCCGCGGCGATACTCACGGGCTGTTTCAGGTCTCCGGGAGATGTTCCGTGATTTCGGGTGAAGTCATGTCGGTTCAGGGGAAGTTGTGTTTGTTGGCATTGCTTATTCGGGGCTTCCGGGCCTCGGGGGACCTCGGCACCCCACCCAGTGGCATGAGAGAGACTTCGTGGAGGTGGTCAGGCTATAGACGTCTCGTACCGCCTTGCGGAGGATCGCCCAGTGATACGTGTTTTGTATGTATTTGCCAGTGTATGCAGCCATATTGCAGGTATATTCAGCAGTGGATGTACGAGTGCTTACCGAGTGCACACGTACATCCGGTTCAGAGCCAGCGTATCAGCGTATCAGCAGTATGCAAATTATCAACGGATAATTTGCTCAGTTCGCGGTGTGTTTTATGTCAGCTTGTCAGCCACATCTCTGTGTCATAGTATGAGCGATGTTATAGTGATTTTTGGTGATTTTTGGTGTTGGGAAGAGTAAAAGAGGATTTTATGTCTTCCTGTTGTGTTCTCGTCCCGTATTTCCGGTAGATATAGCTGCAGGCACCTCACGTAGATCTCGGCCTGCATTGCACTGCTAGCAGTCTAGCTGTATACCTGCGGAGTTGGTGTTGATCAAAGACGTCCAAGTAGCAAAACACCACAACACGCAGTTCCATGCATAAGCTTTCCAAAAGTATTTCACCCGGGTCATTCAAGCCTGCTAAGAAATTGGTTGGGGGAAAGCTATTTACATAGTTTTGATTTTTAACCATCGCGCTTAACGGACACGACCCACGACATTCTCCGTCCTGATGTTCATGTATGAAATAAAACATTTTCCGAGTATCTGGACAAAATTTGATGTCAAACCATTCCTCTCTAAATTTGAACGGAGCTACGGCACCCGGAATGCATGTCCCGCCCGATTGGGCAGCATAGCGATCAAAATGCGGCGTCAGAAACTCAAACCGAGCCAAATAAAAAAAATGTGTTATTTAGTTGTTAAAACCTGTTTGCCATATTTAGTTAGTAATTCTTACCTTTTAGCAATTTCGGCGGCTTCTGGAAATATCGCCTCGAAGCAATCAGCAGCCCGAACAACAGTTCGGACAGTGTCTCTCTGTATTCGTTCACCACCACAAATTTCCTCAAGTAATACAGCGATATGATCGTCCGTCACACCAGGAAACATAATAACCTGAGTTACTTTCAAAAACACGCTTGGAAACCCGCGGCGTCGCTCGTGCTAACTGGAAAACCTGCAAAACGTCCATAGAATGTGATCGAATAGTGGAGGGGAACTGCTGCGTTACGGAAACACTGCTGTGTGACGGGGGGCCCAAGTTCCCCCCTGCCACGAATCCTCTTGAGCCCGGCACCATATCCATCTAGCACAAGAAAAAACTGGACGCGGTCATCCGGCAGGTATATATTTACGTAAACCAAAACAAATTTGGAAGTTATTCTGCCCCTGACTATCTCTGCGGGATACCGGCTCCGGCTGGTTCTCTTTCACGCTAACCTGAACGTTGATCTCTTCGGGGAAATCATCTGGTTGGATTGCAACGTATTGGCAGAACGGCTACTAAGCGAAGTTGGTTGATGTGTACTATCCATTCCTCCTGCATCGAACCAACTCGCACGATGCACTGATCGTTGTCAATTCCGCAGATGTACCCGCGATACTCCAACCAAGCGGATCTCGGCAAATTTGCGGTAACAAAAGGCTATTCATAGTGGCTTTTCAGTAGAAGAACTTGGTTAAATGTCTGTGGTTATGAGCGGTTTACAAAGGCATACGATGCAGAAGCATAGTGGCAAGCAAGCAAGTGTATTACGTACTCTAGTGTTCACTGGGTGAAGTTAAGTATTATGAGATTAGCGTGTCCAATCGATACGTGGCGGGCAGTGTCGTGGCTGCGTGGTGTAAAGCGGGTGGCTAATGTCTCCAAAGCCAAGATTTTGATTATAGCGAATAGGGAACATCTATATACTGCACTGTATGATTACGTACTGTGGTGTACAATAATTATAGGGTACAAATATGCACGATGGACATGGTTATAGGCTTATAGCCGTTGATATTGTAGCTAGGAGTGCACTATATCTCTACAACGCTGATTCAGGAAGGAGTATCCCGTGGTCATGCATACTGGACTGCTATATTATTATTATGTCGCACAATGCGGTTTATCGATTGTCGACTATTTTAGCTGACATACTGTACTTGAAAGTTGAAACAGCGCGCAGGTGGTACGTATACGCAACACATGACCTTGTGCAAGTTCAACCCATAAGGAAATGTGTTGTTCCACACAAAGTACAGGAAACTAACAACACATTTATCTAAACTTCATATCATAGCAGGACCTTCGCTTGTAACACTTTCGATTTTTTGAGAAGTAAGCGTACGAGTAGGTTTTGTAGAAGTACCGTGACAAAAGAAAGTTCTAGAATCGTGAACGCTAGTTACGTTTTCAGATGAGGTCGTAATCGTTTTTTAGTGATACTTAGCAGTTAGCACACAAAAATCTTCCTCTTTGACCTGCATCTACTCTCGGCCAAGATAAAACTTGACGCACGGGAAAATCATACGGAGCTTAATTCAAAACCCTAGCCGGAAACATAAACAGATTACGCGGGAAAAGGAAATGTTACGCTACGTACTACGAACACTCACTGAATCTGACAGGAATATGCTCGAAAATTTCCTTTCAAATGCGTTAGCATAGTTGTTCCAGGTATAATTTAAAGTAACCGCGCAGGACAGATTAAAATCCGTAACTTGGAGAATTCGGAACGAAGCATTTAACGGAAAGGTTTGCTGTGATGGATTAGCGGTATGCCGTCCACAGAAAGTTACGGATGTTTCACAGTTAGCGCCATTACACTGCCGTGCAAGCTTATTATAAGATTTGTTAGGTAAGAAGTAATAAACCGCCATCAGGCTAACGACGCCTGACAGGAAAAGAGACAATACAAAGCGAATGCGGGTGTCAAGCATTTGGTGAATCCTGACTAAAAGTCCCCATTGCCGGAATGAACCATGTATCACAATGTTTGAGTCGGTCTGACTGAAACAAGTGATCGGTTAAAAACTATTCGCTTGTTTGCAGTACCTTGTGCTTGTACGATCATTATGAAGCGATAGTGAATGCGCATCGATCACGCAAAGCCGGCATGATTCCAACATGAACCATCGAGATTGTCGCCGACTGCAATGCAGTGCTTGATATGTCAAGTGCAGCTGCCCGTACAATCGCTCGGCTGGGCACCTATGGTAATATCACAGTGGATTCAGGAAGAATCCAGGACAGTAGCCCAGACTGACAGGACTCTGTGGAGTGTATAACGTTACGTACTATGGGATAAAAGCACAACGCTCGCCATCCAGTATACGTAATACACTTTTATTAGCAGTTTCGATCGTGAACCAAAACACACTCAAAACACACCGATATTCAATACGCTCAGAGAGCCAAATTCTACCCGCTCTCAACAATACAAACTGCACGGCGCATAGTGAACATCATGAACAGCTGCCGTCACCCAATCAGAAGAGAGACACGCCACAGACGGTAATTCCGTGGGGAAATCCCCAGTGCGTAGTGCAACGAAGCACTCGGGAACCCGCCTAGCGTCACGTAGGTGGACGCAGGGTAGCCATCGCCTCAGATGCCTCTGGGAGGGATGCCGAGGTCCCTCGAGGCTGGTCCATCCGTCCAATTTCATTGTTGGCCGGTGTCTTTGCGCGCTCGTAAAAAGAACATCAGAATCTCTAATCCATTTATCACATATTCCAATTATACAATGTGAATAAAGAGATCTGTATCAAAATACTATTCCATATCAATTCTAATACAAAATAGATCAACAGTTAAAACAGATCAACAGAAGTTAATCAAAAATCCGTATACTAGGATCCTCCACTCATAAAGGTTACGGGTATCCTGTCCACCGTTAGGAACTTTTTTGATCCAATTCCGCTCCGCTTGAGCATCATGCGCATCCAGTGCGACTTTTCATCACATCGGCTTTATAGAATGTTTGCGTATCAAGTACGACTTAGGATTAGGTGCGTACGACTTTATAATGAGATCCATATAAGGTCATGGAGGGACGTCTTTTAGACAAGCGTTTTTCCGCTTCTCCCTAGTAAAATCATTTTGACATGGATGTGCGACGTCGTTGATCAGTTTCGTTTCATTTGTCCATCAAAGGTCATGGAGGAACTTAGCCGTTTTTCGTCGACTTTCAAGCATTTTAGCTTGCCTCCCTGGTAAAGGTCATCTCGTCGCACAATCCATGTTAGCCTTTTTCAGAGAGCCGGCTAGATTCACCGTAGCTACTCCGTTTAAGAGATCCGGCTAACTACCGTCGATTCTCTTCGCTTAAAGTTGGCAGTGGATCGATGAACTGGGAGAGCCGACTCAAAGCCGTAGCAACTCCTTTTAAGTCATTTTCAATGGCCCATCGTCTCACTTGATCCTTCTCCGTCGCCATCTCTTCGAGGCGGTCGTTTCCGGTACGAACGACGCTGATTCCTGTCGGAAGTTCGATCAACCGGTTCAGTCGACTCAACCTGCATGGCGTCTTCCTCTTCAGCACGAGCAGTGTCACTTCGCGGACCGCGACCTTTTCCTTGTCGAGAACGTTTGATCGCGTCCAGTCGGTGCCGTGCGTCATTTTCCTCACGCTGCAAGTTCCGGTTTTGCGGGTCATTTTCCAGCCGCTGCCTCACATCTTCACATTTATCGCGAATTCGTTGATTCTTAGCGGCCCGTTTCCCCGGTGTATTCGGAACTTGTGCGGTGTCCGCTTGCTGGGACCCGTCCCATATCAAGTGTGCCTTAATGTAAGCACGGACGTTATCCTTCGGTTCAATATATCGCGATCCCATTGTTTCGCGAATTCGGTCGAGCCTTTCCCGATATTGTGCATCGAATATTTGCTTGGCCTCGCCCGAAAGTCGATCGTTGCACGTGGCCAAATCACGGCTCGCCTTATCAGCAATCGCATTATGTCTGGCTGGCACTCCCAATTTAGCCGCCATCTCTCGGAATTCCTGAGGAATTCTGTTCTTTAGTCCATCTGTGACCAACTGGCCCTGTGACGGGTAATGTGACAATCGCGCCGCAAAGATCTTCTGACCCCACGTTCGGGCGTCGTAGTTAGTAGGATCGACTACCAGGCTGATCGCGGCTCGCAATGCCAACACCGTAAATGCCGGATTAACCTGTCGTAAGACGAACTGCGCTATATGTCCCCTTCGTTCCTTCAATTCGATATAGCGAAACTGGGTCCATCCCGTTGTATCGGCCGTGTCCAATGGAGTATTCAACAAATTAATATCGATTAGACTCGGTAGGCCGTTTTGTCGTATAGGCATATAATGCGCAGTCGCATGTTCCTGGGTGATCTTTAGTCCGCCCAAGTAATCCTCTTTGATTTCGCGGTCCAAATCTGAGTCAATTAGGAAAGTTCGAAGATTACCCAGCTGCGCCAATATCGTTGCTGTTGCTGGCGTTTCAAGACCGATTCCCATATATCGACAAATTTCGGCTTGCTGCACTTCAAGATCGTCCATGTTAAAGGTCATGTCGATCAGTTCCGGTTGTGTTCGAGGATTATCGAACCTGGAGGCCTTTTTCTCCTCACGACGACCATCTAATTACCGTGTCTTTCAGGTTCCCGTTGTCCTTCCTGTTCACGTTGTCTCTCCTGCTCATGTCGCGGCGGTTCCTTACTCACCGATGTCGACGGCTGCAGATCTGAGTCCAAAATCACATTTCTTCTATGGGCGACATTATCGTGTGGCGATACTTCCATCGGTTCATCGTCATTAAAGGTCACCACCAATGGCTCTACCATACGGACCACTGATTTGACTTTATGGTGTTTCGGTGGAGTGTCTTCGCGCTCTCCACTCGATGACCTTTTCGTGTTTATTTCGAAGTCGCCAAAGTAATTCATGTCATTTTGCCATTCCTTATCATGCGGGCTTCTACTCCGATTTAAGGTGCCCGAACCACCGCTTCTCCCTTCACCGGCCCGTTGGCGTTCCGGTGTGAATCCTCTAACTTTGGAGTGACAGAATGCGACTCCAAGAGGCGGCTGTCGTCGTGGTTCTTCTGGTCGTTTATTCATCGGTTCATGGCGTCGGTGTGGAGTAGTTTCAACTACTTGATCGCCATGTCGTTCCCATGATCGTCCTCCTCGGTAATCGCGATCATGCGATCGATCCCGTGACCTATCGTCTCGTTCGTTGCGGTAGTCACGCGTTCGTTCCCGTGAATACTCCCGTGACCTTTGATTGCGTGAATCGTAGTTCCGTTCACGTGAGTGTTTTCGTAACCTTTCATGCTCCTTGTGCACTGGCGATTGGGGCCTTTTATAATTTCCTTCGCGGGTGAAATTTTGGAAAGCTCTCATTACGTCCCGTTCGACCTGATGTGCTTTTCTGGCTGCTTCCGTCATCTTTTCGGTCAACACCTTCGTGGTCGGTGTTGGGGCCCGTCCTCGTTCCAAGTGCAGCTTTTCTCTGAGGAGTAACTGGAACACTTCGGAATCGATTTTCGACGGTTCTTTTATCAGCTCGTCGATTTGAAGGAGAATGGCCTTCACTCTCACTACCGATTCATTCGCGTTGAATTGGGCCACAGGTACAGGAGACTTCCCTCGTCGGGCCAAGTTTTCCCGATGGTCCTGTGCCGCTAGTCGTTCTGCATTTTTCCGTTGAGCGATCAATTCCTCTTCTCGCTCCTGTCTCTTCCTATCCTCCATCATCTGTTGCGAAGTTGCCTCAAATTCTGCCCGATATGCGTCAGCTAAGTCATCCTGCATTGGGTCCATTGTCGCATCCCAGCCGAGTTCACCATTTCGGATCGCCTGTCGATAGCGATCCTCGATTAACATCGTTTCCTTCGGCGGGACGTTCTTCCAATTTTGGGCGTTAGTGACGAAGCGGTGTACGTCTTTGTTCGCACGGGCAGCTTCGGTGTATACCACAAGGGTCCGTTCGTTTTCAGGCAACTTGAATACGCAGTTCCAACATGGAAAGCCTGCGTTACCCACTCGGCTGTTTCGAACACAGTCCGGACATTCAGAATTGTAGCCCGTAAACCGGTTGACATGTGGCGGCAATGATGCCTTCACTGGGGCAGGTGCCGATATCGGAGTTTTCGCTGGCGCAGGTCTGGCTGGTGCCGGTACTGCCTGACTCCTTTGGGGCGCAGGTGCCGCTCGGCTTGTGGAAGGCGCCGGTGCTGTCTGATTCCTTGCTGGTGCAGCTTGACTTCTCACCGCAAGTGGCGCCGCTTGACTTTGAGATTTTGCTTGACCTTTTTGAGTCATTCTCAATCTTCAATCTGCAATCACAGTTTGTCAGAGTAACAATTTACACCCGTTTTTTCCATTCCTTCTTATGAGCTGGTACGCCTAATTAGGCTATTCCGGTACTGAGCTGAGACCTTCCTAGCTCGTATTAGTCTTTTACTGCTGTAAAGTGGTAATCTTTCCACGATATCAGTGTTAAGCCCCTTCGCTTGTTCTGATTACTGTGACCTTTCACAGTTTTAGCACCTTCGCGAATTTACGTTTTTCCATCCCATGTTATCGTTTTGACAGTTTTTCCCCCTTCGTTAATTTCATCTGTTTTATGTCATTTTTCGTAGTAATGTGGTGGACCTTCCTAACCACATACTACGAGTGTGCGTTCACTCTTTCACTGTTTCATCCGCAGATTCTGTCGTCGCAGTCTGCGGTGGGGTGGGGTCTGTGCGTCCGTTGGCGCGCTCTCAACTACGGTAGGCTCCTTTTCCGTCGACGTCGTCGCCACAGTCTCAGTCTGCTTTTGCTGAACTGACGACTCAGTTGTTTCGGTTTGCGGTTTATCAGCTGACGAGTCATCACTTGGCGGTTTGTAGTAGATCCTCGGACGCTTGCTTGTGTCGACGTATCTCATTTCCAAGACGTTATCGTCGACAAGACTTTCAACTGCCTTGTGGATCCACTCCATATCTGCTTCGATGTTGTACTCTCCCAGTTCGTAGTTAGCCGTGAAATAGTTGGAAAGGTCACTCCACGACACTCCATTCGTGCCGCTTATGACCGGCATCGCCGCATCTGTGATGGCGATTTTTCAACATTGCAAGTCCGATTTTAAACGACATTCTTTCTCTTCTGGTGGAAGGTATTATGCCCATCGATTATCTTTCAAATACCGGAAGCCCAATTTCCCTTCTTTATAGGCTCGTTTAATCATCCGGTCAAACCGCGTGTGAGTCAGGTTAGTCGTGGTGTTCTTACACACAACCTCTTTTAATTCATCCAATGGCATGAGGCACTCCTTCTTAGTCAGTAAGGTGTGTGTAATTTCAAGCCAAGAATCATTCCTGTCGTTTAAGGGTAATCCGATCATGTAATCCAGCACTTTGACCGTTTTCCCGGTTTTCTTGCTCTGGGAGGGTGCCGAGTCCATAGGTCGGTCTGTTTCATCGATCGTCAATTTCGCCACGGAGCTTGACGATGATTGTGCCGACGTCGGCCGACTTTCCTTCGTTTCTGTCTGTACCGCTGGCTTATCTGTTCTGGGCGTGACCTTTTTATGCCCAACATCATCCGAACTCTGATGACCTTTTGATGGCCCGCTTCCACTCGGTCCAGCCTGTTCTGATGCCGGGGTTGGAGCGGCCGGTGCCGACTCTGGTTCGTCATCGTCATCCGAGTCCATGGAATTCTTTTTCTTCGAATGCTTCTTTTTCTGTTCATCTTTTTTAGCCTTCTCTTCCGCGGCCAGTTTTTGGTTACGCTTCAACTGGATGGTGTTTAGAATAGGCGTCGCCGGGTTATCAGGTATCTCACATGGGAGCAATGTCGTATCCTCGCTGTCGGAGTAGTGATTTGCCGCCAGCAAATGTTTCGGTATCAGGCCAAGTGTTGTGTACCTAATTGGCGACCCCATATTCGCGTTGCATGTTCTGACCTTGCCTTCTTTGATCATTCTAGTCAGTTCCTTTGCCGTTGCTGCTTCAATTTCCGACATGTCACCAGTACCCGCATGCCAATATCCATTGATTACTTGGCAAATGCGTCGATGGGTCGTGCCCAAAGGACTGGCGCATTGGCTGATGACATAGTCGATTCGGCCCTGATAATCGACGTTCTTGTTAAGTAACGTTTTATCGATACCGCCCGTCCGGAAGACCTTCGCCTTGCGATGAAAACCCAAATGTTTCTGGGTTAACTTGCCGGAGACTCGTACATGTTCCAGGGCAGTCTCAAAATTCCGTTTCGTAAAACTACGTCCTTCGACCTTCAGGTGCTTCCTTAGTTCTGTCCTGAATTTCAATGTGACCGACCTATCCTTTTCCCGCCACAGCTTCATGACAGTGTCGACTGCCTGGGCTGCTTCCTCTTCGGTTAAGATATCATCATCCGGGTCCTCGAATTCTGCGGGAGGCTTGCCTTCTGGTTCTGAGAACTCCAGCTCGCTGTCACCCTGCAGATTGACGTAATTAGCCATTTCTGCAATGCTAATACGGTCGGTCACCGCGACCTCGACCATTTGGCCTGAATCTTCGGCTTCCGCGTGCCCCTTCCTTTCTTACGTTGACCTTCCAACGTTTCCTCAAGGCTGGGCGGTTGCGGTTTCTGTTCGGTCGTCCGTGATTTCCGCGGTGCCGTTTGTGACTTTGCTGTCGTCGCCTTGGCTGATGTACTCGGGCGGCTCGCCTTAGACGCGGTAGACACCAGCGACGTTTCCCGTTTCTCCTTTTCGCGCCGTGTCTTTTCCTTCTTTTCTTGTTGCGTCGCCGCCTTGACGACTTTAAATGTTATCGGGGCGACAACTCTCTTCATTGCGATTGCCTTTTCTTTAGGTTCCATTTCGGTCGCCTTTTCCTTTAGTTCCTTTGATTCTGTGTCCGTCGCGGACTTGATGATGATCTGCTTCGGCCCTGTAGTTGACGATGACCTTTTTCCTTTGTCGGTCTTGGCCGGCGTTTCCTCGGAGACTTCGTTATCAGAGTCCGCGGCTAACCTTTTTGTGCTCGGCTTGCGTTTCGGGTGATCTTTCTTCTCGCTTTGAACCTGCTTTCCGCGAGACAGTACTTTTTCCAATTTCTCTGATTTCTTCGGTTTAGTCGCCAGTTTTGGGTCTTCTTTCTCGTCATCCGAGTGACCCGAGGAAGAATCTTCTTCTTCTTCCTCATCATCCTGTTCAGATTCTTCTTCCGATTCACCTTCTGCCTCCTCGTTCGATTCTTCTTGAGTGTCTCCTGGTTCATCTTCCATCACCTGCACTTCCTCTTCCCCCATTATATCAGCGATCTCGGCCTGACCTTCCTTTGCCGATGGCTTAGCTTTCGAGTGAGCCAACTGATATTTCTTCTTAGCCTCTTTTATCATTTCCCGTTCAGCTAGTATATGCTCCGGGGGAGGTGAAATTCGGAAGAGTTCCGTCAAGTGACAATCATGGTAGATCGTACGCAGGCTTCCATCGGGGTAAGAACAAGTCAATCTGACCTGTGCCTCATCTGCTTCCGCTTGATATCCAAGGACACTCGAAATTGCGGCTATCAAGACATCTGTGTCTTGCCGTTTGTGTCGCGATATGGTGCTCATAATCGTTGCTAAGGCTTTATCCGATTCGGCACATGCATACACTATGTCCTCGTCCGAAATATACATCGGCGCAAAAGGAATCGGATCTCCCGATATCGCATCTGTTACTTCTCCTATGAAAATCCCTGGTTGAGTGGGTCCATAGTAGATTCCAACTATCATTTTCCTGCATATCGGTTGCGCGTACAAATAGACAGTGTCGTAGTCAACCATATCTCTACTTTTTCGTTTTTCCTTTTTGACCTCTTCCTTGATTCGGTTTCGTTCGGCCGACAACATTACTCCTTCAGCCGTGTAGACAGATGTTACGTGGTCGTCATTCGTACCCACTCTAACACGGATCCATGCCTTTTCTTTTACTGCACGATCCTATATCAGGCGTTTCAACATCTGGATCAAGATTCGCGGAGTATTTCGGTCTGGAGCCGGTATTTGTTCCAGAGCTGCGTCTACTTCGATTCGCATCTTCGCAGTCATCTGATCCTTAATTTGTTTGGGACAGTCGCTTGCAGTGGAGGGGACATCTTGGTTAGTGTCCTTATCCACAATACGGGCCGTAACCCTAGACTCGTCCACTTGTCCATCTGGTCCAGTATACGCAACCGAATACCATCTCACTTCTGATAGTCTGAACTTTTTCGTTACCGTTACTGGAGAGGGTGACATCGCTGGCGTTACCGGAACGGTTTTTCTGCCGCGAGGTATCACAGGTATCGGCACCTCTTGCGGTTTCGGCGGTGCTTTACTCACCGTAACCTATTTGGACTGCTGTCCTTTGGACTCAGCCGATTTTGGGCTTGTCGTTGGTGACCTCACCCTCTTTTGGCTTCCTCGGGTGGAACCGGCCGTCGAACTTTCTCGCGACCTTTGTCGGCTTTGCAAGGCCTCTTCAATCTGCTTTTTCTGTTTACGGAGTTCCTCTTCCGTCATCTGTTCGACCGCTTTCAGCTGGGATGTCCCGGCTCCTTGTGAGGCCGGTACTGGGAATATCCGGATAAAGTGGAGGATTCTTTCAATCGTCGATGGCGATGCCCTTTTAGTGATGGTCGGATTATCCCGCTTCATCTCTACGACTTCGATTCTCAGCTCTAGTCTCATTGCAATGATCGCGTCCGTTTTATTCTTCAACTCAATGTGTGTCGCGTCCAACACTGCTTTTGATGAGAGTTTTTTCCCATAGAACAACTGCTCATCGTTAATTCTATCGTGTACGCGATTGAAGTCACGACATAATCGGTTGAACTCGTGGATGGCCATTCTTTCATCCAACGTCAGTTCTTCTGTTTCTTCCACAATCATGTTCAATCCGGGGTCGGCTTCGTTAATCCTCACAGCGAGCCTTGGTGAATATTCAGACAAGGATGCTTCGTCCGAGGGTTTTTGGACATTTTATTTTACTTGCCAATGCTGGGCCCAAGGACGGTAACATTCTCCTCTGTCGGTTTTTACGCGATCTACCTCCACGTCGGTAAGGTGATCGGCGGGGTGTGGCAAACGTTCCAATCGATTCTGCGATAATGGACGGTGCCGGAGATGTACCTTGGGGTCGGATTGGTGCTGACGACATTCTGCCAAATCCACCATGTCGAACTAACCCCGACGTCATTGCGCCCATACCGCCGAATCCCGTTGAAAAATGCTGAGGCGGCGGCATCATCATTCCCGGTGTACCCATCGTTATTTGTGGAAGTCCCGCCGGTGGTGGAGTATGTGATTCCGCAAAGGGATTATAACCCACGTTAGAGATCGGTTGGGCCGGAAACTGGGGACCGACAGATGAGCCGTAGACCCAGTTTGCTGTACTCTGATGGCTTGGTGCCGCTTGCGGGTTCGGACCCGGGTAATAGTACTGTCCGCCCCAAAGAATCGGTTGGGCTGGCGATCCCATTTTCGGTTCATTCTGGGTCGTTCCTACAGAAGAAGTGGACTCGCCGGCGTGGGAAGTGGTGTAACTCTGATCACCTCCCTCCATTCTTATCGGTGTGGATGCTTTTAATGGGTTTCCGATGCTTTCTGTGTCAGAATTATCCGAATTCTGACGTGTCGGTTTATCCATAAGAACCTTTTTAGTACCTGCTGTAACAATGAAAATGATTTGGATTAACCAGTTTACAACGTGTGACCTTTACACGTTCCCAACTCATGCGTGATTACGTGTGCCCTTTCTACCCGCTCTCATCTCCCGATTTACAATTCCGTCTGTAATTACGACGTGTGACCTTTACACGTTTTCCAAATCCCATTACGTGTTTTCCAATTCCCATTTCGTATATATCATGGATGCAACTTGTTCGTTTAAAATTAATGTTTTTGTAAACGCCCTTCAGTTATCCGATCAAGGAGTGCCTTTTCGGCAGCATCCTCTTCTTCTCCTTTTCGAGTTAAAAATTCTGTGGGAGTTGGTCGTATTATGCGTTTTTTAGCCTTCTTATCCTCTATGGCGGCAGCGATATCGCGCGCTAATTGTGCCGCTGTCGCTTTAGCTGCTTCAAGTTGCTGTTCCCTCGAAAGGTCATTCCTTTCGGTGGTAGCGACAGAGCGTGGTTTTAGGAAAGCACGGTCTGCTTGTTTCTTTTCAGCAACCTTCTGCTGACTGGTAGCGGTAGAGCGTGGTTTAGAAGAGCTTTTCAAATTAAGCTCTGCTACACCAGATTTGTGTAGAGCGGTTGTTGTACGTGGTTTGACAGAAGTACGATCTGCTCCTTCAGCAACCTTCTGCTGACTGGTAGCAGTACGTGGTTTGGAGAAAGCACGGTCTGCCCCTTCGACATCTTCCGGTTCGGCTAAGTTCCCAGCCTGCTCGCTCAGTTTGGTGGTTACTGCCGTTTCAAAGTCTTTATCGTCTCTTTTCGATCTGCCTTTCCTCTTCTTATTCTTTGGTTCCTCGTTAGATGTTTCCGGTAGCTGTAAGCGTGGTTTGGAACCCATTTCCGAATCCGGTTCTGCTACTTCGACTTCGGTAGCAGATCGTGGTTCAGGCTCTGATACCGTATTTTCCTCTGCTAACGATGGAAACCACGGTTTTAACCGGTCGATAGAGACGACTTTTATATCGGCGTCCTTTTCTGAGCCTCGTTCAATAACTTCAGCTTCGTTCGCTCTTGGGAAACTAAGAATTTTCCAAACTTTATCGTATTTTGCTTTAAAGTCCGATTGTAACTCTTTTTCCTTGTTTAGTGTCCTTTGGGAGTCGGATAAGTACGAAGTCACCCACTTTAAAGTTCGGCTCCGACTTTTTCTTGTTATAAATTTCTGCGTGCTTTTCATACGCGTCCCTTATGTTACATCGGGCAACTTCTTCAGCAAAGGTCAAGTTCCTTTTCATGGTCTCCACCCATTCGTCTGGAGTACCATAATCATCGGGTAAGTTCGTCTTTGTCACCACATCTTCTGGCATAGTGATTTCTCTTCCGTGCAGCATATAATATGCTGAATATCCGGTTGTTGCATGTATCACTCGGTTCATCCCTGAGACGACGTATGGGAAATACTTGTTAAATTTTCGCTCGTTTCCTGCCTTCATATATTGTGCCCAGCCGTCGCCGATGATCTGCATCTGCCTTTCGACCTGACCCTGGCCTTCAGGGTGGTACGCCGTTTCGAACGTGTGTTTAATTTTGAACACGTTGGTTACCTTTGCCAAGACTTCCGCTGTGAAGTGCCTTCCACGGTCCGTGTGTAAGATATGCGGTGCTCCATGGACCAGTATTACGTGCTTAACGAACGCTTTTGCGAACTCTTTTGCCGTGGAAGTCTTCATTGGGACTGCTATGACGTATTTCGTCAGCTGGTCGATGAACACTGCAATGTACTTGTATCCCTTTTTCTTCGTCGGTAATAAAGGTCCCTTTAGGTCAGCGTATACTCGGATAAAAGGATGTCCCACTTTGATTTCCTGCAACTTTCCAGGTGGACACTTCCTTGGTGTCTTGTGGAACTGACAACCTTGACACGCGAGTATGTAATTTTTAACGTCCGTACTCATTCTTTCCCAGTAATATCGTAGTCTGATCGCTGCGAGCGTCTTTTCGAATCCCAAATGGCCTGCCGCTTTCTCGTCATGCAGGGCGTGGATAATCGCTCTTCTCATCGACAGTGGTACGACGTATGACCTTTCAAGTCTGCCCTTATTATCTTTGACTCGGTACAATATCCCGTTCCACAACTGGTAATGGACCTCAAACTTTGATCGGGTTTCGGCATCCGATAAATGTTCCAATCCGTCAATTATCATTGCAAGGTGAGGATCTTTCAACTGCTTGTTACGTAATTGCAAGTTCGAATCATCTTGTTCTTCCTCGTCACCTTGCAAGTTAACGATGCAAATTGTTGCAGTACTCAGCTCGTTCCAATCAGTGATAACCTTACATCGTGGGAGCGGTTTATGTCGATTTTTCGTTTCCTTAGGGAATCTTAACAACTTTATTGGGCACTCATTTAATGCCTGTGCCACTCTGTCCGTTTCCCACTGATCGTCAGGACTGTCCGTTGGCTCACTACGTTCAGTGACCTTTTCATTTTGAGCTATCGATTCGGCTCCAAGTCCGGTGACCTTTAAGTCACTAACGGTGGGCAACCAACTTTTGACCTGATTGACGCTGATCCCTTTTTCAGCCGACTCGTTCGCCGTAACTGAATTGACCTTTATTCGTTTTTCCCTTTCTTCGACCATTTGGACGAACAACTGCCACACTTCGAGTGCTGGTTCTTTTATATCATATTCCTTTTTAATATCCTCGAAGTTCGGAATCTCGTCGAATTCTTCATCGTGGCACGTTGGGCCTTCTATCGGTGCTCTTGATAGGGCATCCGCATTATCACAATATTTTCTGGGCTTATATTCGATTTTGAACTGATAACCTTGTAATGCCATCGCCCATCTTGTTAATCGCGGATTCATTCCGACTTTGTTCGTTTCTGACCTTAGCAAGTTGGTCAGCGCCTGATGATCCGTTCGTACGGTGAACTCGGAGTAATCGATATACGATTTGAATTTCCTGACGGCAAATACAACCGCCAAGCACTCCCATTCTGTTACACCGTAGTTCCTTTCAGCTCCGTGTAGAACGCGGCTCGCGTAGGCAATTGGATGACCTTCCTGTGACAAGACTGCTCCAATTCCTTCTTTGCTCGCGTCGCACTCGATTATAGTTGGTTTGGCCGGATCAAATTTCGCCAGAACCGGACCTTCGCACAGTAACTTTTTCAGATTATCAAATTCCTTCGTATGAACCTCTGTCCAGTCTTTTTTTACGTGCTTATCGTTTCGCAATAGCTCGTATAAGTGACAAGTATGCTGTGCGTACCCGGCAATGAACTTCCGGTAATAATTCGCTAAACCGAGGAATGACCTTAACTGTCGTTCAGTTTGAGGCCGTTTAAACTCGGATACTGCGGTGACCTTTTCTGGGTCCATTATAACTCCATTTTCACTGAGTATATGACCCAGGAATCCCATTTCCCGCATTCCAAATTCACATCTAGTCGGCTTAATTGTGCATCCCGCTTCGACCAGACTTTGAAGAACGTTCCTCATATTTTGCATGAAAATCTCCCAAGTCTTTCCAGCAAAAATCACATCGTCAATGTATCCAAAGACGCAGCCCTTTCGCTTCGCCTTGGACAAAACTCTGTCCATACAGAGTTGGAACGTTGCGGGTCCATTGCAAACTCCGAACGGCATTCGTTTAAACCGATACATGCCGTCTTGAGTTACAAAGGTCGTTTTATTTATTGAATCCGGATCCATCGGGATTTGCCAGAATCCACTTTGAAGATCCATTTTCCCGTAATATTTGTTGCCTGCGCACGCGTCCAGCAACTCGTCCGGGTTGGGTAACGGATAGTTGTTTTTCTTCGTTAGCTTATTCATCATAATATAGTTGACGCAAAATCTTGTACCCATTGTCCCGTCACCGTTTTTTTTCGCTGCCAGCACGACTGGAAAACTCCAATCGGCATCCGACGGCTCGATGACATCTTGCGCCAACATTTCTTCAATGTGTTTCGTTATGAACTCATGACCTGTCCAGCTCGTTCTGGCGGGGTTGCATTTCACCGGTTTTGCATCTCCCGTATCAATTACATGAGTGATCCCTTTAACATCGCCACACGGCTTTTTCGATGTGGGTAACACTTTCCAGAACTCCCAGAACGCGTTATACACGTCGTTCTTCTGGTCCCGTGTAAGGTCAGGCCCGAGTTTCAAGTTTCCAATTATTTTCGTCAGTTCCGTTTTCGTTGTATCGTCTACCTCTAGATCAAAGAGCACGTTCCTTACTGTGCCACTATTGATCTGGACGCTCTCCATATGATCATAGAGCTCTACATAGCCAAGGAACTGACCTTTCTTTACTACTTGTCGTTTTACGCTGTACCAAACTGATGCTTGATTTTCAGCTGTTTTGTAATGGCATCAATAACGCTATTAAGGAAATGACTGCCTCTATCTGTATTAATAATAAATGGTGCTCCGTATGGCAATATTACATCATGTAACAGGAAATCAACTGCAACTGTCTCTGCCTTCTGGTCTAGGATTGCCTTTGCGATAACAAACTTTGTCAACTGATCAATGGCTACTGCGATAGTGTTATTCCCTTTTTTACTGGCTTTAAGCGGACCTTTAAGATCCACTTGGATGCGAAAAAATGGCTCTCCGGTTTTAACTTGCTGTAACTTCCCTGGCGGTGCCTTGCGCGGCACTTTTCGGAACTGGCACTTCTGGCAACGTTTTACGTACTTATAAATATCGGTTACCATATTATCCCAATAATATCTCACTGATATGACGTGATTTGTCTTCTGAATTCCCAAATGACCTGCAGCAGGTGAATCATGCATAGCGCGCATGATATCTGCTCTCCAATGCCTGGGAACGACAAATCGCCGATTAAGACGAACGTCCTTCTCACTGCGTCTGTACAACACTCCCTGATGTAGTTCAAACTGCTTATAAAGACTATCTGGGTCCTGGCTGTCTGGCTTGTCCTCGAGATAAAGAATCATCTTCTCGAGTGATGGGTCATTGAGCTGTTCACTGCGTAGGAAGTTGAAGTTTCCTTCTTCTTCCTCTTCACCTGGCTGTGGAATTTTTACGGGCTGACTGTTATCTGTCTGGCTTGCTTCTGATACAGTAGTTGCGCTGATATCGCTGATTAAATCAGAGTTCATACCAGTGGCAGTAATACTTTTCGTATCAGTGCTACCGGTATTCCCCATAACAGTGGCTATGTTTTTCTGGCTTTTCCCGATGGCTATTTCCATACCAATGGCTGTCTTTCTCTGCGTTATACCAGTGGTATTTTCCATACCAGTGGCATTGTCCTGTCGGATGTTTTCACTTTCTAACTCTGTATCGCTGGCTTGTGATTCCTGATATTCACTGGCATTTTTGACTGTGATCATACGAACTGCTGGCGTACTGAAATGATCATCACACTCTTCCTCTGGAATTGCGGGATCTACCGGGTGTCTGCTAAGTGCATCTGCGTTATGACAAAAACGCCCTGGCTTATATTCAATTTTGATATGATGACTGCCTAGCTGTAACGCCCAACGAGTCAGGCGCGGGTTCATTCCCTGGCGATTACTGGCTGAGCGAATTAAATTTGCAAGTGCCTGATGATCTGTACGCACCGTAAACTCGCTGAACTCAATGAAATGCCGGAATTTCGAAATGGCGTATACCACTGCCAAACACTCTAGTTCGGTAATGGCATAACGAGTCTCTGCGTCTGTAAGTAATCTACTGGCATATGCAACTGGATGTCCATCCTGATGAAGGACGGCTCCAATGCCGACTGTGGATGCGTCGCATTCAATCACTGCCTGTTTTGCTGGGTCAAATCTGGCTAAAACTGGCGAATTAGTTAATGCGTGTTTGATCGCTTCAAACTCTGCCGTATGCTCGTCTTTCCAATCACTGGCTACATCTTTGTCCTTTGACAACAAACTGTACAGATTCTGCGTGAGGGAAGCGTATCCCTTTACAAATTTGCGATAATAATTGGCTAAACCAAGGAAAGAACGCAACTCTCTCTCGTTGGTTGGCTGCGGGTATTTCTGAATGGCTGTTATCTTCCCTGGATCTGTCGTGATACCTGCGCTGCTGACGATATGCCCCAAAAAGTGGAGTTCTGGCTTGGCTATGTGACACTTTGAAGGTTTCAAAGTAAAACCGGTTTCTCTGAGGCATTCAGATAAGGCTCTAACTTTCATTAGTGCTTCTGCAAAGGTTTTCGCTGCCACGATAATGTCATCGAGATAGGCGAAAATTCCCAATTGTCTCACTCTGGCTAGTGTTTTATCCATCGCTGCCTGAAATGTTGCGGGTCCGTTGCAAACGCCGAAAGGCATTCGCACAAACTCGAACAAACCATCCTGCGTAACAAATGCTGTTTTTTCTATCGAATCTGGATGCATAGGTATCTGCCAAAATCCTGATGAACAATCAAAAGTGAAATAATATTTATTCTCTGATACTGCATCCAACAATTCATCTGCGTTCGGAAGAGGATAATTATCCTTCTTCGTCAAATTATTCAGCTTGATATAATTAACACAAAATCTGGTGCCGATACTGCCGTCTGGTTTTTTCTTACTGGCGAGGACAACCGGGAATGACCAATTACTTTTACTGGGACGAATAATGCCTTTTTCCAACATATCCTGAATATGCTCTGCGATCAACTGTCTACCACGCCACGAAGTACGATGTGGCTGGCTTTTTACTGGCTTAGCGTCACCGGTGTCGATGACGTGAGAAACAGTCTCTGGCTTTACTCCGTAAAAATGCTTTGAAGTTGGGAATAAATCCCCAAACTCAACAAGCAAATAAATGAATGCTTGTTTCTCCTCTGGTTTAAAATCTGGATTAAAATTCAACTGATTTATCTGATCCATAATTTCTTTCTGTTCTTCTGGCGTTCGCTCACTGATTTTCGTACTAAATAAACTGGCTATCGAATCTACTTCCTCGTATTCTTCCAGAATGCCTAGCCAGGTGCCTTTCTTAATTATGCGTCTCTGATTAGAAAAATTGGCAACATAAATATCACTGTGGCTATCCTTTGGCTTTACTAATCCCTGTAAGGGAAGTAGTTTAGCTGCTGAATACAACGCTGGGTTTGGCGAAAATATGTACAACTGATCATCACTGATACGCCCTTTTTGATGTGCTTTTACCGATACCCAGTTATAACCTGGATCAACGGTAAAATTTTCACTGGCATAAACCTTACGCATTCTGATACGAAATTTGGTTTCTGAATTTTCTGCGGTATTATCATCAACAATCTCTGGCAAAGTACTGTCTTCATTGCTATCTGGCTGCGTATCTGGGTGTATATCTGGCTGTAGCAGATGGGTACGATCAGATTCTACTACGTTCTGATTTACATTGGCTATTTCTGGCTGTAACCACTCCTGAGTACATACATTCTTTACTGGTTCATCCAGTAAACTTAATGGCTGTGATTTATGTTGAGATTCTACTGCAACCAGTTGTTGTGAAACAACGTCTGGTTGTTGTAGAATTACTGGCTGTCTTACTGCGGTATAATCGGGAAACCTTAATACACGCAAAGTATACGGTTCACTGTATCTTCTCTTAAGTTCTTTAAGACTGACCGTAGCTGGCTGAGTTTTTGGCGATTCGTTTTCTGGCTTAATCTCTGATTTAGTGATTACTGGCACTTGAGCTGAAGATAATTCCGGAAAATGCTCTGGATATTCCTCTGGCTTAAGAGGATGATAGTGAAAAGCTGGATGATCAACAACCGGCTTGTACACTATCGTCTCTATCAGATTATACACGTATGCTTTAAATACATCAATGTACTTCACTGGCTTATCAGTTCTACACGGCTCTGATTTCGAACTATGATATAATTTCTTTAAAGGCAAAATTCCGTTATCTGGCTGTATATTCGAAATTGGCGTCCATTGCACTGGCTCACCTTTCGTATAAGTACGAATATACGAAAGATTTTTACAAAATGTAACATGTTTCTTCACTGGCATAGGCGGTCTACTGGCTTTCGCTTGATTATACGGCTTATAATTAAATGAGCCGAAAATGGCTGGATCGAGTATTGACCACTCGTGATACGGCCATTTATAAATCACTGATATAGGAGTGCGAAGAAAGTGTGGGTTTTTCACTTTCAACGCCGTGAATGCTTTGCTGATACGTCTGCGATCTCTTTCCATTTCGTTATACTTTGCGATAATATCCTGACGAACTAATTCGTGCTGATTTTTAAGAAACTATTTTTCTCTGGAAACATGTCTGCCGTTCGCTTTCTGCCTTTTTAAAAGTGCCAGATTAGAATGCAAGTTATTAACGACAAAGTTTTTATAACTGGCTAATTTGTTAAGCTGGCTTATGTACACCTGATAATCTAACCAAATATTAATCTGATTCTCTGATACAGTCTTCTCTGATTTATTCTCTGATTTTCTAGCTGATTTATTTTCTGATTTTCTGGCTGATTTATTTTCTGATTTTCTGGCTTTCTCTAATTGCGGATTAATGGCAATATTCTGCGGCTGTATGACAGTGTGTTCTGATTCCTTTGCCGCTTTCCCCTGTTTTGATATGTGTCCAGTGGCAACGCAGTTGCCACTGGTATGGGGTAAGACGACACTCCGGGTTTCCTAGACTGATATACTTCCTGTGCGGCAATTTCTGCCGGACGGGACTGATATACTTCCAGCGAAGCTGGTTTGGCTAAGCTGGACTGATATATTTCCGATGCAGCTGATCGGGCTGAATCGGACTGGTATACAATTTTATGAGGGCGCGCGCTTTTATATTCTGGCCGGAGGTGGGTGACTTCACCAGTCTGCCACCATAACGGCATTTTCTAGGAAATCCTGACCGATAAGGAGATCTACACTGTCTTTTCAAGGTGGTTTAACGTACATACTGTGATGTACAATACTGCCATTAATTTTTATAGGTACACTGGCATAATGGGTAACGGAAAAGTTACATACTCCTCCGATCCCTTCGATATGCATTATTTTACGTAACGGTCTCTGATACAAGTTATGCTGGCGACACAACTGGTCCGATACCAGGGACGTTTCCGCCCCGGTATCAACCAAAGCGTCTACAATCTCTGATCCGATCGTAACGGGATGCGTTAACGTCGGTGCCTTTCCTGGCTCATTATCACTGATAATTTTATCAACACAATGATGTACTGCTGGATTATTATCTACACTACACTGGCAGTCTTTCACGGTGAAACCGCTAAGATTCACACTGGCTTTATGCTCTGGTTGCTTTGCGTTACCTATCGACATCTCTGGAATAATCTCCAATCGAACGTGTGAAAGGAGATTATTTACATTCAGTGGCTTAATCACTGGCTGCGAATCCACAATTACCTGATGACAAGCAAGGCTGCTTGACACTGGTTTTGTGGATGGCTTTTGCTTTACTGATCTAATTTTCACTGGCTTATCCGGCAGTTTCTTTGGGCGCGGGACAGCATCGCCGGTGCCTGCTGCTCTTATTCTTTTAAATCATCCTCTGGCTCACTATCGCTGACATTTCCTGCACCACTGATTACCGATTCGGTATCTGAGTCATTACTGCGGGAAACCATTTCCTTATCGTGACGCGTCCTGGCTCGAAGGAATTTACGACGAC
This sequence comes from Paramacrobiotus metropolitanus, assembly GCF_019649055.1. Taxonomy (NCBI): domain Eukaryota; kingdom Metazoa; phylum Tardigrada; class Eutardigrada; order Parachela; family Macrobiotidae; genus Paramacrobiotus; species Paramacrobiotus metropolitanus. Next base: position 587,474 of record NW_026570309.1, read on the forward strand.
TATCTGCACTGTCTCCCGATTTCTGGTGTTCAGATTCGTCATCGGAGTCTGATAATTCACTGAATCGGTTTGATTGCGCGGTGGTGTCGGTGGCCGGCCAGTTTGCCGACTTCCACCACTACGGCGATTACCGCCTACAGTATTCCACCGATTACCCTGTTCGTTACCACTTTGCCTGTTACCGCGATTTTCTGGGCTCTGGCTACGCTTTCTGGCTTCACGACGGTTTTTATTATCCTGCCATTCCTTATGCGACCTGCGGGTACCGTCTGGCCAATGATACTTCTGGTACACTGGGTTATCTTCCTTTGACTTTCCTGCCTGCGTACAAATATCTGAGGTGTGTCCTTCGATACAACACCACTTACAGTAATCAATTCCTTCTCTGGGTTTATCACTGGCTTCTGGATTACGTTGTTGTGATCGATCTCTGGCTGGACGATTCGCTGTGCCGCCGGCGGCTTGCTGGCCACCAGCGTTGCGGCTGCGATAATTCTCTGGTATTGATTCAGGTTCTTCTGCCTGGACATGTGAGACTTTTGCTACCGTTCTTTTCACCAAATCAACGTCTACTGAATTTAATCGCACTGATTTTAGGTATCTGGCTCTCTGAAGAAATTCCATCGGTGTTTTTGGCATCATTAAGGCAATGTGTTTGTGCAGTTGAGGGACTGTTTCCACTCCTCTCAACAGACACGACACAAGATATTCTGGCTGCGTATAACCACTGCGATCTGCCAAGGACAACATTGATTGAAAGTACTGCTCAAATGTTTCACTGGCTGGGTTAAACTTTCGTGTCATCAGTTGCTGCATCGAATGAAAGGTTTTATCTGGATCACCGAAGCGTTCTAGCAAACGTTTTCTGGCTTCTGTGTAAGTGGTAATCGGCGTTGAAGACGCCATAATACCACTAAACCATGTCGCTGCCTCTTCTTGCAGTGCACCGGCAAACCGGTTTAACGTTTCCTCTTCTTCCCAGCCTCCTGCCTTCTGTGCAAGTTTGAACATGGTGAGGAAACCCTCAACCATGTCCTTTGCACCTTTACTTTGGCACGTAACAGTTTTTACTTTTCTTACTGCCTGCTGCCTGCGGTAATAATTGAGCGAAACTATTAGGCTGTGCTTCCAGTGCTTTACTGATAATGCTGCCAAGGTCCATTTGTGATGGTACCACCGAAGGATGTGGCTTTGAAATGCCGGGAATATTCTCTGGCTGTTCATCACTAATTGTGATGATTTCAGTATGTGTCTGCCTGGGCCGTCGCGTTGGGCGCCGGTGAGTAGTTGTATCCCGAGGGATCTCAACTATATCCGGTTCCCTTTCACGACGATTCTCTAACCTTACTGTCGATTCTACGTGCTTTTTCTGAATACGGGTGGCTGGTGGGGGAGGGGCTGGCTGACCAGGGAGTGGTTCCTCGATCAGACAAGCCTCATACTCCCCACAAAGTCCCTTATAATGATTGTATCTGCCTCGAAAATGGTTCAACTCATCCTGGAGGATTTGAGACTTCTAAATCTCTTCCTGGATACGCTGATGAGCTTCCTGCTGTATTCTCTGCCAATCCTCATGTGCTTCCTGAGCTTCTGCATGTGCTCTCTGGGCTTCAGAATGTGCTCTCTGAACTTCTTCGAGTGCCTGATGTACATTCATGCCGGTTTTATCATCTCTGGCTAAATGATCGTTTAACTGCTTATCTCTGGCTTTTATATGCTGCTTCTGAAAATTAATCACACTTTCCTGGCGATCTACAAGTTTTTCCAACTCTGCGAGCTTAGCTTCAGCTGAGTTTAACTTTCCGCGATCTTGGAAAGCATCCATTTTCGCTTCTGCCCACATTGCCCTCAAGCGAGCAATTTCCTGATTTAAATCCACAGCTTCCTGCGGCGTATGAAATGCCGCTGGATCGGTGGATGATGGCTGCTGATTATCGTCCTGAATACGACTCTGTTCGTTCTCTGGCTTTTCGTGCTCTTCTTCTGAATGGTCGCTGGTTTCCTGATCTTGATGCTGACCTCCAATAATGGAGTCAGCATCATCTAAATCTGAATTCACTGGCGGCTGGACGTTCCCTGTGGATTTACGCGCAGGAGAACGTGCCATTTTCGAGCTTCAGGCAAATGCTTGCTGCTGATTTACACTCTCAAGGGTGTGATAAGGGACATCATGCCCAACTGCCTTTAACTTCTGTGCTTTTGACCTTGAGACGCGCTCTTGTGCCGGTATTTCTGATTCGTGAGACCGCAATTCGTTATCTGTTTCTTCCGGTTCTATCTGCACTGCCTTAGCTGGGGTTACTGATTTACGGAAAAAGAAACTCATCTTTTCTGGCGTTGCTGATACGATGCTGTAATACTCTGGATTAAACTGGCAGATATTTCGCTGATTTATTTTACGACTGAATTGTTGCAAATTTGGAAATTAATTTCCAAATCGCAACTGGTTTATCCGGAGAAAAATACCGGTCACTGATTTCTGATTAGCAGAAATCGCTTGCCTGGAAATAGGCAGACGATTATGCAAGAGGTTGTTTTCAAAAGTGAATTTGAAAATTTCCTCTCTGGCCCGTGTCTCTGAGCTGCGTGCGTCAAGCGGCTATTGTACTCAAACGAGCCGAGAACAAAAGCTGGCTTGCTGGCTTGTTATCAGCGGTGAAAATCTTCAACGCTGATTGCGGATATACCTGTAAGTGCGATGAACTGCGTGCAAAAACACGGAAATTCACAAAAGATGGTAACCTTTCGGAAATTCCGCTGATTCTGCACTGGCTAAAAGAGCTGAATTTTCTGATAAAACGGCGCTGGAAATGCTGGCTACGAAATTCGAAAATTTGCACACGATACCACTGATAAAAACTGGCAATTACTCAGCGTAATTCGTGTAAGAAAAACACTGCATAAATCACTGAAGTTTTGATCATACAATCACTGATTTTCACTGATAATTCCCTGATATTCTGCTGGAAATGCTGCAACAAACTGTGGCTACAGGAAAAGGATAATTCGCTGGCAATATCGCTGAGAATATAAAAAGCAACAAGTGGTGTAACACTGTGAAGTCAGTGTACACTGGCTACACAAACTAAATTTAAGAGTCTTTCTGGCTGCGAATTCTCTGATAAATGCTGGCTTGATGCGTGAAATTTAATTTACCAGAAAGTACACAGGTGTCGCCTGATGTACTGATGATTAGGTTAGTGAGAAAGAAAAATGAAAAGAAAAATGCGTGAAAATTAGCCTGTTAAGCAGGGCTTACTTCACTGTCTTGCTTGCTGGATCTTTCCTGATGGGGTTCTGGTAGGTGGTTTTAGCACCGTTTTCGCGCACCAGAATGTTGACTTCACTGGGATGATGATGAAGGTGTCCGGTTGGAAGGACTATCCGCAGATCTCCGAGGGGATGGAAATCCACAGACCGATCTTCGAGAACCGACACGAAGCTGCTACCATGCAATGCAGGCCGAGATCTACGTGAGGTGCCTGCAGCTATATCTACCGGAAATACGGGACGAGAACACAACAGGTTTGTATAGCCAGTGTACACGTAAAATCCTCTTTTACTCTTCCCAACACCAAAAATCACCAAAAATCACTATAACATCGCTCATACTATGACACAGAGATGTGGCTGACAAGCTGACATAAAACACACCGCGAACTGAGCAAATTATCCGTTGATAATTTGCATACTGCTGATACGCTGATACGCTGGCTCTGAACCGGATGTACGTGTGCACTCGGTAAGCACTCGTACATCCACTGCTGAATATACCTGCAATATGGCTGCATACACTGGCAAATACATACAAAACACGTATCACTGGGCGATCCTCCGCAAGGCGGTACGAGACGTCTATAGCCTGACCACCTCCACGAAGTCTCTCTCAGCAGGCACAATATATAGCCACAGGCCCACAGTGCAATCCGGATTTGAGCATTGTGACATGATTTGCCGTCGGAAATAAATCCTCTAAGCACCACATAGGCTAACATAGCTGGCCACCTTATTTTAAAATACGCATCTCGTTTCACTTCTACTAAAAGCCTTTTCCTTTTCAGGACGTGTCTGTGCTTCAGTCAGCTACTGCCTCTGCCTATCATCCAACAATCTGTAATTTTGCCGTGTCAGCGGAAACGATTGTGCGACGTTTCACCGCCAGACATTTCATGACCGGACGTTTCACCGAGTAACAATTCACCACAGTAACGATTCAGACCCCGGACAATTCGCCGACGCAACTTTTCAGAACCGTAACATTTTAGATCCGCAACGTTTCAAAACCGCAACTTTTCATGACAGTAACGTTTCTCAACCTCAGTCTATTGAAATAACGTACAATACGGGGTCATGCACCATTAGGTAAAAGGCTTAGCGCAATGTTCTAGATTTTTTGCTTGAATCCGGATGCAAGTCAAATATTTCGGTACTCTGCAGTCAAAAAGACATAACATCTTGGTTCGAGACACGCAGTTTTAATTTTCTTCGATTCGTTTGGAAGCTATGTATTATTTTGTCAGTTACTGAGTTGCCTTTAGATGGACGAATTAAGCGTAATCGATTCAGTGACAAATCGAGGTGGGCCACTAAAAATTTTTCAGTATTTTCAATATATGCGAGATAAGAAAAATAATTCGAAATTCTGGCGATGTCGAAAAAGCGGTTGTCATGGTCGGTTGGTGCTCACTGAAGGAAATCCCCCAAAGGTCACGAAAGAGCATAATCACCTGGCTGATAAGCGCAAGTTCTGGCGCATTTGGCACGTATGGATATAAAGCAGCGAGCTGGCAAGACTCTGGAAAAGCCCCGCCAGCTGGCCCTTATTGTCAACAAAGATTTACCACTACAGGCTGCCAGTGTATTTGCCAGTTTAAAACTGATGCATAGTAAAAATATTAGTATACACTAGCTTATTGTCTACCTTAATTGGGCATAACTGACGCTGATATGAAGATTTTATTTAAATAGAAAACTAATCATAGAATGCGGTCTACTGGGACTTTTAATATCATTACATCGAATGCGGAGTGATGTTTTACAGTATGGTTTTTAATTTGTTAATGTGCAGAATAAGGCATATTTCGCGCATGTGTGTGTGTTGTTAACTGGATTAATATTTTTGTTAACAATCACAATCTACAATAATTTACCTATGTCAATAAAATCAAATTAACCTGTGCCTGAAACTTTTGGCAGATGATTATAACAGTAATAATAAAGGCGCGTTACCTGTACTGTTTGCATTTAATTTGCTGATCGGTTGTAGACTTTTAGGTATAAGATGCAAATAAACATAATTAAGCCCTAGTTTTTGCAGTAATCAAAAATATAAAATTTTATTAATTCGCCGTATTTGGAATGGTAACAGTCGAATCCACTTGCGAAACGCCTGAATACCATTGTTACAGTGTATTGTATACATTGTCCTTTCCCCGTTGTTACGATCCGGCAATGAACGAGTCATGAAACGTTGCGGTTGCGATATGTCATGGTTGCGAAAAGTCGCCGTTGCGAAATGTTACCGCTCCGAAACGTTACGGTTGTGAAAAGTTGCGGATGAGAAATGTCGTGGTCATGAAGTGTATTCGGTGAAATGTTACGATCTGAAATGTCGCGTTGTGAAATGTCGTGATACCAGCGGAAACGTGTCACTGAACGTTTGAGCAAATACACACTCGACTCTGAAAAATTCAAAATGGCTCACATCATTCTAAACTGCCTTACTCCGGCTGTGAAGGTTTTTATATTTAACCAACGACTGGGAGCGAGGGTGGCTCGCACTGGCTGATGTCCTGGTCGTCACGGGTGTGAAGCTGGACTGGCTGGTCATCGCCACCAATGAACAATTCTGCGCTGTTGATGAATGAATTTCTCAAATTTCCAGTTTGTGATTCCGGCTTTGTAAGGACTATTCTGATGAGTCATCAGTGTCCACGGTTAAATTACTACGCCGGTTGACCGATAATAAACGATAGGTGACTCTCTTTGTTTTTGGCGAAGATACATAAAAATGCGTAATCAAAACTTTTTGAATTTGAAACTCATGATAACAGTCGCTGCGAGCCCAAAGTTTTCGGCACAGCTCTGTATTACATGTACGAGTACATAGTATATTATTGGACACTACGATTAAAGAAAAACAGTGGTAAGCCTGAAGAAATCGGGTCATGGTCTGATTTATGCAGTTCGGAATTAAACATTGTGAGCGTCAAAAGCAGTGTTACGCTTGTAGGTACAATGTACAATAACGCTGCACCGCGACTTATATTTTGATTACGTCAGTGAGTGTACTATGCATCCGACTGTTTTAATTTCGAGCTTGAACCATGCGTCATCTATGCACACAAATATGCAAATTTAAGAAGTGTTAAGAAATTTTCCTTGAGTATGTAGCTCAGAACAGAATCACTGGCAATTTTAATAACGAACTGCGTAAGCACTCCGGCACACCGTAGCAGCCGCTTGTTATTAAGTTCAATATTTACAAAATTATACCGCCATACCGGTATTTGCGCGAGTTTGCCGCGATAAAAGCAGAAGGCTTGGACTGATCGCGTTTGGTCGTGATAGTGACGCAGCCAGACTTGTCAGAACTCAGGAAAGCATGGCACGAGCAATGTAAGTGTCTGCTTCACCAAGCTTTTTGGAGAAAATCTGCTGATAACACTTTTCGGACATCCTCCAGACACGCCGGAATTTCTTCCTTCCATCTGTGAAACAAACAGCCCACTTACGGAATCGTGTCTTACTTTTAAATCTAAAATGCTAAATTATTAGTACAATTCGTAAGATAACTGGATAAAGGGCCAAATGCATTTCTGGGCTTCCATATCCTCCTCCGTCAGAGCATCCAGCCAGCTGATAAATTCTTGGGCTTTAGTTTGATCCAGTACTGGGCAGGATTTCTCGAGCGCCGACTGGAACGCTGTCTCAAATGCGGATCTGGATATTGCAGCGAAGGTATGCCGCCACCATGAAATTCAGATAATAAAGGGAACATGGCAACATCTGAGGTGACGCCGCTCCCAAGGACAGAATAGGCTAGATTCGCTATTTACTATCGATCTCATTCCCTCAAAACATATCGCGCGCTTGCTACTGAAGCAGCAGTTTTTTAACATTATGTGGTGACAAATGGGAGCGTAATCGGGATAAGCGGACATCGATAGATAGGTACCTCCGACGTTAGCAAAGTCGCGTAAGTACATCATCGGATACGGTTCAGGGAAAGTGAGAAATTCGTTGAGCGAAAGCTGAGAATTGTCTATCATAATAAGCCAGTTAAGTTTTACGGATATGACCTTTAAAATACCAGTCGACGAGCCCAGAACTTCTTCCCAATCACCGGTGAGGTATAGAATTTTGGCATCTTTGGTGACGCAGTTGCCGATAATTTATGCCAGTAAGAACTTTCTTGAGCTAGACGCTCGCTTACTCAAAACCTGAACGATAATTATACTTTGCGGCAGTATTGTGCACTGCCGTACTACAGGCAGCGTTAGCAGATTTTGGAAACAATGGCATGTCCTGAAAATCAAAGCATTAATACAGCCACAAGGTGTTCACCGTTTGCTAATTACTGGTTTCCCAGATCGCACCTTTTGTGGTGTTTCCCTTTCAAATAAAAACAACCACATATGCCAACATTTTTCGCTTACGCCCACGTAGAGTAACCTAATTATAATACTGCCTTCTTTTATTACATAGATCAGAAAGTTCTGTCATGTAGAAACAAACATTCTTGAGATGCTATTAATATTCTTTATTGCATTGCTATGTGATGAGGAATGGACCAGTTCATTGTAAACCAGCTACTTTTGTGTGCAGATAAAGAAACTTTTCGGGCACAATTAATTGTATCTGTTACTGTGTTATCTGAAGCTTTCGCTATTTAAAGTTCATCTGAAGCTGAAGCTTTCGCCAATTAAAGTTTCATCAGTCCAGTACGGCTAGCAAAATAGTGCATATTCAGCTGCCCACATATGCTGCAGGTCGAAACTTTAAGATGTTAGCTGGTAAAATTCCAGGCCCGCTGAAATCGTAAAGTAACAAACAGTCTCTTCGGCCAGAAACACCAGTCCTCTTGTCGTGCAATTTTTTATGATCGATCATATGCGTTATCAAGTGCAAAAGGTTTTTTGTATCCATCATTTTTACAATTTGCCAAAAGGTGTGTGGTAAGCCAGCGTCACACTTTGTACGCGTTGGCAGGCGTCCACTTTGTAATGCGACCTTAATGTGAGCAGTACTGCCCCAAAATTGAAATTTCATCGTTGAAGTTGTGGTTTGCTTTGGCGTTACCTGCGCAGCTGATGCTGGTCGTACACATCCAGATAGGAAAACACCATCAAATGCAGTTCTATATACAGATCGGCAAGCCGGAGTTCAACAGGATGCTTCAAGTCTGTAAAGATTGAAATTTCTTTGAGACCGTTCGACTGTCTCTCTAAGACTTGTACCATTTTACACGATGCACAGTACCTTCCTGGGCTACACTAGCACAGAGCGTTTTATCCAGCGCCCAGCTGACCTGCATGTCCGCCGCTCGAACAAAGCAATCGACACCGCGCATAACTCCTGTGACAATGTCGTCATTCGTAACGTTCCTTTTGTTTCCCTCCGCAATTAGTACAGCAACGCGATCATTCGTAACATCGAGAAACATCATAATTTCCTTGGCATGTATCAAAAACAGGCTACGAAATCGTGGTATCTCTTGAATGGTGATAAGAATGTTAGCCGTGGAAGAACAGCGTAGGCGGATAGTGGCCATGGGGATGGAGGCGCGACGAAAGGACAGCCTTTTGATGGGTGGTCCGAGATGACCGCGGCGACGGATACGCCGGAAGGCGGCTCTGGGGCCATCCAGCACAAGGAAGCGCTGCACAATATCACCGGGCAAGTAGACTTCCACTTTTGCTAGCAGATAGTCGTCATCACGCACCCCGCCCAGAAGACGTCCGACTTGCCACGATTCGGGTTGGTTTTTCTGCACACTGATAAGGACGTCGATTTCTTCCGTAAATGTTTCTGGATGAAAAACTAGGCTACCATCCACTAAACGTAGATGAATCAAGGATACGGTCTTTAACTGCTGCATTGAGCCAACTCGCACCATACAGTGACGCTGACCATTCTCCATGCCACAACACAAATGTATCCGCGATATGTCAAACCGGACTCCATTACATCAACAGCAAAACTGTCACAAATGCCTGTGATAAGCGGATCTTTGCAAATGGGCGGAAGCAAAAAATTCTCCATTTCGATAATTCGAAACTTTCGGGGTTGACGGCTTTGTTCAACAGATATTAGGATTCGAAAGAATTACCTTGTCACACTCAACCCCCATTCCACCGATAAAATATTTGATACAACATTATCATCAATACGAGTACAAATCTCCAGACAATGTTTAATAATTAAGGAACACCCGGCCGTCTGTAATAACTTTGGGCTTAATTCACTTTGAATAATGTAAATAATATTATTCACGTTCAGTCCAACTTACACGTTGCAAACCCACCACGGAACTTTCTATCAAAATAAATGTAGTGGACTTTACTTTGCAAGCACAGTTCAATGAAAAATACGATTTTTATAGGTAAAAAAACATTGCAACAGCCGAAATGACACTGATAGATGCGTAATAATATTGTGCATTTTACGAAACCTGGGTGGCTTTTTTAAAAGTTTTACGGTATACGATTGTAAAAATGCATTTACATCGCATATTGTGGATCACAAATGCGGATGAGCTGAAAACGGATACTAGTGCGCCAAGACGGCGGCATGGCATGATTAGCAATACTTCTACTCGGGATAACTGATCGATCGATACTGCGCGTATACACATACTGCGTACATTGTACAATACTTGAGAAGTGTATATCGATTGGTACGGACTGCGCCTTTTTCATACGAAACATTCCTCTATCGTTGCAAATAGGACGCTTGTATTTTTAATTTTTCTGCAGTATTACTACTTTGTAGTTCTAGGTTCGGAATATTGCAGCTTTGTATTTCCTGCACTGACCCAGGATCTTATTAGTTCATCTGTGCTTTAGTTTTAGTTTTGCCACAGATAGTAACTGTGTTGTGGTACTTCTGTTAGCTGCAATTATACCCACACTGCAATTTATTCCCGTATGTGTGAAAATCCTGAACGAGCAAGTACCAACGTTTACCATCTTACCTCGTAACTGCAAACTCCCCTCACCGGTACGGCGTGGTCGTTTATTATGGTGGCCTGGCCCCAGATTCAGCAATGTTCTGTTAAATAAATAGATGCGATCTTAATAATAATGTTTGTGATATCGTACTGTGATCCCACTTTAAACAAACACCGATGATCACATCATTGAAGGGAAACGCACAATGGATAACGTTGTATTATCGCGAATCCGCAAAGCTCCGCTTATCCCTAAGCCATACGGGCGTTTTGCTGTTGATGTTTTAAAGGACGGATCGACGTATCGCGGGTACATCTGCGGCATTGAAAATGGTCAGTATGTGGTACGACTCGGGTCGCAGGAACAAGCGCAGATGGTACCCATGGATAAACTGCGCCTACCAGATTGTGGCGATTGGGATGCATTTAACCGGGATACATTTAAGGAGGAGATCGACATTCTGATTAGTACGGATGAGAATCAGCCCGAATCGTGGCAACCAGCACATCTTGTCAACGGCGTGTATAGCGGAGATTACTTCTTTATAACTGCCGACGTTTATTTGCCGGGTAATCGCGTCAAGCGCTGTTGCGTGCTTGATGGTAATTGTGCTGGTTTTAAGCGTATTCGTCGCCGTGCAAACGTCGGGTCGTGTGTCACATCGTTGACATTTAATTATGTCAAAATCCCCATTGCACCTTTAAGCTTGCGTTCGTCCAGTATCGTTAGCACACTGGAGGCCGTACAAAAGATGCCCTTATTTTCCGGAGTGTTCTATTATGGCAATTGTAGATCAATTATGTTCCTCGGTGTCGTGGATAACTGCATTGCTGTATTAGTCAAAGAACAGTACAAAAACCACATCACAAGTGATGAAATCCTCAACATTTTTGAAGAGACTGTTGATCGGTTTGGAAAAATACTTGCCAAGACTCCAGAAGTGGTGGTTCCTTGCATTTTGGAAAATATGCTGTCCATTGTTGTCTGCCAGCAAGGTATAATCTTATGTTTTTGTCTAGTTTGACTTATGCTCTTGTTAAACGGGACAACGCTGCGACACTGAGTCTCGGTGCGAAAAAATGTTTGTGGTGCAGTACGCAGCTGAGGAATGTACAGAGTACTCCCCAAGATTTTCTGTTTCCAGACTTTTACTACAGGAACGAATTCCGTTTGGGAGAAGTTTGCATGGAGCTTCATCTGATTGTATTTTCTTATTTGAATATTTATGACCAACATCAACTTCGCAGGTAAGTGCAGGCTCTACAGCACATCCGTGTGCATTACATGCATGTTTTATGTGAACTGTTAACAATAAGGAAACAAAAACAGTTGCAAATTTGCATTGAAGCTGTTACACCAAACGATAAATACTTACAGACGCATAATATATTTATGGAAAACAAAGTCGTATTAATCTTGCGATCCAGCAAGTGTAGACCAACCCGGGGAAAGGTGTGAGAAGGCTGTTAGATTTTGTTGATTCGACATAATGGTACTATACAGTGTACAACGGGAAAGCTATGACCTATGAAACCTAAGAAGACTAAGAAACCTAAGAAACCTAAGAAACCTAAGAAACCTAAGAAAACCTAAAAAAACCTAAGAAACCTAAGAAAACCTAAGAAAACCTAAGAACCTATCCTAAGAAAAGAAACCCTAAGAACCTAAGAAAACCTTAAAACTATTGGTTAAACACTATATATAAGCAGCTTACGGGACGACCGTTGGATGACCTTTTCCTCCCAACAGGTCATCACCATTCGACTCAGAAAAAAATTCTGAGCCGAATGACGTCATCGATGACGTCATAGCTTTCCCGGTGTATAATACCATTATGCCGTTGATTCGCACGGTGCAGTTCTACGAAATGATGGCCATGTCGAAGTATATATGCAAATTTCGGTTGCGTTTTCACGGCGTAAGCTGTATGTCCCGGACAATCCGTACGAAATCAGTTTCTTCCTAAATTATGCGCTGACTACTACGTATGCACAATAAAATATATCTGCAGAGGTTAACGTTAGTTCAGTCATCTTTTTCAGGCCCGGAGAAGTTAAATGGTTAATGGAGTCGATACCTAGTGCGAGCGGTCCAGGGCAATTCGATACCTCGTAGAATTGTTATTATCGAGTAAATATAGCAATTGGGTTCCCGACATCTTAGCCAGCGTAATTAAAAGTTTCGATACTATGAGAGATTGTAGTGCCTTGCTTTAATATGGCCGTATTGGCATTCTATGCTCCCTGGGAAAAATAACAGTAAGACAACATTTCTTAATTCAGTAAACCGTGCAAATTCGAATAGCCAAATTTGATTTTTCTGTATTTTCATGTACTTACTTTACGATGTGGTAGACTAAAAATAGAGTACGTGCATCGGTTGTAAATAAACCAGCCTTCGGCTACGTGCGCCCATATGCACGCACTTACACAATATATTTTACTGTTTCAGGACGTGCCATTGGTTCGATCAACTGCTGTCCTTGAATGTGCTTCGGCAGTGCATAATACTGCCTCGTCAACATGAATATGTCACTGAACGTCTGGGGTTCATTGGCCGTTATGCCACCACCTGCTCGAAAAAATTCATACTTGCGGAAATCGTTGCAAATGTCGTAACCAGTGACGCCAGGCTAGTTTATCTGACAGGTGACTGGGAGGAGCTTCTGAAAATCTTCGTGAATGTTATAAAGGTCATATCCGTGAAATTACGGTGGTTGGTTATTGCGGACAATTCCGTGTTGATGTTCAACGATTTTCTGGTATTTCCGAAACCGTTTCCGATGTTGCGCACACAGGACTTTGTACATACACAAATCAATTTTTTGCCCATGTCTCATTATCCCGATTATGCTCACAGTTGCCAGCGCCTAGTTTTAAAGAACTGCTGCTTCAGTAGCAAAATATCGATGTGTTTCACCGGAATGGCAGTAGAGGGCAACTATGCTCATCGTCCTGAATCACGCAGTCACCTGGGATGTTGCTACGATCCATTTTGTATCAGAATTCCATGCTGGCAGTATCATTTCGAAGATCTAGATAACTGCAAATTTGCTGCAGCTTTTCGGTTAACGCTGGCAGAATTTTGTCCAGTACTGGAGCGTAGTAAGGCGGAAATTCTGATCTCCTGGATAGATTCCCTCACAGAAAAAGATTTAGAAGTAAAGCAGTGTATTTCGCCGTATCTGGAACTGTCTTATGAGCTGTGAGTAGACGTAGAACGGACAGGTGAGGATGAAAGTGGAAATAAGTTGTGCCATAAACTGGCTTTTTGGTTTTGCAGATGGGACGAAGAACCACCAAGCAGCTTGGATGATGTGATATTGAATATATCCAACAGGATTTCCACCGGAAGTTTGGTTATGCAGACCCTTGCTTTGCTACTGCCGTGTAGTCCAGGCGACTCTACAAAGTAGCAGCTTTGTTGACGCGGCCGAACCAATCGCTTGACGGACTTCTGCCGGCCGGTGGAAGCAATATATGCATGTAATGTATGTCAACTGAAGGGGCGGAGCACCAGTGAAACTGATGAAATGAACCGGTTCAATTCGTTAGTTTGAGCGTCGAATTACTCTAGCAGGGGCGTTTCTATCAATTTCAGTGTATTCCACTTGCTTAATTACGGTAAGGCATTAACTAATAACTACTTAATTAATTAAGTGTTTACTTATCAGCCAGTTTAATTAGCAATTGCTCGAATTTTGTTCCCGATGAAGACGAAACATTTGGCACTTGCCACTGGGTATGATGCCGCAAGTGCTCTGTTAAAGGAGACCAGCAAGGAGAAGTTTATCAGAACGCGCGCTTTTTTAATCTTTGCGTTTGATGCTAATGGGGCAGTGCTAAAAGGCACGGTCCCTTCACATGCCAGCTGGCACCAATTTCTCATTTGAATATATTTTTTGAATGTTATTCGCCCCTACAAATAATATGAATAAATCTATGCATTCTTATTGGTGTAATTCGTGGTTTCTAGTAAATGCAGCAGTAAATTCAGCCAGAGCTTGCCATCTAAGTACCGTATTACATACTGCCATCTAGTATGTTTCTAATACGACTGTTCTTTTCTGTTTTTTTTTCTGTTTCAAAAAATGCTGAGCTGGTAGACATTAATTACGGACAATGATTCAAAATTTATAGGGCAACAGCAAATTAACGGCTTCCTGAAAGTTGATAGACAGACTGCTGCGATCCTATCATGTAATTTATATTAATTTTTGCAGTTATTAAATCGGTGAACGTAACGTCCGACTGACCCGATTCCGAGTATCTACGAGATCGCAAATGGCAACGAGCGAACACACACTCGCAAAAATGTTGCAAGCCGCTGTAATCTTACGGTACAAATGAATTCAGTAAGCGGTTCGCAGTTCGACAACCTGATGCCCTTAGCGAGTTTAATCAGTATAACTTAGGTACAGAGTGTAATTAACGATAAGTACTTGTACAGTGCAGAAACACCAAGTAACGCAAACAGCGTAAATTAAATTTTAATACAGCCCAAATTAAATTATGCAGTATTTTAATAGGCAGTGGCCACCAAAATAACAATATCTGCAGACGCTGGCACACTACTTGAAATTTAAACTCAAATATTAAGAAAACAACGAAAATTTCAATGTTTAGTCGGGTTATAAGGTAAAGTACGCAAAACAGCTTCTAATAAAATCAATCAGATTTATTCATGAAACAGCTTGTGCTGTGTACAGATGCGATTTGTATTACACATTTACTTATACTATTACCTACTTACTCTTACCTACTGCTTACTGCAGCTTTGTACTGTCGATCGCCAAGCATCGTTGTTCTAAGTACACGTGCATTTAGACGTCGTAACAATTTCCGGTAACTAGACTATTGGAGATTTATTCAAATAATACGTTATTTAAGAGATAACTGTCCGGTGTTTCTGTGAATCTAATAAGAATGCAGCATGGTGCATTGTCAAATGCTTTTGCGGCCTTTCATTGCCTTGGACCATCACTTTCGCACGCCCAGCTTGAGTTTTGGCCGAGGTTCCTTGGTTCAAGCCCGCTTACATGAAAGCAACGATAAAACAATACCGTTCAACCAAAATCGCTATGATTAGTGCCGCACGAGTATCTTTAGTAGTATGATTCATGGCGATGAAGTTACTTTTAATATTGACCTTCCAGCGTAAACGTACGGTTTCTTGTAGTACATAATGAAAAAAAGCATGTCCATCACCTGAAATGATTTATTCGGTTGTAGTTTTAGCTTGCCTAAATTGTACATATGTGGTGAATCGAAGTCAGAGACACAAAACGCTACCGTAATCGCCTCTGGCAACACGTTGGAAGAATTCAGAATTTTTATTACGAATTTATTAAGCATCCATAAGGAAAATCACCACTGGAAAATCCGTCACCACTGGAAAATCTTACAAATCTATGAAAAACAAAAAATTATTAAGCAAACAAAATTCATTTGGCGGTGCACGAATTACTAAAAACGACTAGCGTCAAATACTCAGTAAAACCCACAGCACAAATTCGAGCAATGCCAGCTACCAGGTCATCGCAGTATCAAAGCGCCGATTAGAACTAAACTATCAAACTATGTACTAGTACCCAATTTATATATATTATTCTACATAATTACGGTTACAACAAACGTGCGCCGCATTAGAAACCAAAACCGCACCGCGCTAAAACCTACCAAAAACATCCGCGCCAAATGACATCGAATACCATTTGTTAAAACTTACCGATTCATTTCTTTTTCAACGGAGACGGGGATCGTGATTTGCGGGTGCCTACCGTTGGGCGGAGAAATCGGGCATCTTTGTGGCTGCTACCGCCAGTATTCGGCTCCTGACCCGGAGAGATCGTCAGATTAAAGTCATGATGCAAATCTTCCGCGCCGAATTTGTCTTCCCCCACGACCTATTGCAAACAAATCGCTTATGCTTATATCTGTGTTTGATATTGAAATATTTTAACACTTGATATTGAGTTATGTTTTCCGGCCACCAAACGTCATGATCGTCGATCTTTTCTTTCTTATCGGTGGCTGCGGTAATGATGGCTTGCCAGTTGTTCTTGATTTCCTTCACTTTTTCGACCCCGAACATTTGTCGAAATTCTCCACTTTCATAATCCGCGAGGTAGTAATCAGATGAGTTAGTCTTCCCAATCTCTTTGTCAAAACGGCAGTTGGCTGCGTTCCAGTTGATGTTCAGCGTCTTGCTGCACAAAAAAAAGTTGCAGTTAGCTGTACCGTACTTGAACTGAAGTAACCAAAATTACCCCGGTTGCAAGAACCTTACTCGGAATTATTGCTTAAGATCAGTACTGTAAGAGGCGGTACTGCATAGCTCTCAAGTGTAGATGTTTCGCACAGTGCTCAACTGATTTATCTGCTTTAGATACGTATTTTTGTCGATTGACGCGCGCCATTCTTGTGACTATAAACGACTTTGACTACGTCAGCTGTGCACATTGTCTCTTGCTCTGCCCTTCCGTATTCCGAAAATGAAATAAACCTTGTGCTGATCACATTATTTTGTTTGCAGTCGCAAAGATGTCACTGTATCTATAATCTAGGTAATGTTAACAGCACAAATAAAAATCTGAATTTGTAAAGTACTGTATTTATTCAAAATTAACAACCAGAGAAATCCCTCAATCACCCGTGCTAGGCGTCAGATCCTTTGACACCACAAAGGCCGATGTCTAGCGCTGGCGGTCCAGAGGATTTTTCTGTTCGTTGTTTTCGTGACGTAATTACAGTAAGCAAAAAAAGCTTACGTTTGTCGGCCAAAAGAACTGTAACAGAAACACGCCTGCCATCGGCTTAATGATCACTTCACTGTCCGTTTTGTATTTTCTACACGGCAAGGGCAAAATAATCCGACATACATGTTTTGGCAATTGACTTAAAGGAAGGAGAGTATGACCTTTGCGGCTAACAACAGCGGTGAGCAATAACGTGGCTCCGTCACGGATTATCACTATATATATTAAATTTTTAGCGCGAAATTTTGTATTTCAAGCTCAAACCAAATTTTTCATACGCATGGGCGTACATCTGCTACTGGCTGACCTACAGATAGTTTTGTGTTTGATCAAAATGTGCGACGGTTTAGAAATTTTATCGCCCGACCGAACCACGTATCTTGCCTAGATCTCAAGTTCAGAATCCTCTCTAAGCTCT
Organism: Paramacrobiotus metropolitanus; assembly: GCF_019649055.1. Taxonomy (NCBI): domain Eukaryota; kingdom Metazoa; phylum Tardigrada; class Eutardigrada; order Parachela; family Macrobiotidae; genus Paramacrobiotus; species Paramacrobiotus metropolitanus. Next base: position 604,821 of record NW_026570309.1, read on the forward strand.
CTTATTGTGATTTATTACAATTTCAGAATCCTCACTGTATTGTAATGTTTCAGACTAACGCTGTTCAAAAGAATTCCTTTGTGAAGATCTATTTACGGAGGTGATCATGGAAGTGTTTCCTTTTATGGATGTTTATGAGCAATATATGTGCGATGCCCGGCAGGGGGCAGGCAGTGGCCGGATCTGGAAGTGGTTAGATCTGAAAGCAACGGTTTCTCCACAAGATCTGAAAGAAATTTCATCCATCGGCTGCAATGAATGCAGATTGAACTTATCCGTAAAGTTAAAGTTTCGTCCTCAGCAGGTCAATCACAAAGCTGTGTGCCACAGGTTCCGCTTTTTGAGGTTAAATACGAACACCGGAATTAACATTTACGTAGCCGCGGACTATAGATAGATAATCTTACTAATTGACTCGCGAGCGTAAAATGTTTTGGTCTTCAAAGTGCAGTTTAACTTGATTACTAACATTACCTAGACCAGCAACGATTCGTGTGATAAGTTCGTTCAGAACGGTGCGAGAAATTGTTTCTGTTGCAAGGGTAAATTTTCTAATAAAATTATCCACAGCGGACTTACGCGTTTGAATACATTTGCTTAACTTCAGAATCCGTTAACGTTTGACTCAATTCCTTTTCTGCTAACACAGCAACGTGATCATCCGTTGCATCCATAAACATAATTCCACAAATTTCCTGCATTAAGCGACTGCGAAAACGTGGCATTTGTCGTGCTTTCCGCATAGTATCAACGAAGTCGTTACAATACGGAGAAAACTCTGAATCCGGTATCTCACGATTGACAAACGACTGTGGCATAACGGGATCCCCAAGATAACCCCGGCGCCTTACTCGCTTGAGAGCGGCACCAGAGGAGTCCAGAACATAATAACATTTAACCACATTTTCCGGCAGCTTCACTTCCACATTTAGGAACGAAAACGCGTCCATAAATGTGTCGTCAATGATGCAAGCTGGCTGCCACAACTCGGGCTGATTCTCTTCCACACTGACAAGGACGTCAATGTCTTCCAGTACATCGTCAATGTCGGAATGTCCAAGCTTAGAGATTGAAACCAATTCGTGCGGCGCAATTTATCCATCGGGAGGCGTCGTAGTTGCTGCATGGAACCAATTCGCACCATACAATGATCATTATCAGCTGCGCAAACGTACCCACGATAAGCTGCGTTCTCATCCAGAACATCAACAATAAATCGTCCACAGACCGCTGCGATAACGGGATCTCTGCTAATCCGCACTGACGAAAAATTTTCAATCTTGTCTCTCGCGCGGAAAGTGTTTTTCGTGGGTAATTTGTGTAATCGTGAGCTTGCAGCTTCCCGGCAAACAGTGTATGCGTGTTGGCAAATCTTGTTCTTTGCCGCCTAATACTGTACGTAACATCCTTCAAGGAGTAGCAGGCACACAGTAATTTTGAATATTCCTTTAGTCATATCATTCCAGAGTTATCGTAAACGCTTTCGCAAACAAATTTGATGTACTAGTGTTTGAAACCGATGAATGGCGCACCTGCTGTGCAAATGTGCTGTAACAGACTGCACATGACAAACACTGTCAGATCAAAAATATGAAAATGGCGTTGCGATGCTGTCGGTGCGTTGGAAACTAACATTGGAGTGCACGTGCAATTGTGCTTCATTCATCCAGGGAAAAGGGCATATGCAAAAAATTCATGCTACTCTGTACACCTGTCGATACGCGCACGTATAAAAGCTGTATCGTAAGGAAGGAATTAGGAATTTATGCAGTACATTAAGATGTACATGACTGGGCAGTTAACAGTCAATGGCGATCACTTCCCGGGGTAGTATTCAACTTACTGCATAAACAGAAAATGCCGATGAGAGTGATACCTCAACTTCCAAGGAGCAACGCGGTGCTTTGCTTCACCAGATGTGTCCGCTCCAAAGTGCAGTGCATTCCAGATTATACTGTTTATTAATGTACCTTATGGGTCATTACTGTACTGGTACTTAATGTGCGACATAGCAGCCAGATCAATACCGGCGCGGGTGGTGCCGCGCTTTTGATTTGACACGGTGGCAAGACAGAGACAACCGCACAAGAGCGTGATGCATGTATTGGTTGAGCATGGTATGTACAGTACTCTTATTGATTTATTCTGTTTCAAACTTTCTGTGCTTGATACTAGTCTACCAGTATGAAAGAGGCACAAATACTGCAGCGGTACTGGCGGATCGACAGGATCGCAAATTCCTTTTAATCTCCCCAGTGTTCCGGTATAGTTTAGTTGAACAAAGTTGACGAAACGCATATAACCTTGTGTGTTAACAAATTTCACCATGCCACTCTTGTCGAATTTTCGGACAATGTAAAAAGGACAAGGTACAACAATTAAAGTGCGTCTGTCAGTCCCAAAATGCTGTTCTAAGGCGGCCATCAAAGTTAACCAACACGCACGCATCACTTCTTGGGAAAGTACGCTGAAGTTTCTTCCACACAAACTATAAGATGGAAAATTTTTTGTCGGCTCGGATTAGCAGAGCTCCCCTTATCACAGGCGTCTATGATCGCTTTGTTGTCGATTTTCTGGATGCGGATGCCACGTTTCGCGGGTACGTTTGTGCAGTCGAGAAGGATCACTGCATGGTGCGAGTGGGTTCCATGCAGCAACTACGGCGCATCCCTATGGATAAATTGCATTTAGCGGATTATAGTGAACGCCGATGCCTGAACCCTCAAACTACACCGGAGGAGATTGACGTTCTTATCAGTGTGGAAGACAATCAGCCGGAATCGTGGCAGCCAGCTCGCATCATTAGTGGCTCATCGATACATGATTTCTCGTTGTTATATATAGAAGCGAGCCTGCCGGGTGATGTATTCAGGCAGTATTATGTTCTTGATTCTTTTGGTGCCCCTTTCAGACGGATTCGCCCGCGGGGTAATCTAGGGGAACCTTTTACGCCACAGTCGTTTATTTATCAGGAGGTCGCTCTATCCGAGATCAAACAGTATTGCAACCACTTTGCAGATACTCTGCACAAAGTACAAGGAATGCCACGTTTTCGCAGTCGTTTTATGCAGAAAAATTGTGGAATTGCATTTCTGAGTGCCACGGATTATCACATTGCTGTATTAGTCCAAGAGGAATATAATCATACATTAACAGTTTATGGAATTAACATTGCTAAAGTCATAGCGTCTACTGTGGATCAGTTCGTGGGGAAATTTACCCAGGCAACAGCACAAATTGCTGACACCGTTCTGAAAGAACTTATCACCAGAATCGTTGTTGATCTAGGTAAAATTAGAAACCTTGAACTGAATCTGCAGTATATATGAAAGTACTAGAAAAATGCACCTTGGCGTGCATTGGCAGACCGGAGCGAGACTTAGCAAAATTTCCGCTACTTTGGCGGTATTGGTTCGCACAGGATGTAGTACATTGTGGAATAACGAAAAGCGCATATTATACAAAACTATGTACGAGAATAGTGAAAAACGTGCTGCAAGGCTACCTTTTTCTCGCAACGCTACCTTCTAAATTTGTTGGAAACTGCATTTAATTAACAAGTTTGGCTTGAAAGGAGTAGTCAAGAAGAACATAATTTACAGTATTAAGTAAAGTTCCATGGGTTATTCACTTGTATCAGGCAATTGTGGAGATAGGGGAGTGAACGAGCTAGTGTTCATGCGTTTTAGCTAATTGGTTGGAAAAGCCGCGAATTTACGGAACGATGTATAAAACCGATATGCGACCTTTAACGTTTCTAAAAGATTATAAAGTTTCAAAAAATTTCAATGAGGCTGTAGTAATTAACGGGACACAAGTTCAGTTATGGGACTTCACATTCGCAAGGTTAATCGCAGGCCGTACCGGGCGACCTTAGTACTGTATAATGGCCCAATTCAACGGTATTGCAGTTGCAGCTCTTGATTTCATTCTGTCGGTTACAGAATTATCGCTATGACATTATCAAATCTATGTCGCTATGACATTATCAAATTTATCAGAGAAAATGTCCCCACTTTTTGCAATTTTATTGCGGGCCTCGACAACAATTATAGCATTTTGATTTTTGTCCGTTACTGAAGTACGTAAGTAACGCAGACCGTTCAAGGTGCAAATACAACCCATGCATTTGCATAATGCACATGAGTGACGGGCAATAATGGCCGGATATGGGTTGTATTTCCGACCACATATCGATGTCAGAGAGAATTCTTAACGCCAGTGCTTTGGCGTGCATAACCTGCAGAATTGCCTCCGTCTCGGCAATATTGTCTCCATGTAAACTTGCCGCCGTTTTCCCACCACAAGTTTTGAGCTTCGAAACGTACGCCCTTTCGTAACCCCCGTAGCGGTTTATGAAAATTAAAAAATTTATTTTAAAAACCGGGTATTAAAAACCCGTGTCGGTGATTAGTGCCGCCAAGGGCACCTTTACGATCAAAGGGTTATTATTCTAGTGACTGTGGGAAAGAGGACCAGAAAAGTATCCCAGAGGGAAATTTAAGGTGGTGGATAATTATTGCTGATCCCATCCCTCATGTGCATCACGTTACGGAGATGTATGCGCGTATATGTACCGAACGTCATGTATTATTTACGTAAAAGACAGAAATCAAAACTGTGGCACTTTTTTATGTGTCGCTACAAATCAGCATTTAGCAGTAGCGTCATAGTGGTTAAATTGTGGTGATACCATAGCATTACTTCCGTAACGGGAAGAAATCAAGAGCTGCAGTACCGCTACACAGACCCGCTGTGTCACGGCGGTCTGCATGACGTTACAGGCAGTTTGACACTGGCTGTGATGACGTCATAGCGGTCAGCTGAGTGAACATCAAACTTACTTCCGTAACAAAATTCCGTAACGCACTTCCGTAACGAACTTCCGTAACAAACTTCCGTAACGGGTTTCCGTAACGGACAGAAATCAACCAATGCATTGGTCTTGAATATAGAGGACCTTCGCTACGCTCCGGTCGATCATGAACCTCAACACGTGTTTTCTACACTGGCAGTGTAGCGCACACTATTGTCTAAAATCCAAACAGTGTATAAGAAAATTTTGTAATCAAATTTTAAACCAAACCTTCCATGCGCATATGTGCATGTCCGGCGCAGTACTATTGATAAAACATCATTAACGTTTGCTAATTTGCTAGCTGCTCTAAAGTTACGTAAATTCTTGGTCGGTTGGCCTACTGGCCTGGCGATTCTACAGCAAAACCAGATATTGCTTGAAGTTATAATTTTGCCGATTGTGATACAAGGTAATCACTAATCACTAGAAGTAGTACAATATGCATCGGTATTTCAGAATGCGCAATCTATTTTTCTGTTTCAGACTTGCGCGATCCTCACGAGTTCCATTTTGAAGAGTTACTAACTGAACTCAGCATGGAAGTATTTTCTTTTCTTGATGTTTATGACCAAAATCAACTCCGCAGGTAAAGTTACGGTTTTTAGGAGACCAGGAATTGCATGCCGGTTTGCTAATGGCCATGGGTGCCGCTTAAAGAGGCGAGTGTGAAGGAGTGAGTTAGGGTTGAACTGTGGTCAATCGAATGCGTCTAATGGAACGGTAAAAAACTGAACGACAAACTGGTTCTGGAATCGTCTGGGACTTTGACTCCTGGGTGCGGCGATATTATTCACCGTACGGAACTTTCCATTAGTTTTGTCTTCGGAACACCAAAACTGAATATCCTTTCTTAAAACCGCTCCGGCTTCAGTCAGCAGATAATAATTAAGACCATGAACGAAACTGTTAAATTATTAGTTCCACTCCTGTTTCACGCTAAAAGATCACCAGGTATAATTACGGCAGATGTGATGCAAACTGTACTGTTCAAACACTAATAACAGCAACGAGGTAATTAGCGGAAAGAAACAGATGCAGCAAGTTCCATAAAAACATCTAGTGTCAAAAACAGAAAACAGGAAAAAGTCAATGCAGTGGTCGCTGCCTTTGATTTTTGCATAATGCTGAAGTTGTGCAGTGGCCGCGTCTCCCAAGTGACTTGCCAGATACGGACGTCTAAAGGTTTTTTATGCATTTTAATTATACTACGCTGACCGAAGCAATGAAATGTCCAATTGTTCTTGGTTTCTTTGACAATTTAAATGAAGATTTTATTTTAGAACATGCAAATCATTTCATCGCCGCCTGTCACGCAAATCACTCCGGCAGTGCGTAATACTGCCAAACCTACATAAGCATGCCATTGAAACCCTGGGGGTTAGCCCATCCGGATCTGACTACCGGAACCTGGCTCACATTGTCGGGAACACTATCAGCCAAGATGCCAAAATTTTATATTTCGCCGAAGACTGGGAAGAAAGTTTGTTCACCCTTGCGCAAGTACTGATAGCCATGCACGTGAAACTGAGCTGGCTGGTCATCGCCAACAACTTCACACTTGCACTCAACGAATTCTTGCCATTTCCCAAGCGATCCCCGATGTTACTTACATATGACTTCATTACTCTGCATGGAAATCATCTCTGTCCACATTCGGCACCAAATTATACGCATTATGCTTCCATTTGCCGGCATCTTGTACTAAAGAATTGCTGCTTCGATAGCAGGCTGTCGCTATGCTTCAGGAAAGTACTGTCGTTAGAAAATGGGTGGTCAGATCAGGTCATAGGTCCTGGACGGTGGCATTTAAGGTGTTGCCATGATCCATTCTTTATTGTCATTCCCAGGTGGTGCTACAGGTTTACAGAAACAGTGACAAGCACATTCGAAGCATCCTTCCGGTCTGCGCTGGAAGACCACTGCCCAGTACTCGAAGGACCTAAGATCGAAAATCTTGTCCTTTGGTTAAATTCTTTGACAAGCGAATCATGTACACCAAGATGCTGCATTTGGCCGTATATTACATTGTCTTATAAACTGTAAGCAGTGAAGCATCAAACTTCTGCACGAATGGTCCACATAAAAAACCGGATTTGTTTTACAGCTGGGATGAAAAACCGCCAAAGCACTGTGATGAGGTCATAGCCGACATATGCCGAAGGTTTTCCCCGAAAAGCTGTATTATGCAGACACTGGTCTTGCTACTGCCTTGCATTATCGGCGAATTTTGCTGTGTTGCTGATGCAGTTGACGACTAATTTTGCGGGAATGTAAGGCCATGGCGCGGATCTGACCAACTACAGATCTGTACTGTACCTAGGTGTCTCTTATTTCAGATGACATGCTCAGTTAGCTACTACCAACACTTGAAAGTGTGCTTAATGAATTGCATAATTGAAGTATGTGCATAATTTCAGCTTCCTGTTTTTGCTGAAAGCATAAGTTCGTTAACTTTCGAACCCCTCGAGCGTACTGCAGTCTGTGCGGTTCAGTAAATTTGACACTTTGTAAGGATTGCAGCTCATCCACTCCTATTAATTTTTCTTTATGTCGAAATGAAAAAGATTGTGAAAGCCTGAAAACAGCGGATCAGGCTAATAATTGGTGATTGCAGTCATTTGCAGGATAAAATGGCACGGCATAACCGGTAAAAAGTTTTACTAATCAGGTTATCAGCTCTTCATCTTCTTGCAGTCGGGACGCTAATACGGCGGCCTGTTTCATAAATCTGCTTTCGAATAACAAGTTGTTTATTAAACCACGCAAACGTACAGTACATTATAAAACTAGTCAGAATTTTACGAAAAATTGATGAGGAAAGAAATACCAACTACGTAATCTGCTTTAACAATTTGTTGGCTTTGCTGTGTTTAAAGAGCGTGTTAACCCACCCAATGTCAAACAGGGAAAAGGTTTTTAAACTTATAACCAGCAAGATTGTAACCCGTTGTAAACATCCAAAAACTGAAATGCCGCCGAACATAAAAGATTGATTAGGTCATGGAGATGTAGCTTTGTTTTGACTGTTCATTACGTACTGCGCGAGGCCGCTACGTGACCAAAGGAACGTAAATTTTCTTGTCTACCTGTAACTTCCAACTTAATTTTAAGCAGTTGGGTAACTGTTAATGTCGTCGCATAACCTAAATACCTTGTTTAGACGCTTTCCTCAACAGTATGTACTACGTATTTGCACTTTTATTAACGCCGAGAACATCGCTAACATAAGTACTAAGAGCTAATAATCTTAACGCAGCACACTCTTTTTCTCGTGCAAACTCTAGTATTTCTCCTGTCCAAAATAGGCTGTCGGGTGTGTGTTCTTTGGGGGTTTCGATCGTCCTTCCTTCGACGAGTGATCCAACACACCACCGGCCGACTGATCCGTTTCGATCTAAAAAAAGGGAAACAAAGTAAATCAAGTTGAGCTAGCGGCTTCAATTATTTCCCAATGATACAGTCGTTACACGAGCGTGAAGCCTGTATAGCGGAGTAAGTGGACATTCAACAACAATAGCAGTAAACACGTATACGCACGTAAAAGTTGTTCACTACTGCAAATTGGTTGCATTGTACTACTAACACAAAGCAGTAACATACTTCTCCAACCCAGATGGTGGACATCTCGATCGTTCGCGGCTTCTTCCCTTCGTTCCCGGTTTTTTTCGCTTTCTCCTCCGCGGCTTTTTCCATTTTTTCGAAGATATTCATTATCTTTTCCAGACGCTCCTCATTGTAGCGAGGAAGCGCTTTCTTTTTGTTAGCATCATAATCAATGTACTCTTCCGTACTTTTTCCATGCACAATTTCGGTGTCAAAACTGTGATGTCCTTCTCCTGGTGTACCAACCAAGCTGTAGGCAGAACACGTTCTTATTACGACACTCGTTAAAGCTAAGCGTGATCAGCATTTTCGACGACGTAAAAACACGTCCAAACATTGATGATACGACTTTACGCGTGCAACGCCGGGTATGAAATCTGAGGAATGAATGGAAGTGACCTGTGCAAAATCACTTCCCATCGAAACTGTCACAATCAGAAACGAAAGAATTTGAATAAAGTGGTTATTAAACATAAATTATAGAAAATCCTTAATTATGAAGTAATAATAAAAGAAAATGAATTAACAATATTATGTCACGCCTTAACGCTTATGGCCTGTAGAGTTTATACAGCAAGCTCTTACAATTTCACCAGCTCTTCCTCGAACGCTTTGACTTGCTCTTTGACCCGATGACCAAAGAGGACAAACAGCGTCTTCCGTTGCGCAGTAGCGTCCGTTACAGTTTTCCGTTCACCCTTCATCCCTTTTTCCCGCATCAGCGCAGTCAGATGCTCGTTCATATGCACTAAACGAAACAAAACTTTACGAATGAGAAACCGCAGCTGCGCCTGCAGCGATGACAAATGCAGCTGTAATTTTATAGCTCATGCTGCGACACGTTAAAATTAAGGTGAAGGCTTTACATACCACCTTTGTACCACCGTTGATGTTGCTCTTACAATTAGTCTTAGTACCACAGTTTTACCACCTTTAACTTTAATACTACCTTTGCTACACCAGTTTTTTCTCCGCATTTATTTGTTTGTCAGTTGTCTCGCTACTAGTTCTTATACAATAATATCTTGGATATCAAAATGATTTGTTTATATAATATATGTATATGATATACTTTTTAAAATATATAATAGCAGCTTTCTACAATATACTGCAATAATCTATGAAATATTATCGTTTAAATTTTGTTATGCGGAGGGCAGCGGAAACGACGTGGTTTTGCAAGAGTGGTATTAGGAGTCAAAAGTTACTGTATATGAACACTATTTATTCTAACGATAGTTGCGTTACCTGCGTATAACAAACATTTGGTCGGAAATCATTTTAAAAATTGCGCTGTTAATTTTCTCAGTACTCACAACCGTGGCACTCGCTCTGATCCTGCACCACCAGCATTCCGAAATGGAAACGCTTTTCAGGTTTTTGGCTTTTCGACGCTGACATTGCTGCAAAAATCAGAAGCTTCATCAGAACAGTTTTCGATATTTCTACAATAATGTCCTTAATTTTGAACTTCCGGTAATGGTTCCGCTTTATGTTGATATGACAACAAAGTTAAATGTCAACTTTAGACCGCTGTGACGTCAACGGAAAGCTTTCCGCCTACAGTGCTCTGACTTCCCTTCCCTTTAGTTTGTTTAGTTTTTTCTCACGTACTCAACTAATTTTATAAAGGGATTTATTTTATTTATTACTCGTCAAAAAGTAATTACAGTACTAAATAATGACTTAAAACTATGTGTAAAGTAAATTTATAAAACCAATACAATTAACCCTAAATTTATAAGTTAATTAATTAAAAAATATACTTAGTTATTGCTATCAATTTCTTTAACTAATTGGTCTGTAAAAACAGATGGTTGTATTTCAAAGCAAAGCCGAAAAAACCACACCAGTTGCGCCACTGAAGGACGCGATGTGCCCATGTACTACGATGTTGCTCTTACGCCGACTTTATAAAGAGTAGTAATGGCAGTTATAACTACGGCAATCTCTCAGAGCGTAGAGTAGCGGTACAAGTATCGTGGGCTGTTTTTGAATTACTGCTTCATTAAGCCCAAATAATTTTATGATACTACTTTATTCCTTTTATTAACGTGTGCACTGAGCTCCAGTATATACAATACAACAGACCATGATTTTTGCAGTCATCACCACACATGTGCGGCTGCGCAATATAATCCAGTTAAATTAAAATTTAATTTGAATTGCTTAATTATTTCTTGATGATTGGTCGCTAAGATTATTCAGCTTTGATGTACACGTGTGACTTACACGTTTACACAGCGACATCGCAGTCGATCGCACAATATGTGCTACGGTGGCTGCAATAATTGTACGGTGTAGTACAGTGGCTCGGGTGGCTTGGCTAAAGTGTTTCGTCACTGTATTTTTAACGTCACAACTGCAAGAAAACGGTTCAAGATTTTTCAAAAATTTCAAGTATACTCTGCAGCGGATGCGACATACTTAATCATGTAAAGAAAAGAAAACAGGACGAAAATCGGATAGTGGAAGTTTTAATTTAAGATTGTCAACTTGAACGACCATCTCCCATTCACTTACTACAGCTAACCACTTGTGCGACCGTACGAGTAGCTATGATTCAATAATACTTTTAAATTCCAATTAAATGAATACCCAATTACACATTAATTAATTTCTATTACAAAATTACTGACATATAAACAGAAATAAATCTGACTTAATAACTTATATAAATTAATGTAACTTATATACGTACATAAATTAATGGAACTTTATTAATGCTTATTGTCCCTGTTTATTTTTGTTCTATATCCCTGTTGGCTGTTTTCTAATTTTTTAACTACAGTAGTTTTTTCGCACTGGCAGCGTGCACTTTACGGTTTTACCTATAATATACAAGTACTAATGTTTTGCCTTTTCAAAAATTTTCGGATTATTAATGGTAAAATCAGCTGTGCATGTACAAGTACCTTGAGTCTTACATAACGTACTGACATAATTATATACATTAAAAACCAATAACACAGAAAAGAACAGAGTACGTGGTTGTAAGTTAAGCCGTAAACAATATATAGTACTAGCTAAGTAGGGTTTTGCGCGCATTACGGCGTTCTGGTGGCTCTTACACTTGTGTAAATACGGTGCATTTTTTTAAGTGAGTTGGTTTTTAAAAAAATTAAATTGTCTACAGCCTATTCTTTGAACAACATCTTACGGACTCAACTGAATTATGAAATCACAAAGTAACGTAACTGCACAATCAACTTACTTGTTTGTAGTTTTCTCCACGCGGGGTTCGCAACTCTCGACAAAGTAAGGTTAAAGAATTCAGAAGTTCTAATTAATTTGTATCGAAATTAGAGTAGGGTAGGGTTTTAATGAGATTCAAATGTCGCAATAGTCAGTGCATACAGACGGTTTAAATTGTACCAGCCGGTATGTACGTATGTATGTAGTACGTGCGCGCAGCTGCAGCCGGCATCTGCACGATTGCCAGCAAACTCACGTACGAGCATCTTCACTTTCGTCTTCCGGCCTACTTTTCCGAGAATTCGCTCCAAACGCTATCGGTGTGAGCCAGGTAGACAGCAGCATCTCCGCATGCCGCAAAGTACAACAGGCAAACGTTCAGTGAGATCTCAGTCTACACTGTTGTCGGCTGCATTGTACGAACATCCAGTATTTGGCGAGTGCACGATGTTGCTTTGTAGATTCTGTTGTAATTGATTGTTAATTTGCTCTAGTTGTTACAGTTGCATGTATGTCCAGCAACACAGTATCGTGCACTCGCCAGCCGCCATTAATGGAGAAGCTGCAATCGTGTTCACTGGGATCTTGCTGAACGTACGAGCGACGGTCCGGCGCAGACATGTACAGCAACCGTGTCTACCCAGCTCACGCCGATATGCAAATCGCATTCTCGGAAAGTAGACGGGAAACGGAAAGTGAGAATGCACACACGTGGGTTCACTGGCAGTTGTCGTGTTCATACCTGTTGCAACTGCGCGTACTGAATGCCGGCTTAGCGCATTCTGTCAGATTGTGTACGCTGCAAGTGCCTGATAGGTACAACAAATAAAAAATAATTTTGATTTCTGATTGATCTTTATCGTGACCGATCGCACTGAATTTGCGCCATACCCATCGGAGAATATTCGGATTATTACCACATAGAATTGTAACGTATGTATATCCCGTGCATCTTCACTGGTCCAAAGTGAAGCACGCTGCATCAGCTACAAACCCGTTTTCAACTCTTCGCGTCGCAGTGGCAATCTGGAATCTTTGGTTTTTTGACTACCAGACCTACGGCGGGTTCCGTCAGGATTATGTTGTGCTCGTAATAATGTACAAATCATAAAAGAAGGAGCGTTGTCTTTGTCCTTGAAACCGGCGACTCTGATCAACAGCGCAACTGCAACCGCCTTGTTCGGCAGCAGCGGTTCTATCGTCATCGATCATTCGCTAACCAAAAGCTGCAAAGTGCAGAGTGTGGCTGATTATTATTTATCCGTAATTAGTGTAGTGTGTGGAGTGTAGTACGAATTTCATTCATTCTGCGGAATAATTTTTACGATGTCTTCCTCCGAAAATCCCCTATCTCATCGCCGTCCCCCTTCCAGCTTGATCACCGCATCCTATCCTCCCTTGTCCTCCCATCCTCCGCCGCGGCCCACCCGCGAGTATTCTTTTCCCTCCGCTGCTGCCCCTGGCAGTCAGCGCCCCGGGGCCGCTCGTCCCTCGTTAATCAGCGCCAGCACCCCGCTGCGCCCGGGGGAGAAACGGCGCGGGGTGCGTCCCCCGACTGTTAATCCCAATTTCAACCAGCCCCGCGGCCGTCTGACGTTCAACGCGGAGAGTGTGGAGAATGGGAAGGGCGAGCAGCGGAAAACGGCGCAGGAGACCCCCGCCAACGAGGCAGGCGGGGAGCCTGCGCGAGACGCTGCGCAAGAAGTCCGCAGTTAAATCCCCGAACGAGTGTTGGCCACGTTTCGCAGGCTGGATGGGGCGCCCATTGGCGAGGGAAGAGTGGGGATGAGAATCTGCGAGGTGAAAATGGTGAGGAACTCTCAGAATCTGTTTGCAGCGTTCTTTGCGTGTTTTGATTTTTTGATTGATTTTTATTCTCTGCGCAGAGTACAATTTCCGTCAGTTTTGAAACGCTTAATTTTTATTTTATAGTGCTGATTATTTTTTTGTGACAATTTTAATTTAAAGTGATATTTAATGCCTAGTTTATGGATTAAAATTCTGCAAGGCAGTCGCTCTTTGTAGTCGATTCTACAACGAAGAAACGACGACTGGATTCTAGTGGCGAATTGAGCCTGAATTCGTCGCTCTCGCCTGGAAAAACCACGGATTTGATTAAGCTGGAGAAGGAAATCACTCGTGTTACATTCGAGCGCGATTTATTGAAGGAAGAAGTCAGTTTGGAACGATTGCGGACGGAGGAGAAACTGCGCAAACACAAGCAAGACGAAGACGTGAGTTGCAGTATCGTGGTTTTGTGTTTATTTAGCATTATTTTCCAACAAAATTTTCATCCGATATTTATTTCTCTTGCATTAACTCAAGAAAACGTTTTCATTTTTTTGAGCATTTTTGTAAAATGCCAGTTGTGCGATTAACAGACGATTTTTCACGAATGAAGTACAGTATCTGGAACTGTGGCAAGAGGTTGTGAATGAATTTTGGCGATAAATTAGTTCTTTTTTTCTACACATAAAATCTGTTTTACGAATTATGCAACAACGCTGAAATGTGCGATATTTGTCAGAAAATTGAAAATACGTGTTTTGGAAAATAATTCAGAATTTAAATTATGTTTAAACGTAGGAATAATGTGAGCGAGTACTGCAGTTTTAATATGGCGATTTCTGTGCATAGAAGTATTTAAATGAAACTCATTTTTTCTTGGCAGGCTGCCATGGCCAAAGCCGGGGAAATGTGGTCGCAGGCGGAGAAGATTCTGCAGGAGAACGACCGCCTGCGCGAGAAGATGGACAAGGCGGAAACGGAGGGAATCGCCATGCGGAAGCAGTACGAAGAGCAGATTGCCCACATCAAAATGGAGCATATGACGCGCACGCAGCAACTCGACCGGGATTTGCGGGAAGCGCGCAGTGAGAATCTGCTGCTCAACGAGCGTTTCAAGACGTAAGTGGACTTATTCGTCTTGAGTTCGTCGAATGCTGCCAAATGTTCAGATAATTTATTGCTGAATTGACTTTTCTATGATTTTTTTATAATGCGAAATAAATCTTACGCTGGATAATTGTTTAATGAAATAACAAGAAAATATGAGCTAACTAAAATTAACTCGCGTGCCGCAGATTTTCTGTGAGAGATTGTTGTGTGAGAATATTTTTTTTCGATTTTTTGAAAGCTCGTATTTATCCTCATGTTCTTGCCTGCTGTTTCTTTTTTTTATTTCTTGCTTTAATCCCTCATGTTATTAAGCCGTACGGTTCTATCACTCTGACGACGTTTTACGGAATGATTAGTATTGATTAATTTTTGTCGTATAGTGCATCAAGAGAGCGCCATGTCGCTGTGGAGGAAAATCATCTCCTGAAAACCAAACTGGACAAATTGAATCCGTTAGTGAGCGAACTGCGAGAAGTGCGCAAGGAAAACCAGAATCTCACGGCACAGCTGCAGGTAAAATTCCAGTTTTGAATTTTTGCGTTTAACTTATCTTCGTTAACCTTGTATTATGTTGGGATTAATGTTAAAACACGGCCGAGTGTCTGTATTTTTAATCCTTACATAATTCTAAATAATGGCGATAAGTGTATTAGCGTTTCGTACTCTGAGAGCAATTTATTTGCCGAAGATTGTTATTTTAATTAAGTTTTTTGTAGATTTGTTGTTCTCAGCAGAGAAACTATAATTTTCGAAGTTTTTTTAAATAAGTTGGAAAAATTTTTAACGGCTTGTCTTATAAATGTTTGAAGGTATTTTGTTCAATTATATTTGGTTGAAATTTATGGTGCTATTCTGAGGATTTGCTACTTCAGATTTTCCTTTGTACTGTGGTTGTAGCGTTGTGGCTGTCGATTCCGGAATATTTGTCGCCGTTTTCGTATTACACAGTTCAGCAGTTTGTTGTTTTTTAAAATGATGTTTCAAAATGCGCAGCCATTATGGATATTTATTCCTTGGGATTTTGGCAGGCAAAAGATGGGCAAATCGCCGACCTGACGAATGCTAATGCGCTGCTGGCCAACTTGCCAGAAGAGCTGAAACAGTACCGTGAATTGCAGATTAAAGTGCCGCTGCTGGAGAAGGAAAATCAGAAGTTGAGGTTGATACATATAGCACTTTTCTTAGCGGAATATTTGCGAATTTTTTCTTTTATTTCGTAGCGGAATATTTGCGAATTTCGCTGTTGCTTAATTTGTTCATCACTGCTCGAGTAGTTATTTTTAGTGTTGTCATTTCATTCAGATTTTTATTGCGTTTTTATGTAGTATTTTGTGAATTGTTTATTGTCTTTTAATATACTTACAGAGAACGAGCCGCACTTGCCCGTGCTAACGAGGATAAAATCCAGACCCTGGAGGAGTCCATTAAACGCTACGAAACACGGCAGTGCCGTTTCTACGATTTGGAGTTGGAAAACGAGCAGCTGAAGGCGCAGATTGACGAGTTTGAATCCGCTGACTTGGCACAGTCCCCGTCCAAAAAGCCGCGGTACGTCGGTAGTAATTTGCTTCGTTTTTGATTATCTAATTCATGATATTATTTTATATTGTATTTTTTTCTATCGGTTGATACTTGATAATTATTCAGCTTTAATACGAGTATGAATATTATCGCAGCTTTATTGTGAGAAATGCTTTTAATTACTCACTGGTAGTACTTACTGCTTCGTTAACCACAGCCGTGCACAACCGTACAATACATAGCGACTTTAAAGCCGTTGATCTCTCACTTGGAAGCCGGTTTTGAGGCTCACTGGCGATTCAGTGGCGATAACTGGCTGAGAGCGAGCCAGAGAAGGGAACAATGGCAGTTGCGCAAGCGGCCATATCCATTGAGCTGCATAGATGTACAGATAAAATCAGCTGTCAATCACGGCGTGTTGTGGTTTAAATTTTTAAACAGAAGCTTTCTCTCGTTGGTACACACTGGAGTTGAATGTCGATTGTTTTCATGTGTATAGCGGCATTCAGCACTTACTGGATCGGATTGGTGAGATGGAATTGCGTGAGAAGAAGCTGGGTGATGATGTCGCCAGCCGGAACCAAAAGTGAGTTATAAAATAGTTTATACCATATTACTGTATTATATACATCCTGTACATTTTCATGCCACATGTACTTGTAAGTTGTAGTTACTGAAAAAAGCGCCACATGCGATTAGAATCATTGGCTGTTGGCCTACATTTCTCGTTTAAATTAATTATATCAGCGGATTTTCCTGGTAGGATCGGTGAAATGGCCGACCGTTGTCGTGATCTCGAAGAGCGAATTGTGGAGGTCAAATCCCAGCTGGAATTGTCGGAGAAGTCGAAGCAGATGCAGGAAAGCCGGGCGCAGGATTTGTCAAACAAGCTGGCTGCCGTTTCGACAGTAAGAAATTTGTGTAAAATAAATGAAAGAATTAACAAATGTATTGTACGGTACTTGCCGTTTTTAAGGTTTTTACGGTCATAATTTTTTAACCATAGAAGCGTTGCAGTTAATCAACTGCTGCTTTAAGCGGTGAATATTTCTGTTTGGATACTGATTTTTCTTTAATTTTTTCCTTTTAATTTGCTTTCTTTTTTTAAATTTTACTATTAATATAACCGTACTTGAAACAAAAATACGCATACGTACCAAATGCATCTTAAAACGGACAACGGAGTAGTATTTCGTATTGGAGATAACGCTGGCAACAAATGACAGGGAGAAAAATTGTTAATGTAAAATTTATCAATAACTTTTCAGGAACGCGATACTTTTAAACTGATTAAAGAAACCATGGACCAGTCGTCGAGCCGCCGCGGTGATCCGTCCATCATGGCGAAACTGCGCGATCTGGAAGAGCGGGCCACACGCAGCCAAACACTGGCCGACAACTTTGAGCAGATGTACAACCGGACATCCTCTTCGGAATCCCAATTAAAACCACCTTGAGGACCTCAGCGCCGCTATGAAGCGGAGACGGTGCGGGCGCACGAACAGCTGCAGAAGCTGACGGAGGAGAATGAGGAACTGCGGACGGTCAAGGAGGAGCTGGAGGAGCGGCTGGGCGAGTGGACGCTGCGGATGCTGCGCGGGAATACGATCCCACGCGGACGGAGGTCGTGGTGGTCGGGGAGAGTCCGTTGGAAGCGGCGCAGAAGGAGTTCTTGGCGGAGGCGGGGAAGGTGTTGGAGGAGAACAAACTGCTGCAGGAGAAACTCAACCAGGTGAAGATGGGCGGCGGATACAGGGATGTAACGGTGAATGCCGAAGAGTTCCTGCGCGGTCCCGGGGAACAGCTGAAGGTGCAACAAACGCCAAAAGGTCGTTTTATGTTTTTCTTTAGCTCTTTTGGGAGTCATTAAACAGGTTTTCTCTTCAAAAATCCGCTATTTTCTGATTATTATTCTTCGTTACAAAATGAAAGCAACGATAAATTTTTTCGCCGTGTTAGCGTAGTTGCGTTGCTTTTTTTCCCAACGATACGGCGAAGAATACGGAGTAGGGTTACCATGAGCAATGAAGTATCGTAGTGCAAGGGTTCCAAATGGCCGTAGGAGGCAGCAGGAGTTGGTGATCCAGATAAAGATTTACAAGTTACGAGATATAATTATAAATTTTACTAACAATTTGTAATATGTTTTAAACTATTCTTATGTTTTAGAATAGTGTTTGGTTTTTTATTACTTAATGTAGTCGATACGGACGGTGCAGTTATTAAGGTTGTCGTCGCCCCGTTTTTTTATAATTGCTTGATGCGCTCAGTCCTTTTAGTACCGGGTCAAGTGTGCGTACTCAAATCCAGAATTTTTCAGAATTGAAGAAGCAGTTGGAGAAAGCGGAAAAGCAGCGTAACCAGGACACGACTTTCTTCAAGAAGTCCATCCAGAGTTTCCGGCACGTGTGCCGCGACCTGCTGGTTGGAACATCCGCTACGACGGCAACAAGATCGTCTTCCGCGTGGCCGACGCCCCGGCCAACGAGACCGTCGCCATCGAGCGGGAGGACGAGAACAAGCCGTGGAACTGCGCAGCAACGACTACACCACGGCCAACCAGGTCTTCGTCAACGAGTTCCTCACCAGCCACCAGAGTCCCCGGAATTCTTCGCCCGCATCATCCTCAAGATCCTCCTGAGCGCACTCATTGTATGGATTCCCCACTCAGTAAAGGCGTGGCTGTGATTTTCTTCTTATTTGATAGAGCCATTTCTGTAACATTTTGTTGTTTGTTTTTCATGAATTCTTTATCATGAATTTTGTTGTTTGTATGTCGTACTTTGCCGGGAATGGTGAGTTAAACATTCGTGTGAGCGTTTAGAACTAATGCCTGTGTTCTGAAATAAATGCTTCAGTAATGATAGAGGCCAGTTGCAATTGGGTAACCGTTGCGCGTCGGATAACGGAGAAACACCGGAAAAGGCTATCAAAAAAATAAGATTCAGCAAAACAAATTACATCAGCTGATCTTCAGGTGAACCGGCTAGGGCAGTCAGGGAACAGTGAAGCGAAATAAACAGCGAAGTGGAACTGAAAAAAGTCCTTTAACATGGTTTTCGGATAATTGATAGCCACAATGATTTGTGCTTCAATATAGTGGAATTATAAATTTCAAAAAATCAATGGAGAGCTAGCTAGCGCTGAAAAATTGCAAAGGCGCTCGCTGACGCCGTCCTTTCTTTAAACGCGAAATATCTCCTCGATTCCTAACACAGCCATTCTGCTCAGCTTGAAGACATCCACAAGCCTCAGATCAGTTTCAACCCACGATCTGGCTGTTCCATCGACGTGGAATCCGCTAAACCTAAGAACAAACAATACTTACTGTTTCATGTGCTGCGAGTTAATTAACCTATTTCTTCTCCGTCAGTAATCTATTTTATGAGGCGGTGAGTTCTGCATCTTAATCTTTTAATTTATATTTATTCGAGGCGCAAGCATGGGGCTTAATTAGTGCGAAGTGTTTTTTATGAAGCGCTTGTACGACATTTTCTGCTGTTGATTGACTGACTGCTATGACATAGTTTGTTATGAAAACGTTGGCGCAGGCAACATCCGGTTGCGATGATTCGAAAAGTCAAGTAATACGTATGAACTATAAGTAAAACTGTAAAAGACCAACATAATAGCATTTTTCAAGTATTCGCATTTTGCCCCAAACTCACGCGATGCTCCGATCTTTCCGAAGCTCGCTGTTACAGACAAGAATCCCCATAGCGTGTTGCATACTTACCAAAAATTCTGAACCAAAATCGCAATGAAACAGCGGCCAAATTAAAACCTCAAAGGCGAACCTAAACCGTAATGTTACTGATCATGAAGTCGTAAAGGAACCAAAAATTTCGGCTGCAAATAAGGCCTACACACTACGCGGCTGCCTACGCTACTTCCGTACCCGGGCTTTTTTAGCTCAAACAGAGCAGAAGATATATCTGCCAGGACCTCTCGCAATTTAAGTAATACAGGAAAGGTTTGCTTAGCCGTTCATTTTGAGTACACCAAATCTAATAAATTTCAAACAACTTACAGTGAGAGAAATGCCCGAATGCTCTCCCATTCATGCGGATAGACGAGTGACCGCACCCAACGAGCATGAATATTCGTAACCTTAACATAAACTTTGTCCGCGACAGGTGGAAAATTACTGTCCAAAGCCCACATGAATTTGCTGGTCATGCTCTCCCAATCTTGGCAGCCATCCAAAACCAGTTTTGGGATAGTGACGTAGTTTATCAATCTCGCCCCGGTACTCGGGGTTAGAGGTTTCATCCACGTAACCTCATGGGCTGGCAGCCGTATAAGTCTGACTATACTTATAGGTGAATCAAAAAAATATTTGATATAAAAGCTAGACTAAAAATATTGCTCAGTTTCCAGTTGTGCAGCACGATACGCTGGCTGCTGTTGTGATAACAATATAAAAATACTGTCGCACCATAATTCCCGTAAAAGTTTATTTCCTCAGGGTCTGAAGACCTACAATACCCACATATGCCACCGGCATCAGCTAAGGTGAAATCTTTGAAAATTAATGCAGGCAGCTTGATTTGCATGGCTGACAACAAATCCAATAAGTAGTACTTGTTCGCGAAAGGTTGCAGAATAGCCAAGCCTTGGTGGTTGAGCTGATGGTACGGCTCAGCAGAACTGCTCCTCTAAAGCAGTTGAAGTTGACGGATTGTGTGTTGTTAGTACATGTTCCCAAACTGATGCTGATGTGTTCGGTTGCGCGACGACTGCTCAGGAGCTCCTGCCATAAAGCGCACACTCTGAAAACAGCGAAGCCAGATATCAACAAAAAACGGGAGCTGAATGATTTACGAGTAAACTTCCGAGCTCTTCGTATTTTTGGGCATTTTTATGAATCACAATAATAATAAGCTCTGTGTTGAACTACTGCCAGGCTGCAGTGGAACGCACGTTAAAATATTTACGAGTAAGTACTAATGATGTACTTGTACTATTTTCCCGTGCTAACTGCTCAAGATCAGCAGTGGCTGAAAATCGCCCTTTACCAATAAAAATACAGATTTCAGTATTGTACTTAGAGGCGGCCACCAGACTTGCAAAGAACAAAAGCTGTATGAAGTCATTGTTTGATTTGTTTCAAAACTTGTACCTTGAAAAGTGGACAAGTTTCATGAACTACTACGTAGGTAGTAGTAGTAGTATGTTCAAAACTAGCTGGTACAGGAATCGACACCTCCTGCAGTTTGCGCTGGGCCTTATTTGCCCTCTTAAAATTGTTACCAGCAGAACCACCGTGGTAAAATGATATGTGCTGCAGTGATGCATAATAAGGTTATTGATAAATCATTATCATTCTTGTCTTGGGACTTATGGGACTCTGGGGCTAAACCCACTTGGGGTTACTGACCCATAATCTGCCCAGAGCGTACTGTGTCACGCGTACGCACCTTGGCTCTAAAGCAGTAAGAGGTACAATAATTTTCTTTACCTTTTCATTTTGCGCATGAATGCAGTTCCAGAAAAGAAAAGATTTCGCTCATGAGGATAGGGGAAGATTACCAATAGAGACACATTTCTTCAGCTGGTCAGTCCGTGCATCTACAAGCAGAGAAAGATATTAAGACTTTCATACTGCATCAGTTTAATCTGTTAATGAACACTGAAGCTCAATAGAAAGCCGCTCGCTCGATTACTTATTGACTCGCGATGTTTTATTATTTTACTGCAAGCGGTATATTAACAACGAATTCTACTGTGGTATATTCCCCAGCAAAATCGGGAGTCCCGACATTCCAAACCTGATTCGCAGGGAAGCTCTGGACTTTCGCTAAGGTCAGTCTGAAAGAACGGTGGCAAACCATCCCGGGTGGCCAGATGGGTCAGCAGCATTTCCGACATTGCTTTGGATATCCACTGCGCTGTTTGTGCGTCCGCTGACAGACTGACGGCAATAAACATACATCCGTCTTGCTGGATTCTAAGATGGAATCGGCAGCAATCCGATAAGGTGACCAACCGTACATCGCGCTTCATCGTGTCGCGAAAATGTTTGATGATCCGCGATCTGTCGGAAGCGCGTTAAATGTGTTGCGTTTTGTCAAACGGAACGAAAACTTTCTGAACATTAGTCCATCGACTCGGCACAGCAGCGGCGGATCGGTGACCGGCAGCTGGATGGCAACTTGGCATTTATCCACTAATTCCGTGCGGGCCTTGTGAGACGCGCTCTTCGTCTTGACGCAAAATATTCGGCAAGATCTGCACGCAGTGACTATTCCTACGATAACAGCTGGCCGAAAACGAAATGGCCCGTCGTCTTCGTCGCGGAGAGCCGCAAATACCCGCTTGCCGATAAGATACACATGCCGGTGGATGTCCTCAATGAACGGTAAGGGCCACACGCGGGCCGCGTGGATCCAGCCAGGTTTGACTTTTGTGGACCTGAAGTGAATGTACGCGTAGTCTACGGAGATATTCTGTATGTTTCAGCGAATAAACGTTGTCATCATTGCGAACGACGACAGTGTTCTCAGTAGCTCATTTGCTGCTCATCAAATAAGAGCCGCTCATATGGAGAGCAGTGACGCTGAAATCATTTGGCACGAGTCCTGGACCTTTGAGAAAACAAGAGATACGATGTATCATTTGCAACACATATGAATTACGCTTTCTTGTTGTGGGCTTTTCACGGCCTAATTGGGCAGAATAGAGAGAGAGCTATACGTATAGTTTTTGTTGTGTTTGAAGTATACTATACTATACGCTCTTATTTCCTGCTGAACTGCATTTTAATAATGTGCAAATCCCGTGGAGATACAATGCACGCAGCCAATAAATACCCGTGTTTTCCCGTGCACACAGCATCGACTCAATTTTAACAGTGCGCCATAGTAAAATTTCAAGAAAGGACATAATTTGGCGACACAGGGCCAATAAGACGACGTTTTATAAACTACATAGTACCCTATAAAATGCTTCAGATACTCATAATTATTTTGGTTGTACACGTCCCAAAGAAACTTCAGCTTAAACGTTTGGGTTTGACTAAACACAGTGTGGCCCGCCACACCACCACGTAAGTGATAGTGCTTGGTCACAGTCTACTCTGTAGGTGTAAGTACTGTAGTTATTTGGCCTCTGCTACGACAATATTATTACTTATCCTGTGCAACCTTTTTCAGTCTATTTATATGAGAATCCACTCTTCTCTCCGGACGGATTGCATTTCTTGGCACTATTTTGAATACTTCTTCCAAAATTGTATTCAGGTTAGCTTGATCAGTTGCAGAAAATTTGTTTCACGCCTTCTCAAGTGATTATACAAACTGCCAATTTGTGATGATACTAACAATGCACAGCCAAATTAAGGCACCTTTAATCTGTGTAGTTGACCGCAACTTCTTAGCAGTACTCAGTCGCAACTGATCAGCCGCAGTAATCAATA